>NC_045713.1:8554639-9192531 GCF_009834535.1 Camelus ferus
ATTAAACATAATGCACTTCATTTTCAAACATTTCACTGTTTCTTTTTAATTTCACTCAGTGTAAGTACAGAATAAAACCTTTTTAAACATTTAAGATATTGAAAACCCATATACGGATGCATAACGGAACGCTCCGGCCATCAAATAAATTTAAGTGGAAGCAATTGTAATTTTAAGCTCCCAAGTATTATCCCCTTCAGACATTAAGGCAGTATCAGGAACCATCAAATGAAAGTGTGAGGAGAGGCTTTGAGGCCCTCTGAGACCTGCTGCAGGGACAGCCCAGCCGAGTAGGACCCAGTGGCACCCCCAGGCCTCTCCGGCAGAGGGGCGGACACGACCCCCTTCGTTTTGTGGGTCCAAGCAAAATCACCCTTGGAGGTCAGAGCGCTTGTGGAGAAGTGGCCCCATCTTCCCCCTCTGTCCACTCCACCAAGGGCCCAGCTTCCCTCCCGGACACAGGGCTTTCTGGAACTGGAAGGCGCTTCCTTCCTTCCCAAGTCTCGGCTGGCAGCCAAGGTGCTTTCAGGTCTGTTCCCCTGAGGTGGGCACCCAGTGAGTTCCCAAGCCTCGGGGAGGGGGCTCCCCTGAGATCCCACCCAGCCCCCTCCTTCCAGGGCAGCTGCTGCCACAGGAGCTGGGCTGAGGCCTGAATCCTCCACCCCAACCCCCCAGCACAACTCCCGCCCTCATCCCCTTTCCCGAGGAATCCAAGCCCTGAGTTTAATGAGTCGTGAAGTGTGAGAACTTCCTGAGACCTCAGCACCCCTGATGCCAATTCCAGATGTGCTGGCGGGAGGGGCTGGGCCTCCAGGCCTGGGCGAGGGCGAGGGCGAGCCACCCTGGTCTAACGGGCCAGGTTCCAGGGATCCGGGCCTTGAGAACTGGGAACAGGCAGCCTCTCCACTGAGAAATTACTCTTTTTATTCCTTGTAGCATTCCTGGTGCCCTATTTCACGGCACCGCCAAACGGAATATTACTTTTAAAACACTATGAAATACCAGCTCCTGTCCTCCGTGCTGCTTCGGGGGAATTCAATTTTCGCTGAATGGTGAGAAGCACCATCTTTTGTTTGAGGGGCTGGTCAGTGGCTCCGTGGGAAGAAGAGGAAAATTCTCAGGGGTTGTCTTGGCATACCGGAGAAACTGCTGGTGCCTGGGTCACTCCCTGGTGTCCCTTGACCACCTGCCTCACACTCAGCAAACGTCTTGGATGGGCTGGGCCCGTGCACAGCACGTTGTCCCGGCTGTCCCGGCCTGCTCCTGCACATTAATTAGCATTCTTTATTACTTGCCCGGCTCAAAGCCTGGCCTAGGGAGTGACTACTTACAAGGTTATCTATTGCTTTTAATCTGTCCACCAGCACGGTTCCGCCCCCATCCCTCCTGCGTGGTCCCCCCCTCCCCACGCTCCTGTTCTGATCTCCTGGAGAAGTTACTCAGACCGGCCAGACCTCCCTGCAGACAACTCTGTTTTCCGACGTTTGCGGGAGGGCTGGGAAGGATGCTGGAAGAGGGCTGCCTCTGGAATTTTCTGGCCCTCAGTTTGAGCTGAGATTGCTACCCCCTCTTGCTTCTAATCTGTGTGCGAGACAGGAATGGGCAGTGGGGAACCAGTGAGAGGGTCCAGCCTCTGAGTTCTAGAGATCAGTCCAGCTTCTCTGAACCTGGAGCAGCCTGCCCGCCCTGGTCCTACAGAGCCGCTCAAGCTGCCTGCCCCAGGTGCTGGGAGCTGCCAGCAGTGGGGGTGGGGAGGTGGGGACCCAAAGTGAGCCCTAGGGAGGTCCACAGGGTCCACACTAGGCTGGGGCTACTTCAGGTGTGTGCCTGGTGGGGAGAGAGGCAGCCTTCCCCAGCCCTAGAAACAAGAAAGGAGTTTCGATACATGAACTTGGAAACAGGGTCAGATTCCTCATTCCTCCCCCGTGGCAGTCTTCTGTTTTCCAAGGCCACTCTCCCTTGTCCCTGGAGAAGGAGAAAGGTGTGACTAAAAAGCCCAGCTTCAGTTTCTGATGTCCACACCCAGGAGCTGGCCTCCAGCTCACCAGGGCAGGACCAGGGAGAGTCCGAAAAGAATCACTAAGGAGAGTGGCCTGTGAATTTCACCCCCCCCCCATTCACTTCCACTGAAAACAAACAAGTAAAACAACGCGGGGGCTGCGGAGGGGGCACCCAGGCTCCGCCCCGTGCCCAGCCGGCCGCGGACCTGCCTGGCCTCCAGCAGGCGCTAAACCTCAGTGACGCGTCTTACCCACACCTTACCCACAACTCACATTTTGATTTCGTGGATTCCGGATCTCAGGCTGCCCTGCTACTGAGCAGAGAAAGCCCCTCACCAAGGTCTCCACCTGGGCCCCCCCACAGTGACAAACCCGCTCTGGAGTTTCCTGTAAACAACTGCTCGCTGCTGGAGTTGAGACTCTCTCTAGCGCTCTCTCAAAAAAAAAAAAAAAAGCGATTTAAAGATAATTAATTGCATTAAACTATTGACTAACTACCTCACTCAATAGTAATTCATTTAGAGAATATTAAAATTGGAGGAACAATAATCAAATTGATGCCAATTCCCACGGGGAGGGAGATGGCCAGCAAATTGGATACTTTCCTTAATCTGGCGTAAATAATAACACGCCTGCGCCCCTCTCTCTCAGGCCAATTCCCCTATCATTCATTCCAGACTCGAAAGCCAGGTTTCATAATTGGTATCAGTTACTCAGTGAGTGCATTTTCATTTGTTTCTTGTTATCCGTCATAATTGCGGAGTGCAGTCTCTCTGAGTCGAGATTCGGGCCCCGCAGTGGAGGCCCGCCCGGTTGCTCCAGCTCAGTGTCAGCAGCCGACTGGGAGGTGGGGGGCTCTGGTTGCCCCCCGGATTTAGTATTTTCTCATTGGTGACAGTTTGTCACAGGCCCGCAGCCAGTCTGGGGACCTGGCCGCAGTGACTGGACAGTCCCCGGCCTTCCTCTGCAGTGACCACCCAGAGCCATACCGCCATCCAAGAAAACACTTCCAGCAGCAAACCCAGGGTTAAAAGCCACAGCGACAATCCGTTTGTGTTTGAGAATGGAGGGGTGGAAGCAATGAACCCCAGACAACACCCGGGGAAAAAATCCAGCGGAGGAGGGAGGAAAATTTGGGAGATGGAGGAAAAGGGGGATAAGGAGGAACACTTGATGGCCAGGGGCCTGGGCAGATTGAAACCCACCATTTGGCCCCCAGGCCTGGGCGCCGGAGGGTCGCAGACCACTGGCCGGAGCCCTGATAGCCAGTCCCGTCCCTGGGATGACTGTTTCGTTATTTATTCACTTATTTATTCATTTGTAAAGTGTTTACTTAGCTCGCTGCAGATGTAACATCTCATTTACAGCGTGGCCTCGGGGCATAGAAACAATTGGCAACAAAAGAGTAACTCCGGAGAATTAGAGAGAAACACACACACACAACAAGAGATGGGGGTGGGATGGAGAGCGGGAGCGAGCCAGGAGCAGGGCAGACTGCCGGACAGACGGGTGGACACGCCGGAGACCCCCGGGAGAGGCGGTCAGGGACCGACGGCCGGTGCCAGGATGCGGGTGGGGCTGAGGGGGCGTCGCTGGGGGCCCACTCAAGACTGTGTGCGCCGTGGGAGTGCATACTAGTGGGCGGGTCAGCCGACGGAGCGTGGGGGCATTTTTGGAAGGGATGGGACCGGCCTGGGACCTGGTGGCGGCCATGACCAGGCAGGATCAGCCAGGCAGTTGTCCCCAAACTCGGACTCGCGGCCCGCGGAGGGCGCGCAGCCCTGACCTCTCCTAGTCGGTTCCCGGGAGCCTCTTCCTATCCTGTGTGCCAGCGTGAGGGTCGCAGTGGACAAAGGCCTCGGACCCGGTGGCCTCCCTGCTGCGTTCAGCGCCCAGCCTGAGCCGCGCTCGGGTCCCCGCGGCCGCGGGCAGGAGGGAAACTGAGGCCCACAGCGCAGAGATCGCGAAAGGGCGCAGGGGGGAGCAGACGGCGCCGGCTGGGACGCGAGGGGCAGCGAGGGGCGGTGGGGCGGATGTGCGGGACCCCCGGCCCGGGACTGCGTGCACTGCGCTGCCCGGGCGTCTACGTGGTGGGGGTCAGTCCGGTCGCTGCACAGAAGGGACTGCGGCGGGGTCCCCGCCCCCGCGCAGCCGTCAGGGCGCGGACGGGAGGCAGCTGTGACTGTTTAACTGGGAGCCGGTTGCCTGGCAACCCGAGGCGGCTCATTACCGCGGCCACAGTGATTAACCAAAAACGAAAAAAAAAAAAAAAAGAGAGAGAGAGAGAAAAGGGAAAAAGGAAAGCAAAAAGTAAGGGAAAAAATAGGGGAAAAGCGGGAATAGGAAAGTAAAATGGATTATACAATTAGCTAATTGGTAATCAACTTTTTAATTATTCACTTAATTAAAAAAGTGTAACTACAACACTGCCCTCACCGACCGTGGATGCGCGTGCAGGGTTTCACAGCCGCCTGCCCTCCCCCTCCCCCAGCGCCAGGCAACTTCCTCTCCCTCTCGGCGCTGCGTCCCCAGGAGGGGGCGACTGAGGAGTACTCTGCCGAGGCCGGAACTTTCCAGAAGGGCGCCCCAGCCTTCCCTTTGCCTCAGCCTCAGCCCCAGCCCGGGATTCCCCGTGCTAGGGGCGACGAGGCCTGGGTCCCTGCCTCTGCCCTCCTGGTGCTCCGGCGCGAGGCCGGCAGGAACCCTGAGGACGGACAGGCGCTGCCAGGAGTGGACGGTGCCCGGGTGACGACAGCAGGGGATGTCTGCTGGGGACTCTGTCCCTCGCCTCAGCCACGTGGGCAGGAGGCCGTGGGGCAGGTGCACTCCCAACTTCATTTTAAGGAAAGGGAAGGGAGACCGACTTCACAGGGCAGTTTGAGGCACAGCCAAGAGTTTCCAGAGGGCGGGGGTCGCGGGAGGAGGTGCGGTGGTTGGGACAGGTGGAGGCCATCACCAGAGAGTCGCGATACGACCGGAATCTCAGAGATCGGCTTGAAGGACCAGTGCATGCCGGACGGATCCCCGCCGCCCTTCAGCACGTGCCCCGCCGCCCCCACCCCAAGTGCCGGCTCGGCCCAGGCCCTCCCAGCTCTGCCACGGCTGAAGGGAGCTGCCCCAAACTTGTGTCCCTTTCCTGGGTGCTCCGGCACCGAGGACTGCTTCACGGGGGCTACACAGGCCGCCCTGGGTCTGCGTCTGAAGGGAACAGCTGAGGCCTTGGCTGCACCGGGTGCAACTTGACTGCCCCCTCGTGCAGCCGGCCTCCTCCCTCCTCCCCACCAAGCCTCGCACACAGGCTCCGATTCTGTTTACCTGGATCCACGGGCAGCCGCCCAGGTGGAGGGCAGGAGACGAGGAGGACGCCGCCGCTGGGTCTCTGGAGCTCGGCCGCCGGTGGCCGCTGGGCAGGCGTGTTTCCCTTCCTGCGCTCCGCCCCGGGCTCCCCTTCCTTCTTTCCCTCCTGGCCCCTCTCGCTCAGATTCCACTCTCTCCCCTTCTGTGCCTTCCCTCCACGCTGTCAGGCCCTGAGCCTCGGACAAGCCCTCTCCGGGATTCCGTCTAACCTCAGAAAAGCCCAGAGCAGCCGCCTCACTGGGGCTGGAGTTCTCGGCTAAGGGGCTGGGGCGGGAAGGGAAGGCGGCCCCCACCCCAGGGGACTCTGGTCGTGACCTTGCCCCTCCCCCTCTGGGGGCTCACAGTAGAAGGGTGGCGCTCGACTCGGGGTGCCCCCGCAGACCCTGGCAACGCTGAGGCCAGGCCTGAGGCAGGAGGACCCGGCCAGCGTCTCCCTCCACGACCAAACCCGAGGGGCCGTTGTGGACCCTTGCGGTTCCCTAGAGCCACTGGGCATGGCTTCCAGGGAGCGAGGCTTGAACTGGGACTTGGGGGCAGCACATGAGTGAGGGCAGGGCAGTAATACTGGGGTCTGCCTCTGAGCCTTGGGCAAGAAGCCCTCCCCTGCAGAGGGCACCTCAACCCCACCCTCCTCTCTTGAGACGCGTCTTGGGAGGGGCGTGTCCCGGGGCGTGGTGTCCCAGGCGGGGCGTGTCCCAAGTGGGGCGTGTCCCAGGTGCGCTGTGTTCCGGGAGGGGCGTGTCCCGGCAGCCTTAGTGGGGCTTGCCTGGTTTTGGACTTTCCTGCAAGTCAGTTATCAGTCACTCAGACCCCTTCGTCTTTATTAGTTGTACGTCTGTGGTTGTGACAGTCATCTCCAGCTATCGAAGCTGTCCTGTCTGCAGGACTGTCTTAGCCAGCTTCGCGGAGACCAACCGATCACGGACTTAGGATTTCAGGGGTGGAAATTCCTCCTGCTCCAATGGATTCCAGCCCATCCACCCACGCTCACGTGTTCCTGGCCATGTGCCCGGGGGCCACACCCCAACCATCTTCAGACTCCAGGAGACACGCAGGCCTTTGGAAGCCTGTGGGCCCCAGGGAGCCTGTGAGGACTGGTCAGTGAGGGGGGTTAAAAAGTGCCCGGGGTTTGTTTTAATCAGGAAGGGTAGGACATTGGGACTCAGGACTGTCACGAGGGAAGTAGACACACGGATCCGTAGGGACAGGAGGCAGGCGCACGACACAGGGCCAGGTGCTGGGGGCGGGGGGGGGGCTCCCGGGGGGGGGCGCCCAGAGCCCTTGTTGGCATTTCAGGAGGGGAGGAGTGGGCGGGGCAGGACAGGTAAGTTTGAGCCAGCTAAGGATGGACTGGTTTGAATCATGTGGGTCGGCTCTCAGGCTGTCCCTAGTTGTCTGGTACCTGCCCTGGGGGATGGTGGGGCAGAGCCTCCTGCCTCCTGGAGTGTGAGAGCCAGAGAGAGGAGCAGTGTGAGTGCTCGGTTTGCCTTTGAAAGGTGGAGCCCTGGGGTGAGTGGTTTTTTGGCTCTGGAAGTGGCAGTGTTTCCCACTCAGGCCCCAGATGCCAGAGCATCAGAAACTTAGGAAATGAGAAAACACTGTTCGTGCACGTGACCCCACCCTCCTGGACCTCCGGTTCAAATCTCTTTACCAACCACTGGGCCCAGTGCAGGGACTGCGGAGGGCTGGGGGAGCCCTGAGCGCCCAGCTGGGGACACAGTGCAGGGGGAGGGTGCCTGGATGCTGGAAGGGCCCACTCAGAGCCACCGCCTGGTGCCCGGGCCTAGAGTGTGTGGTCGAGTGCTTCTCGAAGCCTGCCCTCGGTTGTCTTGGCCTGCTTCTCCGGAAGCTGCCTAGCGCCCTGTCTGCTCCCTGTGCACAGTCCTGTGGGGTCCTCACGGTGGCTCAGCGGGCCAGTGAGGGCAGCCACCCAGGGTTGCTTTGCCCCAGGAATGGGGAGTGCAGCGGCAGCTCTGAGGTTAGAGCTGACTGAAGGCCCCACCATCATCTTTCCAGGCAGCAGCCTGGCAGGGTGGGGAGTGGGGCCACGGCGGTGGGAGTCATCTGTGAAGAAACTGGCCTTACATTTTCTGGGGTTTGCTCCCCTCTTCTACAGGAAGCAACCTCAGGCCCCCGCCGGTCACCTGGGCAGAGCATGAGTGAGGCATGGACTCCCCTCTCCTCTGAGCCCCTCAGAGCCCCTTGGAGCCTCACAGTAGCCACGAGAAAGTTGGTGGGTGCTCAGGTTTGATTGCCCACCACCTGACATGGCCTCCCTCTGACCTGGGTTCTGGGGCGTGACCTGTGCCAGATACTAGGTGCCTCCACTGACAGCGGGAGGTGGGCCTGAGCGGTGAGGCCAGGTGTCTCAGCAGCCTGGGATGACCCTATGCCCGAGTTCCTTAGGCAGACTCACCGCTCACATTCCTGCTGGGGTGGTGGCAAGGACTTAGGGGGGAAACATACATTATGGTGTGAATCGTGTCCCCTCAAAATTCCCATGTTGAAGCCCTAGCCTCCAGCAGCTCAGAAAGGGACTGTGTTTGGAGACAGGGTCCTTTAAAAAGGCAATTAAGGTAAAATGAGGTGGCTGGGGTGGGTCCTACCCCAAGAGGACTGATGTCCTTGTAAGAAGAGGAGACTAGGACTCACACGCACAGAGGGAGGAGCTCATGAGGACGCAGGAGAAGACGGCCGTCTGCACGCCAAGGAGGGTGGCCTCAGGGGGAACCTGCCTCCGTTACTTTGATCTCAGACTTCTGGGCTCTAGAACCGAGACAAGACGTTTCTGCTGTTTAAGCCCCACCCAGCCTAGGGTATTTGTTACAGCAGCCCGAGCAGACAGATGCAGTGTATAGGACTGAGAGGCACAGGTCTGCTGTGAGGGAGGTGCCTGCTATTGAAGCTGTTATGCGCAGCCTCACCTGGGCCCTGGGTGACTTGGGGGTGGGGATTCCGACAACCCCCAGACTCGGTGTCCTCACTGGGGAGGTGGCTCCTTCGGGGTCTTTCCAAGGTTTGGGGACAGATCTGCTCCCCCAGGATACTAAGGCCAGAGCACCTCTTAGGCTTCTTTCAGATCAAGCAGCCCAGGACAGAAAAGTGGTTTCTCACGTCCCATCCTGAAGTCAGGGCTGTCCCCTGTCCGCCTTGCCTGGGGAAGAGGCTGGGGGCTCTGGGCGGGGCCTTCAGGACGTCCACAGCTGTCTCTGTCCAGGAGATGTTTCTGTCACTCGGGGTCCTCCGTGCAGGTGGAAGAGAGCCTTGGCGTGGCCTGGGCCTTGGTCTCTGTGGAGGGAGGCTGGCGTGAGGGGCGGAGGGCCCTTCCCAGCTTTTAGCTGCAGATTTATGTAAATGTGGATTATGGAATTTGGCCCCAATTCTGTCTCCCCGTCCCTCTGCCCCTCCCTGGAGCATCCTGGGCATTGGCACCCGTTGATGGGTGGATTTCGGCAGCCTGTCCATGAGTGGCACTTAATTCTCAGGCAAATGTCTACTTAGTGCAGCCAGGCCACAGAAGTGGGATGTCTCTGAGCCTTACGCACGGTTTCTCATGGATTCATCATCTGAGAATCTCACACAGACGCTGGGGCAGCCCCACTGACCTCCCCCTGCGCTTTGACTCTGGGTGGGTTGCTCTGCTTCCCCATCCAAGGAAACAGGAACAGTGGCCCACCTTGCAGGGTGGGGACAAGGCCAGGGAGCCTGTCACCTGGAACCTGGCCTGTACCACTTCTGATTTAGAAAGATGCAGGAGACAGCCATGGAGTAAGGTAAAACTCAGGTCTGGTCAGGCCTCCTGCACTGCCCTCCTTCCCCACCAAGCAAGGAGCCAGCCCTGCTGGGAAGACTCTGGACTGAGAGGGCCACCCGCAGGACCGGGCTGCGGGCCCCGTCGGGCCTCCTCGGGGCTGTGAGGAAGTTGCAGTTTAACGAGCCACGTCTGGGAGGGCAGCGGGCGGCCTGAGCCAGGTTTGCTGGTTGGCCCTGCTCACACTCCCTGAGCCCTTCGTCCCCTTCGCTAACCCCAGCTTGCCCAGCACCTGCAGGACCCAAGCCCCACTCTGCTGGATTGGGATCATTTCGGTGTGCCCCCGGGAGGGCTGAGGCCCCCTGGATGGCGGTGACCACTCTACCCTGGTCTTCGACCTTCTCCATCCATCTCCCCTTCTCCCTCCGGTTTCAGAGCCACCAGAAGCACGAAATTAGTTCTAAAAAAATTACCCCTTCATTCGGCTGCTAATCCCTAACTCCCTTAATTAAGTCAATGGTAGCCTAAATTGTTCTAAACATCTTTGGGGGGATTATATATTTTAATCATCATTATCCAATGAATATTTGATTATACAGTCATCATATGATCAAGAGTAAAAATTATAATCCAAAAAAAGGCATTTAATAACACTCTAAACGCCTGGGTATTTGATAAAGGGTGTGAGAGGATTAGGTGCTGGATTGAAGGACAGGGTGGGGCCCCAGCCAAGGACAGGAGCTGTCGCTCTGCTTTGAGACATAAGACCCCAATCTGAGCAAAGAGGAAAAAGAACTCAGCTGTTGTTTCCCCTGGCCGCGCCCGCTTCTTGGTTAACAGGGTGCCTTGTTTGAACAGCTGTTTTGGAAATGATTTCCACACGTTATCGCTAGGTTTTGGGTTTCAGGGGAGTTTTGTGGGAGCCCTTGAGCTGGCTGACAACGTTCTGTGAGGTCTTCTGGCCGGTGTGTTAGGATTGAGTGGTGACTGGCCTCCGGGGTGGTGGCCCCAGTTCCTGCCAGTGAGGCCCCACCCCCTGCGAAGTTTAATGAGGCACCTTGCAGCTCCCAGGGAGCCCTGGGGAGGAGGGCAGACAGCAGCTTGTGGCTTGCCAGCTGTGCGACCCAGGACACATCACTTAACCTCTCTGTGCCTGGGTTTCCACACCTGTGAAATGGAGATGCTATGGGGTCCAGTCAGTTTGTGGTGCGTTAAGTGAGATGGTGCTAAGAAATGCTCGGATAACACCTGGCCCGAAGCTAGCAATCCATGAGCGGGAGCTGCTATAAATAGTTTGACAGGGACACAAGAGCTGTCCCCGCCATGATCTCAGAGCTACTCAGGTGAGACTTCCCGGGCATCCTGGGGTGTCTCCCTGTCCGTCTGCCTTCCCTAGGGTCACAGGATCCCGTGTGGAACTGGAGGGTCTTCCAAATTACTGAGTCCAGTCTTCTCCATTTGAAGAAGGGGAAACTGAGGCCCGGAGGGAGGGCTGCTGGGGAGAGAATCGGGGCTAGAAACCTGTATCTCTAGGCTCCAAGTCTGCTTTCTGGTGGGAGCCCCCAGAAAGCTTAATTCATACCCGGGAACTGCTCTCTGCATGGTATTTGTTGGGTGGGAAGGAAGGGGGTGTGCCCAGCAGTGTGCCAGCCACGGGGGGCGTGTCCCTGCCCCAGGGTTGCCCTCTGTGGGGAGCTGGACAAGCCCGTCCAGGAGCCCCCCACCCCAGGACCCGGCGGGGAGGGTGGCGGGAGGTGGGGCAGGTGGCATCTCCCAGTGGGCAGCGGGAGGCGGTCTCGGGGTGAGAGCTTGGAGGCCGCTTGCGGAGGAGAACTTTATGCCCTTCCAGTCATTTTTCGTGTTTGTTTTCCTCCTGATAAGTAAATGAATCCTCTGCGCACTGTAAGGAATCTGGAAAGTGCAAACGTGGAACAATAAAACAGGAAAAAAACCACCCTCAAGTTTCTGAGTTGCGGGTCTGATTTGGTTTAAAATGCTATGTCCAAAATCCATCCGTGGCTTCTTGGTCACTACCTAGTGAAAACTGGGCATTCCCGGCCATTCCCGCACCCTGTCCGGCAGGCCCCCGGCTGCGTTAAGCCATGGCCCTCATGCCACCTTCGCTGCCTCGGACGCTCTTCCTCCTCTTCCTGCCCGGCTGGCAAACTCCTACTCATCCTCTAAGGCCCCACACAAGGGCCTCTCCTCTGGAAAGCCCTCTTGATTCCCTCAGGCAGGACCACTGGCTTCACTGTCAGTCTGCGCCTCTGCGACAGCGCCTGTCGCAGGGCTCAGACCAGCATTCCACAAGTGAGGTTGCCTGACGTGCCCATCCTACAGGCGGGTGAGGACACTGGGGTCCAAGGGGGGGGGCATGACCTGTGTGGGCTGGCCTGGCTGGACCCCAGGCCTCCTGCTGCCCTGGCTCAGCTGCCTTCCCGAACGTCCTGAGCTCTGTGACTGTCACCCTCAGGGCCTGCTGCTTAAGATGACCGTGCTGCTGGACTGGCCCTAGTGTTTGCCAGCATGCAACATCCTGGGATACCTCTTTCTGCTCAGCCAGCGAGATGTCCTGAGTCCCCTCCACCCACGTCTGCTGAAGCCGTTTGAGACGAAGTTACGACACAGGTGTTAAAGCCACTTTTCCGAGTGAAACATCTGTCGTTTACCTTTGTGACGCTGCGGGGACGGTGCTGAGGACAATCCCGTTGCATTTAATTTATTTTCTTCAGAATTCTGCAGCGAGAAGGGCAGGTTCCCAGGTGTTCTGTGCAGACGAATCGGGCTCCTGTGGTATGAGGAAGCCCCCACCCCAGTGGGAGGATGGGCCCGCCCTCCTGGGCGACCCTCCCAGCGGCTGGCATCCCCAGGCTGATTTATTCCTCTTCAAAGCAGCCGGGGGCCTCTGTGGGAACGCTGGGGGACACCTTCCTCCGCCCCTCCCCAGAGCCCCAGGCCCCAGTGACGAAGGAGCTGGGGGTGGACCGGAGTCCCAGTGTGGGTGGCTGGCCCCAGGCAGAGAAGCCTCACTGAACCCCCAGCCGGGTGGGGACTCTGCTCATCCACGTCTCTCATCCCTGTCCTCCCAGCACCCAGAGCCCAGAACGTCCCTTCCCCTGGCTGGTCTTCTGGGAACCATGCACCCCTCCTCCAGGGTGAGGGCACTGTAGAGGGAGTGCTTGTCTGGGTGTCTGTCCCCAACCCAGGGGTGACAGTGAAACCCAAATTTAGGGACACCAGCATTTTAAAAGCCCTTTCCAGGCCTCATGTCCCAGCACCCCTGAGAGGCTGATAGAGGAAGCAGAGACTCAGAGAGGTTCAGACACTTGCTGGAGGACACACAGCTGGGCCAAGGCCGAGCAGGATGTGAAGACAGATGCGAGTTACCCTGCGGCTGGACCCTTCCCACTCTGCCTACCCAGGAGGGCTGACGGCCAGTACTGGGAGGGGCAGGGGGGAGGGGGTGGGCCGGGCCTGGTCGAGGCTTCGGGGTGAAGTGGTCTCTGAACCAGGCCTCGGGCTAAGAGCAGCCCCTCACCTCCATCCATCTTGCCTCTGACATCGGGCAACTCTGCTCTTCTGAAATAACAAGGCCCTGCCCTCCCGGCTACCTGAGAGCTGCCAGCCGGCCTGGGGACCCTTTGTGGGGACGGGTGTGGCAGAGAGAGGGAAAGGGAGGCAGAGACCAGCCTTCACCACCCGCCCTGCCCCACAGCCAGGCTGCTGGGGACCCGGCAGTCCCTCCCGTCTGCCTGAGCCCCAAGGAGCGTCCATGGATGTCCCCCCCCCCCACCAAGCCCCACCCTGGCTATTTTGAGGCTGAGCCCATGCAGGGATCTCAGGATAAATGCTTCCCACTCTGGTGCTGAGGAACCCGAGGCCCGGGGCACCTGGGGTGCTGAGGGCTGCTCACGTCAGCTCCTGCGAGCCTCCTTACCTCCCCAGCACCCTCTGGAGGTGCCCTCTCCCAGGCGGCAGAGCCGGGATGAAGATGTGAACCAACCTGGGCTCCACACGATGGAGGGCCGAGCCCCAGATGACCTCTGCGTGGGGCAGATTGGGGTGCAGGAGAGAGGAGCTGCGGAGCCCTTGGGGCGAGTCGGCCTCCCCTCGGGGTCTCGCGAGGCAGCAGGCGGGCGGTGATGGATGCGGGCCGAGCTGGAGCCACGCGGGCAAGCTGTTTTCCTCCTGACCACTTATGTTTGATTGGAAGGATTGGTTTCAGCCTGGCTGAGCCGGCCCAGGGCCCAGGCACCGCCCCAGCACCATCTCCCATCAAACACCATGAATAATTTAGTCTCTAATTAAAAGTGAGGTCAAGCCATGAAAAATGGCTGGATGGTCGGTGGCTTGATGATGCATTAAGTTGCTGGCAGATCTGAGGCGGGTGGGCAGGGGGCTCCAGTTTATTCACCAAAACTTCCAGCCTCGGTTCACCGTGCAGGCAGCGGGGGCCACCCTGGGGGCAGGGTCCCTGAGTGAGAGGTGGTGGGCTACCCAGAGAGCCACCCCCAGCCCCAGGGTTAGCACCTCCACCGTTGTCCCCTGAGGGGCCCCCTTCTGTCCAGCCCCCACCCTGTGTTCCCCAAACACACCAGCTCCATCCTGCTGTAGTCTCTGTTCTTTCTGGAACATTCTTCCCCCAGATATCTGCTAGGCCTGCTTCCTCACTGCATTCAGGCCCCTGCTCAGACGTCACCGTGCCCGTCCCTCTGTCCACACCCCGTGCCCCGGCCTGTTCTCTCTGACCCGCATCCTGCCCCATGCTGCTCAGCAGACCCCTTGGCTTACCACCCCGTTGACCACTCAGTCGTTGTCGTCCTCCAGCTAGAGCATCAGGGTGGGGCCTTTCCCAGGTCCCCGTATCCTCAGCACTGGGGACAGTGCCAGGCACAGAGTGGTCCCCTGACGGGGGGTCTCCCCAGCACAGCACTCCCCTGGGAGCAGCCAGGTGTTGGCCCCCTCTCCCTCCCTCCTCCTGGTCCCAGAGACCCAGAAGACAGGCCTCTGGTCCCTCCCCCTGAAAGTCACATCTGAGCCTTGTGCTGTCCCCTCTGCCCTGGGACAGCCAGAGGCGCATGCTACCTGGCCGCAGATGGCACCACGGCCAGTGGTTGCCTCAGGGGAGCCCAGCTCCTGCCTGTAGGTGCCCACGTTCCTGATGGGTCAAGGCTAAGAATGGCGATGGCTGGGCAGCCCTGCCTGGGGGGGGCTGCCGGCTGGGGGCCAGGATGGAGGGGCAGGTGCTGGGGCAGGGGCCTAGATCCCAACACCCCTTGTGCCCTCCTTGGGAGGACAGCAGACCCAGCAGTCAATCCCAGGAGTCACTGCTCTGCACTCATGTCCTGGCAGGCCAGACCCCTCCCCGGGGGACACGCCCCACCCAGGCCCAGGAGTCCCCTTGGAGGGGTGCCCGGGTCATGAAGCACTCTCTGGGCTCCCTGTGGTGGGAGAATGTTCCCACATTCTAGAGGGGAAAACCGAGGCACAGAGAGGTTGAGTTACTTGCCCCAAGCCCCCTAGCCGGTCAGCGGCCAGGAGCTGGTTTGGGCTGGGGCTGGCCCCTCCCCGACTGGCTGTGGGAAGGTGGGCAGTGCAGGCCCCTCGGGGTCTCGGTGGCTTCCTCTGCAGAACAGACCACGCTCCTGCCAACACGCGGCCCGCCCCTCCTGAGGGGTGAGAGTCCAGGGTGGAGCTTTGACTCAGACACACCCCATCCTGAGGCTGCCGCTGCTGGGGGGCCAGCACAAGGCTGGGGTCCTGGCTGGGACAAGTCCGCTGGAGAGCCAGAGACCAGGCCAGCAAACCCAGCCGCCCCAGGGGTGAGCGGCGGGTCCCAGCTGCAGCCGCGGCCGGCCAGCGCCGTCCCAGCCGGTGGCTCTTCTGCTCCTGTGCCGGGTGGTGGTTTGTGTTTTCTGAGTGGAACTGGCGAGGGAAGGGGGGTGCTGCTGGCCCTTGGGTAGCAGATTAAAGATGGATATTTTGTTTGTTACAATCAAGACCTCTGATTTCAGTTTTATAAATTTTTAAAATATTAATTATATTTTGGAAAATGTGCCGAGGTGAACGCATTAGCCACTGCTCCCTGCTTAGCCGGCAGCTCTGCTGTTTGGCCCAGATTAGCTGCCGAGGAGGAGGTTGGGGCATTTTAATCCACCTTGTTAAGTTATTAAATTCTCTCTATTTACGCACGGATCCCACTTTCATTAGCATTGTAACAGGTGCTCATTAACAATTTATCATTTGGGAGGCGGCATAAGACCACAGCCAGAGAGACATTGCTACAAAGTTTACTCTTAATTACAAGGAAGCGGCTTTGAGGGCAAAACAAGGCTGCCGCCCCTCCCCCTGCCTCCCCGCCCTCCCTCTCCCTCACGGCCCCCCTCTGGGGGCCCAGAGGCTTCCAGAAGTTCAGGGCCTGCTTGCTCTGGTCATTCTGGGCTCCCAGAGGAGAAGCCCACGGGTGAGAGCCCAGTCTGGGCACTGGGGCATTGGGACAGAAGCTTGACCCCTGGGCTGTGGCCTCCTGAGCCCCTGAGGGGTGGAAGGAGCTGGGCCCAGAACCAGCCAGGGCCCCATTTCCCACCAGGTGCCCTGGCAATGACTTAACCTCTAAAAGCTCTTTGGCCTCCTCTCTAGAGTCCAGATGGTACCAGTGCGGGTGGAAAGGTTGTCTGCAGGATTACCTGGGAGGGCCCGTAGACGCCTGCTTGGCCAGGATGGGGCGGGAAGGACCTGGAGAGGAGCTGGACCCCATACCTGCCTTCTGGGAGCCCTCAGGGGAGCCGTGGGCTACAGGAGGGGCTGGGGGGGCGGGACCCTCCAGAGGGAGGAGGTGGGGTGTCCTTGCACCCTCCCACACCCCATGAGGGGGCCCAGGGAGGTCATGCTGATGCACAGGAAGGGGTGGCCAGGCCCAGGCATGGGGCGGGGCCCGAGGGGGCTCCCAGCTGGCAGCTGCCTTTGCTGATGGTCTAGCTTTCCCGAGCACCCCCTCAGGGCCCCACAGTGGGTGTGCCATCAGCAGGCTGGTTTGGGGGGGTCCTCAGAGTCCAATGTCACTACTTTGTTTTTACCCTTAACGGAGGCACTGGGGACTGAACCCAGGACCTCGTGCACACCAAACACATGCTCTGCCACTGAGCTGCACCCTCGCCTCGCGACTGTCAAACTTTTAATGCCCCTTAAAGCAGAGATGCGTGTCCTTCTTCTCAAGGTGGTCGTCATGAGGGCAACGTGTGTGCCGCCCCCTCCTGCTGCCTGGTCCCCCAGCCAGGGCCAGGGTGCTGGGTGGGGTGGGGCTGGAGGGAGGAGACTGGCGGGGTGGACACTGTAGGAGGCCAGGACGGGGTGTGGGGTGGGGGCAGCAGGCGCCCGGGACAGGGCCCAACATGGGAGGAGGCGGGCACTGGCAGAATCCTCCTGGAGGGCCAGTCCCACATCCACAGTGGCAGGAACACCCCACCGCCCAGGCTTTGGCACCTCATATCTGCCTCTCCGGGCCCCTCCGCTCCCTCTGGGTCTGCAGGGACTGGTGCCAGGAAGCCCAGCTGACCCTGGCTCACCTCGTCCCCGCAGAGGGGCCGGTGGGGGGTTAGCCTGCTCTGAGCTGATGCCCCACCCCTGGACGCAAGGGCTGGCTCCCAGGTCACCCGCAGGCCCTGAGCCTCCTGCTGCGTCGGCAGCCCCCGGGCCAGGTGTGACGAAGCCGCCCACCTCCACTGCTCCTGCGCCAGCCCTGGCCCCAGGGCGGGGGCTTCCTGGGGCAGCCTGGCCTCTCCAGCCGCCTTAGATAATCGTCCTCATAATCGCCTTCCCTCACATGCTCCTTTAAAACATATTTCCAGGGTGTTTTCCACGGACAGGGCTTTTAATATTCATCTCAGCACTGACAATTTCCCTGCCTTGTTATGGGAGCTGGTGTCGGTTTTTCTTTGTATCTTTGGACAGTCGGTTTATTCGGAGCCACTTAAAGGCTCAAAAGTGATTCTCTTTTATAATTTGAGAAGTTTCATGGGCTGAACATCAAAGTGATGGCCAAGACTGTTTCCCTCCCATCCTTCTCTCTGCCGCAGGATGGGCCCCCTGCCACTCTCAGTGCCCCCAGGCTTCCTGAACTCCAGCTTTGTTCAGGAGGCCGGTGGGGTGCGTTTGGTCTAGTGTTCTGGAGAGCAGTGAGGACAGGGGAGGGACTCTTGGCTCAGAGGCTCAGGCCTGTGCTGGGTGCTGCCCCATCTCCAGCCTGAAAGACCCACCTGGGCCTCAGTTTTCTCATCTTTAAAATGGGTGTCTTGAGGGGTATAGCTCAAGTGGCAGAGCACATGCTCAGCATGCAGGAGGTCCTGGGTTCAATCCCCAGCACCTCCTCTAACAATAAATAAACCCAATTACCTACCCCCCAGCCAAAATAATTCAACAATACAATAATACATTAATTACTTTAAAAAAATAAAATAAAATAAATGGGTGTCTTGGCTCAGAGCAGGGCCATACACTCGAATGCCCACCCACAGGGACCAGGCCACCCTGACGGGAGGGGCCGGCTGGGTCCATCAGCCCAAAGAAGGATCCGTCCATTCAACAGCATTGTTTGAGCACCTACTGTGCGCCAAGCACTGTTCTGGGAGCTGGGGGCAGCAGGAACCAAACAGGCCAAATTCCTGTCCTGGTGGGTTTCAACAGGTGGACGACACTTCTTTTGGTGACAGAGAAACATGGGATCTGGGGCGCTGGGGAGGGGTGGGGTCCTGAGAGCAGTTCTAAGGGGTGCAGCTGCCCTTGGGGGCCCTTTCCCCATTCCTGGGAGGCCGCCCAAGCTCACACAGCAAGTAAGCTTCGGGGCCGGGCTGGAATTGCCTCAGGGACACCCTGGGTTCCCTCTGGGTCTCCAGGCCTGGCCTGACCCTGGTCACCCCCTTTCGGCCAGATGGGGCAGTTTTGGCCAAACAGAGGCTGAGAGTTGCCAGAGGTTTGAGCTTTTCAAGAGAAGCCAGAAATCTAGACTAGCTTATGAAGTCTCCTGATTGCCGAGTGTCGGCAGCTGTTTCAAAAAGGTTAAAAAAAATACCACAGAGGCCAAAAATCTGTTGGCCAGGTTCACCTATAATAGGCTCGGTTTGCAAGTTCTGGTCTCGACGAAGAAGCGGTGCTTTCCCACTGCCGGGAGCAGCCCTGGGCGCTCGCCGTCGGGCACGGGTTTGCCTGACGAGGACGCGCCTGCGGCTGTCTTTCCTTCGCCCAGTTCTCCTGGCCTCACTGTGACGCCCTCAGTTTCCAGGGTGAGCACCCGCCCCGGCCGGGGGGAGGGGCTGAGACCCGCCTGCCCCCGCCCCCCGCCGTGTCCTCCCGCACCCCGGCGTTCGAGGGGACCGGGCCGCCTGACTCCTGCCAGCGCGGTGCGTCTGCGCCCGCGTCTCTGCCCGCTGCTGCCGGCACTGGTGTGATTTTACTGTTTGTACTTTCAACTACAGCAAGATAAATGGGCGCAATTACACGGCTCCCAGACTGGGACCGTGTGGCCTGGCATCTGTGGGGCCAGCCTAAGCAGAAACCCAAACGCCTCTTCCACCCAAACTCCACCTCCGAGCTGCGCCTCCGTTCCCGCATGGACAGCTGGCGAATCACCAGCTGAGCTGCGCTGTCTTTACTTCTAGGACAGAAAGTGATAAAAACGCACGTTTAACGAGCATGTAGCTGTTCTACAGGGGCCGGGGAAACCTGGGGAGACCTGAGTTCCACTGCACGTTCAGAGCTAGAACGAAGCCCAGGCCAGGGCTGCGGCCGGTGGCCCAGCAGCCGCGTAGGTGCACACGTGGGGCCGGCAGGTTTGGGGCCCGTTTGTGACTTTGACAAGTCTGGTCCTTGTAAGTCTGACCCGAGTTTCTCTGCCTGTGAAGTGGGATCTCCTGCTCCCAATTTTGAGGGGCCACCTGTGGGGTGTAGCCTGCAGAGGCTGGAGACACCCTGGTGAGAACTGGAAACCCACGCTCCTGAGAAGTGACAAGCAGGTGGCACTTGGCAACAACGTCTGGGCGTCCCAAGGCTCTGGGTGTGATAGTCACGCAGGTGGGAGCCCTCGTGAACCCTGGGCCTTCACCTCGCTGGCTGTGGCCAATACCCAGCTTGTGCCCACCTGTGGATGAGCAGCTGAGGTGTCCTGAAGAGAGGGATGGCCTGAGGCCCCACAGAGTGGGGACACAGCCAGCGTTCCTGCCCCGGCCTCCCCGAGTCCCAGCACCCCAGCCCCCGGGGCTCGTCAGCTCCCCTGCCCATGCTGTGGGGGCTCTGGGGGGCCCAGCGTCCTCTGCTGCCATCTCTGCTGGGTCTCTGGGGACGGTTGGCGGGTTTGGGTGAACCTCTCAGATATTGACCAGATTCACAGGTTCTCTCCCCAGGTGGGAGGTGCTCGCAGAAGGATGCCAGGCCCCAGGTCCCAGCATCCCCCGCCTGCCCAGCAGCCCCGAGAGGGAGGTAGAGGGGGAGTTATGGCCCCCATCTGCAGATGAAGAAACTGAGGCTCAGAAAGGGTAGGTGACTCAGTTCATTTGTGCAGCTGACTTGGGGCCAGGCACAGAGGAACCCATGTGTAGGTCTGGAGAAGGGACTGCCTGCTTGGGGAGCACAGGGGGAGCTGGATCCCAGCCCTGCCCACCCCCTGGGCCTCCTGCCCCTCACTCAGCAGCCCTGCCAGGCCAGGTGTAGGAGTGAGCAGAGCAGACACAGCCCCTGGGCTCACAAGTGGACACACTTGATAATACTGGGCGATTCCAGGCGCTGAGGTCCCAGGTGCTGAGTGGGAAATAAAATTGAGGGTGAGGGACAGGGATTGCCCGGGGTGTCAGAGAGGACCTGTGGGAGGAGGTGACACGTGGACAGACACAGACATTATGCGAACTGAGGAGAAGCCCTCCAGGCAGAACAGACAGCAAGTGCAAAGGCCCTGGGGCTGGCCTGTGCCCGAAGTGGGCAGCTGCAGGAGGCCGTGTGGGGAGGGTGGTGAGACGGGGTGACGGTGGGGACGTGGTTAGGGGGATGGGTCACACTGTGTGAGGTCTGGGGTCTCCTTCCTGGGTCAGTGGGAAGCTGCAAGAGGGCTTTCAACAGGGGTGACACATGGCCCAAGGGCCCTGGGGTGAGGCGGGCCAGAGCCAGGACTGGACTCAGAGCCTGGTGAGGAGCTGGGCCCAGGGCTTTCCACCTGTGAGGCCTCCGGTGGGGCATCCGGCACGTCCACCCCTCTTGAAGTCTCTGTGGAAGGTCACTGTGGCCCCTGTGTGAGGGAGAGCCTACGTGGGGGGCATTTCTTGAGCATGGTCCAGATCAGGGGCTTCCCAGGATCCCAGGGGGCTGGATTCTTCCTGCAGCTGGGTCCCCATGCATCAGGCACTCAGTCCTGTTCCCTTTGACTTGGACGCCATCCTGGGAATCTGGGCTCTCAGGCTCTGGGAAACCCCAGGTCACGCCTGGGAGCCCCTCCCCGAGCCCTGCTCCCAAAGGCCATGGTCCAGTCCAGGGAGCCCAGTTTAGGGAGCTGGTCCTGCGCCACCTCCTCTCCCCGCCTCCTCCCTCTGTGGAGAGGCCCCGGGGCAGTGGGGGTGGGGCACCTAAGCTGGGCTGAAGCCAGCCCCACCCCCGCGGGCTGAGTGGGCGGAGCCCAAGTCCAGTGTGAGGCTTCGGGATGGTTCTGTGCCAACCGGGACGTGGGGTCTGGGGCTCACGGTGATTTTACTGCCAGACCTGGCCTGAGCAGAGGAGGCACCTGAGAGCCTGGGGTTCCCTGCCTGGCCCTGGAGCCTTCCTCCCGGGGCCACCCTGACTCTCAAGGGGAGAGCCGGGACTCCGGAGCACAGCTGGCAGGGCCCTGTGGCCGACACCAAAGGGTGCCCGGAGCCAGCCCTCCTCGCACAGGGAACAAAGGCGGGTGTTGGGGGGCCAGGAGCAGCCCAGTCTAGGGGAGACAGGGGCGGGCAGGGAGCTGCTCACCGTGGGTGCTGAGGCTGGAGCTCTGGCTGCGTCTAGGGGTCGGGGAGGGACCAGGCAGCCCGGGCAGAGGCCTGGGACCCTGGTGGCAGGTCTCAGAGAGGACAGTCTGGCCGCAGGGCCCTCAGAAAACACCTGCCTGGTTTGTGGAGGGGAAACTGAGTCTGGAGGAGGGACCATCACCGGTCTCCGGACCCTTCTCCATCTCTTCCTCTCCTCCAAGGGGGCCTCTTCAGAGGCCGTGTTCTGGGCTCTGAAGCCTTGGGACACCCGCAGGCTGGGTCCGGGCCAGGCTGGGCCCCTCTCCGGCCCCGCCAGCCCTCGCCAGCTGCCCGCCGGGGCCGCGGGGGAGGTTGCGGCGCTGCCTTGACTGTGTCGATGGGAGATGATTTTCAAGGTGAAACTTCTAGTTCGGTTGAGTCACTTTCGTTCAAGGCAGCGCACAAAATGTCACCCCCGCCCCGTTCCGCGTGCAGTGTGCTGCTCTCCCGTTGCATTTAAATTTACTCCACTTTCCCTCCCTGACACCTGTTTAAATCAATATCTTCCTCTCCAGGTCGCGGGGAGAATGTGCCCGGCTCTCCACACAGCGCTTCTCAAATCCACTAAAATCAACACAATAATTGAAATATTTTCAAGCTGATTACACCGCAGCCCGAGGCTAGCCTGGTTGCTAAGGGTGAGCTCCGTGGTTGCTAGGGGGAGTAAATCATCTTGCATTATTTGATTTTTGTTATAGATATGAAACCGCTACTCCCGCGATTAAATGTCTCTCAGCCTAACACCTATGGGACCTGGGGAGAGGGGAGAGGACGGCGCCAACCTTGACCCTGTCAAATAAATACCTCTAACTTTCCTGTCCTCGGGCCTCCCAGCCAAACCTGTCTGCGGGTTTTTTTCTTCCCTGAACCTGACTTTAAATAACAAAGCTGTGGGGACTGGGAGATGAAGAGCAGGAAGGCTGTCTGTTCTGCTAACGGTGCGCGGACCCCACCATCCTTCCCCGACCTGCTCGGACGGCCTCGGGACGAGCCTGCCCGGCCCACTCCCCCTGCCCCAAGCTCAGGCTGGCCGGCCCGGGCGGGCGGGCTCGGGGGGCCAAGCACCCCTGCGGGGCTCTCCAGCTGATGAAGGGTGGAGCGCCCAGGACTTGCTTCCCCCGTGACCCCTGCCCACTTCTGACCCCCTTCTCCCTTGGCAGATTTGACTCAGACCCCGGCTTTGGCCCGACCTTGGCCCCAGGGGCCTTGGAGTGAGGCTCAGGTCACCAGTTCCCGGATGTTGGGACCACAGGGAACAGGTTCAGTCTCCCTCTGATCGCGGGGCAGCAAGACAGAGGCCCAGAGAGTTGGGGACCCTGGGACACGGCTCTCACTGCTAAAGGCAGCCGTGGGGCACCCTCATCCACTGCCGGCTCTCCCCGGGGTCATGGCCCTCCCTCCATGCCCCTCCTGCCCTCCCGCCAGGAGGAGCCTCTGGCCTCAAGCCTGCATCCCCCAGCCTGCCCTGGCCAGCACCCTCAGAAAAGCAGGGGTGCCCCTGGGCAGCTGAGGCTGCCCTCACTGAGCTGTAAGTACCTCTGCCCTGAGCCGGCTGCCGGGCGGCAGGTGGGCGGTGAGGCTGCCGTGCTGGGACCCAGCCAGCTGTTCCCATGAATGAATCTGAGTAAATTAACAAACAGCACACAAACCTGTCAGTTGAATCATTCTTGATGACTTTAAGTGCTGCGCTGGCTGGCTGGGCGGGGCCTCACCCCTGCCCCAAAGAGCTGGGGACGGTCCTGGGTGGCACCCCTGGCCCTCTGCCTGCCCTTTGGGGGCCAGGTTTGGTTCCCAAAGCACTGCTGTCCCTGGGGTGCCCCTGGCTCCCAGCTCTGTAGGGTGGCACCCCATCTGTCTCAGCGCCCACTGCCCAGGCACTCCAAACATCCGGGAAGTCCTCCCTGACCACTGCCACCACCGTCAGGCCACCTGCCCCCCACCCCCGCCTCCACCAGCTCATTACCTGGGATCATGGTGCTTTCTCGTGTGCTTCCAGCACTCTACAGTTTGCCCTCTCAGCCCCAGGGAGGCGGCCAGTCAGCATGTCCCAGTGTGGTGCGGGGGCTGAGGTGAAGGGAGGCCTCCCGGGTCACCTGCTGGAGACCAGAGTGGAGCCTGTCCCGGGTCGAGGTGCCGAGGACTGCAACACAGACCCGGAGACTCCTGCTGAGCCCTGTCTTGTCACTAGGTGCCCCGTCTCCAGGCCACTGGAACCTGTGTGTGCCCTCCTGGGGGGTCATGTGCTGTGAATGACCACAGGGACGGCTGAGGTGGGAAAGGCTGGGCAGGGGGTGTGGAATTGTGGAGGGGCCCCGGAGTCCAGCACCTCCCAGCACAGTGGGATCCCTACCCCCAGCCCTGGGGCAGGGTCAGAATGTTCTAGAATGTCTGAGGCTTTGTGAGAGGCCTGGGGCCGGGTCGGGGCTGAGGGGACCCCACAGGAAGATGTGGAGTCCTACCTGGATGCCCACGTCCAGGGCCACAGCCCCTCACCCGCCCCCACTTCAGGCCATCCCTGGGTGGGCCTCCCCTTGCCTCATTCAGAGCATCCTGCCTGGTGCACAGGTTCCATGATGAGCCACTGGGACTGGGGAAGCAGCCCCGCCCAGGGTTGGCAGGGGGTGTGGAGCTGGAATCCGAATCCGGGCCATGTGGTTCCCACGTCCGCTCTTCCCTCTCCTCCCCTGGACGCCAGGAGATCCTTGCACCTGGAGATCAGGAGTGACTGGACTCCCGGGGACCTGGCCTCTCGCACCCTCCCCCTTGGGCGGCAGGCGGCAGGGGCCTCACACTCCTCCACCCGAATGCCCTTGAGTGAGCGCCCCGCGGCCTCGGCCGCCTCGGCAACGGCGGGGGATCCCCAGGCAGCACGTGGTCCAGAGTGGGGACAGCGCGGAGCAGGCCCTTGACAGTGGTGTGGCTACTCCGGGGTGTCCCCAAAGTCCCGGGGTGCGGACCAGGGATTTTTTGCATCTTGGGGGCCTCTGTCCAAGACTGTCACAGCCTTCCTTGGGCAGGGGCCTCATCTGTTTCATTGTGTGTCCCCAGCCCAGAGCCCGGCAGAGGTGGCCTCGCTGAATCTTTGCCGGAAGCACCCAGCGGTGAGAGCTCACCCTCTGGTTCATCCAGCTCAGCCCGGGGCCTGAGGTGGCTTCTCTGTCACCTGGTCCAGCCACTCCAGCTGGGTGGGGGTGGCTGGCCTGAGGCTCGGTGGCCAGGGATGTGGGGGGGCATCGGCCAGAGGGCACTTGACCTCTAGAAGGGGTCTCAGCTGTAGCACTGGTGGGGAGCACTGACTGCTGCAGGCCGGAACGTCTGGGGAGCCTCTGACAGGGTCAGCATGTTCTAGAGTGTCTGAGGTCTTGGGAAGGAGGTGGGGCAGGGGCGGGGCTTAAGGGGCCCCACAGAAAGACTGGAGTCCTACCTGGAGGCCCAGCTGATGGGTGTAGATTAGACGCAGCTGAAGGTGATGCGACGGGGCTGGGGGAGGGTCAGAAGGGGGGGCGGGGAGGAGGGTAAGAAAGGCCGCAGGGCTGAGATGCCAACGGGCCTGCTCTCCAGGAGGAGCCCGGGGCTCTGGCTGTGGACAGCAGCGTGCCGTCCACTGGGTGGGGTTGCCGGGGAGGGCTAAGACCCCTGTCCCTCCAGCCCTCCTCCTTCCCTCCAGGACCTTCACACCCGACTGCAGCCGCTCCGTGCTTCCCAGAACTCTCCGGCCACCCTGGTCCTGGCCTCGGAGGATCAGCTCCCGGCTCCCCGAGGGCATCCGGGCCCCCAGGGAGCCCCTCCTGTTTACCAGGCTGCCACCTCCTGCCCCGCCAGGCCACAGGACCCTCCTCGGCCATCGGCGAAGCCATCTGCCACCAGGGCGGAGAGTCCAGGGCCGGAGCTGCGGCGACAAGCTGGGGACGTCAGTGCAGTTATCAGCAGAAAGCGACATCTGCCTCCCTGCCGCCGACAAGCGGGGCCACTTAGCCCGTCCCCTCCTCCCTTTAGCTGCAGACAACAGCTCCCTGTATTATATTTTCTCACTCAATTAGCACTATCATCCTGCTGAAATAGAGGCCAATTTACCTATAATGACATCATTGTTAGGGAAGCGGCGGGCGGGGCGGCCCCAGGTTGCCGAGACAGGTCCGTCTCTCTCCACTAACCCTGACAGGCGCGGCCACCGGGCGGGGAGGCCCCGGCGCCCGGCGGCCCTATCGGCGGCCACCCCGTCACCTCCGACCACAGACATTGTTTCCGACAGTTCTCAGGAGCAGTGTGGCGGAAAATTGAGTCCAGATTCATTAGGTTTTTCAGTGTGCCGCTCAAGTCAGTTAAATTGATACATTTCCTAACGAAATTGAAGTGCTTTGTGCTGCCAGCGGAAAGCCGGGTGACCGGCCTCGGCCCGCTGAGCAGGGGAACGGGCTGAGCTGACGGGTCCATTAGGCCGCTCCCAGCGCCGGCCCCCTCTCCCTCCGTTCCCGGCCCACGCTGTAAATCTCCGCCAATTTCGGGCCTAATCATCATTATAACCCTTCCTCTGCCCGCTCCCTCGCCTGCCTGCCTGCCCCTCGCTCACAAAACAGCCTGCGATGCGCTCAGTGGCCGGCCTGCGGGGTCAGCATCCCTGTGGGTGCGACGGAGCCCAGGGGCAGGGGACCTGAGGGGCGGGGGCTCAGTGGAGGGGCCTCCAGAGTGGACTCTGTGCCCATTCCACAGGTGGGGAAACTGAGGGCAGGTGAGGCAAACCTAGAAGATCAGGGTGAAAGGGACCCTTCGGTCTCCAGCTTGATGGAAATACATTCGGACAGTCCATAAATATCACAGGGACGGCGTGATTCGGGTTTTTTTCCTTCTTTTTTTTTTAAATTGAAGTAAGCCAGAAATAGACAACTACCATGTGACATCACTTACATGTGGAATCTAAAAAAAAAAAAAGACACAAATGAACTTATTTACAAAACAGAAACAGACCCACAGACACAGGAAACAAACCTGAGACGCGTTCTTAATACATAGTTTTTACACCCATGGACCCCTCCACCCCGATCCAGGACGGCCCAGCACCCGGAGGCCCTCGGGCCCCTCCCACTCAGGACGCCCGGTCAGGGCAACAGCTCTTCTGATGTGATCCGATTAGTTTTGCCGGATTTTGAGCTTCACGTCCGTAGGATCGCACAGTGTGTTCTTTCTGGGTCTGGGTTTTTGGCTGAATTCACCCGTGCCTGGTTCTTTTTCATTGCTGTGTTGTAATCCGTTACATGAGGGTCCGCATTCCACTGTGGTTTCCAGCTTGGGGCTCTTGTGAGTGTTCAGTCTCCCGTGAACATTTCTCAAATGTGTCTTTGGTGCCATGAGCATCCATCTCTTCAATCTTCCCCTGCCCACTCCCTGCCTCCCCCCACCCCACCATCATTCACAGAACACGATGAGTTTTGAAAATGCAGCTGCCCTGCCTTTTCCCCCTGTGCGTCAGCCCCACTCCTCTGAGCTGGACAGCAGATCCGTAGCACTGGAGCCCACTCCCAGCCCCTGGGGCCGGCAGCATCCGAGCCCTGGCTGGGCCCTCCCCCTCCTTTTTCCCAAACCCTCTCTCTCCTAGCGGGAAGGCCGCTGTGAGAAGTGTGTCTAGGGGCAGCTGAGAGATTGGCTACTTCATGGAGACAGAGCCAACTGAAGGTAACGGGGCCAGGCTTCTCATTTTCAAAGAAGGACGGTACAAAATGGACGGGGAAAGCTGTTCCGCGCTCCGCATTGGGGAGTTGGAATTGGTTTCGTGACAGGTAGATGGATAAGGGAATAAACATGAACGCCCGTGTGCATGTCCCCTGTTCTGCATGTCCCCCAGGAGGCCTGCACACGGCAGCGTCTCAGCAGCAGTGAGCACCCCTGTGCCCAGGTCTCGGCTCCTTACCACCACCCTCTACTGAAAGGAGTGGCGGCTTCGAGGCCGGGGCTGGGGCAGGAAGGTGGACCAGCCCAGCACGTCTGCTCAGGAAGCAGGGACGCGCTCGGTACGTGGGAGCGTGTCCAGAGCCAGCTCGAAGGGGTGCCTGCTAGTCAAAGGGGGATCATTTGAGCATCAGATAAACAGCAGGGTTATAACCCATGGAATGGTATAGTAACCACAGGCCCACGTGATGCAGATAAACAAACAAACATGCCGGAGGAGGGAAGGATGGGGTTTGAAAATCGCCACCATCAACCATCACAGCAATAATCGATTCCAGCAAGAACCAACGTTGGATATTAAAGCCGGAGAGCGACATTGGATGAGGGACACAATTTTACATAGCTTTAAAGTATCGCCCCATCCAACCTGCGTTCACTGCTCATGAGGGAGAGTGACTTTACGGTGGAAAACCAGGCTGATCTTGGGGAGCCTCACCAAAGCTGGGACAGATCTGTATGTGCCCTTTTGTGACGCCCCAAGGACACAGCATCACCCTGTGATGTTCCTGCCGAAAATGCATGTCCTTGGTCTCACCACGAGGTATCATCCGTTTCTTGAGGGCATCTGGCCCATATGCACACCTGGGCCTTTGCATGTGCAGTTCCTCCAGATGTCAGTCTCAGGGCAGCTCCTTCCCGAGGCCTCTCCTGCTCCTCAGCCTGCCCCCCCCCCCCACAGTAATTCACTGTGGACTCTGTTCAGTCCTTGTCACCCCAGCAGTCAGCTCTGTCCTGACCTGGACCTCACCATGCTCCCATGGGCCCACAGACAGTGGATGTCAGTAAGACTGGAGAGGAAAAGGTCCCACTGCTGGTGGAAGGGCAGGACTGGAGCCCAAGCCCTGGCCCAGCCTGGTTCTGGCCTCACTCTGGGGCTGAAGCCGCAGGTGGGAGTTGTGGGAGTGCTCGGCCATCAGGGGTTCCTGATGCCTGGGACCTGTGGGACCTGTACCTACAGGTTCCCGCCGTGGGGCCTGCAGGATGGTGATGTTCTCAGTCACCAAGTCCTGGTGGGGGCCGTAGGTGGTCTGAGCAGCTCAAGGGGGCCAGTGGGAGAGGTCCTGGGCCCTAGGTGGAGAAGCGCTGACACTCAGTGCCCACAACCCCGCCTGTCTCTGTGCCCAGTTTTCTCCCAGCCTCAGCTGTCCGAGATGTCTGGAATCATGGAAGAATGAACATCTCCAAAGATGGAGAAGGGCAGGGTGGGGGGCTTCTCCGCCTGACACAGGAGTCAGACTGCGGACAGCCCACAAGTGACCTCAGACCCGACAGGAGTGTTGAGGGGACCGTGCACCTGCGGTTACAGGGCACCTGACACGCGGCCAGTGCCATCCAGGTGCGTGGGGAGGGTCACGTGTGCTCCAGACCCGCAGCTTCACGTCGGAAAGAGTAGGATGGAGCACCCCAGGTGCTATGTGTCACCCCCAGGCCAGCCTGACAGGGCGGCATTTGGTGGGGGCCTGGGTGTTAGGCTGGCCCAGGGCGTGGCTCCGGCTGCTTCGTGCAGCCTGCAGGCAGCCAGGGTGGGTGGGGAGCAGGGGCCTGGCCTGGCCTGGCCACCCTCCAGCCTCATCTCTGCACCTGAGGGTGTGTGCGTCTGGGGTTCCCCACCACTCCAGCCTCCACCAGCCCCAGGGAGTGTTAGGGGTAGAGCCAGGCACCTGCCAGCCCAGATGGTTCTGTCAGGCCTGGAGAGGTCAGGACACAGCCCCAAACCCCTGCCTGCTCAGAGTGGCCCCCTGGACACCCACCAGCCAGATCTGCCTGGAACCGAGCAGGAGCTGCCTCTGTACAGAGAATCCTTGGGCTGAGGCATGGGGCCTGGGGTTAGGCCCATTTCAGCCCAGGCCTCTGTTTCTCTGGTCAAAGGCTTGGGGCTGGATACACAGGCCAGTGGCTGGGGAGGGTCCTGGAGGACCCCAGGCTTCCTGGGGTCAGACAACCAACAGGGCTCCCTTCTGATGAGCTGGAAACCTGGCAGGTCTTGCCTTGTGTCTCCCAGGCCCCAAGCTAGCCTGGGGAGGGACTCTGGAGACCTCCAGACTCTGTCCCGCCCCTCAGGAGCCTCTTCTGACTCTGGGGTATTGAACCCCAAACATGCCTCAGCTAAGGGGCTGGGTGAGGGGCAGGGGCACAGCCCAGGGAGAGGCCTCCGGGGCCTGGGGCGGGGAAGGCCTTGTGGGAGGGTCTTAAAGGTGGGGGCCCAGGTGGGGCCAGGTGTCCAGGGCAGGTGTCTGGGGGAGCCGGGGCTGTGGTGGGGCCTGGGAGGCCCTCCTTGGGGTTTGGGGCTCTGCGGGGTCAGGGGTGACCTGGTCAGCTCTTCCCTGGGGTGTCTGGGGTCCCTAAGAGATGCTGAGGGCCTGACGTGGGGGCTGCGGGATGGGGAGCATCTGAGGGGCTGGTTTTTGGGTGCAGCACCGGCAGGCCCGACGCAGAGGAGCTCTCAGGCCGTCAGCACGCCCCTCGCCCAGGCCCCGGGTGGACAATGTTTACAGGCGAGGCCCAGATGGAAATTTACAGTGTCGAGCAGAGAGCCTCTCGCCTGGATTCCGGCTGGACAGGGCAAGAGGACAATATTTCCCATCGAAGGGAAGTGCAGAAGCTCTTAACAAATCGATAGCTGCATTCAGTCAATAAACCACCGAGTTTGTGTGGGAGGCGGGAGCCCCGCCCCCGCCCGCCCCCTTCTCCTGGGCGGGGGTCGTCGAGGAAGCAGGGGCTCTGGTGGGCATAGTGGGGGCGGCAGGGGCCCAGCTGGGTCCAATCCAACTGTGCCGGGGGGCCCTCTGGAAAGAGTCAGGGGCTTCCGAGGGGCTGGGGGCAGCGTTGCTGGTCTGGGGCTCACATCTCACTTTCCAGCTGCCACCTCCCCTTTCCAGCCTGGCTGTAGGAACAATCTCTCTGGGCCCCTGGCGTGGCTCCCCCGACCCCCTCCACCTCCCACCCTGCTCCCTCCCTGGGTTCCTCCGGGGGCCCCCCTGCCCCCTCCCCAGATCCCAGCTCAGTCTGACCTCCTCCCCACGAAGTACAGGCTCCTTCCTGCTGGACCTCCAGGAGCGGTCCCGTCACACCCACACGGCCACGTGGCGAGGGGGAGGGAGGGCTTTTCAGTTGTTCAACAGACATCTTGGGGGCTGACCCTGGGCCTGGTGCTGTCCTGGGATCGAGGATGCTGCGGTGGACAGGAGTGAGCGGGGGAGACACACCGGGGCTCAGTATGTGATGGAGGAGGGGGCGCAGTGAGGTGCACGGTGGGCAGGGAGGGGCCCTCGGGAGGTGACACTGAGCAGAGACAGAGGGACCATCTGGGGAGGGTGGGCCAGGCAGAAGGGCCGCCCTGCAAGGGCTCCAGATGTAGGGGAGATGTCCCCAGGACCGGGGAGGGGGCTTGGGAGGGAGGGGAGAGGGAGGGACGGGGGAGAGATGGGGACGGAGAGAGAGGAAGAGAAGTGAGGGGGAGGGGCAGCCCATTACTGGGAAGGAGGATGACCAGGAGGGGCATTTGGGGGGAGGAGGGGTGAAAAGTAAGAATTACGTTTTCCTGCGATCAAGTTGGAGATGTTCTGCCACCCAGGAGAGGGACCGAACCCGCCACCTGCGGCATCGCTGACTTGCTAGAAGCCATGTTAAAAAAGTCAGCGCCAACAGGGGACGTTCATTTTAATGGTATTTTGTATTTAACGCGACACATCAAGCGCAGCCTCGCCCACGCGTGTCATCTGTGTGAGGAGCTCTCCGTCTGTGCCGTCTCTGGAGCCGTGTGCGCGTCCTCAGGACCACACGGCCGTCATCCCACCAACATGGCGAAGCTCCGTTTAGTCGGGGCGCTCCCGCCTCACCCCAGACTTTAAACCTAAGTCACATTAAATACAATGGGACGTTCAGCTGACCGGCCACAGTGCAGCTCCTGCTGCCCTGGGCGGAGCCCAGCGGACAGTCAAGGGTGCTTCAGGTCACAATGGCCTTTCCCTGGGAGAGGATGGCTGATGGAGGAAGGGCCGAGGCTGAGGCCGGACTGTCCCAGAAGGAGGGGGCAGGAGCCGGGAGGGGGGTCCCTGGCGGATGACCATGAGCAGTGAGGAGGCAGGGTCCACTGACCGGGTCAGAGGCTACTGAGAGGCCGAGTATGATGTGGCATGGGAACTGACCGTCACCGGCCACCAGGTGAGGGCTGCTGTGGCCACGGGGCCCGCAGCCAGAGTGCAGAGGGGTTCTAAGACCAGCAAGTCCAGCTCCTGGAGGAGTTTGCAGCAAAAAAGAGCTGAGAGACAGGGGAGGGGCTGTTGTGGTCTGGAGCTGGTGTGTCCAGTCCTCCCACCCTCCGAAAGAGGCTCTTCCCCAGCTCTGTCCCTCAGTTGGGCAGGGTTTCCAGGACATCTGAACGCGCTTTCGTCTCCAGGCTGGGTAGGGGTAGGAAGCTTGGGTGTCAGGCTGACTGGGCATCGGGACCCCGGGGTCCCGGCCTTCCCGAGCCTCAGTTTCCTCCTCTGTCTGTTGGGCATCGGGCACCCTGGAGAGCTTGGGAGCAGACACTGAAACTCGGGCTGTTGGCCTGGCTGCAAACTGCAGAGAGCTGTGTAGGAGCTCATGCGCATGGCCGAGCAGTGGGTCTGCCCAGATCCAGGCCTCCTCCATCCCCTTCCCTTGCCAGTGGCAGAGTGGTGGGCTGCCTGCCCAGCCGGCCTCAGGGGACACCACGTGGCCAGAACGTGGCGCTCAGACTGCTTTCCATCTGGTGTGACTTGTCTCTCTCTCTGGACGCCCCCACCTCCTGTGGTTCCTGACCCCTCCCCTGCACAGCGAGGAGGGGAGGACACATAACCCCCCCACATGCAGGGCTGCTGGGCCAGCCTGGCCTGGTGATCCGCCCAGGGCCCTGCTTGGACATCTGGGGCCACACTGCCACCCACGGGCCCCAGAGGAACCAGGTGGGTTCTGTGCCTTTGGCACCTCCATGCCAGCAGGCAGGGACCCCAGGATGCCCCAGGCAGCTTCCTTCCCGAAGTTCCAGCCCCCAGGACTGAGGAGCTGGGACCCACGCTGTGGAGACGCGATGGGCAGTGGAGTGTAAGGTCGCTCTGGACGTTGGAGTGTCCGTGCAGGCCCCTCCCAGGGAGTCTTGGAGGCCGGGCCCTTGTTCCGTGGAACTCCCCGGTGTGTGAAGCACCGAGAAAACAGCTGTACTGAGATCTCTGTGCTTCCCGTCGAGGGGCTTTCTCTGTGCTGGTGAAGCCGTCTGGTTCCCAGCAGAGCCTGGAGGGGCCCTCCCACTGGCAGAAATCAGGCCTCTGCCACACACAGCCCAAGCCTCACCCACTTTGTTAGAAACCGGCACCCGAGAGGGGAGGGGAGGGCTCAGGGTCACACAGCACGTGGAGGCCCCACTGCTTAGCTCCAATTTTGTCCCGTTTCACGGATAAGAAAACCAAGGCTTCCAAGCCCAGGCTGTGCCCTGGAGCAGTGAGACCCCTGAGGGCCTGCAGCCCCCTCCCCTCCCCCACCCACCCACCCACCCACCCAGCTCGTGCCGAGGAGCCTCGGGCCTAGGAACTGGAGAAGCCAGACGGCGTGTCCGCTTGTTGCCCTGGAGATGCAAGGGGAGCTGCCTCCTTGTCTCAGTGCCAGGGCCTCGCCAGGCTCCTTGACACCCGCGTCCAGCCAGACACGGATCCGGTAATTACACAGGGCCGTTGTGATGCCAGCTCCAGAGACCCCATCCTGGACTGGGCTGGTAGGAAATCACGGGTCCTGTGGGCACGGCCCCAAGACCTGGGAGTCTGCTCTGCCTGCCAGGAGGGGGCACACAGGGCCCGCCCGAGTGCCCGAGCCCCTTGAGCTGAGCAGGACCCCCTGTCCCTGCAAGCCTCCCAGATCCAGCAGGACGCACCATGCCCGCCTGGGGCAGAACCTGTGGGCTCCTGTCCAGACCCGAGTCTGGGAGGCAGCCCCGGGGCAGCTCCCTTTCCTTAGCAGAAACCGAGGGCACCCAAGGATGTCCTCCCGGCTGGATTAGCCGTGGCCATGCTCCCGAAGACACTAAATCTGCAAATTGGCAGGGGCAGGGCGAGGCTCGGACACTCTCTCAGCTTCGTGTCCGTCTAATTAGCCCTGATAATGCCCTAATTCTCCCTGCCCGGAACCCTTGGCTCTTCCCAGGCTCCCCGGTCTGCACTCCTTCCGCCCTCCGAATGCGGAGATGACTCTCGCTATCAAAGTGTGCGATGAAAGCAGCGAGGCCCATTTCTTTTTTCTATTTTGAATTCTGTTAACTGACAATTTAACCTAAAATCCTCTGTATTTCCAGCTTGTACAGCTGTAAATAGAGACTGACAGTTTATTTTCACGTCCCGGCTTGTAGAGGGTGGCGGTGGGGGAACCCATTTGAAATAAATACTTGCGGGTCCCTGACAGACTCCAGACGGGCCGTCCACGCTGGCTGGCAATCTCCGGGACCTGTCACACTCTGTGATCCGTCTTTTTACAAACACAAACGCTGCTGATTTCTTATCAAATGTAAAACCGGCCCGGCTCTTTCTTAAATGGTTACCACGAGCATGAAATTGACATTGTGAATCACATGTGACACTGGCTTGTCTGCGCTGTAATTGATCGGTGCTTAGGACCGGGCGCCGGGCTGCCCCCAGCCCCCGCCAGGCCCGGCCGCGCCCCCGCCCGCTGGCCGGGCCGAGCCCCAGCCCCCGCCAGCTCCGTCAGCGGGCGAAACCTCTAAGAAGATGCCGGATCCGTGTTCGCGGTGGCCTCCCCCCTCCGCGATCCTCGGAGGTGTCAATTCCAATTTCCACGGCTTCATCATTACGCACATCAAATGGCTGTAATTGGCTGCTACAGAAATTTATCCTCCAAAAGGAGAGAGGGGCAGCAGAGGAGGGAGCTGCGGAGGATGGGAAATGGTGGCGGTAATGAGATTTTGGAAGCTGCAGTGCCACCCCTGAGGTTGGCAGGGAGGGAGAGGCGGGCACCCGCTCGTGCTGGCTAACAAAGCACCGTTTGAAAACAAGTCTGTCAGAGTGTGGGTGTCACACAGCCGTCGCGCACTCACAGCACCGCTCCAGGCACAGCCGGCCGCCTTCCACTGCCGCCACTGCCACCGTCGCCCTCACGGGGACTGTGGGCCGCACTCACGGCCCCTGTCCCCCACCTCACAGTTTGCACAGCTGGAGACACCCTTCCCAGCGCCAAACACCTGTGATCGCCGTTCTGCAGAGGGGAAACCAAGGCCCAGAGCACAGGGGCGGCTTGTCCAGGGTCCCAAAGCCAGAGCACAGGGCCTCCTTTAGGGCTCGGCCTCCAAACATCACTTGGGTCACCGTGTGACCCCAAAAGTACGTCTGCATCTTGCCAGCCTCCCCAAGCCCGGAGGCGGCCCACCCTTTGTCCAGCGGGGACAGCCGACCCCCAGGCTGCCCATGAAATGTGAATTGGTTTTTCAGGCCATAGATTTTCTGGGGCCTCCTGGGGAGTGAGCCAGTCTGTGAAGAGACAGAGCAAAGGCCCCCACAGGGCCCCTCCTGCTGCCCTTCTGGGCTCTCCTGCCAGGCCAGCTGCTCGGAGCTGGGCTGCCCTTCTCACGTCTCCCAGGCCCCACTGGGACCCACCTGACCTGGCAGCCCTGGGGACCAGAATCCCCACGGCCGAGCAGCTCCCACACTCCCTCCTCTGGGCCCACACACGGTCCAGCAGCTCCCCGGGCAAGGGTATTTATGTCTCTGTTTTTCCATTTGCATTTGTGACTGATGAAACAATGATGTTAAATTACACGCGCAGCGATCGTGCCTGCGGCTGGCGGGCGGCAGCCTTCCTGGATCGCAGTGACGCAGCCAGCCTCCTGCAGCCCGGCACCTCGCCAGGGCGCCCCAGCTCACACGCGGCAGGGAGCACTGCTCGTTTTCCAGGTGGGGAAACTGAGGTCTCCCGGTCGGGCCTGCAGCCTAGATGTCCAGCCCCACATACCCTCACAGGCTGCCTGAACATCTCAGGAAGCCCATCTTATGGCACAAAGGCCTAAAGATTCTCAGGCCTCCTAAGTGGGAAAGCCATGTCCCTCCCGCCTGCCTGGCTTATTTTTCTCACATGGGTGTTGCCAGGGGTCCAGGCAATGGAGTGTTTACCTTTTTGCCTTGGCCCCTGGGAAGCTCAGGGTCAACCACAGTCTGTGGCACCCGTGGGACTCACTCCTGAATGCTGACCTTCTCTCCATAGCCACTCGATGGAGTCGTGGTGGCTTTTTCTCACTGTTTCAAATCCTTCAGGGAACGATGTGACTGAAGTTCAGTGACGGGGTGGGTCTGGTGTTGGGGGGCCTCCGTGGGGCCCACTTGCTGAGTGCCCACCCCAAGGGCTCTATGCAGCACCCATCTTGGGGCTGGCGTCAGGGCAGGTGCCTCAATAGGAGGGGAATTTGCTGTTGCTGGTGGTGGTGGGGACCTACTCTGGGCAGCTCCCCAGCACACCACAGAGAAACTGTGGGGTGATTTAAGTCCAGGTCAGCAAAACAGTTCATTTCTTTGCCATTCTTGATGGAGAGCAGCCGCCTCCAGCACTGTGTTAAGCAGGATCCTGTGGTCCTGTCTGTGAAAGAGGGCCGTGCCATATGAGTGCTGCCTGCTGCTGGGCGCCGGGGTCGTTGGTCCTGCTTCGCTGACCACCCGCCTCCCCAGGGCTGCTCTTCCCTGTCCTTGTGCAGAGGACGGTCTGGGGCGCTACCAGCGGGGCTCAGAGAGGCCAGCCCCCCAGCACCTGCTGGGTGTGGCCAGGCCTGCTGGGTTTCTCGTTGCAGGCCTTGAACGTGGGCAGCTGAGGCCACCTGTGAGCAGGAATCTGAGCCTGAGAGGGGCCCTAGAGATGGGGACAGCCTGTGACATGAGATCACCAGACGTGAGAGGCCCCCAAAGCAGCGAGGGTGGGCCAGAGCTGGGCTCTGAGGGACCCCTGGGAGGTCCAGGGGGAAGAGGCTCGGCACGGGGCCATCAAGGGCAGATGAGCCCCTGAAGGGATGGGCCAGTGTGGGAGGGTGAGCTGTGGTGGGATCCGGGGCAAGCAAGTGGCCTGTCAGAGCCTCAGGGCCCCCCGCCTCCTCCTCTGCTCCTGGAGAGCCACACGGTGTCTGGACGGCAGCTCCTGGCCTGAGCATCCATGGGGAGAGGGGGTCGCCTAGAGGCTCCTGTCCTGGGGTGGGGGCCCTCTGCCAGGCGCGCCCCACGGCAGGTCAGCATGGCTCAGGCAGGCAAAGCATGAGTGTCCTTACCTTGCCTGGGGGTCTCCAGACCTCAAAGCTCTGCAAGGAGATTCTCCCACTCAGGCCTCCAATGGAGGTGCTGAGACATGAACCACCGAGGAACGTGGGCCAGTGAATTTTCCTGTCTGCTCTCCTTGACGACAGCGGGGGCTGGGCTGGGCCAGCCTGGGCAGAGAGGCTTTTAGGGTCTCCACTCTTCCAAACGTCCCTGCCCATCCCGGCTGGGGTGAAGTGCAGGCCTCGGTAAAGCCATGCTAGCCTGGCTGGACAATGGCTCCCTGGTGGACGCAGAGGCCAGAGAGGGGCGGAACCTGCCTTGGCCGCACCGCCAGAGCGATCTGGACGCCTCCTGGACAGGCAAGAGGGGCGCTGGGCCCATGGCATCTCCTGGATGTGTGGGTCCTGGGCCGCCGGGCTCTCTCCGGATGCCTCCTCTTCCTCACCCCTCACTCGGCAGTGCAGCTGAGACCACAAGACCGCGGGCGGTGGGTTCTGCAGAAAACACCTCCTGCAGCCTCTCCCCTCCCTCCGAGGCTGTGGTCACAGGGAGCTAGGGCCAGGCATGCCCTGCTACCGAGCCTAGCTTCCTGGCTCCCCCGGCCCTTCCTCTAGCTCCTCCTCCTGGTGGAAGCCCAGCGAGGACTTCTGCCCGAATACTCTGCCCGCAGGCAGTGAGCTGCTTCACGGCCCAGACCCTGGGGTGGCAGGGTCCTTGGACAGGGCTGGGCCAGGCCTCTCCTCACCTCCCTGCGGAGCCACCCTAAGCAGGGCGAGGCCGAGCTGGCATCTCTGAGTGAGTGGGGAAGGGAGGGGGAAAGCCAAAACTTTAAGGTATATGAACTGTGAAATTAAATCGAAATACTCAAATAAAGAATCTCAGAACAACATAAGCAAAGATGTTTACCAGGGCTTGAAGTTAAATACAGATTTTTTCATAAACCCAAACACAAAATGCAATAAAGTTCTGTGGAATGTTAAATATAATTTACAGTGGAAAGAATGTTCTTTGCCATCATAAACCTGCGTGCGCGATGTCACCATCCGGGCTTCAGGGGGCTGAGTTCCGCTGGCCTCACTGCTGGGCCCGGCACGGGTGGGCTGGGCGCCCACAGCCTGCCAAGGGGCAGCAGGGCTGGGACCCGATGGGCGGTGGGCGCTCCCTGCTGGCAGGCCGTGTTTCCCCTCCCTGGTGGAAAGTGCCACCGGCGGGTCCAGAGCCGGTGGTGGCAGCCAAACTGGTCCTGTGCTTGGCACGGTCTTCAAGCTCAGACTGGGCAGAGCTCAGGGAAGGAAATCTCTCCAAACAGAAAAGCAGGCAGTAACTGGCCACCCAGGGGCTGGCTGGTTCCTGGTCCCGCCTGGTCTTGGTCCTGGGGCCCCGCCCGCCAACACGGCCAGGTACAGTTAGGTCTGGGGAGCGCCTACCTAGAGAACCAGCCCCAGGCCAGGGGATGGGGGCCGAGGCACCCAGCTTCCTTTTGCCGCCCCTCCTCCCTGTCAAATCTTTCACAGAAAGGGAGCCTTGGATAGTCATTTACACCATAGTGAGAGAGGGCTCCTTGATTGTGCCCCTCCCCAGGACAGGTGTCTTCTCTCTGGCTGTGGAGTCTTTGCTGACCCTGGAAACCTGCAGGCATAGAGAGGCTGGGGGAGGGGGGAGTGGCCGAGCGTCACACACCTGATTCCAGGTGAGCTCTGACTAGAGTCTGAGTTCCCGGCCGGTCTTCCAGGCCTCGGGGGAGAGCAGCTGCTCTCAGTCAGGGTTCTTGGCTGTAGGCAAGTCTATCCAGAGCAGCGGCCTCCCAGACCAGAATCACAGCCTGCACTTCAGGGGTGTGCGTGCAGGTATGTGTGCGAGGGTGTGTATGTGTAGCTGTTTGTGTGACACACATCTGAATGGGGGTCCCAGTGTGTCCGTGTGAATGTAAGTATGTCTGTGTGTTGCTTGAGCAAGGAAGGGGTCAGTGTGTGCCGGGGCAGCGTGGCCCCTGCCTCCCTGAGCTGTGAGGTGACCCTGCCCCGGCAGGCAGCCCGGGGGTGTGGGTGGTGGAGCGGGGCACCTCCCCTGGCACCCTGCACCCAGGGCTACTGAAGACGGACAGAGGCCTTGCCACCCCCAGCTGGGTGTCCCCTCCTGGCCAGGAGTCCCTGCTGAGGGCTGCGGGCCGTGGCGGGGGTGGGGAGGGGCGCTGAGTCTGTCCTTTGTGGTCACAGCTCAGTGTGAAATGAGGCCCCGCCCTCCCCCCAGGCCAGCCTTGGCCAAGGGCCTTAGGCAGGACAGCTGAGGCTGGAGGGGCCTGATGGGCTCCCCTCACCTGGACGGGTAGTTGGGCCAGGATGGTGGGGAGAGTCCCCATTTGTCAGCAGCACACCTGGCACATGGTCCCAGGCCGGATTGCCCTCCCAGGCTCAGGCCCCGTAGGGAACCCACTGGGTGGATTCAGAGTCGTCGGCCGGCATCCTCGTCCACCAGGTGCCAGGCTGTGTGCACCCGCCAGCGCCACCTCGAGGGGAAGTGGCATCCTCACCCCGACCTGGCAGAGGGGCACTGCAGGGCCTGCATCACAGCGCCAGCTGCCCACCTCTGACCGCTGCCCCCTCCACTCTCAGCGGCCTCCAAGTGCACATAGGTGGGACGTCCCTCCGCCCGCTCACCAGCTTGTGTTGAGCACCCACGGTGTGCCAGGCCCGGAGCTGGGGCTGGGACCCCAGGACCAGATGTGGCCCCTGCCCTCTGGGGACTCCCATCGTGGGAGTGGGACAGAAGAGGCCGTTATGGCTGTGTGGCCAATCGATTTCTGTCCTCATCAGCAAGGCCCTGGGGAGGGGCTGGGCCCAAGATGGGCCACCTGGGTCCCGGGGCCTAGGATGGGGGGTCTCTGGGGCAGCCCTGTCAGGGTCCACGGTGCCGGCCCTTCTTGGCGCCCAGCCTCCCGCTGTCTCTCCCAGGGCTGTGCCCGCTGCCTGCCCACAAGCCGCCTGGTCACTCGGAGCTACAGGAGGCCCGCAGGCGTTTCTCCAGACGCCCCCTAATTTACGTGCGGCTCCTGCAGGGAGTGTTTCCTTTAAAAACAGGGTGGGTGTGAGAAAAACAACAATGCCCCGAAACCACGCCTGACAGTGGGCCGGGCTGGCTCGTTAGCGCTGAGTCACTGGGCTGCAGACCCGCCCTGGGAAGCAGAAATAAACAGCCCACCCGAGCGAGCGCTGGAGACTGGGGGGCGGGGGGGGGGCGCTGGAGACTGGGGGGGGGCTCCCACACTCTGCACCCGGTGCCTGGGTCCCTGGGTCCCTGCTCAGCAAGGGCACAGGCGTCTCCGAGGGGGCTGCCGTCCTCTGCCGCCTGGGCTGGGCGCCCGCCCTGGGAAAAGTCACCCGGAGGTGCTGCTCCGGGGGGAGGGGTGGAGGGCCTCCCAGCCCCTCCGAGGGAGGAAGCCCTTTGTGGCAACTTAAACCCTGCCTGGTAATTCAAGCCTGCTTCCTCCTGCTCCATCCGCAGTGAGGATGGGGAACAGCTGGTCATCTCTCGTCTTCTAATAAATCCCATCCGACTGCACCGCCGGGGAGGGACCCACCGGCCCTGTGGTCCGGCTGAGCCTGGCCCAAGAGGCCCAGGGCTATGGAGTCAGACAGCGAGACCCAAGTGGGGACCTCGGGGACCTCAGCCCCCAGCTTCCCCCCACTCGCTGCCGCCTTTGTGTGGGTGGTGGGGGCACGCTGTGCCGGTGGGAGGGCCGAGGTCTGGGGGGATGGCAGCCACTCCTTTGTGCAGTCAAGTTCCAGGCGCATTGTGTACTGGGCCGAACTTTAGCTCACAATTTGGGATTAGAGCAAATCCGAGTATTTTTCTGCATGCCTGCCCGCTCCCGGGCGCCCAGAGCCTGCTGGGTAACAGCCTATTATCCGCCGGTTCCACTCCAGTGCCCTCCCCAATAAAACTTTTCATATCCTTATAAACGAACTCGATTGCCGTGTTATAAACATTTACACTGTGCTAACAGATCATCTCCGCACATCAGAATTGGCTAAATTCCCTTTTCCAGATGAATATATTGAAGGAGATTAGAGATATGATAGCTTTTCAGATTGCTGAACCCAGAGAAATTAGTTTAGTGAGCATTTACAGAGGCTAAATTGGAACCATTAAATAGTGGATTAAATTGATGGCACTTTCATTGTCTGTCCTTCGGTACTGCTGTAAAATCAATTAGCCGTCACCAGCCCATTCTCCATATAGTGAGATTGTCATCCTCCCTAGAAGCTGATGCAAAACCTCCCAGCGGTGGCGAGGGGCGTGAAAGCACACCTATTAGGTAGCGTGGGAGGGAACAGCGTCGGGACGGCCCCGGCCTCGCAGCATCCCTGGCTTCTCCCAGGCGGTGTCGAGGGGCTGCCAGCAGCTCTCCTCCCAGAGGTGACAGGAGCAGGCTAGGGGATGCCTACACAGCATGGCTGGGCCCCCGTAAGTCAAACCAAAGGTGGCATGTGTCTGCAGAGAAGCAGAAGCCCCCGAGGGCGGCAGGTACAGAGAAGGTGGAGGGCTGCCTGGAGGTGGCTTCCAGGTCACGACTGAGCGTGTGCCTCTTGCTGTCGCGGGCCTTTGCCAGGAGCCCTCACTGAGCATCAGCTGCGGATGAGCAGGGGTCCCACGGAGCCCTCCCCACGGCCCTGCAAGGCAGGGGTTTCTCTTGTCCCCATTTCACAGAGGAGGAAACTGAGGCTCAGGCAGCCCAGGAGCTGGCCTGAGGTCCACGCGGGCCCCCAGTGAGCACTTCCGCCTCGAGCACTTCTCCTGGGCTGAGACCCGTGGACCACACCAAGGGAAGGGAAGCAGGGCCGACCTCAGTCACCAAAGTTCCGGATCAAGTGACCCTCGGGGCGGAGAAGCAAGGTCTGGGGATGAGCATTCGGTCCAAGTGAGTGTCTGAGTGCTCACTGTGGGATGGGCCAAGGGCAGGGGTGCCCTGGGGAGTGAGGGGGGGGGCGCAGAGCAGCCCGTCTTGGGCCGGCACCCCCATCGGTACCTGCAGAGTTCTGATGACCAGCACTGGGCCCTGGGGCCAGGCGACACACCCTCACCTGGTACTGAAGGTGAAGCCGAGGCCCAGAAGGCAGTGGGTCCCGGTGTCTCGGGAGGTGGTAGCTGGGTGGACACGCAGCCTGCTCAGCAAACCTGGCTCGTGCTCAGCCTGCCTGGACTCAGCCAGCGCTAGGGGGCTGAAGGAGCTTACTCCAAACCCGCCCCACACACACGTTTCAGATGTGGGGCGGGGGGCGTGAGCGAGAGGTGGAGGGCAGAGGGCACTTGGCGTCTGGAGTGGGGCTGGGGCAGTGAGGCCTGAGCCCAAGGCTGTGGGTCCCACTGTCGGTGGCACTCGGGCCCTGCCGGCGCCCCGCACGTGCTCTGCCCTCTCTCCCGCTCCGGCGCGTGGCGCAGAGGTCACCTGCCCAGGGAGGCTGCGCTGACCCCCCTCCCCCGTCAGGCTAGGAGCCCCCTCCCGGGCTCCCACGGGCTGTTGGGCTTCCCTGCATCATGGTGGCCGTGACACCAGCTAGGAAATGCTTGTCTGCAGGGAACCGGCCTCCCATCTGCTCTGGGCCCCCCTCTGAGGAGTGGTGGGGGCGCGAGTCCTGCTGTGCTGAAGGCCTGGCCACCAGGCAGGTCAGTGAGAATGTAAACGGGAGGCAGCAGCAGGGAGGCTGGGTCCTTCCTCGGCGCTCGCCCGGGAGAGGGAAGCTGGGTCCGGGAGCTGACCGGCAGAGTGGGCCCCTCCCAGTGGCTGGAGCTCATGTGGGGTATTGAGGCTGCACAGGAGAGGGGCCCCAGGCCTCCTCAGGCGAGAACCCTTTCCACAAACATCCTGACAGCACCCTGTAGTCTACAGAGTGCGTTCCCTCCCCTGACTCCATCCCACAGACGGGAAATGGGGTGGGGTCAGGTTCTCACACCGGGGACCCACGCCCCTCTGCCCGCCTGAGGCCTCCTCACCCTGACCTGAGCTGAGCCCCAGGTGCGTGGCCATCGGGACCCTGCCCCGAAGGCCCGGGGCGCCACAGCCCTGCCCCGTCCTTCTCTGGGCCACAGGGATGGAGGAGGCTGGCAGACCAGTCCTCCTGTGTGACTTTTCAGAGACCTGCGTGCAGCCAGGCTGTGGACAGTATCCTGCCAGCGGGCCGAGCCGAGGTCTGGGATTGTGCGTGGAGGCCACAGGGACCTAGAGGGAGAGTGGAACAGAGTGGGCCTGTTGGGGTGGGGGCAGGACCCCCAGATGTCCACTCCTGGGTAGGGGGCCGCTCAGCTGACCCCTTCAGAGGGTGATGGGGGGGGCTGCTGAGTGGCCTGTCCCGGGAAGAGTGCAAGGCCCGCTGGACAGGAGGCCACAGGTGGAGCTGGGCTGGGAGGCTCCTCCCCGGGGATGGGGGCCGGTGGCTCTGTGCACAGTGCTGGGCACACACTGCCGGAGTGCAGGCCTCGGGGCCCAGACCCCTGCCCAGAGTCCCAGCACCCGCCCTGTCCTCACCTTCCTGACCCCTGACCTCTGGCTGCTCTGAGAACAGGCTGGTTGAGAGGCCGCTGTTCCAGTAGATTAGTGCCCCCCCCCAAGCAAAACACACTGCAGGTTTCATCTGAGCCCAGCAGGTGGGCCGGAGGCCTCACAACAGAGAAGCCGGGCGGTGGGGAGGAGGCAGCACCGGGCAGGTCAGGTGATGGGACGGCATGGAGACTGGGGCTCCGGGAGGTGGGAAGTCCGGGTTAGAGGCCCCCGGGCAAGGCAGCAACTCTGCCCCCAGCGAGGGCTGTGGGTGGGGGCCAGGCCGGAATGGGTCCCCTGGGAGTCTGTCTGACTCCTTGACTCCCGTGAGGCCCCCAAAGGACTCATTGTATTTTACCGATGAGGAAACTGAGGCTTGGGGAGGGAGGGGCTTGTGGGGGTCTCAGATAATGAGGGAGCGGCTCCTCTGGGACTGCAACCCCAGGAAGCCTGCCCCTGCTTGTCTGAGCTGCAGAGCCCGGAGCCACAGCCTCATTTCTCAGATGGGTGACCGTGGCCCAGAGCGGGGCTGGGGCCTGTGTCGGGCACACAGGAAGCTGGTGCAGCGGAGCAGAGACAGAGGCCGCCCCCAGCCCCAGCCTGGGCCTCTGTGCTGGGACCATGCAGCTCTGCCCCGCCCCCCCGCCCTTCCCCCCCCCCCCCCCCCCGGGGCCAGGCTGAGTGGATAAGGTTTCTGGCAGCTGGGAGGGTGGGCACAGGGGGTCAGGTGTGGGGGGAGGGGGGTGGGCGGGGGGAGGGCCACAGAGGCAGGTGAGAAGGCCAGCCACGGGAAGTTCTCACGGGCAAATGGGGTGACCCGCCGCCCCCGCGGCCACTGACAACTGATATTTAGAGCAGAGGGCTGTCTGGGCACACGTGGCCCAGCTGCAGCCTGAGTCGCCCCCCAGGAAGGGGACTGGGGACCCCGGTCCTCACCCGCGCTGCGCTTGGAGCCCCCCTCTATCTGCACGGTGGGCACGTCTCCGGGCCCTTCGGAGCTGCCAGGCCAGGATTCGGGGGTCCCTCCAGGCAGTGGCCGGCAGCCGGGGAGGAGGACCCCCTGCTGGGAGCCCGAGAGGTCGGCCCTTGCCCCTCTGGGCCTCAGTTTCTCTTCCCGGCTGGCAGCACGTCCCCGCCCCGCCCCCAGGAGCTGTGGGAGGAGGGAGAGCCCCGGCCCCGGCCGGCAAAGATGAGACTACAAGTTGTGTTATGGTTGTCACGCCTGTCACAGGAGGAGCCTCATGCTCGGCCCCCGGGGACGGTGGTGGCCTGTGGGGTGGGGGCCAGGCACCCGGGGCCTTTCATCACCTGGGCCGCCGGCCCCCCGCTCCGGACAGCGCTCATCGGGCTGTGATGAACGGCTGTCAGCTCTGGCTGGAAGGCCTGGGGGAGGGAGGCAGCCAGAGAAACCGGGCAGCAGCTCCAAGGCGTGGAAGGGGGAAGGGCCACTGTCCGTCTGTCTACCGCGCTGTCCGGGCAGCCGTCCTCCCTGGAATGCGCACTGGGGGTGGGGTGAGGGGTTCTAGGCACACTTTCTGAAATACTTGGATGCGTGAGAGGAAACCCATGGATGGGGCCACCAGTGTCTTAAGCCCAGAGGCACCGGTAGGCGGCCATGTCCGGGGTGCTGCCGGGCCTGTGGGGGCCAGACCCAGCGGTCCTGTCTGCATGGCTCCATCCCCCTCCTTCCTGCAGGGGACATCTCTGGCTCGTTTGGAGACAAGCCTTGGCCTACCTCCCGAGGACCCTGGGGCCTGGCTTCCTTGGAACGCACACCAGGGCCATGTCGCACGAGCCCGGCCGCCCGGCCGCTCAGGGGGTGCAGGGGGCCGTGGTGTGGAGCACATGCGCTGTGGCCGCCATCCGTCCGCGGACTCTCGCTGCTCTGGGTCCGCTGTCAGCATCAGCAGTTGCGTCCTCGGGAAGAAGGAAGCAGGTTGGCCTCGAGATGTCCTCGCAAATGGGTCGTGCAAGACTGAGCGATGGACCCGGAAGTTGTGGGCGGAAGGATGAGGATGCAGGAACCCACGGTGCTCCGAGCGCCTCCCCCAAGACACTTATTACATTTTTTGTACTTTTTTGGGGGGTAAAAAATACATAGCATTTACCATCTTAATCGCTTTTAAGTGTACAGCTCAGGGGCATTAAGTACGTTCACCAGCATCCGTCTCCGGAACTTTCTCGTCTCCCCAGTCTGACTCAGTCCCCATTAAATCCTAGCTCCCTGCCTCTACTTTCTGTCTCTGTGAACGTGACTCCTCCAGGCCCTCGCATGGGCGAGGTCACCCAGTGTCCACCCTGGACTGGTCTGCTGCTCTGAGCATCGTTTCCTCCAGCTTTACCCGCGCTGCAGCAGGGTCCACACCTCGTTCCGTTTTAAGGCTGAAAATACTGATTAATTCCCAGGAGAAAAATAGTGCCTTCAGGTGGGAGAAAGGCGGCAGGCGTCAGCAAGTGGTCAGTTAGCACCACCTGGGGCGGGACACACGCCCCCGTCCTGACATGAGGCCCGGGAAGGCGTGACGTCACTTCCGGATCTTCCTGCCCAAACGCACTCCCCAACGTGCGGGGTCACGAGGAGGCCCCACGAAGCCGAAGCAAGGGTGTCCTGCCGAACAGCTGGCCAGCCTTCTTGACAAGCTGCCAGTGTCGTAAAAGGACTGAGACGCTGTCCCGGGATGACGGTGATGACAGGGCGCGACAGCCACGTGCACGTGAGGTCCTGGGACAGGATCCGCACCAGCAGGACAAGACCGAGGGTCAGGAGTCCTGTCTACACTCGGTGTGCTGGGGTGGGCTCGGGCCGCGGGCAGGGGCGACAGGCACACAGGCTGGGTTCTGCGGACCAGCTGTAAACCATCGGGACCGGCTGCGCCGGAGTGTTTACACCATGGAAATCGGCAAGCGGCACGAGGCGGAGCTTTCTGGGGGGCTGGGGGAGAGCTTGCCGGCACACGGCCGGCTCTGTCAGCGCTGGCGTGAGGGGGCTGGGGGAGGGAGCCTGGGGTGCCACGTGTTATTCCGCAGCAGTGTCACGGGTCTGACGTTGTTTCAAAATAAAACCTTTTCTAAAAATTGTAAAACCAGAGACTCAGTTCCTGGCAAACCACTAGCTTCTCTGTGTCCTTCAGAGACATCAGGACACTCAAGCCTGACACCCTCTTCCCTCAGCCCCTGGGACACCTCGCCCTCTGGTCTCCTTCCTTTCCTCTATCCCTTTCGTTTTCTGTAGGCTCTAAGTTCTTTCGTTCATTCATCCTCCTATCCTTCCCTCCTCCCACCTGTCCTTCCACCCACCCACCCACACACATCCTTCCACTCACCCACCCACCCACCCACCCATGCATCCTTCCACCCACCCACCCACCCACCCACTCACCCACCCACCCATGCATCCTTCCACCCACCCACTCATCCTCCTTCCCTCCTCCCTCCATCCGTTCACTGTCCTTTTGCGCAGCTTCAGCGCAGGGCTTTGCTCCGGTTTCTTGCTCAGTAACGAGCAAAGCAGATAAGGCCCTGACCCCGTGGACTTCAGGCACCAGTGGGGAGAAAAGCAAGCCCGCAAGAAACCTGTGAATTAAACACAAAGGAAGGGACGGGGTGGGGGGGGGAGGGGAAGAGGGCATGGACTCAGCGAGAGCAAAGGCAGAGGGAGTACCAGGGCCTGACTCAGCGCCAGGGGCCCTTCAAGCCCAGGGTGGCCGGCAGGGTCCAGGTGGAGACAGGAGCGAGCCGCCAGCTGTGGGTGGGCTGCTGTGGGAGGAGGGGTTGCGGCTATAAAGCCGGGAACCGAGTGCACACAGACACCCTTGCCCCCTCCCCAGCACACCCCAGGGGCCGTGAACGCCACAACCCCGTCCCCTGCTCCCCCAGGAGCTCCAAGCCTGCAACTGCCCACCCATCTGATCCAGGCCCACAGGGAGAGTCGGAGTGGACTGGGTGGTGTTGGATGGGGTCCCCTGTGTGGGCCGGACCCCAGCGTCCGAGGGCTGACAAGCTCATGAAACCGCAAATCCCTGGTTCACGGAGGCGCAGCGAGACGGCCGCCTTGCCCGGGGGTGGGGGCGGAAGTCAGGCGGGCCCTGGGGAATATGTTGGCAGCGTGGCCTGAGCGCCTTTGACCCAGCGATGCCGCATCTGGGATGCTCTTCCATGAAATTACCCAAAATATGGGGAGAGCATTAGGCCCAAAGACATTCATGGCGACATTATTTTTAATGACCAAAAAAAAACCCCCCAAAATTGGAAGCAGCTGAATGTCCCACAGTCCGGGAGAAGTTAGGAAATCACAGTTCAGAGACTCACCAGAACACTAGGCGCCATTAAAAGCGCTGATTGCGAAGACCGGGTGGTAAGATGCAGACGCGCCCGCAGCGTAGTGTCGAGGCGGGGAAGCCGCGTACAGGGTTATGTGTACCTTAGGGGTGCAGGGGTGTAAGAAGCTTATGCAGCAGGCAAAGTCCTGGACGGGGCCGGAGGCACGAGGCAGCGGACGGTGAGCGGGGGGACGGAGACTCGCTGCTTCGTTCTGTCTTCTGACTTCTCTGCAAAGTGGGGCATCGCGGTGGCGGTTTGACATGCAGGCACACCTCGCTCTGCAGGGTTCGCAGACCCCGCATCTGTCGCAAACGGAGGGTCTGTGGGACCCCGCGTTGAGCAGGGCCGTCGGAGCCCTTGTTCCAACAGCATCTGCGCACTTCGTGTCTCTGGGTCACATCTTGGTGATTCTCGCAAGTTCCAGACCCTCCACCGTCGTCCAGCAAAAAGACCACGACGTAAAGGCTCAGAGGGTGGTTAGTGTTTTTTAGCAATAAAGTAGCTTTAATTAAGGTCTGTCCGCTGTTTCTTTAGACATGACGCTGTTCGCACTTAGCAGACTACAGCGTCGTGTAAACACCGCTGTTCTCTGTCCTGGGAAACTGCGAGGCCGGGGTGGCTCAGTTTACTGCAGCACACGCCCCTTTCTGGTGGTCTGGTGCCAGCCCTGCCACGTCTCCGTGTGCCCGGGCTTAACAAACAGTCATTGCAGGCGGCGGGGCTGTGGGGAAGTGCTTTTCTCTTTGCGCTTGCCTGGATTTTCCACAGGTTCTCCTACCAAGAGGATTGCTCTGGTTCTGTGATGGAGAGGAGGGGTGGGGCTGAGGAATGCTGGGTGGCCACGCGGGGGACGCCACCTCTCGTGGGGTCACTGGCACAGGGACGCCAAGCCTGCCCCCAGAGGGGCCATCAGGGTGGAGGAGCAGATGTGCCCACAGGGTCTGAGGGTGGACTGGCCCTTGGCAGGAATCACAGGCTGCCCCAAAGGAAGGGCCGGGTGCCCTGGGGACAGAAGGGTCCCATCCTGGCGAGGCTTCAGGCGGAGGGTCTGGGCTGTTATGGAAGGGTCTCTACAAGGGGGATGGGGCGGTCGGAGGGCTGTGGGACTCCAGCAGACGAGGGGAATCAGGGGGAGGTGGTTCTGAGCCTGCTCATCCCAGGTACCTGCACCCACTCATTCAAGCCTCAGGAATGCCGAGAAAAACAAGCTTATTTTCCAAGGAGGAAATGGAGCCTCGGAGCCATCAAGTCACTTGGCCAGAACCATGCGGCTGGGAAGTGGGTGAGCAGCACAGGAATGGCTCTCCTAGGATCGTGCAGTGTACAACTTACACCACCGTCCAGGGCCTGCATCAGGGCTCAAACCCAGGTCAACCTGCGCTGGGAGTCTGGGCTTTCCCGTGTGGCCCCAGGCTCTGTGCCAGAACCACAGAAATGAGAAGAGATTGTCCTAGCCATCAGGGGAGCTCAGAACCTCAGGAGAGAGAGGAGGATGTGGAAAGACGACGAGAAGGCGGTAACACGGTGGCGGTGGTGACAAAGGCGCTGATGACCCCAGTGGTGGAGGCGACGGTGGCCGCAGGGACTAGAATGGATTCAGTGCTCTCGGTGCACCGGGCACCGGGCACCGGGCAAGTCTTTCAGATGAAGTATCTGGGCAGCGACACTCTCTTGCCTGTTTGGTCTCTCAGCCAATAAAGGGCAGAACTGATACTGTAACCTAAGTCCACGTGGTTCCGGCCTCTGGGCTAGGGAGGCCCGAGGGAGGCTGGGCGACAGGGGCCAGGCCCGGGGTCTGCAGTGGAGCTGATCCACGAGGCGGGGGACTCAGGTGCGGCCCCCCCGGAGGGCGATGCCAGGCCAGCAGTGAGGGGAAAGACAGCCCTGGGGCAGAAAGCCTCAGGGGGGCAGGTGCCTGCAGCTGGGAAGCGGGGGCCCACCTGCTCCGTGTTCCATTTTTGCAGATTGGAGTCCTGGACCTGGGTGGCTGTATCCGTCGTGTCCCCTATTTTCTGTCTTTTCTGATGCTCTGTCATCCTGGGGCCTTGCTGGCCGGGAAGAAACTGCCCCCCAGGGTTAGCTCACCTTAGAGATGGTAGGTACTCCCTCGTGAGCCCACCTGCCAAATGCAAACCAGCCAGTGCAGAACCCACGCCCCACCCTCCTGTCTCAGGGTCACACACACCCAAGCTGCTATTTCCCTGCCTGGAGTCACCTAGGCCAGGAAGCAGACAGCTGGAGACCCCTAGAGCCCAGAGCCCACCCAGATTCTTCAGTCTGTCCAGCTGTAAGCCAGCTCCACGGATGACCCTGCCTCTCCCGTCCCTTCCCGAGAAAATCACAGTAGAGGCTCTGGGTGCATCCCCCCTCCACCGTGTCCCCCCTGCCTCCTGCCCCCCCGCCGTGTGGCCCTGCGTGCTGTGCCTCCTCCTCTGGGGAATTAGAAAAGTGCCACTGCCCTTCCAAGGCCGTGGTCTCCTCATCTGTCGTCTTCCATCCCTGGCACCCATTTTCGGATGGGAAGGGTGGGCCCGGGTCACACGGCAGATCAGGGTTCAGACGCCGGCCTGTGGTCTGGCTCCTCACAGGGGTGAGCAGAAGTGAGCGAGGGGGGCCTGCTGTGGTCCTGCTGGCAGGGCGAGGGGGGCAGTAGCTGGAGCTGGGCTGTGGGGTGGGGGGCCCCCCGCCCCAGTTGGCAGAGCCCCTGGCAGCGGCCGCCTCACCCCTGTGCCGGCTGGCGCGGTGTCTGGCTTCGGCCCAGCTCCCCATCATCTGGCCCCGGTGCGCCCCGTCCGCTGGGCCGTCTCCCTGCAGCGTCGGCCCCCGAGCACACGGCCACGGCCAGCCCGGCCGGTCCGGCGCTGAAGCCTCCCTCCCGTAATTGGCAATTTTGTCATATTTATTCACAACAGATCGGATTGTCAGGAGCTCGCCGGGCTCTCCGGAGGCCCGCCGTGAAATCGGTTTGAAATGGCGTGTCAGGTTTTTCTCTCCCCGCTGAAGCGACCATCTGGCTGACGGGCTGGCGGCTGGGCTGAGACGCTGACCCGGGGAATCGTGGCTAAGCCACTCCCGGGGGCCCGCACACCCCTCGTGGGCTGCGGGGGAGGTGGGCGGGGCGGGGGACGGGAGGCGGGCACCGCTCTAGCCATCCATCCTCAGCCAGGGTTGATGCCTTCCCAACAGCCCTGGCCCCTGATGCAGGCAGAGCGCATAGGGCTGTCCCAGAGAGGGACACCCTGCCCCCCGGGTCCTCAGCCTGGGAGCTGGGCTCCTCTGGGCACAGGTGTGCGTGGCTCTGAGCACGTGCATGCACGCATGCACACACATGACCCATGTGACCTGCTGTGCCTGTGTGTCCACAGCCCTGCAGACCAATGCCTGACGGCAGGGGCCGCCGGAGACACCAGCTGCTGTAACAAGCATCCCCCGAATCTCAGCAGCCGAGCAGAACCAAAGGGTGAGTTCTTGGTCACGTCCCAGTTCTGTCCCAGTTCTGTCTGAGTTGACTGGGGCTCTGCTCCGGCCGCCTCGCACGCCCTCAGGCTCCTTCCTTCCACCGCGGGTGTGGTGTGGGAGCGCCTGGGGGCACTCCGCTGGGAGGCGGGGGAGGAGAGGACAGGCCCCACCAGACCCAAGGGGGGCTGGGAGGAGCTGTTTCTCCAGAGCCTGGAGAAGAGGGTTGGGGGCCCGCTAAGCAGACCCTCAAAAAGCAGGGGCACCAGAACTTTTTTTGGAAGAAATGTTATCTCAGAAATCAAACGGGCTGCTTCGCACCTATCGGGCCGGCTTCTGTATATCTCCAGAAAATACAGACATTGACAAGGATGTGGAGAAACTGGACCCCGCGTGACTGTTGGTGGGAATGTAAGCTGGTACAACCAGGGTGGAAAACAGTGCAGAGACGCTGCGAAAAATTAAAAACAGAACTGCCGTATGACCCAGAAATCCCTGGGTTTGCCCCCAAAAGAACTGGAAGCCGGGACTCAAAGAGACACCCATGCAGACCCATCACAGCAGTGCTTCGCACAACCGCCAGAAAGGGCGGGGCCACCCGGGTGTCCAAAGAGTGGTCCATCCACACAGTAGGATGTGATTCAGCCGGAAAAAGGAAGGCGACTCTGACGCCTGCTGCAGCGTGGATGGACCTCGAGGACACACTGCTCAGGGACATAAGCCAGGCACAGAGGACAGGCACTGTGTGACTCCATTTCTGTGAGTCCCTGGAGGAGTCGGATTCACAGAGACAGACAGCAGGGGGCGGGACCGGGGGCTGGGGAGGGGGGAGTCAGTGTTTTGGGGACAGAGGCAAAGTCTGGGGAGGCAAGAACATTCCGGAGACGGTGGTGGGGATGTTTGCACAACAAGGTGGATGTGTTTAGCACCCCTGAGCTGTTTGCTAAAAATGGTTACGGTGGTAAATTTTATGTCATATGTATTTTACCACAATAAAGAAATCAAATAGAAACAGCACTGAGGTAGAGATGGGTGTGGCTGTTTTCTGGGGGAGGGCGGGCCAGTTCCCGTTTGCTGCCCTGGGCTCTGGGCGCCCTGCTCTCTCTGCAGGGAAGGGGCTGAGCGCACCGGCTGCCCACGGCCACGCCAGGGCCCTCAGCGACCAGCGGGGCCTCGGGTCTGCCGGGCTGGGGACGCCTGGCCCTGGGGCTGGAGCCGCACACTGGGCCAGGACCTGGGGACCGGGACAGGCCAGAGCAGGGGTGGCCTGCTGGGGACACCTGGGTATTTCTAATGCTGATGGCCACATCAGGAAATCCTGTTAAGCAGCAGTGGCGAGAAATTGATTGGTTTTGGAGCAAAGACCAAAAGCCAGGAGCTCAGGGGCCTGTGGGAATGGCAGGTGGATGGTCTAGCTGGCCTGCCCGTCCCGTCTGCCTGTCTGTCTGTCTGTCCTCTGGAGGAGCTGGGGTCAGGGGAGGGTCTAGGCGGCCCCGTCCTGCCCCCGAGGCCACCTGCTGGGTGTCCAGGACTCACACTGGGTGCAGAGGCCTGTCCGAAGGTCTGGGGTCTGTCTCGGACCACTGTGTCGGGGTGACGGCTCCTTCCTCCGCTGGGAGGCTGGCCCGGAGCCCCACCAGCCCCCAGCCAGCTGTCGTCTGCCCCCTGGGCCAGAGCTGGACTGCTGCCCAGCGCTGAGCTGCCTGGGGCGTCTCCCCTCACCCAGCCTGCACGCTCCCCGGAGAAGGACGTCATCGTGCACACCTGGCCTCCAGCCTCAGCGTCGCTGCTCACAGGCCAGTGACCTCGGGCAGCTCGGTTCCTGTCTCCGCAGATGGGGAAGAGAGTGCAGGCCCCTGGTGGAGACCAACACCCTCCCCCCGGCCAGCCCTTCTGGAGCAAACCAGATGTCTGCTCTGACGTCTCGGGGACGGACAAGGAGCCCCCACACTGCCCGGGGAGGGCCTGGCCAGCGCGTCTGCGTGCTGTGCTGCGGGAGACCCTGGCGAGAGCCCCAGGGCCCAAGGAGAAGCCCCCACCCCGACCCGAGGTGGGGGCGGGGGGCGCGCCCCCGGTCGTCGTGCCAAGTGGGTGTTTGCGTGTACCTCCCGCCGAGCCAGGTTTGCTATTTTCCCAAGGACTAGACTCGGTCCAGCTCGTTACACACTGCGGCCTCCACTTAGCCTCGCCCGGCACCCAGCCTGCGGGCCCGGGGGGTGAGCAGAGGTTGGGGGGCTGACCGCACACGGGTCACTCTCGGGCCTGCCCTGTCTAAAGTGGGGGCCACCGGCCGCTGAGCACAGCAATGCTGCGTGTGAGCTGGGACGCGCGGATCGTGCTAGAGACAGTGGTTCCGCAGATGGGGCAGGGAAAGGACGCGGAAGGCCCCACAGCAGCCCTGCTCGTGCGCATCACGCGTGGAGATGGCAACACTTGGGAGCTTTCAGGCTACAGTAAATATTGTTCAGGTTAATTTCACCTGCTTCTTTTGGCTTTTTTCACTAAGGCTTCTAGAAAATTCCCAATTTCTGTGTGGCTTTTGTTATATTTCTTGGGACAGTGCCGCTACGGGTAACGTTACCATGTCTGCTTTCAATGATCTAAACCAGGGCGGGACTGCAGGACGGACAGGTGGGTGGGACTGCGTGGGAGGCCAGGGGTAGGGGCTGGCCCGGCCTGGAACGCCAGGCTGGAGCTTGGTCCTGTGAGAGGCGGAGGCGAACTCCCTCCCCTTGAATCTGGTGGCCAGTAGATGTGATAGACAATCATTTACAGTGTCTCCCTATTTTGTAGGTCAGGGATTCAGGCAGGGCTCAGCCAGCAGGCTCTCCTGTTTCACGGGTCACCATCCGAGGTCACTTGGCATTTCTCAGCTGCCCAGGATGGGGCTGGTCCAGGCGGTGCCCTGGTGGGGCAGCTGGAAGGCTGGACTCAGATGGGACGTGGAGCTGCGTTCCCACCCGCGGCTCCCCCAGCACGGAGGCCCCGGGAGGAACCACATTTCTTCTGCAGCAGCTCAGGCTCCCAGAGAGAGGGTCCTGAGAGGAAGAAGCTGTCAGCCTTCTCATGACCCAGCCTCCGGGGTCCAGCTCTCATTTGCGTCCATGGTCATCCAGTATATAACACGACAACACAGGTATGTCATTCAGAATGTTCTAGAAGCCATGGTGGCAAAGTCAAGAGCAGGTGAAACTGATTACATAATTGTGTCACAGAATGTGATTCATGGGTGACCCAACTGGTGTCCTGAAGACGGGCCTGGGAGCCGCCCAGTCTGAGTGGGCAGCCCACCAGCACACGCCCCAGACACAAGTCCGGGGCTCTGCAGGGGGCTGCGGTGGGGGCCGCGGTGCACGCATACGTGTGCTTGGCGTGTGCTCGTGGACACGCGGGTGTGGGCACGCACAGTGAGCCATCCCAGGGCATGTGTGTGTGCCTGCCATGTGGGTTTCCACACACCTGTGGTCTGTGTCCATGCCCACACTGTGGGGGAGCTGAGGGTCTTGGGGTACACGGGGGGGTGCCTGAGAGAGGGTGAAAGCTCGAGCACACATGCTTGTGTGCACGGACCCACGTGTTCGCAGGTCTGGGGCTGCAAGTTCACATGTGGGCCTGGGCATGGAGTGCACGCCTGGATGTGTGCATGCGTGTTCATGCACATGTGTGGCCCCCAGGTAATTCCCAGGGTGGGAGGCGTTCAGTTTGTGTCTGAGCACATGTGTGTCTATACATGTGACACATGTGCACATGTGTAGTGATGCTGGGCGGTGGGAGTGAGCGCTAGAGATCCCACAGAGTCACTACATTCCAGTCCCTAAAGACACTGATCCCCAGGCCCCGCCCTCCTGGGGGACACTGGGGCCTCTGCCCCTCCCGACAGCCCGGCCTTGCAAGGCCTCTGCCGGCACTGAGGATGGGGGAGGCAGGCAGGTCCCATGGCAGGGGCCGTGGTCCTGGGTTCTCTAGAAGTTTCAGTTCTCCTGACCTCGAGGCAGGCCTTGCTCAGGGCTGGGGGAGTCAGTGGGCCCTGAAGTGTGACCCCTCCAGGGTGCACAGCATCCCTCAACCCGTCCAGGGACCTTGCGATGAACCCATCTACCGTTCCCAAGCTCCAGGGCTTGGGGGGCCCAGAACATGGCCCTGTGGCACCTAGAGCCCCCTACACTGCGGGGTGCCCCCCCCGCTTCTAGAAATTGGACAGCGAGATGTGGAAGGACCCTTCCCATGACGTGGCTGCTGGGAGAGGGCAGGCTGCTGGGAGAGGGGAGGCTGGGGTCTCTTGGTGGTTCCAGAGGGGCCCATCACCCGAGGCCCTGCCTGCTGGGCTCAGCCCCCTGAGGTCCAAGCCAGGGAGAGCAGGAGGCGCCTGAGAGGCCCAGAGAGGTTGGCAGACTCATCCAAGGATGCACAGCAAGGGGGGGCCTGCCTCCCCAGGCTCCTGAGCAGCCCGACACTCCCCCATGCCCACTCGCACCGGCAGCATGGTCCCCTGTTGGCACCAGAGGAAAGGCTTGTGCCCAAGGCGGAGCCCAGGTGTCCACGCTGGCCACTGAGGAGAGGCTGGGCAGCCAGGTGTGTCTCCCAGCCTCGGTCTCTACTTCTGTAAATCGACATGGTCCAGCCTTGTCTGCTAGGGCTGGCCTGGGGGCTGGGAGGCTGCCTCCCACTGGGCCCGAGCCTCAGGGAGTCTCCGCTCTCCCTCGGCCCTATGCCGGGGGGACCATTGATCCTCAAGGCGGGGTGCCGTCCATGCAGGCGGGCAGCCTGTCCCCCATCGACCAGCCGCGCTGTCTGCTGGCTCCCTCTGCGCTGCCTAACAAGCTGATCCGATGGTGCTGCGGGCCTAATTGGCAGGACCGGCACGTGTGTGTCTGTCTGGGAGCCTGGCTGCTGCGGCCACCCCAGCTCGAGGTGGGCAGCAGTGCTGGGCCGCCGCGCCTGCGCCCTGCCCCTCGGGCTGCCAGCTGAGGCTACTGGTGTCTGAGAGAAACGCCCAAAGGGAGGGACGTCAGCGGAGAGAAGGGGCCACTAATGAGGCGCCTGAAGGACGGGTTGGTCCCCCACCCCGCAAGCCCAGGGACAGCCTGGAGCCATCCCCCAGCGGGGGGCAGTGTGGGGGAGGCGAGGGGCTCGGGCACAGGAGGGCAAAGGAGGACCCGGGGTTACTTGGCACGAGGAAGGAAGACGGGGGCAGATGCAGCTGCAGGTGCAGGAAGGTGCACTGGCCTTGTCAGCTCCGGTGTCCTGCCCCAATGGTGATGAAGCCCCACCTGCTTCCCTCGGGGAGCTGCTGTGGACTTGGGTAAATGAGGGACAGTGAACTACAGCTGCCTGAAAGGTAGTGATCCACCCGTCAGTGGGGGTGTGCAAGCCAGAGGCCTGAGAGAGGATGCCTGCTCTGTGTGAGGCAGAGGGCTCTTCGAGTAGACACATTGGACCTCAGGAGTGTCCCCTGGGGGTCTGCTCAGCTGAGCGCAGCTCTAAGATGGATGCAGGAAACTGGGTCCTTATCCCCAGAGACCCTTCTAAAGGCATGACCTGAAGCTGGAGGACCCGCTGGGCTCCTCACTCTGCAGTCAGCTCACCGCCTGCTTGGCTGGGGGCTCCCCATCCCGATCCCCCCAACACCCTGGACCCGGCCATGCCTCCCAGTAGGCAGCCCCCACCCCAGTGCCAGTCCTGGGGGGGGGACCCTGATGCCTGGAGGCCGACAGGACCGACCCGGCCCCCCCAGGGCCCCCAGCCTAGCCCTTGCTGCCCTGTCCCCACTGCTCTGACCCCGCTTCTCCCCGGACGTGTGCCTCACGCCCACAGCCCGCCTGGCCCCGGGTCCTCCACGCTGCTCACTCGGGGTGATCCAGGACCTCTGGCGCAGAAGGAAGGACCAGGCAGCTGCTGGCTGAGGCCTGTCTGCACACTGGGAGGCTCCACCCTGGACGCTCCGGCCGCACCATTCAAAGAGCCCATTGTCCAGGGCTTGGCCGCCGAGATGTCATGATGCCCATCTTACTTCACCTCCAATAAATGTGACTGGTGCTACTCTGCTCCCACTTTCTGGAAGAGAAACTGAAGCCCAGAAGGGAGCAGAGTGCCTGGTCCCCCCGCCTGGCTGCAGAGGACCCACTGGGGTGGCCGCGGAGCCCTGCTGCCATCACCAGGGTGCCAGGAGGCCCGGTTCCCCGACGTTCCTGTGGCCCAGAGCTGGCCGGGCACCCGGTCGCCCACCGGCCCAGACAGGTGTGCAGCTGCCCCACCCACCCTCGTCCTGCCGCCCCATAAATCAGCCCGCTAATCTCTCACCGTCCGCTGGCCCCTCGTGGGGCATGATGGATGGCTCCCGGCCTCGCCGGCTGCTGCGAAATCACTCAGCGGCCAGACAAGCCCTAAATCTGACGCGCGGAGTGTTGAAAGGAGGAATGTCTGTTTTCATAACCTACCTCAGTTACAATAAATATTTAAAATGCACAGTTAACATCCTCTCGCTGCACAATCGGCCTCTGTGGCCCCGGCCGCGCAGATTTAATTAGCTCCGGGCTTCCCCCGCCGGCCGCGCTCGCCCGTGGACGGAAGGCCCCTGTTTTCTTAAACTCCCGGCCGCTGTAAATACCGGCCTCGCCGCGCCTGGGCCGACACAGAGCCTTTTGTCCGGCCTCGCGTCCCTCCGCCGGCCCCCAGCGCTGGGCAGGGCCTGTCCCTGGGACTCCTGGCTGCCCGGCCTGTGGGCTAGCCCTGGCCGGGACCCCCAGATGCTCCCCAGCCCCAGAGGGCCAGAAGCACAACCCAAAAATGAAGGCAGAGTTGCACCTCGGTCAGGAGTAGCTGTCCAGGGGCCGTGCCCACCCCAGTGATGGCCTAGCACCAGGCCCACTCGCCTCCCTTCCGCCCTGGACCTCGGCTCCGAGGATGGCCGGACCCCTCTCCCATTTCAGGGGTGATTTGGAGTCTCACGTCCCCGAGGGCCCTGGCACCAGGCCCTGCCAAGCCCCTTCTGGACCATCTCACCAGGTCATAAGGACCCTTGAAGTGAGGACAATGTTGCCCATTTTAGAGATGAGGAAACTGAGGCTCAGGGTGAGAAGTGACTTTCTGAGTCACCTGGATTTGCAGGGAGCCCCAGCTCTCGGAACAGCCCTGCGCTGCCTGCTGGCCCCGCAGTCTCATCCACGCCCCCCTCACTCACCATTCATTCATTCACTCTCATGCTCCTTTCACACCAGCCCGCACTCCCCACCTCCTTCCCTCCTTGTTGTGTTTAGTACCTACAGGTCTGGCACGGCCCCAGGACAGGGAGCTCTTCAGTGGGGCCCCAGCACCCTCTGTGGCAGCTCATGGAGGCATCTGGGCAGGGGGCAGGCCTGGAAGCAGGAAAGCTGGAGGACTTGGGCTGAGGGCTGGTGTGCTGGAGGCCCAGATGCCAGGACAAGATGTTCAGAACTGTCTCCTGCAGGCAGGAAGGAGATGGAAAGGTGGGGGTGTAGGGGGGATGTCGAGGGGTCAGGGAGGCGTGGAGGAAAGCCAGGCGTTCTTCCTGGAGGAAGTGGCTGCAGTGAGTTCCTGCTCGATCAGCACTCTGTTCCCTGGCTCCTTGGGAGGCCGCTCTATCACCCAGTCCTCGCTTGGCCTCCAGGAAGGGACTGGTTGAGTTTTCCTAGCTGGGTATGCAGCCCCCTCAGGGCTGGTGTGCGGGGTGGGCACCCAGGAGAGGAGGTATGGATCCAAGTGACGGATGTTGGGAGACAGGAGAGGCTGGGGACCCCAGGCTGAGCATGAAATCAAGGCTGGGATCAGGGCTCCTGGCACTCTCAAGAAGGGGCGGGGGCCCACTCCCCTCAGCCTTACAGCGTCGGGAAAACAGAGGTGCAGGGAGGCCGGGCCCAGGACGCCTGGTGCTGCGTGGCTGTTGGGGGCTGAATCGCATCCCCCAAGAGATACATCAGAACCCTAGTCCTGCAACCTGTGAATGTGGCCTTACTTGGAAAGAAGGTCTTTGCTGATGTAATGAGTTAAGATGGGGCCACATGGGGGTGGGGAGGGCCCAGGCCAAGGACTGGTGTCCTCGTAAGAAGGGATTTGGACACAAACACACAGGAGGGGCCGGGTGACGTCGGAGGCACAGGTTGGAGGGATGCGGCCATGAACGAGGGCCACCCGGAACTGTCGGCCATGCCCAGAGGCTGGACGGGGCAGAAGGGCCCTCCCCTAGAGCCCTGAGGGAGGGCGCAGCCCTGCTCATACCCGGCTCTCAGACTTCTGGCCCCCAGAGCTGGGGGAGGAGACATTCCTGTTGATTTCAGTCACCCAGTTTGCGGGGCTTTGCTCTGGCCGGCCACCTAGGACACCGGTGTAGTCAGGTCGCTGGTGCTGGTCCCCGTACTGCCTCTCCTCGCCTCCTGGAGACCCCTTCTCGTCCTAGGGGAGGGGAGAGTTCCAGAAGATTCTGTCGCAGCCATCCTTGGGAAGCACACCCAGTCTCATGAAGCATCAGCCGACATTTAAGGCCCACAGGGTGAGGCCTGACCCCTGACTTTTGCCCTGCCGGTGTGCCAGAGTCCCTCACTGCCCTGGCTGCCCCACCCTCCCTCCTGCCACAGGGACTTTGCACATGCGTCTACCACTGTCTCTTAGTTCACACCCACTCTCCTTCCATTGGGGCTCTGCCCAAGGTCACCACCTCAGGGAAGCCCTCCCTGACCTCTCTGCCCTACCCCATCCCTTTCATCAGCCTTTCTCCAGGCTTCCAGGCTCCTCCTTCAGAGCACAGGCCCATCTGTGGCTCTGCATGATGTCCAAGTTCATTATTCAGCAGAAGTCTCCACCCCAGACCACAGGCTCCGGTCCTCAGCGTGGATCCCCGCATTCAGGAGGCACTCAATAAACACTTGTTAAGTGAAGGAGAGCAGAGGCACTGTGTCAGCCAGGGCCCACCAGCGACAGTGCAGGTTACCTTGTGTCTAACACAGGCAGACGGATGCCAGCCAGATGGACGAGCAGGCGGACAGGTATCGCAAGGAATCAGCTGATGTGAGGTGGGGCTGGCAGGCAAGCCCACAGTCTGCAGGGCAGCCCTCCAGGAGGGCGGCTGGAACTCTCCGGCACGGGTGAAACGCCTTCCCCAGGAAACCTCTCTTCTGCTCTAAAGCCTTTAACTGATGAGACCTGGCCCACCAGGGGTCTAGGATAATCTCTTGGCCTGAAAGGCAGCTGCCCGTCCGCACCAGCCACATCTACCAAATGCCTCCCGGCAGCGCCTAGAAAGCCTTTGCGATGGGCCATCACGGCACGTAGCAGGCCTCACCCTCTTCCTCCTGGATGTCTCCCGCTGGGATGGATGCCAAGGTGAGCCTCCCTGGGGTCTTCCTGGGGGGGCAGTTTCCTCTTGAGGGGGCAGCAGCTCAGCCTCAGAGTGTTTGGGGGTCCAGCTACAACGGTCCATCCAGCAAGAGAGACGGGCCTGTGGACAAATGAATGAGAGGCTCCCTGAGGAGCACTGTAGAGGGTCCCGCAGAGCAGAGGGCCAGGTCCGCTGGCGGCAGACACGACTGTGGGTGTGCGTACATGTGTGAGTGGGAGCCCGTGTGTGTGTGCATGTGTGTGTTCAGCTTCAAGCAGAACAGCCTGGAAGCAGGCCAGAAGCTGCCTGCCTCATCCGACCTGGCCCCAGGAGACACAGACATCACTCCTGCATCCCTGGGGGCTCGGAGCTGTCATAAGCCAGCTCGGGTCAAGGGGAGGGGATTCAGACACCCTCCCTGAGGAACAGCAGAGCAGTGAGGGCCACTCTCATAACCACCAGAGCTGACGTGGCTGGGCAGATTTGCCAGAAAAGTCCCTCTGGCTGGGAGCTGGGAGTGGAGGCCAGAGGCGGGAGGCCTGTTAGCATTGCTCCTCTGAGCAGATCAGAGCAGGTTTTGCAGGGGAGCAAACAGCAGGCCAGGGAAGGGAGAGGCGCCCTGGGCCGGAGGGCAGGGCCGAGGGCCAGACCAGGAGGCCCCAGCCAGCGCGCTGAGGTCCCTGGGCCAGGGCAGGCCAGAGGGCTTCCCGAGCCGGGGGCGCCGGACAGAGACCGAGAAGGCTGGCGCTGCCCTTGGGGATCTGGACAGACCCATGGACAGGCCTGGACTCCTATCCCGCGGGGGCCGAGGTCCCTGCTGCGTGTGCGGCCTGGGGCCCCGACAGCCGGCTTCCCGCAGGCGCCCGAGCCAGGCTCCCACCCGCTCGTGCCTGTTTATGAAGCGAAGGGTAAGTGTTTAATTAGTCGCCTAATTGCCTGGGTAATTGGGAGACGCACTCAGCTCTCCAAGTAATCAGTCGGAACAGGCCTCGAAAATATCTGGCCCAATATTCATTAGTGTGGCTCAGTCGTCAAACAGCTCCCGTGTCTGGTTCACGACGCGGCCCCGCCAACAGCTGCGCACCCCGCAGCCCCTGCCAGCCCGGCCGGGCAGGCCGCCCGCGCGCACTGCCCGGGGCAGCCGCTCCGGGGTGGGGGGGTGCCGGGCCCTCCTCCTGCCCTCCCTCCACCCCCCCGGGGGCCCGGCAGCGGGGTTGCAGGGGCCGGGAGGGGCACGAAGGGCTTGCTGCCCGGGGCTCAGCGGTGGTGGCGGTGGGCGTAGGAGGTGGTCTACGCTCAGAAACGGGCTATGGCCCATCGGTGGTACCGGCCCCGTGCACAGCCCTTTATAGTTTGCAAAGCAGGTGCACCTCCACAGGTCTGAGTCTGCGCAGCCCGGCAAGGTGAGGACCACAGACGCGCCCACTGTACAGACAGGGAAGCTGAGGCCAGGAGGAGCAGGCCGGCTAGGGCGGAGCCAGGCCTCCCTCGATCAGCAGGCCTCTGGTCGGTAGGCCCAGCCTGAGCAGCACAGCACCAGCCCCCTGTCCCCAGAGCCCCACTGCCCACCTGGAGGTTTGGTCATCAGTGGAGGAAGCTTCTGGCAGCAGAGGAAGGTCAGTGGGGGCACCGGGTGCCCACGGAGGCAGGCAGCCTGCAGGCAGAGTCCTCTGATGTCTGCTGCTGCGAGTGAGCGGCCACCTGCTTCCCCAGTGCTGGTCACTCACACATCATACCCTCTGCAAGCGGCCCCTCCCCGCCGGCTCTGTGCTCTGCGGGGGCAGGCACATCGGTGAACAGACGGGACCCAGCTCCTGCCCCACCAACGTCCTTGGGGCACGCAGAGGGAGGGCAATGTGCTAGGAGGGTCTTTCCCGGGAAAGTGGAACCTGGACGGGGGAGGGCTCCCCAAGCTTAAGCCAGGACCAGAAGGAGAGGGCAGAGGGAGGGAAAAGCATCTCCGGTGGGTGGAATAGCATGTGCAAACTCCCTGAGGATGTTGGATTGACATCCCTGGGGATGATGTCAGGCAGGGGGGTCAGGGTCTTGTTCTAGGAGTCGTGGGAGCCTTTCAGGAGGATTAAGGGGGCATTGAATGATGTTGTCTGGTTGGCATTTTAAAAAGACCCTCTCTAAGGAGAATAGGCAGGGTGCCGAGGGGAGGCCGGGAGACCCTGTGCGGGGTCCAGGCAAGCAGCAAGGTGGAGGGAGCGCTGTGGACTTGGGCCCAGGCTCCACCCTTCTCTGCTCTCTCTGGGCCCAGGAGGGGAGCAGGCTTCACCCCCAGCTCACTCTCTGGTTTGGGGTGGGAGATGACACAGGTGAAGCACGTGTGACCCCGGCTCGGCTGGCCTCCTCTGAAGACCACGGTGCCCCTCCCGCCGTCCCCGGCCCTGGGGCCAGCCCTCCCGCTGCTCCCGGCCGCCAAGCAGGACTCCTCAGTGCTTCCTCCCCTCAGTCCGGCCACATCTCCCAGAACAGCTTCCCTGTTACATCTCTCTCCCGGGGTTGCACCAGCCCTCAGTGGCGCGCCTCAGTCAGCAGCCTTGCCCGCATCCCACCGTGGCTGTGGTCATGGGGATTTGGGTTCACACACTGAAAGCCCCTTGCCCTGTGGGGACTAGTACATTACCCTGTGGACGGCACACAGAAAGAGCCGGACAGGAATCGGGAAGCCAGGCTCGGATCCCAGCCTCCCTGTGTGGCCCTGGGCAGGCCACTCGCCCTCTCTGAGCCTCATTGCTCACCTGGGACAGGGAGGTGGGATTGCGTTGGGAACAGAGCTGAGGCCCTAGGTGATGGGAAGCAGTCCATGTGAGGCAGGGCAGAGCTGTGAATAGCCTCTGTTGGCGGCACCCGCAGCTGCTGCCTGGGGTCTTCATAGACGCCCCCCACGCCCACCAACAGTCGCTCCGCAGCCCTGCTCCTCCAGCCTCCGGCCACGGCCACTCCTCTCTGTGGGTTTGCCTCTTCCGGGCACTTTGAAGGAAGGGAATCCTACGCCAGGTGTCCTTTTGTGTCTGCTCACGTCACTCAGCAGTGCGTCCTCAACGTGTCTGTGGACACCATGGTGGCCCACGCTGTGGCATGTGTCAGAACCTCATCCTTTTTGCAGCTGAACCATGTTCCACTGCGCAGCTATCGGCCGTCTTTGGAGGCCAGTGTAATCATGCTCATTTTGCAGATGTAAACACTGAGCACCAGAAAGGCTTGTCTCGTCTTCTGAGCTTGCGACGGCAGGCTGCGAGACCTTGGAAAGGCGTGGCTGCCGTCTCCAGTGCGCCTCATCCCTCCTGCAGGCCCGCGTTCGTCTGTTACTGTTTTCCTTCTGCTGGAGGCACCTCCTTTAACATTTCTTGTAGTTCAGGTCTGTGGGTGGTGGAATCTTTCGGCTTTTGTCTGTCCGGAGCGCCTCTGTTTCATCCTCAGTTCTGAGAGGTATTTTTGCTGGATATAGAATTCTCAGCGGAGGGGTTTTCAGTGCCTTAGAGAGCCTGCCCCAATCTCTCCCTGCTTGTTTACGTCCGTGACACGTCTGCTGCCATTCTGTTCCTCTGAACGTGTGTCTTTTTTCCTGTGACTGCTGTTCAGGCTTTCCTCTTTACCATGGCTTTTAAGCAATCTGACTGATGCACCTTGTGGTCGTTTGGTTTGTGTTTCTCAAACTTGGAGTATGTTGGGCTTTTATCTATGAGTTTATAGTTTTCATCAAATTTGGTAAATTTTCAGCCAAAGTTCTTCAAATATTTTTGCTTCCCCATTTTTCCTTCAGAAACTCCAACTACATGTACGTTGGGCCACTGGAAAGTGTCTCACAGACAACCGGTGACTTTTTTCATTTTTAAAAAATTCTTTGTTCCATTTTCATTCTCTATAACTTCTCCTACTGTGCCTTCAAGTTCCCTGATCTTTTCTTCTACCGTGTCTAATTTGCTGTTAATCCCATTTAGTGTATTTTTCATCTGAGACACAGCCGTTTTCAACTCTTAAGTTTCAATTTGCTCTTTTTCCCCACATTTTCCATGTCTCTACTTAGCTTTTCAAACAGGTAGAGTAGTTGTAATAACTGATTGAATGTTTTGTCCATTCATCCTAATGCCCGTTCTAACATCTGTGTCAGTTCTGGGTCAGTTTTAGTTAACGGAGTACGCTCCTCGTCGTGGGCCGTGTGTTTCTGCTTTTTCAATGCCTGATCATCTTCGGGCAGACGCCAGGCATTGTGACTTTCGCCTCGTTGCTTGCTGGATGTTTTTGTATTCCTGCAAATGTATGTGAGCTCTGGTTTGGGAATGCAGTTAAGTTACTGGAAAGCTGACCCCTTCTGGCTTTGCTGTTATTGTTGACTTTGTGCACCTGGAGTAGCTCTGAGCTTTGTGCTAATTGTTCCCCATGACGAATCAAGACCTGTCTGAAAACTCTTCCCAAGTCCCTGTGAAGGATGAGTCTGCTGGCAGGAAGGGCTTGTTCCCAGTGCTGTCCGAGTACCGGGCATTGTCCTCTTCCCCTTTTGGGTGGTTCCTTCCCAGGCCTTAGATAGTTTCCCCACCTGCACGTGGGAACGGGGTCAGAGTCCTTACTCTCGCCCCCTTTGGGTGCACTCTCCTCCCAGTTCCACCTTGGTCTCCCCAGACTCTTGGCTCTGCCTTGGGGAGTTTGCCAGGCCACGTCTGGCTTCTTTCTTTCTGCCTCATGGTGTAGAAATTCTCCCAATGGCAGGACTCACCTCATTTCTCCCCTATCTTTCGGGAATCTTTGTCCTTCACTGCCTGATGTCCAGGGTCTTGAAAATCATTCTTTCTTATATTTTGCATGTGTGGTTTTTTTTTTTTTTTTTTAAGGTGAACCTAATCCTATTACTTGATCTTGGATGGAAGTGGAAATCCCCAGGAACGTCAGAACCCAGACGTGGACCCACGGGCTGACATTTGAGCCCTGGATCAAGCCAGGCCTGAAGCGATCTATCCCAGACATTTCAGCTCTAGGAGGCAACCAATTCCCTCTTCTAAGCTGGTCAAGCTGGGCTGTTTTCCCCTTGCTGCTGCCAGTTTCCTCTTCGACCACGGCTGCCCAAGGCGACTTCCTGGAGGTGAGACAGTGAGAGTGAGTGCAAGGCTAGGCCAGGCTGGGCAGGTGCAGGGGCACGAGGTGAGTGCCGTGCTTTTGAAAACCCACCCTGGCCAGGTGAGGAGGGTGGATGGGTCTGATGTTTCCTACTCCCAGTCCTCTAATGGTTTCTCAAAACGTTTAGAAGAAAGCCCAGAGTCCTCAGGGTGAACTGACAAGGCCCGGCCTCTCTTGTCCCGTCTCCTGCCCATCCTGCAGGCTACCCGCCCACTCCCACCCCAGGGCCTTTGCACCTACTGCACCAGCTGCCTGGACCACACCCTTGGGTATCTGTGTAGCTCCACAGTGAGCCTTGGGGTGCCCTAGGCCCCCACACAGGGCTAGGCACACAGTGAGGTAGTACCTTCCCCTCCTGAGGACCTTACACCAAGGAGGGAACAAAAGAGAGGAAGCGGTGGCCCCTCAGAGGCTCCCGTGACCCCAGAGCATCCTAGAACAGGCCCTACTGCCAGCCTGCCTCCCTGGGGCAGGGCTGGGGAGGCATGGTCCCAGACCTCCACACTGCCCTCCCCTGCCCAATATCCCTTCCAACAGAGAGGATGGGTAGGGGGAGCGAGGAAGGAAAAATAATTACTTCTCAGCCTCTAACCTTTCCGGCAAGCGACTGGGTAATAAATAATCCCCATGTCCCTCCAGTGCGATCCGTCAGCAGGAGCTCCTAATTACTTTAGACTCACTTTGAAACCGCTTCCAGTCCCACTTTCAAATAAATAAAAAATTAACATGAGACGGGAGCAGAGACCCAGATGCAGGGGTCCCAGCCCCCTCCCCAAGTTGTGCCTGAGCCAGGGTGGGTGGTGTCCCTGGGGAGTACCAGGCCCCAGAGCAAGGCTTGAAGCTGGAGGTCAGGGGAGGAGCTGGCCACCTGCCACATCTCCCGCAGGACCCCCTGTCACGTCCAGGGTCCGGACAGGGGACCTGCCGCCCTGCAGGCCAATGCCCGGGCCAGCCTGTGGTCCTAGGGCATTTGGTCTTGGGCCCAGTCCCCAGGCCCAACACCGGGCAGACAAGCTGACCACAGCCTCCTTCCTCCCCAGCCCACTCGACCGAGCCTCCCGTCCGGGCCTCAGTTGTTTCCTCCATAAGGAAGCCTGGGGGATGATGAGGTGACCCCTAAATGCCCTTGAAGCGCTGGCATTGAGCCCCCGCCCATAGGAGGCCCTGACTTTCTCTCTGTGCTGGCCTGGGGACCCCGCTGCACCTCCAAGCACCAACCCCCGCAGCATCAGAGCCTCTTCAGGGGAGTCTCCGAGGCAGCCTGGCCCCTCCCAGACCCGGATTGCCCAGGCTGTGACGGTTGGCGGCAGGGGCCTTCTCTGATAGTAACCAGATGGTGGTCGGAGAGGCAGAGACCAGGCTCCACCCCCGCCGGCCCCAACCAGGTCTGCTCTGCGCATCACAGCCCCCCTCCCCATCCCCCATTGTCTCGCAGCTCCTTGGCTGAGGGAGGGGAGGAAGCCCCTGCCAAGGCCCTGCCTGCTGGGCACACGGCTGACTGTGGTGGGGGGGGGATGGGGGGTGGCGGCGCCCCCCCCCAACCCAGTCCCGGGCCTCCTGAAGCTGTATGCCAATTGCCCATGTGGGGCAGGGTTCTCCTCCTGGGTGTCGGGAAGGTGAGGGCCGTTGGGGTGTCCAGCAGGGCCGGGGAGCAGCGGCCAGGCAGGTGTGGAGGCAGCTGGGGGGCGCATGGGCCCCTTGGCCAGGCCCTCCTTGGGAGAATTAATTAAACATAGCTCTCTCTGCTGCCACCAGGCGATTTCTGCTGACCTCACCAGGCCGATTAATATTTAATTAGCCTTTCAGAGGAAGGGAAAGCCCTTATTAACCTGCTACGTCAATCTGTCAGCGCCCGGGCTGAGGCTTGGACAGACAGCGTTCCCAGGAAGGCGAGAAATGACCTGGGCGCACCAGCTCCTGGGCCTCCTGGACCCCACCCCGCCTCCTCCACAAGACCGGCTCAGACCAGCCCTTGGCCCTGGGGCCTCCCAGGGCCAGGAATGACTGCCCCAACCCTGGGCTGCACGGAGATCTGAGGGCTGAGCTTAGGCTGCCCTGGCCCAGCCTGTCAGCCTGAGTTGGGTGGGCAGGGTCAGAGGACGGAGGGGGCCCTTTACCGGGCCAGCCATCCTCTGAGCACCGTTTATGGGTCTGCTTGCAGGTCAGGGTCCCTGCTGCTCTGGGCCCAGTGCCTGCTGCCGACTTGTGGGGGAAGGAGTGTGCGGCCCCAGGATTTGAGGGGTGGCTCCATACTGAGGCCCCAGGAGCTGCGGGGACTGGGCCAGGCAGGGCCCTGCTACAATGGGAGGTGCTTCCAAACCAAGACCAGAACCCAGCAGCCGCCTCTCGGCACCAGCTTAACGTCACCCGCTGGGTCCGCCAGTGTTTCACAGGAAGCCAGAAAAGTGAGCTTCGCATGAGCTCACCTCGACGTTCGAGTCCAGGATAACAGATGCCACCCGCCAAACACCTGGGCGAGAGTGGTAGCCCACATGCGGAGTGAGGGACCCATGCCGGCACCTGCAGCCCCAGCACAGAACAGGTCCTCAGCAAATTCTAGAGGATGGACCAGAGGAAGGGTGGGAGGTGAAGCGGGAGCTGGCAGACAGGAAGATAGCCCAGGCCAGCCCTGCTGCGCAGGCCTCCTTGCCTGGCCACGCCCACTTAGGCTGCCAAATCCTGGCCCACCCCCACCAGGTCTGCGGACCTGCCCAGACGCCCCTAGACCCCTGCACATGCTGAGTCTGCGCCAAAAAGGCGGGCAGACACAGGACTCTGCCTCTCGGCACGCTCTGGGGAGGCCAGCAGGACCTGTAGGGGTGAAGGAGGAGGAACCCCGAGACCCCTGGAGGGTGTCCCCAGGGAGATATCACCCAGATGGGGGTGCTGATCAGGGCAGAGTGGGGACACCTGGGATGGGCTGGCATGGGGGCTGCCCAGTGCCCCTCTCGGCCAGCCGACCCCCCAGACCTCTCCTGAACCCAGAGCCAGGCACACGGGCGACTCTGCCAGGACCTCTCTCCCCCGTGTTAGCAGGCAGTGATGAAATTTTTAAATAAGGCAAAAAATATTAAAACTCCCCCGAGTTTTATTAACTAGCTAGGTAATTACAAACTGGCCTAATTAAAACCCACCCGCGGAAAGCACTGGTGGGCGGCCTGGCGGGAAAGGAAGGAGGGGGAGCTTCCTTGCTCCGAGACTCGGTTTCCCCAGGCGGAACACAGGGACGATACTAACCGCTGACCCAGAAGGCTGCAGGGAAGGTGAAACGCAGAGTGTTCACCTGCTCAGAGAGGCCAAGGGCCCCGCCCAAGCTGCACAGCACTGACTGGTGGGGCTGAACTTGGTCTCTGGGAAGACAAGGGCTTCCCTTCCGTGCCCGACCCACGCAGGGGTGGGTGCAGAGGGTCCTGGGGACCCTCACTGAGAAAGCATGATCTGGTCAGCATGGGGTCCGGGGGCCTGCGGAACTTCCAACCCGGGCACGTCTTCCCTCTGGAGAAGTGGCTGTGGAGTCAGGCCTTATGGGACGAGATGGGCTCACTCACTGCGGAAGAGGGGTCCTGGAGAGGACACGCCTGGCGGAGGGCACGGCAGAGGCCAGGGCCAGGAGGTGTGGAGGCCTGGAGGTTCCGAGAGGCTGCAGCTTGTGGGGCAGGGCTGGGAAGAGGTGGAGGGGCCACAGGGGTCTTGGTCTGTCCAGCTCCCTCCCCAACTGGGGTAGCTGTGAGCACGGGCTGGAGGGTGGGCAGCAGGGTCTGGGTGGGGGTGGGCATGAGCTCACTGGTCGTGGGACTTGGAGGGACAAGACGGAGACCCCAGAGGGGCCTGACACCCAGTGGGGAAACCATGGCTGGGGAGGCAGGGGGTGTTCGGGGAGGAGCCCAAAGGGAAAGAGACAGAGACAGAGACCCACTCAGGCTCGGGAGCGGGAAGGTGCCCCTTGCAGAGACGTAACCAGTCGCCTCCACCTGTCACCCAGAGGGGGTCCAGGCCTCTGGTGGTCCCCAGACGCCCACTCCGTCACCCCTGCAGGAATTCACAATGGGTCTTCCCCCGACCCTGACTCCAGCCCTGATAGCCCAGGGTTTCCCCACCCCAGCCCCCTAGACCCATCTGTCCACCAAAAGGGAGAGCTCCGCATGGCAGCAGGGACTGCAGGGAGCCTGCAGGGTCACCCAGGGCTTGGCCACTGGCCAGCTGTGTGGCCTTGGCGAGTCATCTGACCCCAGACTCAGTTTCTCCATCTGTCAAGTGGGGTGAGGACCCCCACCTCCTAGGCTACTGTGAGTATGTTAAGCACCCAGCACACAGTAGGTACCCTCCTCAGGGACCTGCCTGCCACCCCCCAGCCCATCCCCTCAAGACTGGGAGTCCTGGGTTCCCAGCGCCAGCCCCAAGCCTCCCCACAGTCTGTTCCGGCTGCCGTCCCCACAGCTCATAAACCCCTGAGCTTTGATCTGTCCTCATTCCGTCTCGGCCGGCCGGAAGAGATGGGGGCTCTTCCCAGCCCGTCCCCCTCACCCCACTGCCTCCATTAACCTCTGCACTCCTGCCGGAAGGAGCAGCTCCAGCCCTGGCCCGTTCCCATGGCGGAGGCACCTCGAGGGTGGGCTTCGAGGGGGATCCGAGGGACAGCCTGGGAGAAGGTCCTGAGAGGAAGAGCCCAGGGCCTGGGGTTACGCTGGATGCCAGGAGACACAGGCTGGCAGTCATGGACACTGGCAGCCTCAACCCAGACCCGCAGTCTCCCAGAAAGAGCCCGGGGCAGTGTGTGGGGGAGGCAGGAGGAATCATAGGGAGGGCCCGGAGACTTCTCAGCTAAAGGTCCCTGGCTGCCAGGAGGGGAGGGGAGCAGAGGGGACATCTTCCTGTCACAGCAGTGTCACCATGGGGTCTCTGTCTCAGCTCACGTGGGGCCTGGCCCCTGCTCCTTCCCCCGCAGACCTCAGGAGGACCCCGGTCCTGCTGGCTCTGCCTCTGTGCTGTGTGACTTTGGGCGAGGCCCTGCCCTCTCTGGGCTCCTGCACCGTCCAGGCCTCCTGTGGCCCCTGTGCTGTGAACTCCATGGAAACTGCACCACGACCCGTCTTACCCACCTTCTCACTGAGCGCTCCCGGGGCTCCCTGTGCCCGGCACGCACTGGCCAGTGATGGCACGGAGAGGAGGAGGCCCGCGCCGCCCCGGCCTCGGGGAGCCCCCGCCGCATCCTCACGCCCCCCACGTCGGCTCCATCTGCAATCGACACATTTCCCTCCCCGACAGGATGCATGTTTTCCCTGTCGGGTTTACAAATAACTTCAAATTTCACTGTTTTCTTTCCCTAATGAATTCCCTGAACCGTGTTACAAGCTCCTCGGTAATGAACGTGGGGCGGTGGGCCTGGCGGGCCGCGGTCCTCCACGGGCTCCCAGCGAGGCGCGGCTGAATTAGCCTCGCAGCGCAGCGCACACGGTCCTGACGCAGCCCGCTCGCCGCAATGGTGGGAATCCATTGTATTGACAACATCCATTTGTGTGATTCCTGATTCGGGTTTTGTGCTGAACTGTGTTTGAAAGGCTCTGCTGCCCCTGATTACCTCTTTAATTGTGCTTAAAAATCCAGATTAATTCAGAGGCGAAGTTGACCGCGCTGGGAAGGGGCCTTGCTGGGCCCAAGCCATCCATGGCTCCCGGGTCCCTGGAGTGGTCGCTTGCACAGGGAGCTCCCCAGTGATGCCTCCCACACACTCACAAGCCCCCCGGGAGCTGACAGAAACCCTCTGGGTGCAGACGGGGTGGCCGGGAGCCTGGCGGGCAGGAAAGGGGGAAGGCAGCTCCCGGACGTAGAGTGGGGTCCACCTACGGCTGCCTCGGTGGGCGCGCGTTCGGTGACTCCCACTTGAGAGGCAAGAGAGTTAAGGCAGAGACCCAGTTGCCCAGGGCCCTCAATCAGCGAGCGGGTGGGTCCAGGGAGAGTCCCCCTGAAGGAGGCTGGGAGGCTTTGTGCGGCTCCAGCTCCTCCTGCCATTCATGGACCTGAGGGGCTCGAGGGTCCCCTGGTCCCACTCCCCAGAGTTACTGGTGGAAAAACGGACAGAGCAGCTGAGGGCTGCGGGTCACACGGAGGAGTGGTGACATGCGCCCAAGGTCAGCCTCTGGTTCCGCCATCCTGTCGATTCTTGGCTGTTCTGCCACTGCGGGGGGCAGTCGCTGGAGAGGGGGAGCCGGCCAGACAGGCACCCCAGGCGGGAGCGAGGACCTGGGGTCCAGCTGAGCCAGGTCCAGATCCTGGCTCCTCCCCAACTTGCTTGGACAGTCCTTTCCCTCTTGAGCCTCAGTTTCCCCATCTGGACAGGGGAGTCCGGACACTGAGCTGGCAGGGCTTCTGTGCGGTTGAAGGTGATGCTTGGTGGTCTGCGTCTGCACGGGGCCAGCATGCAGTGGGTGCTCAGCAGAGCTGGCTGAGGCCGAGGGCATGGCCGTCAGGGAGAGGTCACATTTCCCTGTGCTCCGCCCCTCAGGTCCCAGGAGGCTGGGGGCGGTGAGGGACTCATACCCCACCTCTCACCAGGGGCGTACATCCTTCCAGCACATCACACGCAGAATTTCCGGGAGGTGGGAGCACCCCCAGAGCACTGCCCCACGCCCTCAGGCAAATCTGAACCGGACCCCTGTGTCGGGCGGGGGTGGGGTGGGAGAGCGCCAGCTGCTTCCAACCATGCCTGAGACCTGTCCAGGCCGCCTGCTCTGGAACCCAACCCCACCCACAGGAGACCCTGCCCTTTGCCCCCTCTGAGCCCGGTGTCTGAGCCCATCAGACCGGATGGCCAAGCCCGAAATCGGCTAAAGGCGGGGCGGAGGGGAGCTCCGCCCCCCAGGGGTGCGCAGTGGAGGAAATACGCCTGATCAGGGTGACCCCCCAGCAGGGAGCGGCAGGCGAGGTGACGGGCCTTCTTGGGTAGGCCATGCACTGTGGAGCGCTCTCAGGAGGGGCTGTGGGGGCGGCGGGAGCGGGATGACATGGGCCACAAGCTCAGCAGAGAAGTGATCCAGCTGAGGCCGCCTCCAGGGCTTGCAGAGGGAGGGGCTCGGCCCCCAGAGGTGGTCTTACCTGGGGGCCTGGGGTTGGGGTGCCTGCGTCACCCAGCCACGACACAGGCTGCCCTGGGGAGAGGGGTGTAAGTGTCCAAGTGTCTGCCCTTGGCCAGTGGGGGGGCGCTTCTGGGAGGGGGCACCTGTGAGCCACCAGCAGCTGGGCGAGAGGAAAGCTGTCCTGGCAAAGGGGCCCATGCCTCCCATCACATAGGGAGGAGGTGGAGCCCTGAAATCGGGCCTGGGGCTCAGCAAAGCCGACGGCACCTTGCCTTGCTCAGCAGACGGCACGCACAGACACTCCTGGGCACAGCGCTCAGCAGCTCTCCTGAGATGCGAGGGGGAAAGCAAGTGCCAGGCAGGTGAGCAGGGCAGGTGGGCAGGGTGGGGGCAGCGGGGAGCCAGGAGGCCTGGGTGCACTGTCCCTCGCAGGCTGAGCAGCCTCGGGAGAATGCCTGCACCTCTCTGGGCCTTTGGCGGGATGAAATGATGCCGCCTGGCTCTGAGGACCAGAGGACCAGGGGAGGAGGGGAACCAGGGCAATGCGCGATGTGCCTCACCAGACATGTCTCACCAGTCGCGTCTCACCAGTCGCAGAATTGTGCAGCCTTCACCACGGTCAGTTTCAGAGCGTCTTCATCACCCCAGTAGCAGCCCTTCTTTCATTAACTTGTCCCTAAGTATTTGATTCCGTTTTTGCACACACATTTGGAAAACCTCTGGTGTTGGTTTCTGCAAGGGGTTAAAAAAATCTCATGTGGTGGAGGAGGCTGGAAAGAAGTGGGATTTGGGTGGAGGGAGACCCCTCTATCGCTGCATAATGTTTACCCCCAAATCCAGCAGCTTGGAAGAGGCTCGGCAGAGAGGAAGCCTGCCTGTGGCTTCTCGTCCTGTCTCCAGATACCCGGACCTGGCTCCCCGGGCGGGGCCCAGGCTCCACTCTGTCCCCTAATGGAGAGCGGGCCCTTCCCCGGGGCAAGCACGCTTCCGTGTCCTGGAGAGACAGAGACCTCAGCAGGCTCCCAAAGGAGCCCCAAGTTTGCCCCTGACCCACAGTTCCCTCCTCCATTTACAACTGAGCTTCTGGGCAGGGTTCCGACAGCCACTGGTAATTAAATGCGGGGCTCAGGGCCTCCTACCACTCCCAGCCACGGCTGCAGGACCAGGCCTTCACCTTCCCAGGGCCGCGATGCCTCTGCCAGGAAGTCCCCCGCACACCAGCCGAGTTATTTACTTTCCTTAATAACCTTTCATGAGGGCCTCACCGTGGCCTTCAGCAGAGCAGAGGAGCCGGCTCTGAGGTCATCCTTTGGATGTGATTTTATTAACTTAAAGTTGGGCCCCCGGCAGGTTAAGCAGCAGCCCTCCCCCAACAACCCCGGGCTGCACCGGCTGGACGCCTGGCCCTCCTGCTCCAGTTGTGGTGTGGCTCGGCCCGGTTTAATTAAATCCTCCCTCTGCCCGGCCAAGGGCGGCCTGCATGGGCGGGAGACCCACAGCGCCTTCTAACACACGGCTGCCACCTGCCTCCTCTCCCCCGCGCTCCTGCCCACCTGCCTCTGAACAGCAGGCCTGGGTTTTTTAAATTAATCAATTGTCTATTTAATCAATCAAAATCCATCCATTTTATTTAATCCCACAATGAATCAATCGTATCAAGGTATAATTTACATGTGATAGAATGTGCCTGCTTTCAGCGCATGGTTCGATGCGTTCTGACAGCTCTACACTCGTGAAAAACACCCCCACAGTCGAGGTGGCGCTGCCCTCACCAGGCAGCATGGTGGCCACGGCCACAGGGGCCACTGAGCCCTTGAGAGGTGGCTGGTACCGGCGAGGTGCGCTGTGCTTGTGAAACACACACTGGGTCCCCAGGACTTAGTCCAGAAAAGAAATCCCACCAAGTAGCTCACTGGTGACTTCCTCAGTGGTTTCCTGTTGAACGGTGACTTTCTGAAGGTGAAGTAACACAACACATTATTGAAACTGACGTCACCTGTCACCTTTGCTTTTTGAGTGCGCCCACGAGAAAGTTTAAAATGACACCAGTGGCTCGCGAGAGGTCCTGGGGCAGCACAGAGTCCCCATGCGCTCCAGGCCTCCCCTGTTGCTGCCGTCCAGTCCTGACTGTGCCCCTCGGAGCCCCAGGTCCCCATCTGTGAAGTGGGGACATGGATGCTGCCACCTCGGCTCATCGGGGGCGCCCCAAACATCAGAGGTGATACGTCTGCAGGGCTCCCAGCACGGGTGGGCCCCCCACACTCTGGGAACACCAGCTGGGTCCCCTCCGTGGCTTCTTGGCACTGACCCTGCCGTCCAGCTCACCATCCTGGTAAGCTCCAGAAGGTTGGAGCTGCAGGCAGGGGAACCCCTTGTTCTCATACTCCTCAGACTTTGGCTCGCGGGGGTTATTTGCAGGCAGGGCAAGAACAAGGTCCCCAGAACCTCTCCCACAGTGTCCGTCCAGCCTCTCCCCAGCACCTGCCTACCCGCCCAACCCCCGAGCCCAGCGGTCTCCCTGCCCGCTGGCCTGGCCGTGAGGATTCCGGCGTCAGGGAGCCCAGCCTTGCCAACATCCTCTTCCCTCCCCGTGGAGCCAGGCCCAGAGGGGCAACACCTCACCCCACTGTGGGGGCCCTACTATGCGCCAGGCCCCCACGTGGGCACTGGGGTGGGGCGTGGCACCAGACCACCCCAGACAGACCCCGGGTGCTAACAGCTTCTCTGAAGCAGAGCACCCGCCAGCGCAGAGGAAGTCAGAAGTGAGGCCCCATCCGGAAGGGCCAGTGCTGACCACGGGTCGGGACGTCTGAGCGTCAGTCCACAGCGACGGTGACGATTTGTGGCCCACGGAGTAAGAAGTCCAGCCACCAATGCTGACGCAGGAACAAACCAGGGAGGGAAAGCGCTTCCTTAGAGCACGACCCAAATGCAGAAAGAACACGGGATTCCGAGAAGTTACCTCGGGCCGCCAGCTTAGGAACGAAGGTTCTGGTGAGAGTCGCGGTTGACGCCGAACCGTCAGGTGTGACGGGAAACAGACAGAGCGTCTCCAAGGATCTGCCCACGGGCAGCCTCACCGGTGGCCGTTCCCGGCCGGCGCCTCCTGGCTCGCGCGGCTCGGGAAGGACGCGGCATCCCGGCGGCTCCTGCAGCAGCTCGCCCGGCCCGGAGGGAGCGCGCACGGACCCGGCGGAGGGCGTCCTGCCACCGCGTGCCTGGGCCTTTCGAAAGGTCGATTTCACGAAAGAGAGGCTGAGGGACACACGTGGAGAGTCCTGCGAGTGCGGACGGGGCTCGGGACGGGGGAAGTGGTGGTGCCACGAGGCACGCGGGGTGGCCCTCGGGCGTGAGCGCGGCAGGAGCGCTGGTGCCTCGTCCCTCAGTGTGAGGGCGCCGGCACCTCGTGGGAGACACGCAGTCTCAGGCCCCGCTGAGCGCGAATCCGCATGTTCTTAATGTTCACCTTTGACGGCTTTATCGAGGTGACGGCCCATATTTAAAGGGTACGCGTAAGTCTTGACTCACGTGCACACCCGTGAAACCATCACCACCATCCAGCTAAGGAACGCACCCATCCCCCGCGAAGCTTCCTGCCACCGCCCTGTAACCCCGCCCCCTGTAACCCCGCCCCGTAGCCCCGCCTCCCGTAATTCTGTCTCCCGTAATCCCGCCCTGTAACCCCGCCCCGTAACCCCGCCTCCCGTAACCCCGCCCTGTAACCCCGCCTCCCGTAACCCCGCCCCCGTAACCCCGCCTCCCGTAATTCCGCCCCTGTAACTCCGCCCCCGTAGCCCCGCCCCTCCCTGCCGTGCGCGCTCCCCGAAGCCCCCGTTGAGCGCTAACCTAACCTGTGTCTGTAGCTTAGTTTGCATCGCCTACAGTTTCACACAAACGGAATCATGCAGTTTGTATGTGTTTGGGTCTGGCTTATTTCACCCACGACAATGATTTGGGGGTCCCCCTATGTGATTGCAGCTATCAGCTGCTCACCCCTTTTCGGGGCTGAGCAGTATTCCCCCGAACGGATCCGCCGCGGCCTGTTTCTGCGCTCACCGGGGATGGACACCCGGGGTTCGGCTCTCACATCGCTGTTCCGAGCATCTGTGGACAGTCTTCGCGTGGACAGGCGTTCTTCTCCCTCTTGGGTAAATACCTAGGCGCACAACGGCCGGGCTGTGAAACAGGCACGCGCTCTCCATTTTAGGGACTGCAGGCTGGCTTCCAAAGCAGCTGGAGCACTTTCCGCTCTGCCAGCCGTATGCGAAAGTTCCGTCTCTTCCAGATCCTCACCCACGCTTTCCAGGGTAAACCGTCTTACCCGCAGCCCCCCTGAGGGGTGTGGGCCGGTGTCTCACCACGCAGTTGCATTTCCCTAGAGACTAGTAACGTGAGACTTTTTTTTCACACTTATTTTTATTATAGTTTTTTAAGTGGATGCCTGCTAGGTGTGATAGGCTTTTTTGATTGTTATTTTTCTTTGTTTGATTTTTGTTTTTGTTTGTTTGTTTTCCCTTAATGGAGGTGCTGGGGATTGAGCACCTCGTGCACCAAGCATGGGCTCTACCCCTGAGCTCTACCCTCCACCCATACTGACATGGGACATGTTTTCCTGGACTTGCTTGCCATCTGTATGTCTTCTTTGGGGAAATGTCTATTGAAATATTTTACCCATTTTCGCATGTTTTCAGTGTTTTCTTGTTATTGAGTTTGAGGGTTCTTTATTCTGATCTGAGTCTTTTATCAGCTGTATGGTTTGCAGATACTCCTCCGAGCTTAAAGCTGGTCATTTTGTCCTCTTCGTGCCTTTCGAAGAGCAGATGTTTTCATTTCCATAAAGTCCCATGTATCAATGCTTCATTTTGTGGACCACGGTTTTCATGTCAAATCTAAGAAATCCTTGCCACCTCCAGGTTACAAAGATCTTACCCTATATTTCCTTGTAGAAGTTTTACCATTTTAGTTTCCTTTTCGGCCCGTGATCCATTTTGAACCTTTATACGTGGTGTGAGGTACGGACCCAAGATTTTTTGTGCGTGTCTAGCTGTTCCAGGTCTGTTGAGAAAGACCGCCCTCCCTCCACTGTGTTGCCTTCACACTTTCCTCAGAAATCAGCCACCCATATACGTGTGTGTCCACCTCTGGCCTCCGTTTTGTTCTGTTGATCTCTCTCCGTCCCTTGTGCCAGGCCCACACTGTGCTGATCACCGTCACCTTATAACGAGTCAGAACCAGGCAGCGTCCGCCCTCCAAGCCTGCTCTTCCCTGCCCGAGCTATCCTGGCTGGTCGAGGTCCTTTGCATTTCCACATGAACTTTAGAATCAGCCTGTCAGTTTCTCCAGAAAGCCTGCTGGGATTTGGTTTCAGGTTGCCCCAAACTCCCTGGAGCCTGGGACCTCCAGTGTGGTCACCAGCCCCTGGCCTCACCAGTCATGTCTCGCTGGGCACAGGAGGGAGCAGTGGGGCGGGGAGGGGGGCTCGACACCCAGGTGCAAACCCTGGCTCTGTGCCCAGCTTGCAGGCAACCTGTCACTTCCTTTCTCCAAGCCTCCTCACTTGTGACCTGGGGACAGTGGCGCCTGAGTCCAGAACGGTTGAGGATCGAGGGTGAGGATGGTGGGTGAGAGTGACTTCCTGGCCAGGCTCTCTGAGCTGCCCCTGCGGCGGGCCCCGCAGGAAGGGTCCCTGTGCTGCCCTGTCCACTGGCACCATGCTGCCCCCAAACTGTCAGCAGCCTCACCTCTGCTTAGTGAAGACGATGCTTATGAAGGACAGCTTGTGGAGGGAGCTGGACCGTTTCCCAAAGTCCACCTGTGTCCTCCAGTGAAAATAAATAAAGCAAGTAGGACAGTTACTCCTGCCCAGGTGTCTAGGGCGTGCCGCTCTGTCTCAGTGCAGGAGACACGGACAAGAAAGCTTGCAGACCCGCTCCCAGCGACCCGTTACACTGACTCGCCGTTCCCTTGTCCACACTCTGTGTGCAGGCCCTGCAGCCACTGGGGAGGCCTGTGGCTGCACAGCCCGCCCGGCCCTGGGGGCTCCTTCCCGTGAGGCCTAGTCAGGCAGACGGGAAACTGAGTCCCGTGGTTCCCATGGCACATTGCCCCTGGTTCCCCCCCCTCCCCTGGTCCTCCCGTCCTCGGAGCAAGGCGGGATCATCTCATTCTGCCAAAGGCCCAGAGAGGTGCAGGCATTCTCCCGAGGCTGCTCAGCCTGCGACAGACAGCGCACCCAGGCCTCCTGGCCCCCCGCTGCCCCCACCTGGCCCACCTGCCCTGCTCACCTGCCCAGCACCTGCTTTCCCTCTCCGTCTGCAGCTTCTCATCCTCAGAAGAGCCACCCCAGCTATTTACCATGGACTCACTTAAGTTGGTTAATTTTTAATAATGTTGAAATTTCCATGTGAATAATTCAGGTAAATTATTTATTAAAGTGCGGGATTAAGGGATCAGGAGAATTACCAGGGGACAGTGCTACCTGCACGCGGTCAGGGCGGGCGGGGCAGGCATCACACACACCCTCACCTGCCTCACAGCCCAGGATGCTTTAACCATCAGCACCCGGGCAGCAGCCACACAGGACGGTTTTGTGCTAGTGGCAGCGAAGGGGCTTTTGGGGACACGCAGCTGGTGCAGGGGGCCTGGCAGCCCGGCGAACCTGGCTCTGTCTACGCAGCTGTGCGGGGATGTGGGGCCTCGATCCAGCCCCAGGGAGAGAGGGCGCTCACGTCCCTGGGCAGCTCTGAGCAGCCCTGCATCTGTGACGTGGGGGTGAGGCCCCGCTCGCCGGGAGCAGCACGGATTCTGGGTCTCACTCTGCCGGGTCCTGTGTCCTGCGGGGGCACTGAAGGAGGGCTCCCGGGAGCGGGGAGCAGGGAGGGGGCGGGCTGGAGCCAGGCCGCAGGGCTTCCACCCTGACGCCTCTGCCTGCTGACCTGGGGCCCCCCCAAGCCCCTGGGTGCCCTAGCCGTAAAGCCGGGATAACACCGCCTCCCGCACTGCGTGGGGGCGAGGCTTACATGCGGTAAGGGTCACAGAGTGCTGCAGGTCAGGAGCAACAGTACTACAGAACCACGAAGGGAGTCCAGCTGGAGCCACGCCGCAGCCCTGGTCCACACCGACCTCTGGTAACAGGAGGGGACGCGCCCACCAGGCCCACGGCAGGCGCTCCATTCACGGTCGTCTGCCTACAGCAGGTCCTGGCCGGGGAGGGGGCCCAGATTCAGCCCAGGGACCCAACCCCCGTCAGGGCAGGACCGGGGACCGCAGGCAGGGCTAGAAGCAGGGAGGCGCTCCTGGTGACCCGGCCCCAGAGATACTCAGCCCCCAGGCAGGGCCCAGCAGTTATAAATCATTATTGAAAGTAACAATCAGTGGGCCAATCAACAAAACCAAGCACTTGAAGCTTTACATGTTTCATCATTAAAAGGGAGGCCCTGCCGGTGCCGCCAGTTAAAGTGATGGGGAAACTGAGGCCCAGAGAGGGGAGGGACCTGCCTGAGGTCACACAGCTGGAAGGGGCCCACAGCCAGCGGGAGGGTGCTCGCGGGATGCCGGGGGGTGAGGACCCCAGAGCGGGGTTGACAGCCCTGCCCCCACTTTCCTGCTCCCACTCCGCGGGCAGGGGCCAGTGGGAGCCCCTGGCCAGGCCCCGTTTGAAGATACATTCCCGTTAGAACCCATCCTACTTGTCTGATTTAATCACAAACGGGCTGATTCCCACAAAGTGGGGCACGACCCGGGTCATTTCGTGGAAATGAATTTCCCGGGAAAGTGGAAATTGTCACTTTATTATGGGATTAAAAACATTCAATCCACTTGAATAATAATGGGAAATAGGGCAAGTCCAGGTCCTTCCTCCTCCCTCTTGTTAAGGAATTAGGATCCACCAGAAGGGGCAGGAGGTTCCGGAAACAGTGTCTGTGGCCCCCAGGGCTCTTCTCATGGAGCGGGTGTTTCCAGAGGAAGGGGAGGCTCCCCCATCCCGGCCTCCCGACCTCGACGCTCTGCAGGGCCCTCCCCAACCCTGGTCACCTGTGTGGTTCCCAGCTCCTGCCTTCGCCCAGGCTGTCCCCGCCCTGGGTCCTGCTGGGAGCACCCCGCCCACCTGCCGGGCGCTGGGACCATAATTCTGCATCGCCCCACGGGATGTTCAACAGACACCGGCAGACGGGTCAGCACACCGTGAACGAGAGGCCTGTGGCACACATGTGCGCGCTCCGCTGCGGTACAAAACACGAAATGTGAACCGTGTCCTAACCACGTTGCAGTGCACAGTTCAGGGGTGCTGAGCACGTTCAGTGTGAGCGCGCAGCCGTCACCCTGTGCGCCTCCAGGTTCTCCATCTTCCCAGGCCGACACTCTGTCGCCTGTAAACACCTCCTCCCACTGCCCCCTCTGTGTTGTACCTTCTCTATTGTGTGATTACGTCTGTATCATATTTCCTACATCACATGTTCCGTGACGTTATGCTAGTGGACAGGGCCCCAGCCTGGAACCCAGAGATACAAGCACGGGGTCCCAGGACCCCGATTTGCACAAGCCCCTGAGAAAGACAGCCAGGCGGCTGGACCCCGAGGTGAAAACTCCTCGCTGGAGAGGAAAAGGAGGGGCCACCACAGCTCCGAGGGCGCAGGATGGGGAGACCCCAGCAGGGCCACCGCGATCACTGAGAGGAGGCCAGGTGCCGCCCCAGGGACGGTGGCTGGACCTTCGGCCGGAGACATGTCTGCACCCAACACCCTGTCACCTCGGGTGCCCACATGAAGGTGATAACAGGGAGACAGCCACTGCCTTTTCCTGCACGTGAGACAGCCCAGCTGCCCCAGGGGCTGCCACCTCCACCCTGTGACCACCACGGCCAGCCCCCTGGACAGGGGCTGAGTGGTGATCTTGTCGTGACAACAGGGGAGGAGGCGGCAGAGGGAAGTCAGGAGATGAGAAGGAGGACGAGTGAGGCCCCTGCTCTGCGGAGTGAGGGAGAGGCCAGCGTGTGGACAGGGGTCGGGATGGAGACGCGGGCTGGGGCCAGGTGGGGAGCGCCTCTTCCCCTGCAGAGGTGGGAGGTCATGCCGTCCTTGGGAAAGGAGAGTGCGGGACTCAGGGGTGACCTCCTGCTGCGCCCGCCGTGCTCACTCCTTCCCGAGTGTCAGGGCTGTGCTGGCCCCGAGTTGGGGTGCGCCTCCCCCACGGGTGTTTCCCACGGACGGGAGCCCCCCGAGAGCCCTGTGGTTCCTGCCGAACTCCGGTGCTCTCCGGCCAGAGTGTTGGAGAGCTCTGCTCTGGGCCTGGTCTCTGCACCTGAAAGTGGGGCTGCTCACCTCTCCCCAACTAGGTCTCCCTCCCAGCTCTGACCACTCTCAAGGGCCAACTTGGGCCCCCACGTGGCCTGGCATTTACATGCTGTCCCGGCCAGGCTGAGCGATGCCCACTGGCATGGCCCCAGCTGCCAGCCCACCTCCGGGCAAGACTTGGGGTCTCCAAGGTGGGAACACTGTCGCACCTTTTCCCTTCCAGGGCTGGCTGTCCGCCGTGGGCAAGTGGGAGGCGTCCTGCAGGGATCTGGGGGATCAGGCCCTTGTTGCTGGGGAGGGGGCGGAGGGGGCAGGGCTTCGCTTTTCGCAGGCGGGGCTCACAGGGCAACACTGTGGCTGAGGGCAGGCGGCTAGAGGGCGGGAGGGCTGAATCAAGGCCCAGAACCCCCAGGGGGACCTCGGGGACTCAGCTGGTCCCCTCTGGGATGGAGAGCAGACAGGTCTGGAGCTCAGGTCCCCAGGGGGCCCCACTCCCGACCCTGCCCCACAGCGCCGTGCCCTCAGCCCTCACCCGTCTCCTCAGGGAGCCCTCCCCAGCTGCTCTTGGCTTGCTGCCCCCGCCCCAGCTCTGCTCACCTCTGCAGGATGGGCGGGGTGAATGAGCACCCTCCGGCCCCCCAGCCCCCAAACCCCTCCTGGGGGCCCCTGGGAGGAGAGACGTGCGTCCCCGTGGGCACCTGTGTAACCAGCGCAGGCCCTCCCAGCCAAGGCCACTGGTTCACTGGTCTTTACATCCTGAGCCCAGAGCAGGGGCTGGAGCCTGGACTGCACCCTGGGCAGTGCTGCCTGGGCTCGGGGCCGCCCCGTCCCGCCACTCCGCGCCAGGGCCCCCACCCCCACCTGGCCCCATGCCCTCTTAGGAGTTCTTTTTGGCTCCTTTTACCAGAGTCAGCTTTGGGGGACTTCAAGCCAGCGGCCACAAAGTGCACAACAGGGGCTGAGAGGAAGCATATGTATGCTCTGCATTAGGCCACGGGCCATACTCACGGCAGAGGAACGTACTGAGCGCCTGCTGTATACCAGGGACCGCTGTAGGCCCTGGGGAGAGGGCGGCCCACAGACAGACGGGCCTGGTCCCCAGCACGTGTGTCCTCCCGGGACAGACCCACACGGAGCACATAGCCTGGAACAAACAAGGTAATTGGAAGCAGCAGAAACCGAGCACAGCCCCGCGGGGAACCCGGAGCTGCGGGCCAGGGCAGCCCAACCCTAAACGGACCGCCGTGCCGTCGTGCAGACCAGCTCCGCGGTGGGCGGCGCAGACAGGGCCGAGGGCGCGGCCCGAGCCTGCTCCACAGTGTCGGGGCCTGAGCCCGAGGCTGCCAGGAGCTGGGGTGACTTGGCGGCTGGCTGAGCCTCCTTCGGGTGCCCTCCCTCGCGTTCCTGGGGCCCCTCCCGGCCATCAGCCAGGACCCCTCCTCGTGACTGCTGGGCCGCAGTGTCCCAGACACTCTTCAGAGCCCTGCAGGGAGGGGCCTGGAGGAGGAAACTGGGCCCAGAGAGGTGACCCCACCTTCCAGGGTCACACGGCAAGATGTGGCCAGGTGAGGTCGTGGTGGCGAACAAAGCCCCAAACATCTGAGTGACCCCGGGTCTGGCCTGACGGAGGTCACTGGCCCCCAGGCCTGGTCTGGCAGAGGGCGAGGGGCCCCAGAGCCCCGGGAGACTCGGTTCTCCCCGGTGGAGCCAGGCTGGCCGGCTGTGAGGACAACCACAGGACAGCTCACACTCACAGGTGCCGCTCTGAGCGCTGACCTGCAGGAATCCCGTCAGCCCCACCAAGAAACAGGCGCAGGGAGGTAAGTGACAGCCTGGTCTCCCTCTGTGGTCAGAAGATCTGGTCCGGGCGCCCCAGCCCATGAGCCGTGGGGAGATGCCACAAGCATGGTCCCCGCTCAGCCAGGAGGCTCTCCTACCAGACCGGCGGGCGAGTTCCCTAAACCCAGCACTGCCATCAGCCAGGCTGCAAGCTTCGAGAGGCAGGGCGTCCCCAGGGGCCCCCAGGAGCATAAACAAGCCTGGGGGTTCCCGTGGGAGCCGACCCAGCCCCGGGCATCCACCCGCCCTCCTGGCTCAGAGCCATCCTGGGGCTGGAGCCAGGACACAACCCCTTCTCTGGGTCAGGATTCCATTCCTGGCTTCTGTTCCCCTTCTGTCCCAAGGGCCGGGATTTCCAGGGCCAGAGCCCCCGCTCGGTCCTGATGTGAGCCAGGCAAATCCCCAGTGCCTTCCCCACAGGCCGGGACCCCTTCATTCCAGCCCCGTTTCCCGCCTTTGCCGCGGGACCACCATCCCTTTGTCCTGGGTGCCCTCACCGGGGCTCCATGGGAGCAAGACTGACGCCCAGGGGGTCGAGCCCCTTGACCGATGCTAACCCAGAATGCCCGGCTCGGGGTGGAGCCACACCTGCTACAGATTCTGCCCCCGACCTTGCCAAGGCCTGTGCGGACCCTCCCGAACACACATGGTGGGTTTTTATTAAACTTCCTTGTTAATTGCACAAGTAATGCGCGAATACATCTGGAGTGAGTTTTAAAACAAATCCCAGACACCGTATCATTTCACTCATAAATACTTCAGTACACAAATGGGGCTTTACAATAATTTGCTGTAGAAATGATGTTGGTTTCTCTACAACCAACACAGCTCACGCTGACAGAGGCAGTGGGACGGGAAGGCCCACCCGGCGGGGCTGTGCTGGCGCCGAGCTCGCCATGCGGCCTGGAGCGTGCTCCTCGCCTCTCTCACCCAGCCCCGGATTAGCGCTTCCCCAGTTCACAAAACGTCTGTCCTAAGGGCCTCCTTGGGACACCGCTACTGGGTGCAATTCTTCGCGGTTATAAACACCACGCTGAACATCTTTGTGCTAGAGACGATGTGTGGTTTTTGGATCATTCTCCACAGAGAAGTTCCCAGACTCCAGATTCCACCATCAAAGTCCTTGTCCCCAAATTGCTTTCCAAGAAGACACAAACACTGTTGAAACGCTCATAAATCACGGTGGGGGCAGGGGCGCGCCGATGCAAAGTCGCTGTGGCCCTGGGCTGTGACAGTGCGTGGGAAGGTGGCCGGGAAGGCTGGGATCTGCTCCTCGACTGCCCCATGGGGGTGGCTGGGCCTCCCCACCCACCATCAGTGTCCCCATTTGTCAAGTGGGCACACATCTGTGTGGGCTGTCAGTGCCGTGTCTTGTGTGTGTCCTTGCGGGAGACCGACCCCCAGCACCCGGAGGGACAAAGGAGTGCCCGGTCCACTATGGTGTGACCGCATCTGCTCTGGAGGAACCCAGGAGAGGGGTGGGGAGAGGACCATCCACCTGAGTGGGCGCTGAAGTATATTCACCTTCACTCCCTCCTCCCTCCCTCAGGCCTCAGGCTTGCCTCCGGGGAAGGAAGGCAGCTTTGCTGAACCCAAGCAGGAAAGCTGAGATCTCAGCGTAGGGAGCCCCAGGCTTCATCTCTCCCCATTTGCTCCTTTCTCGGGGCCAAGAGAGAGCACGTGACTTGCCCAAAGACCCAGAACATCTCGTAGCAAAGCTCAGATCCACACCCCTATCCTGCTGGAACCTCCTGCCGGCTTCCTTTCAGCTCTAGAGCCAGTAATTTGAGGAATCCACCTGACCATGGACCAGGAGAGCCAGCATCTGGACCACGGGAGTCCAGTTCCTGGGAGGCCTCCAGGTGCCAGCACCTGGCTGAACTCCCACCTGTGTGAGTGCCTGAGGCAGATGCTAACAGCATCCCTGTTTCACAGTCTGAAACTGAGGCTGGACCTCGCAAGGCTGGAGCAAGGGCACCCAGCCAGCTGACCCCGGCCCGGGGGGAGAACTGGCCACAGGCTGCTCCCCTGCCCGCTCCCCCCACCCTGGCACGAGCGCACATTTCTGGCCATTTAACGATGTCCTGCCTGCCTGGGGAGCAGGGTGGGTTCCAGAGAGGAGCGCCAGAGGGAATAAAACCAAGCTAGGTGAGAAATCCAGGCAGAGGGAATTGGGGTGAGGTGGCAGATGGAATTGTACCCTCCCCCTGGGTACCCCAGGAGAGAGGAGGCAGGGTGAGATGGAGTGGGGAGGGGAAGAGAGAGGCCCCGTCCTGGGCCCACCCCGGTGCCTTCTAGCCCACCATAAGGTGGAACCCCTGCGCTCCCTTCCCCGCAGACCTCCACCCTCCTGCAGACCCTGTCTCTGAAGACCCCTCCCTGAGGATTCCAGCTCCCCACCGACCCCTCCCCACGGCCCCAGCCCCACACAGACCCCCAGGCCCAGCCCCAGGTGCGCAGCGCCGCCAGGCGGCTCCAGCTGTCAGTTGGGCGATGAATTACACGCTGTAAGAAGGTGTTGACAGGAGCAGCTGGACGCAGGCGGGCGATGAAACAAATTCACAGCGATCCTGGCGCGGGGCCTCTGGAGCGGTTTGGGGGCGCCCCCTACCGGTGGCGCGAGGTATTGCCCCACACTGCTGGCACCTCAGTCCCATTTCACAGGTGGGGACACTGAGGCTGGGGCTGCCCAGTGCAGAGCATCAGGGAAGGGGCCCGTGGGAGGGGCCACAGGGCAGGAGGGACCACTCGCCTCCCCTCTGAGCTGCGGTCTGGTCACTTGTCCACCAGCAGGAGACGCCCAGTTTGCAGGGCTGGATGGGGTCACCAGGGAGCAGGGCGGATGGCATAGCAAGGACCGTTGGACGTGGGTGCGGCGGAGAAGGGCTGGGGAAGAGGAATGGAGACCCCCCCAGGCACGTCATGAGCCCCGGGCCAGGTGCAGACGCTGGCTGCCTTGCTGGACCCTCCCCATCGCACCTGCTCTCTAGTGTGGGAAGAGGGGGACCTGGGGCTCTGGGGACAGGTAGGAAGACCCCATCGCCCTCACAGCTGAGACCCCCCACCCGCTGCATAGACACGGCTTCAAAGACGGGAAATAGAGAGTAGGCAGAGCACCATCTCAGCTGCGAGCTCACTGCCCCCACTGCCCTGCCCTGCCCCCTCCTCCCAGGGACAGAGACAGATGGAGACATAGAGAGACAGACAGACACACAGGCAGGGTCTCAGAAACAGAGGGACAGAAACCCAGAGACAGAGGAAGGGGGCAGACTCAGAGAAATTTACATGGACGGGACAGAGAGTGGGGTTTCAGGGAAGATGGGCAAAGAGTTTCTTCCTGGGGTATTTGCACAAAGGATTTTCAAACAGTCTTTGTCTAGGACTGCCTGTGGCCCCGCCCACTGCAGCCAGCGGTGACCACCGTGTGACCCAGGCAGGGCACGCGGCCCCGCCTCCCCTCTCAGCCCCGGGGTGGATATCTGAGCACAGATACAGATGTTCCTGTGGCACGCGGGCCTGGGCACTGGGGAGGGCTGAGGTCCAGCACAGGCACGCTAGCCAGCTACACTGGCCTGGGCTGGAGCTCCCAGCACCCACCCTGCACAGCCGCAGAGGTGCAGAGACGCAGAACCATGGGCAGGGCCTGGAAGGGGATATTGGCCTGTGCTTGAACGCTCCCACTGATGAGGGGGTCACTCTCCCCAGAGGTGGCCAAAAGAGTCAGACAGTCCATTCTTATTTGGAGACAATGCTTCCTTTCCGTCAGCCCCCTGCCTCCCAACCCCGATTTCCAATGCTGAGGTCTGGAACCATGCACAACACAGACACCGATTTGACAAACATTTATCAAGCACCTGCTATGTGCTGGGGGAGGCTGTTGGTGCTAGAGCCATTCCTTAGGAACTAGGAGGCATCGAGGGAGAAAGCACACCCTAGGCCTGAGCCAGCCCCACAAGGCCAGAGCAGAGGCGGCAGGAAGTGAGCCTTGAATCTGTATCTCTATGTGCCAGTCCTCAGATACCCTCATGAGAATGTGGGGAGGGTATCACCCCCACTTTACAGGTGAGGAAACCGAGGCTCAGAGGAGTTAGGGCCCTATGCTGGGCACCAGGCAGGCTGGGACAAGCCAGACCTTGCTTTGGCCACATGATAGGTTTAGGGATGAGCATGGAACACGGTTCTGGCCTAGAGCCACAGCAGCCATCAAAGTGGGGCTGCGAAAGATGCCGACATAGAAAACGTCAGAACTGAGAGATGGAAAGAGACTGGGTCTTGATGACATCATGTGAACTCCTGGATCAAGCCATGCCTGAAGCCAAACCTTGAATTTTCACTTAAGTGAAATAATGTATTTCCTTCTTTTGCTTAAGCCAGCATGAATTGAGTTTTCCGCAGCCTGAATAACTCTAAGTTCAAAGACTTTGTGTGTGTAAAATGCATTCCTAAATATAAATGTGTGAATGCTGTGGGGGGAAGTGAGGGAAGGCCACTCACTATTATAATAAGAGGCTAACACGTATACAGTGCTTAGGAGGTGCTGAGGGCTCTGCACAGATTAGCTCACTGAACCCCAACAGCAGTCCCATGAAATAGACTCCGCCCCAGCCTGCGTGTTAGTTAGGGTAAGCAACGCTAGCTGCTCTGACCGATAACCCCCAGTGTCACTGACTTACAAATACAAGTTCATCATTTGCTCATGGAAAGTCCAAGTAGGTGTTTGGCAGCCAGTGTACAGGTGGTGATTCAGGGACCTGGCTCCCGCCCACCACCTCCCAAGGCCTTGTAATCCGCTGGACCTGCCCTGCCGGCGACAAGCACTGAGGGAGGACTGCTTGGAGAAGCCTTAAGGGCCAGGTCCAGGGGCGGCTTACATCTCCTCCGCCACATTTCGGGGCCACCACTCAGTCATGTGGCTGCTCTAACCGCACGGTGGCCTAGGAAATGTGGTCTCACCGGGTGCCCAGCGAGAGAAGGAAAGGGTCCAACCTTGCTGTGAGAGGTGGACTAGACGCCCCAAGCCACACAAGTGGGCAGGGGACACACTGGGGAGCAGGCTTAAACCAGGTGATCTTACTCAAGGCTGCACTGGGCCACCTCGCCCCCCTTAGGATGGGGAAACACAGAAAACACAAGCGCTGGTGAGGGTGTGGAGACATCGGAACCCTTTACGTGCACTGTTGGTGATAACGTCAAACAGCTGTCGCCGTGGAAGACAGTTTGGCTATTCCTCAAAAAATTGAAATTATTTTATAATCCAGCAACTCCACTCCTGGGTGCAGACTCAAAAGGGCTGAAAACAGGGTCTCAGAGGAGGTACTTGCACACCCAAGTTCAGAGCAGCACTAGCCAAGCGTGGAGGCAACCCACGTGGCCACAAGTGGACGAAGAGTTAAGCCAAATGTGTGCAGTCCATCCACACAGTGGAACATTATTCAGCCTTAAACAGGAATGAAACTGACACCGGCTACAGCGTGGCGTGACCTTGAGGACACGGTGCTCAGTGACATAAGTCAGACGCAGAGGACAGACGCTGTGTGACCTCACTTCTGTGAGGGCCCTGGAGGAGTCAGAGCCACAGAGACAGAGCAGAGGGTGGGGGCCGGCGGCTGGGGGCGGCGGGTGGGGGGTTAGCGTTTAAAGGGAACAGAGCTTCATTTTGGGAAGATAAGAGTTCTGGATATGGACGGTGGTGACGGTTGCACAACAGTGTGGATGTGCTCAGCGCCCCTGAACTGAGCATTTAAAAACGGTTAAGGTGGTAAGTTCTGCGTAACGTGAATCTCCTCACGAGGGAGTAAGTCGGGGGAGGGAGAACTTGCGTACCTTGCATCTCCCAGTGGAGCGTCCCTGGGGAGCGAGGCGGCTCTGGGAGGCCGGCCCCACCAACCTGCCATGGGGCCCTGCCGTGTGACAGTCTGATGCTCCCCCTGGCGCTGTCACTTGTAAGCAACCTCACTGACCCCCAGTTAGCGGTTTTCGTCTGGGGCGGGCGTGGTGGCTTCTAAGAGTCACTGCAGTTAGAAGATGGCGATCTTTTTCCTTCTCTAGGACGAACACCAGGTGAAGACGACACCGTTTCCCTGGTGGGAGCACCCGGCGCTGCGGTCTCCTGCTCCCACAGCCCGCCGCTTCGGAGGGCTGTTTATGGCTCTTCTCCTTGGCTTCCGTCTGCTCCCTGACGGGACCGCGAGCTCCTCCAGGGCAGGAAGTCAGGGAATGTGTAGCAAGCAGGTGGATGAGGAACAGGGCTGAAGGGCAGAAGGGGGGAAAGTCAGGGACGGCAGGCGTGTCTAGCTCTGCCACGCAGCGCCCCCGGGGGCAGCCCCGCGTTCCCGCCGCCCGTGGCTCAGCTCACGCCAGCCAGCTCCCCTCCGCCGCCCCGCCCCTCGGGAGCTGCAGGGCCTTCAGGAGGCCCTGGTCCCCAGGGGAGGCGAGGCTGGGGTCTCCAACCTGCCATGCCAGGGGGCCGGGGTGCTGGGCCCTGCTCCGCCTCAGTCCCCCGTCTCAGGCGGAAGTGGCCGGGACACTCCCTGGATCTGTCTTCCCGTTTCCTGCCCCCAGGCCTTTAGACGCGATGCTTGAAATGACCAGAAAAGTGGACATGGAAGCAGTTAGCAATGTCTTAAACGACTGATTGAATGTCGGGGAAAGGGCCACACTGTTCGCACGGTCGACGGGACGTAAGCAGGCGCCATCTTTCCGGAGGGCGCTGGGAGAACCTGCCCGGCCGCAGGCAAGCCTGCAGTGTCCGTCCTACGAGTAATCACGGCCGGGATGGAGAGCTGGGGTTAGTGTTTATGGGACGGAGTTCTAGTTTGGAAAGATGAGAAGGTTCTGGAGACGGACGGCGGTGATGGTTGCACAAGGGTGTGAAAGCCCTTAATGCCGCCGGAACATACACTTTAAAGAAAACCTCTGGCCGGACGACAGTGACGCACAGACAGCCTGCGCCGCCCATCCCGCAGCCGGCGCAGAGACCGCGCACCGACCCCGCACCCTTTCTGGCCGAGCCTCGTGCATCAGGTCCCCGTTGCTGCTGTAACAAACTACCCCAAACTCAGAAACTCAAAACAACACAATAAAAATAAACGTATCTTTTTTCTTACTGTTCTGGAGGTCAGACGTCTAAGGCGTCTGCAGGGCTGGCTCCTCCTGGAGGCTCAGGGGGACCTGTCTCCTTGACTTTCGCAGCGTCCACAGCCTGCCCGCACGCCTCACTCACGGACCTGTCCTCCGTCTGTCCCAAAGCCAGCAGCGGGGCGTCCCCCCCCCACCCCCGACTGCCTGGCTCCCCTAGGAGGGCCCTTGTGCCGCCCCGCGTCCACCTGGACCAGCTGGAGCCGTGCCTCTGCTCCGCGCCCTCCCAGCCATGCTCCTTTCGGCGTAAGGCAGCCTCATCTCAGGTTCTGGGGACGAGGTCGTGCACATCTGTGGGGGCCGTTGTTTAGTCTCCACACCTGGGTTAGACCTCAGACTCTTACCTCGGTGGGCCAGAGAGTCACAAGCCTTCGGAGTTGGGCCTTGTGCTGACACAGCATCATAGCACGCACGTTCCTTGGTGTCCAGTTAGTCGTCACCAGGAACACGGGTCTGCAGGCGAGAGCTTTTCCCCTCGTCTACTTGGGAACTGCCCGGTTTTAGCAATGAACCTGCACTCTTACAGTCGGATAGATGACTGGCAGATAAACGCAGATGTAATGGACTGGTGAGTGAGTGACAGATGATTGATGCGTACACGGTGGCTGCAGATGAGGGGCAAGTGGAGAGAGGACAGTGGACGGGAAGACGGCACAGACGGATGGGATGTGCTGAAACCTGGTGCTACAGGGACCTCCCTGAGCTCTCACAAGACAGCGTGGTCTTGGGGGACAGGTCGCTCCCAAGAGGTGGCACAGGATGGGGGCAGAAACTGAAGACCCGGAGGTTTGTATGGGGCAGCCCCATGGGGCGGAGGGGAGCTGCACCTCCCTCCTGGGGGAGCCCCCGACCTGGGACCGGCCCCCGAATCCCAGCATCACCAAGCTGGCAGCAGGTCCACCATTTGTCAGGAATTCAATTAGATGGGGGAGCCGTTATTAATTTTACAGGCTTTGCTGGTCTGGAGGCTGCACAGGGGGCGAAATCCGGGGCCGCCCCTCCCCTGGGGGCCCGGGGTCAGCCTGCAGAGGCGGTGCGAAGGCACTAGTCGAGGTATTAATGAGATGCCTCTAGGTGCAAATAATAGTTTAATAGGTGTGACTTAACGGGGGCGCCAGCCGCACCTTCCCCGCACACCCGCACCACCCGCCGCGCCGGCCTCCCGTCTTGTTAGAATAAGTAATTAGACTGTATGGACACTCACTTTGACACTTTAATAAAGTGTCAGCCGTCACCCATGTGGTACTTAATAAAATAAAATTAAATATTTATTACATTTTTGTATGCATTGTATTTAAAACCCACCCATCCCCCCACTCACCACCCCCTCCTGGCCCCCGAGGTTCTTATCCCAAGGACACCCCCTTCCTACCTCTCAGAAACCACACGGTGGTGGAGACGAGGCTGATAGTGGGACGCCTGCGGCAGGGAGGGAGGGAGGGAGGGAGGGATGGGGGTGGGGCCCAGGCCCCGGGGGTGGGGGTGGGATGGACAAGGAGGGGCGGTGAGGAGGGAGGGGCAGCTGCACAGGTGAGCGAAAAGCAGGGGGGCAGCTCCAAGGACACCGGCCGAGGTCTGAGGCCAGGTCTGTTTTTTCTCCTTTCCTGTCATCCGGGCCATGGACTGGCCTCTCCCCCACCTCCCACCTTTGAATCTGCCATCTGCAGAGGGCGCTGAGACCCCCGCCACGCAAGCCCCGTGCCTGAGCTGTGTCAGGACGGCAGGGCTCCCCTCCAGGAGGGAACGGGCAGGTGTGATGGGGGCTGCATAGACCTCAGGCTCAGAGCATCCCAGAGACCCCAAACAGCATCACCCCTGCCCAGTGACCAACAGCGGGCACGTCCTGAGGACTTGTGGGGTCTGAGGACTTGGGGTCACTCCTACCGCCACACGTGGGAGCTCCCCCCACCCTGCCGCCCCAGCCTCCCTCCCCAGCTGAAGCCCCATTTCTCCCGCTCTCAACCCCTGTGCCCCCACCCCCAACAGCTGCTAGAAAAACTGTTTTCTGACGACAAAAGTAAGGACCAGGGAGGCTGAAAGGAAGAGGGGGGAGAGGAAGGGCAGACCCCAGGCCCATGACGTGGAGGGTCACGTGGTCACCGGACTTGCCCCCCGCCCAGCCCCAGGACCTGCCCTGGGGAGCCAGGGGTCTGTGCACCCAACGGGGGCTTCGGACCACAGAGGACCCCACACCTTAGCCCCCACACACCCTCTGAGGAGCTGGACCAGCTCTTTCTGGGAGCATCGTTCACGGGATGACGAACCTCTAGGAGCCTGGGCCCCTGACACGGGGCCAGAAGAGGGCTGACCTGCCCCAGCCATGTGGCCGGAAACCGGAAATGGCCCCATGCCGAGCACGGGGAGGGGAGGGCCAGGCAGCGAGGAAAGTCACAGCCCCCGGGCCTCGTTAGCGTTGAGAGGAGCCGGCCGCCACCACGGGGGGGCTGCTCGTGGGAGGTCCTGGGGCAGGCGGGCCCCCGGGCAGTGAGGAAGGTGGCTGTGTTCCCGGCCAGACTTCTCTGATGTGCTGACCACAAAGGCTTGGCTTGAAGGCCGTCTTCAGAAGCATCTTGCAGGCGCCGCTGCCCACCCCCTCCCGGTGGCGTCAGACACAGCAGCCCCCCCTGGGCAGGTGGAGCCTGAGGACCCCGGCAGAAAAGGAGCCCCAGCTTGGCCCATCCCCTTCTGTCCCTCACCCGCCGCAGGACGGACAAGCCCCTCCCCAGTGCCCGTCAGTCCCTCTCCCAGCCGTAAGCCTGCTGCCGCCCAGGCGCCCGCCTGGGGCCTCTGCCTCCCGGCAGCTGGGGCTGGGGGCTCCGATGACGGACCAGAGCCCCCACAGGGTTGGAGGCCAATCCAGTGCTGGGCCCCCAGGAGCCTGAGGCTGAAAAGAAGCTGGAAACTCAGCTCCTTGCAATGCTGCTCCTTGTGGACCTCGTGTATTAACTCTGAGCATTTTAAATACTGGACTAAACTCACTGACCCGGATGCTGGGTGAAGGCCTGCCCACCTCGGCCCAGCCCTGCTAATGGGCAGCCACGGCGCCGTGCCCCATGGAGGCCCCGCAGGAGCCCGGAGCACCGCCTGGGAGCCGGTCAGCGGCCCTCCCTCCAGCGTCCCGCCAGGCCTGGGCCTTGAGCCGCGGGACACAGCTGGGCGTGTCAGGGCTGGTTTGTGACAAATACACAGGGTTTTGAGGGACAGCTGAGCCAAGAAAAGGGCTACCTGGTAGGACAGTGGGCGACCACCGGCTCTGTCTCTATCCCTCTCTATGTCTGTCTCTTCCTCTCCTCCACCCCCATGTTTGTAGCTGAATCCCTATGAATTATATTTATGCCCAGAAGATGGGGTTCTCCCAAACTCACTGACTCCGTGACCGGTGTCGCCAGCTCACTAGACGCCCTCCTGTACCCTCAGGCGCTCCGCACACACCACCTCCCCTCTGCCAGCAGCTCAGCCAGGCCGGGTCATCACTGCCTCTGCAGGCGGGGAAACCGAGGCTCCCCTGGGCGGTGTGACGGGCCCGCACCCCCCTGGGAGCAGCGGAAGGCAGGTGATCCCCACCCAGACCCATCTTTGGGTCCTCAGCACCTCGTTCTTACTGCCCCCACCCCATAAGCTGGCTCGTGCTCCGGATGCCGGCGGGCCCAGGAAACCTGGCGGTGGGCACCCCGGGGACATCAGGGTGGGGGACTCGGGGAGAATGAGGTCGCACACAGCCAGGCTGAGCAGAGGGGGTCCCGCCACAGAGCCAGAGCACTGTTAGAACACTGAGGGTGAGGGAGGAGTGGTCCCTGGGCCCTCAGCCCGCCCCAGGCCGGAAGCCTCCTGGACCTGTTTCTAAGGCCACAGGGCCTGGCTGCCCACAGACCGGGAAGCCAGCAGGCTGGGCAAACGGCTCCAGCCCCGGATCCCAGCTGTACCCCCACCCTCTGGGAACCAGGTCGGCCATGTGGGCACCTTCCTGTTCCCCTCTCCCTCGACCCCCAGACTCTGCTCCACGGCTGGGCCACTTGGCTGGCCTGTGTGATCGGGCGCTGAGGGTCCCCACCTCCCAGACTCCTGGCAGACATTCTGTTGACAGTCAGCGATGCGGCCTGTTTGTCGGTTTATATGCAGGGGTGTGTGAGCACTCTCCCGGCCTGACGTGGGAGGGGTCTGGCTGAGAGGGCACAGCACTGGAGCCTGCACAGACCCCTCCTCACAGGAGATGTGGACTCAGGATGTAAACCCGACCAGAGATCTTCCCACAGTGCCCTGGGCTGGAGCCATCCCTGTGCAGAGGCCCCGCCCCAGGGCTGTGCCCACTACACCCCTCCTCTTGTCCCCCCGGCCTGGTGCGGGACTGCGTGGATGAAGGGTGATGCTGTCAGGGCCCTCTGAAACCACCAGCCCGTCCCCCCATGCCAGGGGAGGGACCGACCGTCGGCCTGGCCTCAATGGCCTGAAAACCCCAGAACTGTATTTTCCACCCTCAGCCTTCAGCCGGGGGCTCCCGTCCCCCAAGCCTATGCTCAGACCCTCCCTCAGGAAGCCCCTCTCACACCACCTCCCTGGGCACTGGTGGGCGGGGGGCACAGTGACAGTGTGACAGCCCTTCCTCCAGGCAGAGTGGAAGGTGTGTGCCACCCTGCCCAGAACTGGGCCTCCACCCTCTAGGAGGCGGGGCCTTCAGGGGTCCTGTGACCACCCCAGTAACATCCCCTGTCACAGCCCCGCTTTCCTTGCTCTGCAGAAGCTCCTCTCGGCCTCCAAAGTCTTCGCCAGACAACACTTTCCACACCTGGGGAGCTGGTCCCCAGAGCCGCCCCCTTGCCACCAGGACATCCCTGAGGCCCGTTGCCCAGCAATGGCTTGGCGCAACCAGGGCAACCGCCAACCTCATCTCACCAAAGCCCTGGTGTTTCCACTGCGTCAGTGCCTCCTAGCCCCGGGAGCCAGGACAACCGGCCCAGGACAGCGCCAGCCTCCCGTGCCATCCCCGGGGGCCGGCGTGGACCCTCGGCCTCTCCCAGGCTCACAGGTCATGTCTGCGCTGGAGTCCAGGGGAGGCTGGTTGGTTGGTGGGCACCCTCGCCCCGGCCACGGGGCATGTGTGACCCCAGCAGGCCTGCAGCATCCAGCCTGGCACTCAAGGCCTTTCCTTCGTCCCCATCGGCTGAGGGCAAGACGAGATTTCTGTGTGGCCCTCGGCCCCCTCACCTGCGAGGCAGTTGGGGTTCTCTGTCATCACCGGCCTGGGATGGGGTGACAGGGCTTTGTAAACTGCAAAGTGCAGAGTGTCCCCATCCTGTCTCATCTGGTGGCCCAGGTCCCAGGCACTGGGAGGCCCATGGCTTTGGTAATTCCCAACCTGCAAAATTGTACCAACAGCCCCAGCTGCGTTTGCATCAAAATTGGCTGCAAAGAGCAATTAGCACTTCGTTAATAATCAACGAGGTGCCACTTTACATGTGGCCCAAGAACAAATTGCTGCTTCGGGCTGGCCTGTGACAGGGAGGGCTATGGTGCCAGCCTGGGCAGAGAGCACTCCGGAAGTGCCGGGGTGGGCGGCAGCTGGGTCCTTCCCCCTCGAGTCTGCTCCCATGGAGGTGGGAAGGCGGCGGGGGAGGGGGCGGTGAATGAATGAGTTCTCACCTGTGCGGGCCAGGCGACAGAGGCCCACCTGGTGGGTGGCAGGCCCCGTCGGGGATGGAATGGCGTGACCTTGGCTGCAGCAGGACCCGGGGAGCCCCTGCCCGTCCACCCTCCAGTTCCTCAGGAGGGCCCCTCCCAGGGACCACAGCTCTGGCCGGAGGGAAACCCCAGGATGCAGCGGGCGCCTGGCAGGTAGGAACCGCTTCCTCTGTGGGTGTGTGCAGGGCCTGACCCAGGTGGGTGCGCTGAGGACACAGGACCCGTTGTTTCCCCTGAGGCTGTCGTGGGGTGGGCGGGACCTTTCCTGAGCACCCACTGCATACATGCCACGCTTCCCTCTTCACACGGGGTATCCTTCTGTCCCACTGCATAGGTGAGGATGCCAGACCCGGGGAGCGTGGTGGGGCCTGAGCGCCGCACACTGCAATCCCACAGGCACCGCAATGGCCCTCACTTTCTGTTCCCACCGCTTTGTGGGCACCTCTGTTTAAGAAGCCCTTTCCCAGCAACTGACAGAGGGAGGCTTGAACTTACAAGTCAGGTGAGGCCCCTGTGGCCTGGGTCAGTCAAGGAGGGCTCCCTGGAGGAGGAGAAGGGGGCCAAGTCAGACAGCTGCTTTGGCCACCCCTCCCCACAGACCAGGCATTTGCATCTGCTGCCCCCCAGTCTGCCCGGGTGCCCCCCAGCCCCCTCTGCTTTAAGGCTTAGCTCAGGTTACCCAGAAGCCTCCTGGCTGGGGGCACGTCAGGGAAGGCTTCAGAGCTGGCACACAGTGGGGCAGAAGCCAAGAAGAGACACACAGTGGACACACAACATGAACTCTGATCGTGGGAAGTGCCATCCAGCAGCTGGGACGGGCTCGCACGGCCAGTGAGGTGACCGGAGTGGAGGGCGCTGGAGAGGAGCCAGGCCTGGGACACCTGGAGGGAGAGCTTCTTGGCAGCGAGAACAGCTGTGCAAAGGCCCTGAGGTGGGTGGGAGCAGGCACTCGGATCAGAGATGGCTGGCAAAGTTGGGCAGAGAGTTCGGAGCGGAGAGAGGAGAGGGAGGAGGTCGGCTGAGACAGGGGTCTTCAGCAAGGGATGACGGATGTGGCCTGGGGTCTGCTGGCTGCCATGGGAGGTTGCTTGGGAGGGACGCGGCAGGACCATAGAGGGGGTCTTGGTGTCATGGGCGGTGGGGGCGGGGAGACTGAGGGCAGCTCAGCCGCAGGCGGGGGTGGCGGAGCTATCGGGTTTGCTTGTCACCGGCGGGTGTAAGGGGACCCCCAGCTGGGGCCGCGCAGGACTTCTCCAGTTCCACCAGGGCCCAGCCTCCCCGCCACCTCCTGCCTGCACCCACCACCCTCACCACGAGATTGAATTTACAGCAGACTCCAACACATTTAAATCCATTTATTGCAAAATTACTTTTCAATAATTATATCGCCCTGCCGACTGTGTTGCCTAATGAAATTAGCATGAGAGATATTAGAGAGAATATAAAATTATAAGAAATATTGAAATAGCTCTTTCCCGTCTGTCTTCATGAGGCCTCGTAGCTTAACTGGGAAGCGGGCACACCTCGTGGATGGGATTGGAATGCACAGAGTGTCATTTTATAATGTCTTTTGTATAAATTAATTATAACGGTTATTGCAGCTTCCTATTATTGCATTGAAATTTGCCTCCACTCAAGCCAATTAGGGGAGAATAGGACCCCGGCTAGAGGCTGCAAGTCCCCTGGGGCCACAGAGTAGTGAGGGAGGGACAGGAGGAAAGGCCTTGGCTTTGCAATCAGGAGATCAGGGTTCCAATTTTGGCCCTGCTGGGCGTCTCCAGTAAAGCCACGTAACTTCTCTGATCTTAGGTTTCCCTCAACTGTTAAAAAAAATCTCTACGACTAAGTCAGCCGTGTCGCTGGAGGCGCAGATGAGCGCTACTAGGGGCCCAGCAGAAGTCACTGCAGGGTGAGCGGCTCTCAGACTCAGCGGCTTAAGGCAACAGTAAACGTTGGTTTTCGCCGCAAGCATCTGGGATCGGGATTTGGGAGCGGCTGGGTTAGGGGTCTGGCTCAGGGGCTCCCGCGGCTGCCAGAGGGAGTCAGCTGGAGCTGACTGGGGCCCGAGGAGCCCCATCCAGCTGGCGCAGGGGTCAGTACCAGCTGTTGGCCGGGGGACTCAGCTCCTCCCATGTGGCCCCTGATTCAACCTGGGAGGGGGCTACACAGGGATGGCGAGACCAGGCATCGAGCACCCCTGGGAGCCATCTCAGAGGCTGGCTGCTGTACCTGCTTCCCTCCCCTGGGGTTTGGCAGGTGCGGATCCCCACAGCCGGCCAGGGTGTGCAGTCCCGAAGGGGGCCTGCGTTCTTGTCCCACCTGGCAAGCCTGGGGCAACGTCTCCAGCCCCCACCATCCTGTCCGCAGAACCCGGAGTTAGTGAGCCTGTGGCTGGAAGGCGCGGCCACAGAGCCAGAGCCCTGTTTCCTGTCTGCCGCTGCCAAAGTGCTCCTGACCGCAGCCACTGTGACCAGGCTCGCCACACTCCGTGGTGCCAGCACCCCTGGGAGACAGCTGTGCCTCCCGTGTGCCGGTGGCACCGGGCTGCCCTGCCGCAAGCCAGGGCCTGGGGGGCGCAGCAGGCCGGTGCCGGGGGCAGGCAGCCAGGCTGGCCGAGGTCCGGGCCCCACAAATGTGCCGCCTGCCAGCTGCCCGCCCACTCTGGCCGCCCTAGAAATGTAAGTAGCGTAGTTCCCCTAGGACAGCAGGGTAGGGGGTGCCCAGCCGATCCTGGGTCCAGGTTATTCCTCTCCTGGGGTCTCTGACTTCCAAAAACCATGCATTGACAGGGACACAGAGAACAATTAAGGCAGACACGTCCATCCCTGACGTGTCCCCGCCACCTGGACCCCTCCTGAGTCCCTGCCAGTGGGACCCTGCGATGCTCTTGGCCAAGGGGTTTGAGGGTGTCCAGTGAGAGCTGGAAGTGGGGCCTGAGAGTGAGACTTCACTCTGGGGGGAGGCGGGTGTGCCCTGCCCCGTCTCCTGGTACAGGTGCGGGTGACTGGTTCTCAGGAGCCCGAGAGGGCAGAGCAGGGACGGTGGGGCTCTGCAGCTGAGAGGGCCTCGCCATGTTCACTGCGTGTTAATGCCACCAGCACCCCGTCACCCCACCACAGCTCCCCCCTTGCAGACATGCACTGCTCTGCTGCCTAGAGGAAAACCTGCCACCTCAGCAGGCTGCTGCTTGTGCACAGGAAGGCCTGATGGGCCTGGAGTGAGGAAGGAAATGACCTGTCCAGGGCCATCAAAGCCACTCCTCTGAGCCGTGGGCGGTGGCTGGACCGCGGCAGCGGGAGGGACAAACCTGGTTGCCCTCTCATTGTGTCTTTAGAGTCAGGCCTGGATGCAGTGTCGGGGTACAGTCTGGCCACTGGTGGCAGGGTGGCTCCCACAATCTGGGAGCAGTGGAGGGGGCTCGGGGCAGGTGCCTGAGGTGGGCAGCGGGGCGGGCCGGCCCTGCCGTGAGCTGGGAGCTGGTATCCTGTGTGACTTCTCCACGTGGTCATTCTCTACTGGGCTTCCAGGGCCAACACAAGCCCAGCCTGGGTTAGGGGTCTTCCAGGAGGAGCTGGCTTCTGTCACAAGGCAGTCTGGTGGGTCACTGATCAGAGGACAGAAGGACAGATGAGGGGCCCCACACACAGGAGGGGGCAGAGGACAGCCACCAGGACAGACTCAGGCCACCCCGTATTCTCCGTGACCCCCAGGAACACCTGGGACACGGAGTCTGTGCCAGGTGTGGACTCACTGCAGGAGGGGAGGGATCTCCCCTGGGGTGGTCCCAAGGCTGGGGGCAGGGCAGGCCCTGCACAGAGCTGCACTCTGAGAGAACGCTGCTCGCCTGTGCTGGTTCGCCAGCTGAGACCTGGGACTTCAGGGAAGGCCCTTCAGCCCCAAGGCCTGTAAGCCCCTCCCTGTTGCCTCCCAGCATTCATTCCCCAGCCTGATCCCATGCTGCACCCCAGAGACACAGGGACAGTCAGGCCTGGCCCTGCCCTCAAGGAACCCTAACTCTCCTGAAGGGTGGGGGCAATCCAGGAAGACTTCCTCCAGGAGGTGGCATCTGAGCTGGGTCTAGGGAGAGAGGACTCAACAGTACAGCATTGCATATTCCAGCCATCTGACAGGGGAGGGGAGAAGGGACCTGCAGACACGTTAGGAGTGTGTGAGTTCCCTGCGGCTGCCTAAACGTGGCCACAACTCAGGACTGAAAGGATGCCCAGTTATGGTCTCCCAGCACCTGCTGGCTCGGCACTGCTGGGGGCTCAGCAGGGCCTCGGGACTGTGTTCTCATCTGCCGCTCGGCTGGGGAAGATTGTCAGGGTGTGGGCAGCTCTGGCCCCCTGGCAGGTGCAGGCTGGGGCCCGGCTTCCCGGCTGGGCTTGCTCTCAGGCCCCAGGGGCTCCCGCAGTTCCGGGCCACGTGGCCCGTCCTTGCACCACAGCCTGCTTCTCCAGAGCCAGCCAGTCTGCCAGCGAGACCGAGTGTCCCATATGATGTAAGCTAACCTGGGGAGGACACCATATTCTCTGGTCTGGGATCAACTCACAGGTCCCGCCCACACTTGAGGGAGGGGTCATGGGGGCCCCTTGCCCAGGGCGCCCACCCAAGGTCGCATAGTGAGGGTAGGCTGGACCTAGAATCCAGCCCCATCTCTCTGCCCCAGGTCCTCCTTCCTCTCCAGCTGGGGGTCTGGCTGTGGGTGGGTGTGGAGAAGGCCCCGCAGGTGCAGGAACAGAGTCTGGAAAGTGAGGAGCAAGGGGTGAAGAAGAGGACAGGGACCCAGGCCCCAAAGAGCCTTGGAGGCCATGCCCAGGCCCAGGAGGGCAGGATGGGCCGGGGCCACCAGCTGTCCCCCACCGGGGAAGACCAGGGACAGACGCAGAGTCGGGAGGGCACCGCTCCAGCCCCAGCACCCGGGGGATGGGCCCCTCAGTGGCCTCTCTCCATGCCTCGTTGCAGAGACCAGGTCTAAGCGTGTTCTAACTTATTAATGAGGACGGGGAGGCTGTTTATGGCCGCCAATCCCAATCGATGGGGCACCGAGAGCAGGTCGACCAACCCCTGTGCTTGGAGTCTAATTGCAGGATGTGCACTTTCCGAGGTCCCCCCTCCTAAGTGAGCCCCAGAGAGAGTGGGGCTAATCGATGCTGCCGTTTGCTCCCCCCACCGCGGCCCCAGGTAGGAATCCCCCGAGGTTGTGATTAAACTAAAGTGTTTAATGAAGTGCTAAACAGCCCGGTTCCACAAGCACCAAGAATCCGATTACTGGAAGACGAGGTTTCCTAGCTGTGGGACACCCCCAAACCCCTGGGAGAAGGCACAGGAGCCCCGAGCTCCGGTTGGCCGCCCGTGCAGACAAGCACCAGCCTGCAGGCCCGCCAGGAGCCATGCGGCCGGTGAGGCTGAGGCCAGCGCCACATCAGGGCCCTCAGCCTCCGGGTCCAGGTCCCAGCCGTGGTTCTGCTCTGCAGGGTGGGCTGCCAGGGGGCCCGAGGACCCCACCTGAGGGGGGTGGGAGAGGCCTCCCACTGGGACAGGCCCCCAGGGCTGGCTTCCCGGCCTCCCTGACCTCCGTGGAAGCCCGTCCCAGGGCCCACCTCCAGCCCAGGGTCTCGCTCCACACTGACAGTTTCCGGTTCATTCACTTATTGAATAGCTAATGCGATCACAAGGTTTAAGATTTTAAAAGGAGAGAATGGTCTAGGTATGCACGCAAAAGAAGCCAACGGCTGCTATGATAATACCCGGAAGCCAGTCCGCAGGAGGATGGGTGAGTAAGCTACAGGGTATCCAGGAGGTGGAACACTACACGGCAGTGAAAAAGGGCTGTCTGCACCCACAGACTCGTCTCACAGGCACAAGACTGAGTGAAGCGGCCTCACCAGAGAGGAAACCCCATGTGATTCCACAAAGGACGTCCGGGCATCAGCCACGTTCGTGGATCCACGGAGCTGTTCTCCTGGGAAGCAGGCCCTTTCTGGAACGTGCACTATACTCCCATAATATGTTTGCTTGGTTTTTAAAGCATTTCCAGAGAAAAGATTTCCTCTCACTGTCCCCAGGCCCCAGCTCCTCTCTCTCAGACAGCCAGCATCGATGCAGCCCTGGAAGTCCTTCCAGAAACATGTTACACATAAAAGCACATATAACACTGCCGGTGTAACAGGTGCCCTGCATTGTTATGGTGGCTTTGGGCAATGCTGAGTCCCAGGTCAACCAAGACCCCCACAGCTGCCCTCGGTTAAAGGACCCGGGACATGGAAATCACAACTGCAGTGAGATGTCACCTCGGCCATCACTAAGGCGGCCAAAACGGAAAAGAGGGTAACAAGTGCTGGTGAGGACGAGGAGAAAGTGAAACACTTGTTGCGGGGACGGTGTAGCTCAGGCACAGGGTGCGTGCTCAGCACGCACGAGGTTCTGGGTTCAATCCCCAGTGCCTCCATCAAATAAATAAATAAATAAACCTAGTTACCCCCCCAAAAAAAACCCCAAAATTTAAAAAATTAAATGAATTTTTTTAAAAAAGAAGAAAGTGAAACCCTCACACATTGCTGGCGGGGAAGTAAAAGGACACAGCTGCTCTGAAAGCTGGCTTGGTTGTCCCTCAGACTGTGAAACGGGGCGCGGCCGCCTGACCCAGCAACTCCACTCCTAGGCGAACCCACACACCCACACAAAGACTCGTGTGCGACTGTCCGAAACGGCATCATTCACAACGGCCCAGACGTGGAAACAAACCACATGTCCATCAGCTGACGAGTGGGTGAGCGTGTGACCATACAGCGGAGTATTAGTCAGCCGTGAAGATGAATCCGGCCCCCACGCCCGGAAAACACGACGCTGGGTGGAAGGAGCAGATACAAAATGCGCTTACATGAAACGTCCAGAACAGACAAAGCCACAGAGACAGGAGGGCAGTGGGTGTGGCCAGGGCCTGGGCTGGGGGTGGGCAAGTGGGACGTGCCTGTGGCTCGGCATGGGCTTTCTTTTAGGGGAGACACCTGTGTTCTGAAGTCAGCTAGTGGCGTAGTTGCACACGTCTGTGAATGTTCTAGAAACAGCGGAATTGTGCACTTCAGAGTGAATGGCACGGCACGCGACTTACAGCTCGGGAGCTGTGCAGAGGTGGAGAAGGACCCGGGTCCCCGGCGGGCGCTGGCGACCACCCTGCCCCCAGCTGCGGGTTTAGCCCTGCGTCCCTGCCACCAGCCTCCCGGGGGAGAGTCCTCCTGGGAGACCCCCCTTCACAGTGAGGGCTGAGGCCATGAGGCCAGTCTGGAAGCATCCCTGAAAGTCCCACCGTGGGTCGCACGGACAAGCTGTCCCCAGAGGCGTCTCCCAGGACCAAGGGCCGCCTGTGTGACTGGCGGGGCCAGGCGGCAATGAAGGTGCTTGGCTCCTGTTTAAAAGCAGGAAAAGATGACCCCGGAGGTCCCAGCAGCCAAGGCCGTGCCTGGTCCCCTGCGGTCCCTCGCTTAGTTGGCAGAAACTCTCACTGCAATGCGAAGAGATTTTAAAACATTTCTATTGTGGTAAAATACACGTCACATAAAGTCACCATTTGAACCATTTCTCAGCTCAGAGGCATGAATCACGGTCATGGCTGTTGTGCGACCATCACCACTGTCTGTCTCTAGCACTTCCTCATCCTCCCAAACTGAACCTCTGTCCCCGTTACACACTGACTCCCCCATCCCCCAGCCCCTGGCCCCCACCCTCTACTTTCTGTCCCCATGCATTTGCCCCCTCTCGGTCCTCCTATAAGTGGAATCACACAGTATCTGTCCTGCCTGGCTTATTTCTCTGAGCACTGTGTCCGCAGATGCGTCCACGTTGTGGCAGGGGTCAGTTTCCTCCCTCAGGGCCGAGCGCTACTCCAGGGTGTGGACAGGAATGAACTCCATCCTCACCCTCCACCGCCGCATCTAGTTTATGAGCCATCCAAGGGGAGGCCATAAAAATGCGGGGGGACAGGAGCGGGGAGGGGCAAGCTGGGACTTGGGGATTTGCAGATACACACTACTGTACACAAAACAGGGTAAACAGCAGGGCCCACTGTGCAGCACAGGGCAGGATATTCAGTGTCTTGTGACCCATAACGAAAAAGAAGAGAGAAAGGAGTCTGCGCTCGTATGTGTGTATAACTGAACCACTACGCTGTGCACCAGAGACGAACACATTGTAAGTCAACTAGATTTCAATTAAAAAGTTAATTAATTAAAAAATTTTAAATGCCAGATACTGCCACCTTGTTCTCTTAAAAGCCAGCCGCCTTGCCATGGAGAAGCCCCGACAGCCGTGGTGAGGTCTAGTGGAGAAGAACCAAGAGCCTGCTCACCGTCCAGCTGGGCGCCCAGCCACAGCCATGTGGACAAGGTGGCCTGCTGGCCCCCTGCGGAGCTGCTCACAGAGCCCCACCCAAACCCCCCATTGGAGGGCAAAGTAAATACCTGCTGTTGTCTGAAGCCACTAAGTTTGGGGGTGGCTTGTTACACAGCCATGGGTGACTGATACACTGAGGGCTGGGCCCTGAGACACTCCAGCCTTTCAGCCACCGCTGCCCAAACAGAGCAGGGGACCAGGAAGAAGTTGGTGGATTCAGGACCAGCTTAGGAATTGGGTCACCAGAATGGGTGGGGTTGAACACAGAGGAGGGGGCCAGGGGCAGTCCTGGAGGGCTCTGTGCTGGGGGGGCGGCAGGACTATTGGCTGAGCTTGGAGAGGACAGGCCGGGACGGAGCGTCTGGGATGCCCTGTGGGACACGCCAGGGAGGAGCCCATCGGCCGCTGGGGTCCAGGGTTTGTTGTCCGTGGGGTAAAGCAAGTCAGGGTAACTGAAGCTTGTGTGCGGCCAAGAACCCGTCCGTCCCAGGCAGTCAGGGCCTGAAGTCCGTATGTTGACGTCCTAAACCCCCAGAACCAGGGAATGTGACCTTGTTTGGAAACAGGGTCCCTGCAGACGTAATTAATTAAGATGAGGTCACCCTGGAGTTGGGTAGCCCATAATTCAACGACCAGTGCCCTTATGAAAAGGGGACATTTGCACACAGACACACACACAGGGAGAGGCCACATCAAGAGGAAAATGGAGATCTGGGGATTGGTGTCCACCAGCCAAGGAACATCAGAGACGGCTGGAGCTGCCAGCTGCCGCCTCCCAGGGCCTCCGGAGGAAGCAGCCCCGCCAACACCTCGATCTCGGACTTCAGCCTCCAGAACTGAGACATGAGACGTTTCTGTCCTTCTAAGCCACTGGGTTTGATATGGCAGGACCGATCCTGGCCTCACTCCCATCTGTCACCTGCGGGCAGGGGGAGAGAGCTGCCCAGTTCTGCCCCCAGGGGAGGCAGGTGGGGCAGCGCGCCCCTCGGAGGCTGCTAGGCCTGTCTTGGTGCCTTGGACCTGGAGCACAGCGGTGTGTCCCAGCAACATCCTCACCCTCCACCCAGGCAGCATGTCACCCCGCTGAGTGCCAACGATCTCCAGGGGCAGGCTAACAGTGATTGAGCACCTGCTGTGTGCCTCACGTACACGCCCAGCATGACAGACAAACTTCTATTCATCTTCAAACCAGCTCAGGAGTTGCCTCCTCCACGAAGGCTTCCCTGCAGCAACTTCCAAAGATGGGGGAAGACCCTCACCCTTTGTGGCCCACCCCTTACTTTTCACCATAGACCCCTAACAAAAGGGACAGAGCAGTGGGAGGTCTTCTCTAGAAGCTGTGATCCCCTGAAAATCTTACCCATCTTTGAAACAAGGGCTTGCACACCATAGGTGCTTAATAAGTGTTTGTTGCATGAATGAATGGACAGATGTTTGGTCCAGTGGAATTGACCTGTCTCTGAGTTTGCTCCTAAGGAGATGGACAAGTCCTCACGTTGCTAAGTACAAGGAGAATGTGGCTGGTCGATGCCCTGCCATGGGCACCTGCTGTCCACCAGAGTCTAAGGGGAAATCCAGGAGGTCTTCCTGGAGGAAGGGACATCTGAGAACACTCTTTAAAGCACAGATAGGCTTACCCTGACCAAGATGAGGAAAGGGAGTGAGGCAGTGGGGAACAAGACTGGAAGGGGAAGAGGGAGCTTCCCAGGGCCCCCACACTGGCAGCTGCCAAGCTCAGAATCTGCCCTCCCACAGGCTCCATCCTCAAAACCCTGGAGGGTCACCCTTGTATACACCAAACAGGGGCCTCCAGGAGACAGAGGGGCATGAGTGTGGGCAGAGGGGGGCCTGGGCTGCATGCCAGTCACCATAGATGTGGCTGCTCCGCCACGTGGCTGTTCCCAAACTCCCCTGTGACCCCGGGGACCCGCTCCCGGCTCTGGGCCTCAGCTCCCCATCTGTTTCACAAGAGTCACACTGCCCTGGCGACTCCCCCCCAGCTCAGCAGTCCCTGTCCATGGCAGGCTTGCCCTCACTGCCCTCCTCACAGCAGACGCTGCAGTCTCTGTTCACCTGACCCTGACAACGTCCTGGCCAGCGTCGTCCAGGGTCCTTCCCAGCCGAGGACCGCGGCATCAGGCAGAGCAGGGAGGCAGGCGGGAGGTGGCCCTGCCCCGCGTTTATTTCAGCTCCTCGGTGGAGTCTGTTTGTTTTCATAACCAATTCAATATTTAAGACCCGGCGAGCCGCTGCCTGAGCTCTCGGGCTCCCCCTTCCTTTGTCTCTGCTCCCCCCCCCCCCCCCCGCCCCTCGCGCCTCCTGACAAGCCCTGCGACTCTGATGGAAAATTCATTAGTGGTCTGGCCGCTCCCTCCCCTTCCCGCGTTCCCAGGCAGCTCTGCGGCTCATGTGTCAGCCTCTCCATCCTGATTATCTGGAGACGCCAATTTCAAAGAGACATCTTAATAGTGATGTCAACGAATTAATTAGATGTGTTAATGAGCTAAAAGCAACCCAAATTAAATTAATGCAGTAATAAGCGCAGACAGCAAAATTAGCTCCAATTTCTCTAAATGATTCTGAACTGTACACAACACCTCATCTCGCTAGAACATTACCATCCCCCAAAGCTAATCAGGAACCCAGCGCAATTAACTGCTTAATTACAAACAGGCGCATGCATGGGCGGGCGCACACGCACACACACGCGTGTGAGAAATCCGGCGGGGGGAGGATTTCGCCTGGGCCAGCCTGGGGGCCGCGCAGCCCCCCAGGAGCACAGGCCACCGTCACCCTGCCACCCCTCACGGTCTGGGAGGCTCGGCCATTCCAGTGCAGGAGCTGCGCGCTGTGGCCGGTGTCAGGCGGCTGGACCAGGCCGGGCCGGGAGAAGGGACAGCTGGAGCAGTCCCCCAGTGCCCTGGGCATCTGCCTGGTGGGGGGTTGGCCGAGGTGGAGGAGGGGCTGTGATGGAGGAGGAGGAGGAGGAGGGAGGGGGAGGGGGAGGAGGGGGAGGGGGAGGGGGAGGAGGAGGAGGAGGAGGAGGAGGAGGAGGAGGAGGAGGAGGAGGAGGGGCCGCGGAGGCAGCAGCCCAGAGCACTGAGTTGTTTATTGCTTGCATCAGAATCTGAGTTGCAACTAAGAAGCTAATTGTCCAGCCCGGCTGATTTCCCACTGGGCGGGAGGGCTGCTAATAGCTTCACAAGGGCTCAGGTATCTGATTAGCTGTAATTGCAGCTGGAGATGGGAGAAGGGTGAGGACAGAAGTGGAGCCTTGGGGACAGGGGTGGGGGGTGGGAGACAGGGACACAGTGAGGCCAGATGGAGGGCGAGGCCGGGCGGGGAGGGTGCCAGGCAGGTGCAGGGGAGGAGGGGCGTGACCAGAGGCGGTGCGGGAGCGAGCGGTGGAAGGGCCACCCCCAGCAGCCTCTCTGAGGACACCCCGCCCCCTGTGTGTGTAGACCCGGATCCCAAGGCCCAGGCCACACCGTCTCTGGGAGACCTGTGACCCCCCAGGCCCGCCTATGAAATGGGGACACCGTCAGCCTAGAGGGCCCAGGACGCAGGGCCAGGTGATGGGAGCAGGCCCGGAGCTGGACAGGGCCGGGGCCAGCAGACAGGGGCTGGAGCGCCTGCCCCTGTGGGCACAGGCCCCCTGCCCGCCTCCCCTCCTCCTGCCTTTTGGGGGATGCTTCATTCTCCTCAGCCAGGGATGCTTTCTGTTCATTTCTGATCTGGGCAGTCGATTCGGGGGGAAGGAAGGAGCTGATTGATTGGCCCCCAGGCCAGTGTAGCCCCTCCCCCAGGTGGAGAATGGCTCTCCCCAGAGCAGGGCAGGGCCAGGGCCCCAGGAGGCCCCCAGCTGGGGGCCGGGGACAGGCAGCGTTGACAACCCCAACAGGCTACAAGCCACGCTTTCCCACTGCAGCAGCCCCGCCTCCTCTCTCTCCAGCCCTGTCCTTCCCATCCCTCTTCAGCTCCTGCGTGTCTCCCGCTCATGCCTACATTCACGTGTCCACTTTTTCAACTTACTGAGTCATTTTAAATGTATCCATTTCCATCCTCGCCCCAAACTGGAAGCAAAGGGATGCCGTCCCATTAACCCACTGGCCACAAGCTGTGCTCCTCATGGTGGCAAAGGGACTGTGCCCCTCCCTGCCCTCGCTGAGCTCCTGTGCTGCGCCCCTGACCTATGTGCTCCTGGGGGAGCACAGGGCCCTGGGGACCCTGCGTGCCGCAGGCAGAGTCCCCGGGAGGTGGCTTTGGAGGGTACAGGGTGTGGATTAGTTGGGAGGATTGGGGCCCTGGACTTCAAGTGGCAGGAGAGCAAGGGGCTGCCTGAGAGCCGTGGGGGGCTGCCGGGGCCCTAAGACGTGTGGCCCCTGGCGTGTCCAGAGCCGCCCTGGCCGTGGAACCAGCAGGGAGGTGGCCGGTGGCTGTCAGCTCCCAGCCCCACCCCCAGTGCCAGAGCCAGCCTTTACCCCGTTGGCCTCCACTTTCAAACCTACAAAATGGGGGGATCCCAGCCGTGCTGTCAAGGAACAGAAAGGCTCAGGGTCTTCGGGACCAGAAGAGACCTGTGGCCACCCAGGCCACAGGTCCCCTGCTGGGACGTCACACAGCACTGACGAGGGTGGGAGGGGCCGTGCCCACCTGGGGTCAGTGTGTGGCCCCCACAGGTCCCAGTTCCCAGGCTGGGGACTCTCTGTTTTACAGGTGGGGAGAATGAGGCTGGGCGCCAGGGGCCCTCTGTGTGTCTCGCCCCATGCCCGGCGGTCACCCTGGCTGTGGTTACAGGACTGGATTTCCCACAGGAAGAAAGGATTGTTTTGCTGGCACAAGTGTTCCGATGAGCCTTCCTCTCCCTGAGCAGGAGTGAGTCCCAGAGCCCCCAGGGGTGGGGACAGCAGGGTGGGTGGAGCTGCGGGCCAGCGCGGATGGAGAAGGGGCAGCCAGCCCTGGACACAGTGGCCAGTCCGGTGGCTGGAAGGCGCACCCCTTGGTCTCCATCCTCCGACCCGGGCGAGTGGGCCGCAGGCTTCTGTGGATGGGGAGAGCCCGGTGCATCGCCCAGGTGCTGGCGGGCACAGGCCGCGCACGCGCAGACAGGTGCGCGCGAGAGGGCCACGGGCCTCGGGGAGCCTGGCCCGCCGTGTCAGACACGCACCTGGAGGCCGCCCAGGCTCCCGCAGCCCGTGCCGATTAGAAACTCACTTTGCCGTTATTTTAATTCGTCTCTGGGGCCCTGGCAGGAAAGTCATGTGATTATTATTATTTTTTTTTGGCTGGAAACTCCAGCCGCCATTATATAAATTACGTATAACTGAATCCATCGGAGGCAGTTTCTTTGAAACAGTCATGGTCTCCCTTTCCCAACAACAAACCAGCTGACACCCTCTCCTCAAAACTTACCTCTGTGTCCCCAAGGGAGAACTTTCTGGCCCTGGGGGGGAGGGAGGCCTGCAGACCACCCAGAGCACCTCACCCACTGGGGACAGGGGGCTCTGAAACCCGACCACTGTGAGGTCCAACCCTGCGGCACCAGGGCTCGCTGTGTGACCTTGAGCTAGTTGCCTGCCCTCTCTGAGCCTCCATTTTCTGGTCTGTTTCAGCCTCCGCCTCAGAGGGCTGGCGTGAGGTTTGAAAGAGCTGATGTCCTCAGTGTGATGCCTGTAGGGAGCGTCCAGCTTGGAGGACTCGGTCTCCAGCCGCCCAGCCCGCAGCACGGGTGCCCAGCCGCCCAGCCCGCAGCACGGGTGCCTGGTCCTGCACTCTGTTTTAATCAGGGGTGGGGACGCACCGATGTGGAGCTGTCATGAAGGAGGAAGATTCTGTGTGGTCACAGTGCCCCAGAAACAGGGCCACGCGAGGGAGCTCCAGGGTCGGGCAGGAGGCTGTCCCCGCTCATCTGGAACCTGCCCAGAGATGAGGGTGGTGGACAGTGGCCTGGGTGTGGGAGCCCCTGGAGGAGGGGGGGTGGGGTGGGCTCTGCACTGGCTACACGCTTGCTTTCCTGTCTCTAGGACTTGGCCAGCCCTGGGGAGGCTGTGACCCCAGACTCAGCAGGCCCCAGACATCAGAGCATACAGAAAATAAGAAAACAGCAAACACAATGGAATCAAAGGGATGCCAGCCACTGACTCCTCCAACAGGCCGGGCGGGGAGGCTTCCCCAGGCGCAGACACGGAGGCCCTAGGACAAAGCCACTTGCTCGAGGTCACGCAGGGAACTGGGCAGGGCCAGGTGAAGACCAGCGTAGGGTGACCTCAGCCTCCTGGGGCTGGGGCTGGGGCTGGGGCTGGGCCGTGGGGAGAGAGGAGGGTGCTGGCCAGCGGGTGGGATGTGGGTGGACGCAGGCCATGCTGGTCCGTGTCAGGGCTCCATGAGGCCGCATCTGTGGCACAGAAGTGCAAAGCCAGTGTTCTCTAGGTGGACTTGGACAAGGCCCTGCCCCTCAGGCCTGTCTCCCTATCTGGACTGCGATGGATGCCGTGGTAGGTCACTAAGACGGTGATGCTTCGTTACACGGGGGCCAAGATGTGCCCCAGCTGATCCCCGCATGTCCTGTTTGGTGATAAAAGCCTAAAACCGACAAACAGGGGGGCTGGTGGGTAGCATGCAGACAGAATCCTGTGTGGAATATTACTCAGCCAGTAAAAGGGATGGGATGCTCGGCTCCCCCACAGTGGGACGGCCCGGGCAGGAGGGTCAAGCCAGCAGGACACAGGACGCTGTCACTGAGGGGAAATGGGGAGGTGGACTCGTCCTCGCACAGGACAGAGTGCCTCCGGGTGCACAAGAGACAGCCAGCAGCCGCACTCCCGGACCTCGCAGCCTGGGACCTGCGGGGAGAGGCCAACTGACTTTTCAGCCCATCCTCTTGTGCTGCCTGAGATTGTTTTTTCACCATGTACCTGTGTTACTTTCTTTTTAAAGACGTTTCCAGCACTTGTAGGTACATCCCCAAGAAAAGTGAAAACATTGGCCCATGCAAAAATCTGTCCGGGGTATTCACAGCAGTGTGACTCAGGATAGCCAGAAAGTGGAAACAACCCAAACACCCATCACAGGGTGAGCGGATGAACAGATGTGGTCCCTTCACACCATGGGATACAACGCAGCCTTAGACAGGAAGGACACACTGAGACCCACACGACGCAGGTGAACCTCGAGAAGCCAGACACAGAAGGACACGCATCTCTCTTGTAAGAAATGTCCAGAATAGGCAAGTCTACAGACCCAGAGAGGGCCGGGGGCTGGGAGGGTGTGGGGTGACCGCTAACAGGCACCGGGCTTGTTCTGGGAGGGATGACAGTGTTCTGGAGTTCGGAGGTGGTGATGGTGGCTCGGCTCTGCGAATGCACCAAAGACACTGACCTGCACCTTCAGAAAGAGAGCCGTCCTGTGTGGTGTATGCGTTTCCCAGGCTGCTGTGACAAAGCCCCGCAGACTAGGTGACCTGAAATGGCAGAAAAGCAGAGCCTCCTGGTCCTGGAGGCCAGAAGTCGGAGCTCAAGTTGTCAGCAGGGCCGGCCTCCCTCCAACACCCCAGGGGCGGATCCTGAGTTCCCAGACCAGCTCCCGGGGCGCTGGCCACCCGTGGGGGCCCCCACCCGGTGGCCACAGGGCTTCGGACTCTGCCTCTTTTTCCCCGTGGCTTCTCCTCCTCTTGTGAGGACACCAGCCACCTGGATCAGGGCCCACGGAAAGAGCTCACCTTGGGTGGGTTACCTCTGCAAAGAGCTCATGGCCAGGTCTGGTCAGTTCCAGGCACTGGAGGTTAGGGCTTCAGCACATCTGTAGGGGGTGGGGGGCCTAGTTCACCCCACAGCATATGTGGATTTTATCTCAATAAAGCTGTGATGTCTTCTGGAAAGTTTTAAGCAATGAAATATAAAAAGGGAGAGAAGAAATCCATGCATGGCAGGACCGTTGAGCCTGAATGGGTCTGGGGTCACCTCACAAGCAGACACGACTCTCTCTGGGGGAGGCCCCGCCACCCCTGGCTCCGCAATCATCACTGGAATGACGTTTTCGAGAACACCAGCGGCGATCTCCACAGCCCTGGCCTGCGTCCCCATCCCTGTCCCCGTCCCTCCCTGAATCGCCAGGCCTCTCTCTGAGGCCGCCCTGCCCTGGCGCTGCTCGCCGGCCCCTCCCGGCCCCTCCCGGTCCCCTCCCTCCCCTCCCCCACCCGGCAGGCCTGTCAGGCGCCCACGTCCCCAACTTTCACAGTAACAGCCTGTCACACACACCACCTCTTTGCACCCGAGACGCTCTCTGATCTGTGTAAACTGTGACTGAAGCCGCGGCGCGCGGTATTAATATCTTTTGTTTGTGTGTCAGGGTTCTGCGGAATCTAATTACGGCGTGTTCTCTGCGTATCCGGGGTGTTCGAACAATCCCGCGGAGCAGACAATGCAAACTGTTGACCTGCAAGGTAAACTGCTCGTGGGGAACTTGGGGGCGGCGGGCGCGGCTGCTCTTTTCTGCGGGGGCGCCCGCCTCGCGGCCTGCGGGGGCCCCGGGTGGGGGGGGGCAGGGGCATCTTCACCGGGGGGTGTTTATCACAGCAGCGGTTTTCAGTGTGTACTTCTGTGTATACGCACGTGTGCACACACGTGTACATGCGCACACGCACACGGGAGCTAGGCCTCCCTCTCTGAGCGACTCCTGTCTCCACGGGCCTCTCCCTGCTGGGTCTGCGTCTCCCTTAATAGCTCTGCGCTCTGTCAGGTGGACATAAGGTCCTGCAGCTCAGATGGGGAAGTCCAGGCCTGTGAGGACGCATGTGGCCCAGCAGGAGCCCAGGCTGACTCTGGGCCGCCCCCGGTACCAGATAAACCCACGTCTGGGAGCACTGGACCTGGGCTCGGCCCCCATCAGGTAGGGGGACACAGTCCGTCCTCCAGGGTGGGCCCAGGTGAAAACCATCACCCCTCCTGGACAGACAGGGAAACTGAGGCCCAGAGAGGTCAAGGGCTTGTGCACGACACACAGCGGGCTGGTGGTAGGGCCGGGCTCCCCCTGGCCCTGCAGCCCCCATCCTGGAGGCTAAAAGTCAGCGTCCTTCAGGTTGAGGGCAGCTTTGGGATCCCCAGACTGGGGTCCTGGCCCCACAGACGGGTGAGCCTGGCAAGCACACGCCAACTCCGACTTCAGCCACTCCCCTGGGAGGCAGAGTTGATGTGCGCCCGACAGCAGCGAGCCCTGCCCGTCAGCCTAGCCCGGAGCCGGCACCCGGGGGCTGCAGAGGTTCCTCCAGGTTGGGGGGACCTGCTCTGGGCTTCCGCCTCCCCCTCTGTGGGTTGGAGAGGGGACCCGGACTTTGAGTGTCCCGAATAGAGAAAAACAGGCCAGGTCTACAGCAGGCCAGGTGAGGAAAGGCTCCAGGATGCCGGGCTGCAGGTGGAGGGGGCCTGCGAGGCGGGGGTCGCGGGAGTACAAGGGCCTGCAAACTGCCTGAACCGGGGATTCCACGTGCAGGAGGAGTTCCAGTAAGCGAACCAGTGGGACTGTGCGCTGCGCAGGTCTGCGCCCGTTGTGTGCATGTGTGTAATAAATGCGCAGGCAGGCGGCCCACGTGTGCATGCAGTCGGGTGCACACGGAATCAGTGTCGCGTCTGCCTGTGCGCGCCTTGGGAAACGCCGCAGCGCCATCTGCCGGCACGGACGGCGCGGGGCGGGGCGCGAGGCGGCGAGGCCCCGCCCATCGTGTGAGGCCCCGCCCACCTCCAGGCTCCGCTCGCCTCCCGGGGCCCTGCCCCTCCGTCTGGAACCCGGACCCTCTGGTGCCTCCGCGAGGCCGGCATCCCGTCTGGGTTTTGGAGGTCCGGACTGAAGTGGGGACAACTGCAAGGATTAACCGCGCACCAGGAGCACAGTAAGCGAGCTGCCCTCCTGTGGCCCCATTTTACAGATGCGGAAAACCTCACCTGCCAAGGTCCCACGGAGACAACGAGGCCAAGCGGGCTTTAAGGCTGGCAGCCCGGGGGCACAGAGTGCACTCATCCAGGACCGGTGAACTGAGGTGTATTCGTTGGCTATTAATTAATAGTTCTTCACGAGCATGAACCCATAGCCCTGACGCCGCTTCACGCGAGTCAGGTACAGAGACCTGCCTGCATCTGCAAGTGGCGGGGCCAGAGTCAGCGCCCCCTTTCTGACTGTCGCCTGTACCTGATGTGGGCGGGAATTAGGGGTGGGGGCCGGGAGTGTCAGGATTTCAGAGCAAAGTCAGTAGGGCTTGACCCCCCTGGAGGCCTTGGCTTCCCCAGCTGTACAGTGTGGGGGAAGTGGGCTAGAATAGGTTCTGTCCCTGCTGGCCCCCGCACACACCCCCCCGGACTGTGCAGGATACAAGGAGTCCCTGAAGGACTGAGCTGGTGCAGACTGGGGATTCCAGGCCTATCGCCCTGCCCGGCCCCCCATGGGGTCCCTCCTGGCCCCCAGGGCTGTCTGAGCCCCTCTCTGCCACTGCCTGAGGCCCCCACCTTCACCATCCCGCTCTGGGGGGCGCATCTTGGAGTGTAAGGGGCTGCCAGGGGCAGACGGTGTCCACCCCGGTGCCAGCCCAGCGGGAATTGTGGGGGTGCGGGGGGGAGCCTGTGCTGTGGAAAGCCTCTGCCAAGTGCACAGCAGGCCTGCACCTGGGGGGCGGGGAGGGCACGCTGCGGGGACCCTGCAGTGGGGGTGGGGAGGGGCAGCAGCAGGCCTGGCTCAGTAGTGTCCCTGACAAGCCTGACCTTGGGCACGTCCCTCCGCCCAGCCCTCAGGTTCCTGCTGTCCGAACTGCCTACCAGCTCCCATGTCCATCGGGGGCCCAGTCACACACAGCTCCATTCACATCCCAGCTGTGCCACTGACTGGCTGTGTGGCCCCGGGCAAGTTGCTTCACTTCTCCGAGCCTAATAGCCTCATCTGGAAAATGGGCTCACACCCTGGGCTGCCTCTGGTCCAGGCATGGAGCCAGAAGCAGAGCCTGGAACAGAGGAGGGCAGACCTGCCCCAGGCCAGACCACAGCAGGTCTCGGCAGCCCCATTGTGTGCTGGCGCAGTGTCGGACGCGTGACACTGCTGTTTCACTCCATCCTCACAACCGGCCCGGGAACCGGGCCAGAATGCCTTCTTCGGCCCCATTTTACAGACAGGAAAATGGAGGCTCAGGCAGTGTGACTTTCCCAAGGAAGCAGGGCTCGAAGTGGATCACTGCACCCCATCCTCAGGCCCAGGGATGCCCCAGTCTCTTGTCTGGCCTGGCTCGGGCTGGGATCCCTGGAGGAAGGATGTCCACACGGTTCACAGATGCTGGGAATTTGGCCCCTCCTCTGAGAGAGTGGCGCCGCTGAGCCCTGCAACCCATTTTACGGACGGGCAGCCCGAGGCTGAGGCAGAGCTGGGGGCAGAGCCTGAAGCATGCGTGCCTCTGACTACCACAGCAGGCTGGGCACACGTAGGTGGGACAGCCACTTGGACCCACTACTACCCAGCACGGCACATGCGGCCCCTTTTACTTCACCACAGTCACAGGTCAGGGACCTGCTCTCCCCCATCCTTGGGTGGGGAGGGGGTGTCAGACCCCGCACAGTTCAACTTCAGCCTGCTCAGGGCAAGAGAGCCTGAGCCCGAGGGGCTCGGAACTGATGTCCCTCCAGGCTGAGCCCCTACACCCACACGTGCACACACACACGCACACAGGTGCGCCCAGGCTCACACCTGCCCGCCCGCCCACCACAGGTGTGCCTGCTAGGCTGAGCTAAGTCAGCTACCCGCTTCTGTGTGTTCAGATTCTGGGCAGCCAAGATAACTCTACAAATGTCTACTGCCGTTGTTGGATGGATGCAAGGATAGATGGGGGGTAGGGACAGACCGATGGACAGATGGTGGGTGGATGGTTATGGATGGTGGGTGGATAGGTGGATGGGGATGGACAGGTGGTAGGTGGATGGTGGGTGGTGAGGGGATGGGTGGACGAGTAGAGAAACTGAAACTAAGACCAAGTGCTCTGCTCACACCCATTGTTTCCTAGTGGAGACAGGTTACGCTAAGGCCTGCTGTGAGCCCATTTTACAGATGAGGAAACAGAGGTAGAAGGTAGGCAGTGACTGGTGCAGGGTCACACAGCGAGCTCAGTGAAGCCCAGGACCCAGTCCTCAGGGAGGCCCCTGCCTGGCCTGGGTGGCCCGGGTGGTGTCAGCAGCACAGCCACATCTGGAAAATGGGCTCACACCCTGGAGACCCTCGGGAGACCCAGATGGGCACCCGCCCCTGCGCCTCCTGCAGTCCTGTCCAGGGGGTCTGTCTCCTCCCTGGGGCCTACACATTAGGCCTCAGTGGCCTGGGGACCTACCTGCCCCAGCCAGCTCTCTAGAGCCCCCTCACCACCCCAGCCTGACCCGAAGGGCTCAGAAGCGGGTGTGGCGGGATGAAGGCCAGGAATTCTGCCCGTCCAAGGGGCTGACAGCACATCGTTACATGAGTTTGTAATTAAACACTTGTGCATCATCAGACACCCCAGCATGGTGTCTGATGAATTAATTACGAGGACACCAGACCCCCCGCTTTTGGTCCTCCCCACTGGGTGTGGAGTGGTGGCCCTGAGCCTGCATGTGGGAGACACGTTCCAGGGAGCTGGGGTGTCCCCAGGCCCCTCTCCCGCCCCCGGCTCTGTCAGCAGCCCACACAAGCACCCAGGCCAGAAATGGGGGTCCTCCTGGCCCCACTCCCCAACTGTTCCAGACTCAGTTGCATGAGTTCCAAACCTGACCTGCCCACCTGCTCCTCCCCTCACTGTCCTCTGGCTGCCCCATCTCCCTCCCGTCCCCCTTCTGCACCCGAGTCCCATCCACCCCTGCCTGAAGTGCCCAGATGTGGCTGCCACCCCCACCACTGGCCTCCTGCTGCCCCTCCCCCACCTCCCTGGGAAGCCAGACTTATAGTCTCAACGCCTAGATCTGAATGGGGATCTTCCTCCCGGAACCCAGACGCCATCCAACCACGAGAAACCCTCTGACAAAGCCGCATGGAGAGGCGCTCTGCAAGATACCTGACCAGTGCTCCTCGACACCGCCCAGGTCACCAAAGCAAGGACATTCAGAAAACAAAGGAGGCCAAGGAGACACGGGACGAAATGTCACGTGGGATCCTGGATGGGGGGAGGGGAAGTGAGGGCATCTGAGTGACGTGAGGGGTAACTGCCAGGCTGGAGCAGCGCTGGTGTCTCAGCGGGGACACCCAGTGAGAGGCGGAAGGTGTTGACCTAGGGGAACGGCGTGTGCGGGAGCCCTGCGCGCTGTCGCTGCTGCGTCTCCGTAAATCTAAACTACGGTAAAACAAAGATTGAGACGAGAGAGGGCGAGACGAGGGACCGATCCAAGTAGAGTGAAACGTCCCATCTAGTCATCTGACCCTGGTGGCAGCTCAGTGGGTGTCTGTTACGTTGTTTTCTGTGTTTGGAATGTCTCATAATTAAACATTTCAGACAAAAACAAACCCAGATCTAATATGTCACCCCAGCCTGACACCCTCAAAGGCTCCCTGGGGCCCTTAGGATTAAGTCCAAAATTCTTAACCCCGCCCCTAAGATGGACTAGGACCCTCCTGCCCGCTGTTCTGCCCCTGACGTCATGGCAGAGCCCAGCCAATCCCTAGGGCTCTGCCCTCCAACATCATACAAGGCCTGGCCAATCCCAGCATCCGGCCCCCTAACTTCACACGAGGCCTGGTGCCTTCCCTTCTGCCCTGTTTTGGGCCCTGGACCAGGCTCCCAGTCTGCAACTCTGGCAGCTTCAGCCTTGGCAGGGCAGGGTCACAGGTCCCAGCCCCCTCGTGGGGGTCACCTCACTGGACGTCACTGGTTGTGGCTCAGGAAGGTCTCCCCACCCCCAGGCTGGAGGCTGGGGGCCACCTGGGGAGAATGGCAGGCAGGTGTCATTCTCCCATTTCACAGATGGGAAGCCCAGGCTGCGCAGTAAATAGACGGGTGCGGGCTGGAGTCCAGAGTCTGTCTCCTGGGCCAGCCTTCTCCATCTCGCTGCCCTCCCAGCCCGGTTTCCACCTGTGAAACAGCACAGGGGCCATAAATCCAGACTACTGCCCAGCCCGGGTGGGAGAAACTGTCAGGCCCTTGGGAGCTGGGCCCTGGCAGCTCCCCATCCTCGGGTGAAGGACACCAGAGTGATCACTCAATTCATCGACTGATGAATTCAGCAACATTGTACCGACCGCCTCCTATGTGCCAAGCCCTGGGGATACAGCAGTAACGTGTGGGGTGGCAGGTCAAGTCCCCCCCTCGTGGGGCTTCTCTTCCATGCGGGAGGCTGATACTAAACAAGCAAGCATGGCGTGTACTGGCTGGAGGAGGCTGTGTGTGGAGGATGGGAAGAGGGAGAGGCCCCCCTGAAAACCTAGACCTCAGGGAGGTGAGGCAGCCAAGCAACTATTCCAGGAAAGATTCCAGGCAAGCAATAGCAGGTGCAAAGGCCCTGTGGCAGGAGCTCTCCTGCCCTGTTTGTCCTGGCACCAGGTACTCCAGGTTGTCATCTTCAGTGGTTCCTCTGGTTTGGCCATTGTCCCCCCCCACCCCCCCCACAGGACTGGCAGGGAAATGGGGGTCAGCGAGAGGGACAGGACGGCCAGCCAACAATCTTCAGTCTAAGCAGCCCAACCCCCATTGCACCAAAGGGAAACTGAGGCGCCAGACCCAGCTCAGACCCCTCAGGAGCTCCGAGCAGGCGCTCGGGTCCTGCCTCCCTGGCCGGGTGCGTGCAGGTAGGTAGGTAGGTGAGTGTGTGTGTGTGTGTGGTTGTGTGTGTATGTGTGTGTGTGCGGCTTACCTGTGGGTGGCTGTCCCTGGGCACAGCAGCATGTCTTGGTGGAGGAACTTGGCCAGAGCACCAGTCAGAGCCTAAGGCCCTGTGCGGCCGGCTGGGCCCACCAACTGGGCTTCAAGAAAGGGAACCGAGACCTGGAGTGGCCTGCCCCCCCTAAGGTGCTCCAGTGCAGCTGGGTCAGACAATCCCCCATCTCCCTGCCCTGTTTCCCCAGCCTCGCACAAACAGAAGCCTGGCCCGGGGGCTACCTCCCACCCTGGGCTCGCCCTGCCACAGCCCCCAAGGAACAATTTACCTTTCAGAGCCGGTCCAAGATATTAATTAAGATAAATCTACCTCAATTTTGAGATTCTCTTATCATGTAATTTATCAAAATTATGTTAATTATTTCTGTAGGGCAGCAAAATTATTACCTCTTTTGTGTCTGATTTGTATTAATATTCATAATTTAATAATTCAGCGTCCTGGCCATCTGGTCCGGGAGCAGGCTCCCTTCCCTCCCTGGTCCCAGCCAAAGTGTCCCCACCGCGACGTGGGTGCCCCTGGGGCCTGGCCTGTCCGGTCCCCACGCCTGCCTGCGTCCAGCCCAGTGGCCGCTGCCCCCGCCCCTGCCCGCCCACTCCGGGGGCCCCAGGAGGCCTGAGGCCCCTGCAGGTCGGAGCCCAGGTACGTGCACACGCCACCACCCCAGCTTGGCAGGTGAGCCAAGCTGAATTGACATTTTCCACACTTTGTGAGTTTTACACTGTAATTTGACATAATTAATGCCTACATTACTGCTGATAATTTAGCTAGTTAATTAAACTCGGAGGAGATAATTAAGGAAAGGCTACTGCTTGGATTGCTAATTGTTTTTGTCATTATTTCAGGGGCCGACAGCTGCCGGCTGAGTCATCCTGTTTTGTCAGCTGATGGGTCATGTGATGGGGGTCCCCTGGGGGGCCCCCACTTCCAGGGGAGGGAGGCACACAGCCAGCCAGCCGGCTACCTGGCTGCTGCCTGGAGCCCCGCCAAGTGCTGCTGGCTGGTCCTCCCCCTCCTGCCCGAGGTAACAGCCACCCCCCACACTGACATGGAGCCCCTGCCTGAGAGCTGGGCCCGGGGTCACTCGGAGGCCAGTGGAGCAAACCAGAGGGGGGGACCCCTCTGAGCCCCGCACTGAAGCCCAAGCGGTGAAGCGGCCCTGGAGCACCCCTCCTGCAGTGGTCAGATAGGAGGTAGGACTTCCCGGCCGGCGGGGGCGCAGCATGGGTTATCCCACATGGCAGAGAGCGACGGGAGACTGTGGGCAGGAGCGGGAGAGGACGGGTGGGTCTGTGCTCGAGACCCTTGACATCGAGACGCGGATGGGCTTGAGAAGGGCTCCGACTAGCACCCCCGTTAGCCTGCCCTTCCAAGGCCCCCTGCAGCCGGCCCCCTGGTGGCAGGTAGACCCGACATCCGGGGGAAGGGGAGAAGGTGAGCCGCTCCCCCCACCGCCTGCCCCACGGGCCACACCCCGTGGGACTAGCCGACTGACAGCACCTTCCACTTACAAAGCCGCCTGCACAGAGCACAGCATGGGGTGTATCACTGTCACTGGTGTCCCCACTCTCCTGACGTGGAAGCCAGAGCCCTGCTCGAGGCTACACAGCAGACCCGATGCAGGCCTCACGGGAGGATGGGCGCCCAGCCCAGGGCCACGCCGTCCTGGCCCCAGTTGGGACAGCAACTCTGCTCCCGCGCAGGCCCTGAGGGAGGGCGTGATTACCAGGTCAGGGCCAGGTCCTCACCTCCATGGGCTCGCAGTCTGGTTGGGCGCACACAGGCAAAGGGAAGGGCCTGCACTGCGTCGCCAGGCACCCATTAGGGAGCTCTACTTGGCGATCAGAACACGCAAGTCAGAGGGCTCCAACCATCTTGCCTTATTATCCCTCAGAATAAGAAGTCTACACGTAAGAAGGTTCTAGCTTGGCTAATTCAGGGCTCAGTGACAGCCACAGCATGTCAACAAAGACCCGGGAGCCTTCCCTGTTTCTGCCCTGCCAGTCTCTGCTTGGTGGCCATACTTTGCCTCATGGTCCCAAGCTGGCTGCTGTGGCACTGTGAGTCCTAAGTCCCGCCACGGCACCCCACATCCCAGGTGGCGTCTGGCAAAGATGGGGGTGGGGTCTCACGATCACACTGCTGTCTTAGTTGGAGGTCTGCAGGGAAACATGGGGAGCCGAGCTTTTCTCCTGCTTCATTTCTGCCATTGGCAAGAGCCTCAGCTCAGACCATGAGAACTGGCTTTCTAGCCACAAGCTCCTTGGTGGAGCGCCTCGTCTGTTTAGGTCTGGCCTTAGACAAAAGTGCTCTTTTAGCAAATGTGAAAGCTTCCCCCAGCTTTCAGGCTGGCTACCTTCCACTCAAACTCACCCCTCTCGCTCATTAAGATTTACCAAAAGCCACAAGAAGCAGTCAGTTAATACTGATATTCTGAATATCTCCCTACGATTTTCCCAGCCTTGATGGATTTGTGGTCTGGGAGCCACGGCCCCACAGGTCACAGCTGTGTCTGATTTTACGTGAGTTCATCCTAATGACCACCAGCCTCCCACCCGGGGCGCGGGGCCTCACTGCCCAGTGCCCCGCCCTCCCTCGGGCAAGTCCGCCCTGGAGGGCCTGTTAGTGGTTGTGCCCCTACTCCCGGACATAAATTATATGTCGTCAACTAATATGAGAAAACCTGAGTAAAAGTGTAAACTGAAAGGGAATTATTGCCCCATATGTAACGTGTTGGGTGTTGCCCTCCAAACCTTCACACCCACCCAGAACCTCAACGTGGGGCCTCATTTGGAAATGGGGTCATTAGGGTGGGTCCTCATCCAATGTGACAGGTGTCCTTCTCAAAAGGAAGCATCTGGACACAGACACAGACCCGCATGCAGGGAGACGGCCGTGGGAGGAGGTGGCAGGGATGCAGCCGTGAGCCAAGGAACGCGAGGAGCACGGGTGGCCACCAGAAGCCAGGAGAGGCCTGGACAGACTCTCCCCACAGCCTTGGACAGAGCCAACCCCACTGACACCTTGACTTTATACTTCTAGCCTCCAGAACAGTGAGAAAGTTAATTTCTGTTTTTTTAAGCTACCAAGTTTGTGGCGTGCTGTTCCAGCAACCCTAGGAAATACACACGCCGTGAGACATGGAGTCCAGAGGTAAGGAGGTTCTAGGACTGGTTCAGTCAGTGGGTCAATGATGTCATGAAAGATCCAGGTGTCTTCAATCCTCAACATATCAGCAATATCTGCCCTCATGGTCACAAAACGGCTGCTACAGCACCATGCATCCAAGCAGGTCTGATATCATCCAGCAAAACAGAGGGCGTGCCGTCCCAGTGCCTCCTTTATAGAAGGTGAGAATGGCCATGATTGGCTTGTGGGGGCCATCTTCCCTGAGACCACAGGAGGGCGTAGAGGGGGACATCTAAGCGAAATAGGGAAGGCCAGCAGTGCCTGCCTTGAAGGCACCCAGGGCCCCGCCAGCGAGTGGCAGCAGGGATTGCAACAACCAGGCAGGAAGGGACTCTGTTGTGGAGACTGTGGAGGGGGCAGAGGGTAGAAGCAGGTCCCCCGTGGGTGGCTGGGCAGCAGACCCTCAGCCCTGCACGCAGCGCCTATTCTGAGCCGGCCTTGGGTTCTGGTCACCCTTGCCGCCTGAGCGTGTGGCCTCTGGGCTCCCAGCGCCGTCACCCACACCTGTCCGAGGGACCCGCCCTGTCACCGGGGCATCTCGGGCTCACTTCAGGATCCGGGTGGGCCCACAACCTCCTGAAGGTGCCGGAGCCGGTGGGGCAGGGCGATCTGGCTGCAAGCCTGCTGACTGCCCGCCGTGGGCTAAGTTGTGTCCCCCAGAAAGACACCCTGAAGTCCTAACCCCAAGCCTGTGGGCGTGCACGTGCCTGGAATCGGGCTTCGCGGGTGCGGGTGGCTGTGAGCTCGCCCCGGTGAGCGTGGGCTGCCGCCCAGCGCCCCATGCCCTTCTGAGTAGAGGGGGGCTTGGACCCAGATGCACAGGGAGGAGGCGGCCGCGTGAGGACAGAGGGGCACGTGGAGCCGGGGAGGCAGGAAGGACCCCCCGCCCCGAAGCCCTCGGAGGGAGGTGGCCCTGCCGGCACCTTGACTCTGGCCTTCGGGCCCCCGGAACCGGGAGAGGAGAAAACTGTTGTTTCCTCGCCCAGTCTGGGATGCTTTGTTACGGCGGCCCCGGGACCCGCAGCGTCCCCAGTATCGGTTCCCGCAGGACCCGGGCTGCAGCGGCCTCTGCAGAGGCCCGGTGTGGACGCCGCGCCCCAGAACCGTGGCAGCTCGGTGTGGCTGCTCCACATGATTCTGAGTAGCGAGCAGGCCACACCGAGGGGCCCTGCGTGGGCTGGGGGTGATCAGAGCCTCCTCCACGCACGCGCTTCCCCCTCCCAGTTCACACCGTGGCCAGAGCGGCCTCATCGCAGGGCTCCCCCGAGCCTCTCTCTGCTGCAGCCAGAATCTCCCTCCAGCCCCAGGGCCTGCACAGCTGCCGCCCCCGCCCGCCCCGCCCCATCCTGTGTCTGGCTGACCCACTCACCCTGCTGGCCCCTCTGGGCCGTCCTCTCCCACGGAGCCCCTGCCCGGGACTGCAGCTCCCAGTACTTGCCGCCCGCAGCCCCCCAGGCGGGAGCTGGGCTCTGGTTTGGGCGCCCTGACCCCTTGCTGGATGGACGGACAAGACGTAACAGGACCAACCGCACACAGAACCTCCCCAATGAGAAGTTTCCCCCACGGAGCTGGGGGGGGTCCCGCAGGGTCGTGGGGAGACACCTGGGTGGGGGGAGACGCCCAGGTGGCCTGGATCAGGGGCGGAGCTGCGGGATGGAGGGAAACTCAGATTCAGACACATTTTGAGAGACAGTGGACGACAGCAGTGTGGTCCCCCCAGTGGCGGTCAGGGGCAGAAGGACAGCAGAGCCGGCACAGCTGGACTCCCCAAGACTGGCAAGCAGGACGGCGATGAAGCACTTGAACGGTCAGCAGCCCCGGCTGACGGGGAGACGACAAGTCGCAGCTGCAAGGGCTGTGTGCGTGATTCTGAGCTTTCTAGCAGTCGCGCTGAGGAGAACGGGCACCGGGGAGGGGGACGAAGCCTGGCTGGCAGAGCGCACGCTTAGCGCGCACGGGTCCTGGGTGCGGCCCCCGGCGCGTCCTCCAAGGCAAGTGAGTAAACAAGCCTGACTGCCCCGCTCAAAGGCGCAAAAACAAAAAAGGAGAAACCTACGCAGTTAGTGTTAATAGCATCGTACTGAGTCCAGTGCACATGAGATCTCTCCATTTCAAGGTGATCGGCACAAAATCCAGCCGCCGTTCCCTTTCCGTGGGCTCAGGTTTGGAAATCCCACGTGTCTCGGTCTCTGTGGGTGCATCTTACTTGGGACTGGCCACACCGCAGGCGCCTGAGAGCCACCCGTGTTGTGCACGCTGTCCCCTGTCCATCAGGGCACCTGAACGGCCCCCTTCGGCGGACTGACAGGGAGGAGCTTGGTCGTAACTCAAAAGCTGCAGCAGAAAATGCTTTGTGCCCAGGAAGCCCAGCGGACCAGGTGTGGGTCCTCCAGGTCACACCTGCTGGATGCCCAGTGGGCCGGCCCTGTAGGGCCAGCTCCGCCTGCCTCCCTGTGCCCCGCTGGCCTTTCGGCTTGTCGATCCTGGTGCCACCAATTCCTGCATTTTCTCCTCTGCCCGAAATACAGCATTTGACAGCAAAACCACCTCCATCCCACAAGGTGCCTCAGGTCCTGACCCCAGTGCTCCGTGCACACGGAGGGGTGGGCCCAGTGCCGGGCACCCTGCACCAGGGCCTGAGGCCTCCTCTCACCCATCCAATCACCTCTTTCCAGAAAGTTCTCCTCATAAATAAATGAGTCCAGATGACCCATATGGAAATACAATGTTAAAACCACTGATTAAGTTTTACACAACCGTGTGAGAACCAATGGAAAGGTTTCGGCTTTTTAATTCAAGGAAAGAGGACTATGAGGTCATTTCCACTTGAGGTGAGACGTCCTTGAGACGGCGTTGCAGCGGGGTCACAGCCTCGCGCGCGCTGGGACGTGTCGGCGGCTGCCGGGGACAGTGCGCGCGCCGTGTTCTTTATTAACAATGTGATGGGCCGGCGCCCACGCCGTCCGTCTTCATCAGCGTCTCTGGCCCACCTGGGAGACCTGCTTAGTGCAGAACCAGCCTGGGACGGCAGGGACCGGGGGGACACCTAGGTGGCCAGCAGCCCGGCTCTCGGGACCAGACACAGCCACCTGGACACAGGCCTCTGCTGAGGGGGCGGCCCAGGGTGCGAGGGCCCCAGGAGACAGAGCTCCAGACTCGGAGGTGCGTGGGGGCCGCAGCAGCCTCAGAGGAAGGCGGGGTCTGCAGCTCACACTTCGTAGGAGTGGAGGAGGCAGGTGGGGCCCCACCCCTGCGGCCTCACAATTATTTACAGCCGCTGGGGGCCTCACTCACACACTAATCCCCCACACCTGCTCAGGGGCTGTCGGACGGGGGTGGCCAGAGGAGCCCCTCTCTGACACTCGCAGGCCTCCCCATCCCTGGTGCACGGCCGGGACCCCGAAGACCTTGCAGAGGTGCAGGCATGAAGGCAGGTGGGAGCCGAGGCTGGGGCAGGGTCCCAGTGTCGCACAGACTTTGCTGCCTCTGGGCCTGGGAGGCAGAGCCACCGGCTCTGTGATGCACCCAAACCCCCTGAGGCCTTGAACCCCCGGCTGCGGCCCTCCTAGTCTCAGGTACCAGGCTGGTGGCAGGGGCCGTCTGTGTGGCCCCCGCGGGTGCTCTGCCCGCTGGAGCTCAGGAGCTCCGGGGCCCGACCCGCTGCAGGTCAGTGCCAGCTCGGGCTCAGGTTGCTCCTTCTCTGTAGGCCGGCGGACACCAAGCAACTCGCTCTCCCACTTCCCAGACAAAAAAACTGAGGCTCTGAAAGGCCGACCAAGAGGTCCAATGTCCCAGCTGGATGCTGGCTTTGATCACGCACCCAACAAACCACGTGCCAGGTGCTGTTCTGGGTGCTGGGGACACAGTGGTGCAAGAGACAGAGCAGCTCCTTGACCCAGGGACTTAGATTCCAAAGGTGACCTCCAGGTGTTGAAAATGAGCCGGGTGACGGGCAGAGTCAGGGGCTCATGGGAGCCTCCCCAGGAGGGCTCGGTTCAGTCAGCAGAGACCTGTTGGAGGAGCCAGCCTTGGGGAGGACGGGGCTCCGTGTGGAGGGGCTGCAAGTGCAAAGGCCCTGCGGTGTGTCGGCCCAGAGGCCAGGACATGCAGCAGAGGCAGCAATGGAAGGAGGCCAGCCTCCTTGGGAGTGGAAGGGCAGGCGGAAGCCCCTGCTCCCCCGGGCCCAGCCAGGTCAATCCCCCCTCCCTCCTGCTGCAGCCACACCAGCCCACTCCCCCACCTTGGGTTCCCCTCAAAACTCCAGACCGTCTCTGTGGCCAGGCCTGTCTGAGGGCTGCTTCTGCCCTGAATGTGCTTCAGTTCAGGCCGCAGGCCCCAGACCCTGGTGGGCCAAGTGAGGGTGAGGGCATGAGGGGTGCCATCCAGGGACTGGCCCTCCCATAACGTGTGCCCCCCACGTCCGCTGATGGGGACACTGGTTCTTCTAGACCACATCTGGGGAAAGAAAGGCCCTGACACATATCAAGCGCCTCCTGTATGCACAGCCGGGATCTTGAAGCCCCGGGGGCCAACGAGCAGAGATGGGCTGGTGTCCGGCCGGGCCTCTCCCTTAGTGCTATGCCCAGCTCCCATCTAGGGTGTGGGCCCCCTTCAGGGCTGTTGGGGGTCCCCTGGGGTGGGTGAGAACCAGGCTGATTCTCCTCCAAGTTGGGGGGCAGCAGTGAAGCCAGGCCCCACCTGTACCAAGGGGCCACCCCGGGTTCCCACGGCCCCTCCTGCTCTGCCCGCTGACTGAAGGGACATTGCACCACCTGGAAGCTCCCGTGCCCCCGAGGACACCTTGCGAGTTCTGCCGTGACGGGGGCGTACAGGGCCTGCAGGCTTGGGCCCCTGGCCAACAGCAAGGACACGCTGTCAGCGGCTCAGGGCCCAGGGGCTTGACCACTAGGTCTGTTACCCCGCGCCCCCCAGCACCCCCAGGGAGCAGCCGTGGAGGGAGCTCCCTCGCCCAGTGGCGACGCCTCTGAGGTGCGGGTCCCCAGCAGGAGCAGTCTGTTGCCCACGGCTGTAACCAGCTGGACAATGCACCCACTCTGGAATCTTCCCTGCTGTGTCTCAAGGACCCCACATACACCCCAAACACCAAGGGCTCCCAGGTCACGTGGCGGGCGCAGCCCTGGGAGTGCTGGAGGCGGGCCCCGGGGTGCAATCTCAGGCCACATCTAACTTGCTGTGTGACTTCAGGGGATCACCTCCCCTCTCTGAGCTTCAGTTGTCTTATCAGTACAACAGAGCTACCTCGCTGAATGGCCCTCCGCCGCCCCCTGGTGGTGAAGAGGCCACACTGCGGTGGGTCCCCAGCACATAAGCCTGGGAGGATGGCCTGGGTTGGGGGGTTCTCGGCCAGAGGGTCAGCAAACCAGTCCAGGCCGCCCTCCATGGCCCTCCTCCTAACACAGCAGGTCCCACCTGGGGCCTCTGCTCAGACCGCCCATGGCGCCCAGCGCCCGAGGAACTGGCCAAGCTGTTCCACCTGGCCAACGCCCTGCGCGGCCCAGGCCCCACTGACAGCTGGGAGCTGCCCATCCCCCTCTGTCCGTGACCCCGCCCTCCAGCCCTGCCAGTGGGGGTCTCGCTGTGAGGGGAGGGCAAGCAGGAGGCCTCTGAGCTCCTCCACCATCGTTGCTGGGCCAGAGACAACCACGTGACCCTATCAAGCCTCAAGGCAACCTGCAACCCATCAGCCACTAAAGGCTCAGAGAGGGCAGGGCCCTGGCCCAAGGCCACACAGCTGAACAGCAGAGCCTCGACTGTGAACCCACCTCTGCACCAGGCAGCCACCCTTTCTGTCCCAGGAATCTCCAGCTGAGACCCTCCAACACCCCGTGAAGGCAGCAGGACACAGTGAGAGCTCAATGCACTCAGCCAGGATCTCCCGGCTCTGTCCCTAACTCAGGGGGTCTTGGCTCCACCGGACACCAGGTGGGGGAGTGTTGGTGCTTTGCCGTCGCCGGGGGTCCCCCGGGATCAACCTTGATGGGCCCCACAGTGGCTGAGACAGCACCAGGAGTTACAGCTACGGGCCCCCCTCACGCAGTGGGGCTGGGGCCCAGAGGGGAGGTGAGCCTGGGTCTCCTGGCAGCGGGCGGGGAGCGCTGCGCCAGGACTCGAGTCTGGGCTGCGAGGAGGCTCTGCTCGCCTCGGTCCTTCCCTGCACGACCGCGTCCCACTCGTCAGAAGTTGGGAAGTGCGGCCGGCCCTGCTTCCTTGCTGGACACCAGGGGCTCAGCCCATAAGGGCCAAGAGCCCAGCCAGCCTCCGTCCAAGAGGTCAAGGTCACAGATCTTGACTGAGATCCCCAGGTGAGGCCAACACCACGTGCAGTTTGCAAGACCCACCCCATCCTGGCCCCTGTAAGGTTCACGTCCAGCCTGTCCACGCAGCCAGGCCAGGCCTAGAATGCGCGTCTCAGAGGCCCTGGCCAGGCCCAGAGGGTCGGCGCCAGCTCAAGGCCACAGGCACGTGCACGACGGTGCGCAAGCGAGACACGGCTGAGATGTCTAGGCTGCCCAGCGGCACGTGGGCACACGGGAGAGGGAGCCCAGGCCACGTGGTCAGTTTCTTTATTGAGGCCACCCAGACCCCCCAGAGGAGACCCGCACTCCCACCCCCACCTGCAGGCCAGGGTCCTGCACCCCCGCCAGGCAGCTACTCGGGGGTCCTGCTCCTGCTCTTTGGGGACCAGATGCTGGACAAGCGGAACCTGGGCTTCTTCCTCTGGTCGCTGCCCCTCCGCTGCAGGTCTGGGGGACAGATGCCGAGGCCACGCTCACCCACGTCTTGGCCAGTGCCCCACACCCTTCCCCCAAGCCTCCGCCCTCCCAGGGGGGTCCACCACGCCTGCCTCGAGAGCATCACCCAGACTGGGTACCCCTCCTGGACCACGTGGTCACCAGGTGCTTCTTGGATCCCCAGAGCGACAGGGAACTCAGTCCCTTACAGTGAGCCTGCCTGTCCTCGCACTGCTCCTGCCACACCGTGGGTCCCGGCACCCACTCCCACCCTGAGCCCGCCGGCCCCGACCCCACGCCGGCACTGGCATGTTACCCAGCTTCTGGATCATGTTGTGCAGCACCTCGTCCTCCTCCTGCTCCCTGGGACAGAGCAGGGCTGTGAGGGCCGCACCCCGAGCCCAGGGCCACCTGGCACCAGAGTCACCTGCCCTCTCACCTGCCCACAAGCCACACCCTGGCACCGCCCTCCCCCTCCCTGGGCAGGTCCCTGCCCTCTCAGCAGTGACTGGGGACAGGAGGGCCTGGGAGGACCTGGGCCCAGGCCCCCTCAAGCTGATAGAGTGACATGCTTGAGTCTTGACATGGGCCACTGACCCTGGGTGGCCTGGACAGGTCCCTCGTCTAGACACAGGGACAGGAAAGTTCTGTGGGGACAGTTACAAAGCTGGCGGCCCAGTGCAGCACCAGGAGACACACATGCTACGTGTGTTTAAGATGAAAATAAAGGTCAAATCCTGGACCTCGGTTGCACCGGCCGTGGTGCAAGTACCTAATAGCCATGCGTGACCCGTGGCTGCCGTGTGGCACCACCATCACAGGACACCTCCGTCACTGCAGAGGGCCACCAGCCCGTGCTGACCCTGAGGGTCAGGGAACATGGTGCACAGGGGGCCTCCTTGGTGGGGGACCTGGAAGGCAGGCTGCATGGCAGGACCCGCCCTCCGCCCCGGGCTCCACCTGCAAAGTGCACACGGTGGGCCTTCTCCCACAAGGGGAAGGTTCTGATCTGAGGCAACCTGGGCCCCCCTGCCCTGGGCTCCACCCTCACCTGGTGCCCCCTCACCTGGCGTCCCTCACCTGGGCCCCTCACCTCGTGACCCCTCACCTGGCATCCCTCACCTGGGCCCCTCACCTGGTTCCCCCTCACCTGGTGCCCCCTCACCTGGGCCCCTCACCTGAGCCGGTCCTCATCCAGGAAGTCGACGATGTTGCTGCGGTCGTTGACTGTGTTCACATACTGGTTCAGCAGATCCTGCTCCCGCTGCCGGTCCTGGGGGGACTTCAGACACTCTGCAGGGACAGCTGCCATCAGCCAGGGCCCCGCTGTCCCCACCCTCCTCAGGACACGGTGTCCCCACCCCTCAAGGGTCAGGCTCCTTCACTGGAGGAGAAGGGTAGTGCCTTGGCCATCTGGGGCCTCTGGGCACCACTGGCTGAATGAATGAATAAGTGAGTGAATGAACAACGTATCAGAGACTGGGTGTGGCCAGCCCTTCCCCGGGTCATCTCGGCCATCCTCACAAAACCTGCCCCTCGTGGAGATGTGGAAACAGGCTCAGGGCACGGCTGCCCGACTCCCACAGCAGGAGAGGGCGGGGGGCTGCCAGGGCGCTCGACCATGGGAACCCACAGCCCCAACAGTCACACCCACACCTCTACCCTGCACACATTAACTCACTTAATCCTCACAACAGTGGAAGGAGGTGGGTGCTAGAATTGTCCCCACTTTGCAAGGATGAAACCCGGGCACGGAGAGGTTGAGTGACGTGGCCAAGCACACACAGCCAGGAAACGGAGGAGCTGAGATGCCACCCCAGCTCCAGAGAGGGAGAGCCATGACCACCGACCCCAGGCAGGCAGCCCTGAGAGGCCTTGGAAAGCAGGCACCCATGCCCACCGCCTGGGGCTGAGCCCCGCCCCCACAGCCTCCACCCCCTGGCCGGCCTGGGATCCTTCGTGGGCGGGTCGGACGCACCTGGCTTGGCCATCAGCTGGCGGAGCTCCCCCTCGATGTCCAGCTGCTGCTCCTCCAGGCGCTGGTCCCTGGCCCTGCCGGGGTGACACAGGCGTGAGGTCCGGCCCATCCGCTGGACTCCCCAGCCCCAGCCCAGCGTGCAGGGAGGAGGGGCTCCTGGGGGCCCGCAGGCTGGACCTCTCACTTGTACATCAGCTCTGACTCCAGCCTCAGCAGAAGCTGCTTCTCGTGGATGAGCCGGAACCAGTCCACCATGAGGGCATCCTCCGAGTCATCTGGGGGGAGGCCAGGTCAGGGCACTGAGCGTGGTGAGGGCCCAACCCAGGGGTGGCCTGCAGTCGGGTGGGCAGGTGGTGTGGGGGAGCCCGTGGTTGGGGGGGGGCCTGTGGGGGGGATGGCGTGGGTGGCAGGGGGGTGCAGCCTGTTGTCAGGGTGGTGTGGGTGGGGGAGTCATGGGTGGGGGAAATGGGGCGGGGGTGGCCCGTTGGGAGCAGCCCGTGGGGGGGGGCACGGCTCACCCCCCTCGGCCGCTCGCAGGCGCTTCTCCAGCTCCACGCCCCTGAGCTCCAGGACGTCCAGCTGCCTCTCGATGTCCTGCACCTGCCTCTGGATCTCCTCCTGGGGCACGTAGTCGGGGTGCAGCTGGGGAGGAAGGAGTGGTGAGGGTTGACGGGAGGCACTGGCCCCAGGGGTCTGAACCCCTCATCCACCTGTACCCCGGCCTACTCACCCTGACGGGGGAGGTTACTGACGTTCCAGGTGAAGTGGGGGCACCAGCCAGGCCCAAGGGCCTCCCTGGAGAAGGGGCAGGACACGTCTCTTCAGGTACCAGGCCCACCGTGACCCAGACGTGGTCACACACACAGCTGGGCCCACCCAGCCCTGCCTCCCCAGGATGCCCCCTGCACCCCCGGCTCCCTTGCCCCGCCCAGCAGACAGAGCCAGGCCGCATCCCCATGGGGTCCCCACATCCACGCTGGCCCCTGCCCTCCTCCAGGTCGGCAGCACCGGACACCCCGCCAGCACCCTGGCCCCCATCCCACGAGCTACCAGGAGCAAACGCTTATCATCGCCAGGTGTGTGACTCAGGCACTGGGAGGCAGGTAGGGCCCTCTGTCCAGCTCTCCATCCCTACACATTGGAAAGGCCGGGCGCGGACCCAGATCCTCCAGGCCTCCCGCCCCTCCTCAGATACGGGGAGCTAGGTCACCTCCAGGTGTGCAAGAAACTGTCCGCTCACTGCATCCTGCCTTCCCTCCAGTCTAGGCTCCGTGAGCTCCTATTCACCCTCCAAACCCCACCTGGGCATGCCCTCCTCGAGGAGCCCCTCCGCCTGCAGCAGCATCCCGGGCTGACCTGGTCTGCCCTGGGGAGGGGCACTCTCCTCCTTCCATCTCTGGGCAGGGCCTTCTTGCTCCAAGGGCTCCGGCCGAAGCCAGTTGCCAGAAACGTCCAGGCTGGCAGGGACTGTCAGCTTCCTGCGGCGGGAGGGGGAGGGGGAGGGGGACGCGGCTGCCCGCGGGTGGGAGACAGAGCTGCGTGTCAGGCCAGCAGGCCCGGTGCCCTCTCCTCAGTGCCTCCCTGAGCCTGGCCCACCCCAGAGGGACCTCATCACGGGGATCGGCCCACACAGCCTGTACCCACATTCTGCCCACTCGGGTTGGGGGGGTACAGGGGCAGAATCCTGACCGTCAATGGCCCAGGCAACGAGCCCACTGGGTTGGTGACCTGCTCAACGTCACAAGGAAGGAACATGGGGGCAGGACATCCAGGGGCGACTGAGAGTGCTGGGGACAGACATGCACACTCATGCGTGCCCATGTACAGGTGCACATACGCACACACGTTACACACATACACCCACCCGGGACCACCAGCTTCTCTGGCTGAGCAGGGCCACTGCCCCCGAGAAGAGGACCCCCAGACGCAGGCTGCCCGGCTAGGGGCTTCTGTCCAGCCTTACCTGAGAGGCTGGCCCCGGTGCCAGCCCGGCCCGGTGTCCTGTTCACCTGCACTGGGGTCAGGGTGATGCAGACACCCCCCTCGGAGCTCCGGGAGACCTGGGTCGTGTCACTCGCCCAGGGCTCTCCCAGGACCTGTGGCTCCTTCTGCTCCAGGGCCCTGGATGGAAGGTGGGAGGTCAGTGGAGGGTGGACAGGCCTCCCCGCACCCCGGCACAGACAAGCCGGAGGGACGTGTGCCAGCCCGGAGAAAGGAGCTAGGCGCCCTTGGGCTCATGTCCCTGAGTGGCTCACTCTGCAGCACAGGGGCATGCCGACGTGGGTGTGAGCTTGGGCTCAGGTGCCCACAGCTGATGCCCACACGGCCACGGAGCCCTCCCCACCGCCAGGCCCCCGAGTGTGCAGACCCGCAACTCGCAACCTGCCCACATGTGCCAGACCGCGGCGGGGACCCAGGGTGGCCGCCCGCACAGGTGGCCCCAGACCAACACACCCAGCCCGCAGGGTGGGCTCGAGCGCCCACCTGACCCTGGCCGGGGCAGCCTCGTCCACGGAAGGCCGCAGGGGCCCTCCCCCTCCTTGTCCCGACTGAGCTTTCTGTGGAGGCTGCCCCTGCCCCACCGCCAGGCCTACCAGCAGGCGGGGGTCCCAGCGGGCTCCAGGATCAGGCCGGGTGGGCGCCCGCCAGCAGGTGTGCTCACTCCTGGGCCTCCAGACTGGGTCAGAGGGAGGATCCCGGGGGGCCTGCTGGACCCTCCCTGCACTACCTGGCCTCCCCAGTACAGTTACGGGGACACATGGCCCCACGTCTCGCAGGCCGGCGTGAGCTGTCCCCTGTCACTTAGACCGGCATGAGCTAGCTCTTGCTTCTACAGCTGACACGTACGGGAGACACGCACACATCCCTGCTGTGGGCGCCAGCGGGTCAGAGCGGGCGCTGTTATTCACCTGCAAGCATTTGTTAAACGCCTACTGTGTGCCGGGCCCTGTGCTTGCCCTGGACACAGGCTCCTGCGAGCGCAAACCCACAGCCCAGGTGTAGGGCCAGCACCCTCAGGAGCCCTCGCCCTGCCCCTCACCTCTCAGTGGGGCTCTTTTTCTCCACAGGCTTCAGGCGGGCCCTCCATCCTGCCGGCCCGTCCTCCTGGCCACCCTGGGAGCTGGTGCTCGAGCCTGGGTGGGGGTGAGGTGGGAGAAGCTGGGGAAGGCAGCACCTCGCCCATCCCTAGGTCCTGTCACCATCCCCCCTCACGTAGCCCCACAGCCAGTCGGGCCCCCGGGAAGCAGCCCTGGTTGAGTCAGGGACGGGAGCTCCAGCCGGCCCCTGTGCTGTGTGTGCCTGGGGGATTCACTGCCCCTCTCTGGGCCTCAACTGCCCCTGCTGACAAACAGGCGAGGGTGTGACAGGCTGAGCCCTAGGGGCACTGACTGTCTTGTGTGTGCGGGTTGACCGGGGGCCACCTGCAGGCCTCCTGGGCTCAGGGCAGAGTGGCTTTCAGGGTGGGGGCTCAGCTGAGGGAATGAGGGTGGGAAGAATGCTTTACAAGGTGTCTCTGAGCCAGCTCAAGGATGTCGCGGGTGCCCCTGAGAGACAGCCCGGCGCCCAGAAAAAGCCGGCTGTGTAGTTCTGCAGAAAAGTGTACAGAACAGTCCTGGAAGCTCAAGGCCAGTGCAACCGGGGACTCCGGGGTGGGGCAGGGAGGCATCGAGGCCTCTGGAGCTCAGGCCACAGTCGTCAGGACAGGGCAGTCATGACAGACCCGCAGGGACAGTGGCTGCAAACCCCATGGGAGAGGGGGAGAACCTGCAGAGCAGGGCAAAGAGGGCTCGCCCGCCTGGTGCTGTCAGCGGGGAACAGCGGCGTGGCGGGGGCTGGTGGGTGGGACGATGGTGACAGAGGAGGACAGATTCCCAGAGTGGGACCCCGGGAGCCAGACTGTGAGACAGCAAATCACAGAACTGCAGGCCAAAAGCAGAGTGGCCACGACACCCAGCAAGAGCCTGGGTGCGGCAACACCATGGAGCAGCAGACCCTGGCACCGCCCCCCTGCCAATGCTACCATTTTAGGGGCTCTTACCCTTAGCCGGCGGGGCCTCCGGCTTCGGCCTGGAGCCAGCACCTGCCCTGACAGCCCCTGAGGACACAGCCAGGCTCTTCTTGCCCACCTGGGGTGGCGGGGATGCCCGGGAGGGGCTACTGACACCCAGGGGGGCTGGTGGCTCAGTCCTCGCAGCGGAGCTGAGGGCCTGGGGAGATACTGACTGTGACAGCTTGGCGGCTGGACTCACTCCTTGCCCTTCAGTTCTGGGAAGGGAGTTCGGAGCAGGAGAGGTGGCCAGGGAGGGCCTGTGCAGGAGAAAGCAGGCATCAGGAGTGGGTGGATCACCTTGACCCCCAGGTAGAAGCCCCTCAGTGCCCCCCAGCAGCTGGTTCCCAATGCCCACCCTCCTGAGGGAGGGAGACCACCCCTCTGAGGAACGAGGTGGGCTGTGGGCATCCACCGCTCACACGGGCACAGCAGCACCTGCTCTTACCCTCCTGTTTAACTCCAGGGTCAGCTGACATTAAAACGCCCCCAAAACCCACCAGGCGTGGGGTGTGTGGGTGGGGGCCACAGCCCTAGTCACCCCATCCTGCGCCCACCCACCCGGAAGCAGCGGGGACTTCACAGTGGAGATTGCACTCCACCCTGAGACATGCGCGAAGCCAGCACACGCGCCAGCATACACCCCCTCAGGCGCGGGCCCAGCGGGGCCCAGGGCACCGCCCCAAGCCAGGCCGGGTCCTCTGTGTGCCCCCGCCCCTCCTGCAGCCAAGTTCTCCACCCCCTGCTCGTCCCCTACTCCAGGCTGGCTCCCCGGAGGAGCTGGTCCCCACCCCCGCCAGACGTGTCCTCAGGGAGTGCTCCCCTGAGAGTCCTCATACGGTCTCGGCCCCCAAGAACCTTGGACACCCCCTAGTGCTGGAATGGCCAGGTGGGCCGGCTCTCCCCAGCCCTGAGCCCACCCTGGGAGCCCTGGGTGATGGGGCGGGGGTCAGGCAGCTGTCAGCTGGGGACACCCCCAAGCAAGTGGGTGCAGCCTTGGTGGCCAGACTGGTGTGGAACCTCCCTACTGGCTGTTGGGGAGTGAATGGTGTCCCCCCCAAATCCACACCCACCCGGAAGCTCAGAGCGGGACATTTGGAAGCAGGCTCTTTGCAGGTATAATCAAGTTAGGATGAGGTGGTCCTGGATGAGGGAGGCCCTCAGTCCAGTGACAAGAGTCCTTGTAAGAGAGAAAAGTAGAGGACAGACACAGAGCGGAGGCCGTGAAGACAGAGCAGAGACGGAGCCAAGGACACAGGAGCCCCGGGAGCTGGAGGAGGCGGGAGGCAGCCCCCTGAGCACCTTCGAGGGGACGGCCCTGCCCACACTCGGAGCTCAGCCTTCTGGCCTCCACAACTGCAAAGGGACAGAGGTCTCGTTTTAGCCACCCGACCCGCGGTGCTTGTCCAGCAGCCCCGGGACACTAACACGGTGACCCTCCTCCATCCCGGCACACTGTCTGCTCCCCGTCCAGTGGGCAGAAGGCACATCCGTGGGCAGGGAAGGCTCAGACCCCGTTCGAGTCAGACAAGCCAACACTCCTCCACTCACAGCCTCCGTTTCCCCATCTGGGAGGGGGGTGTCCACGTGTAGGACTCAGCGTGTGACACACGGCGCCCCTGGGCGGCAGCGTCGGTGATACAGTGACAGCCTCGTCCCCTCCCGCTGGCCCCCGGGCACTCCGGACCCCCAGGCTCATTCTCCATATTTCCCAGACTAGGAAACTGAGGCAGGGAGAGTGCAGCCCAGCCGTCACACAGCCAGGCAGGGGCAGCGGCCAGAACCCCTCCCCAGCCACCCCAACCCCTCTGGCCTCCTGGGGCCCTGGAAGCTGCTGGGCGGGTGGGGGCTGCACCCCAGTCCCACCTCTCCCACCCACCTGCCAGGTGCATGAGTGCCGGCCTCCCTGCGCTCTGGAAGGGCTTTCCGGAGGATGCTCAGTGCCTGCTCCCTGCTGCCGTCCCTGGAAGGTGTATTCGCTGCAGCTGGGACCCTGCCGGCCGGGCCAGGGCTGGGGGAGGCTCCAGGCTTCTGGAAGAACCTCTCCCGGGCCTGCTGCGTCCTGGAGGACGACGGGGTCCAGGCCAGGGAGTTCGCAGGGGCTGGAGACGCTGGTCTTGACCCGACCTTGGTCTGGAGGGCTGCCGCTTGAGGGGCTGCCCGGCCCGGAGGTGTGGCCGGGCGAGGGTCCAGGGCACTCGGGGTTGTGGCAGGACGGGGGCTGCCTGCCGGTGATGACCACCCTGTCGGGGAGCTCTTGGTCACAGGAGTGCTGGCTTTGCCACCCACAGGGGCCGCCGAGAAGCTGGGCCCAGCTGGGCTCTCTGTGTGAGCTTGGGGAGAGGAGGCCGGAGGGTCAGCTGCAGCTGGAAGGAACCCTTTGGCAGTGGAGTTGCCCACCTTGGGCTCCCAGGCAGCCGGCCTGGCCTTTGGCCCTGCATCTCTCTGCCTGCTCGCCTCCTGGGTCTTCCTTGGGGCGCCAGGGGGCTTGGAGTCCATGGGGATGGCCCTGGGCTGCCCAGGGGCCAGGCCCGGCAATGCAGGGCTGGCAGAGGCGGCTTCAGGGCGGTGGCTGGTGCAGATGAAGACGCCGGGCTCCCCCGTGGCCCTGTAGGCCCCTGAGTGCAGCGTGTTGGAGCACTGCTTACACCTGGGGGCGGGCGGGGAGACCAGAGGCGCTCCAGCCGCGTGCTAGCTCATTCTGGCTTCCCCAGAGCACACACCCTGGATCCTACAGCCCCTCAGGTGGTTGGTGATTCACTCAACAAACACCTCCTCTCCCAGCTGTTAATCCTTCAGTCGCAGCCTCCCCCATGGCCCTCGCTAGGGGTGCGGACACCCGGGAAGTGCTCGTACTGGCCAGCAGGCACATGCGCGCGTGCGCACACACTCGCACGCGGGACCCACCTGAAGCAGCCCCGGTGGTAGAGCCGCCCGTCTGCCAGGTGCCGCTGCACCAGGTGCACGTGCCGGCCGCAGACCCCGCAGGCGCTGCTCACGGAGCTGACCGCTGAGGCCTGGCCCTTGGGGTGGGGGGGTGCCGGTGACGTGTCTGAGCCGCCCTGCGTCCGCCCCGCCTCCCTCCTGACAGCCGCCGTCAGCGGGCGGGAAGAGCCCACCTTACAGACCGGAGGCCAGAGGCTCCCAGAGGAGGCTTACGCCCAGGAGGGCTGGACTCCAAGTTCAGGGCCTCTAGCCTGGCCCAAAGGGAGGGAACTGGGGGCTGACTTGAGGGTCTCAGGGGGCCAGGAGACACATTGTGGCATCTCCCGTTCCCGTCCAAAGGTACAGAAATCCAACCAAATCCCCAGCACCCCTGGAAGGCCTGGGGGACATCATCACCCCATCCTCAGCCTCCACCTCTGAAAAGTGGGGCGACCCTCCCTCCCTGTTCACAGCTGGCCGGGGGGGGGGGGTAAAGGACACGCCCACGCTGTCCCTTGGCCCCACCTGGGAGGGAGGGGCCAGAGGCAAGAGACTTGCTTGGAACCCAGAAAGGTCTGGGCTCGGCCAGTGTGGCCTCCCTGGCCTCAGTTTAGCCGTCTGTACGCCTGCAGGATTGAAGGAGCTTGGGGAGCCAGTCCAGGGGGCAGGTGCGGCCGTGCCCAGGACTCAAGGGGACCCTGTCCCACCCTGGGCGCTGTGATTTAGGGGACACTCAGTGGAAGCCAGTGGAAAACCCAAGAACCAGAGAGAGATGGGCTGGGGTGCTTACAGCCTTTAGCGGGGGTCCCTCTGTGCCCCCATCCTTCTGTGGGACAGTGGGGTTTGTGCTGACTGGAGACAGCGGCTGCCCCCGGGTCGGGGTGGGCGTGGGCCTGGCCGGCGGGGACCAGGCCTTCTTCCCAGATGGGTCCTCACTGGAGTCTGACGGGCGCCTCTTCACTCCAGCCATGCCTCCAACTAGCACGAGACACAGCAGGGTCAGGGGCCCAGCCCCGCACAGCTGCTCTGACAGGGGCTTTCCCGGTCTGGGGTTCCTGGCAGTGCGGCCGCCCAGCACAGGGCCTGGAGCTGGAGCTGGGGGCGGGGATGGGTGCCCCCCTCCCGCAAGTGCCCATTCCCAGCAGGGGCCTAGCCTCCCCCATGCTCCTCCCCAACCCGAGGGCCCTGATCCCAGATCAGGGAAAAGGGACTTTCTGTCTCTCTGCAAAGTGGGACTCTAAGGCAGCCTGGCCCGGTGCCCAGAGCGGTTCCGGGGATTTCTGAGCCTGGGTGAGGCCTGCGGGGGAGGGGTGGGCCGAGCCCCTGGGTACACAGAGCAGCTGGAATACAGTCCCCGGGCCGCCCCTCCCCTGCCCAGCCAGCCTGGGGCCGCACCCTGCCAGGGCAGCTGACCATCAGCACCAAACCAGGGCATCTGGAGCCAGGCCACCCGAGGGGACAGACGTGGGCACAGACCCCTGGGGCACAGGGAGGGGAAGGGGGAGCTGGGTGCATCTGTCCAGCGGACCTTGAGTGGGGACGCTGGAGCCTGCTCCAGCGGGGGCCATGGGAGGACCTGGGGCCGGGACCCCGCCTGTCACTTGTAGCAGGACGGGGGACCCTGTCCCCCTCAGAGAAGACGGCAGCGCTGGGTGCCACACACACGTGCACCACCGAGGCCCGAGGCCCACCCCATGCGCCACACGCAGAGCTGGGGGCCGGGGGGCTGAGCATGGACCCGAGAGGGAGGGGCGTGTGCACACAGGCGGGCAGACGTGTGGCGTGGCCAGGCGCTGGCCCTGAGGTGGCCCCGACTCACTGGGGGAGCGGCCGTGGAAGTAGTTGTAGTACTGCGACACGTAGGTCAGGATGCTCAGACGGTCGGGCACCTTCAGGGCCACCATGTCCTCGGCGTCCAGCAGGGCCGGGATACCCAGCTGCTCCTCGGCCACACGGAAGGCCTGCGGAGGGCAGTGGTCAGCAGGGGTGGGCCAGGAGACCTCTTCCCCCATCCTCCTGGGCCAGGCCACCAGCTCCTTCTGGAGGGACGGTGGGAGGGGCCCAAGGCAAGAGACACACTTGGAGCCCAGAAGGAGCCCTCAAGAGACCCACTTGAGGTTCATGCTCTGCTTGGCCTCCTGGCCTCAGTTTTCCTGTCTGTCCAGTGGGGATCACACCCGACCACAGGACTGAAGGAGGCGGGGAGCCAGTCCCGGTGCAGCAGCCGAGGCTGTGCCCACGGCCAGAAGGGCCCCAGCCCATCTCAGGCTACTCGTTCCAGGGACATCAGCCCCACGCCACTGCTGAGACCCCTTCAACCACCCCCGCACTCTCGAATCTGCACATCCCTGCTTGACACCAACCTTATACACGTGGTCGGGGGCAGCTTTCTCCAGCCAACAGGGGACACCTGTGTCCTAGGAGCCGAAGCCCGGGGGAAGGGGAGTGGACTTGGGGGCTGAGACAGCGACACAGGCGGGGCTGGGCCCCCCGGGCCCTGACATGTGTGCTCCCTGCCCAGGACGGCGGCCTCTGGTTCTGCCCCCACTGCTCTGCGCGTGGGCGTGGGGCTCCTCCCTCCTCTCCCCGCACCAACCCTGGCTGGCCCAGCCAGGCCTTTAAACTCCACCCCTCCCCTGACTTTGCCCAAATGTCCATCTCGAGCTGCCCCCTAAACTACCACGACCCCCACATGGAGAAGTGACAAGAACACCTCCACTGTCGTGTGTTCCAGATGAGGCTCCCGGGCCCCAGACCTGCAGCCCTCCCGGCAGCAAGCGCCCCTCTATGCCCAGAACAAAGCCTCTCATCACCTTCATCTCCTTCACAACGCATCCGCAGTCTGACTCTTTCCACTGCGCCCACACACCCTGCTTCCTGCACAGACCCCGTGGAACCGGCAGCAGCTCCCAGCAGAGCACCCTTCAGAGACGAAGCCAAGTCCTTCCCATAACCTGGCCTCTCCTCACACCCCGTTCCAGCCTCCTCTCCCTCTGTGCCAGCCTCCCCCTGCTGTGTTCCGCTATGTCCCCTGGTGCTGTTTCTCCTACAAGCTCGGTGCCCTGCAGCCCCCTCACCCTGAGACTTTACCTCCCCCATCCCCTCATGAAAACTGCGCACCACGCCCAACACCCCCAGCCCCGTTCCCATCCACATGCTGCTACGTGGTCAGCGTGGTGGGACAACTCTGTCTTGGGGACGCTGTCCTCCTGTGAGCTGTCCACGCGTTGCTGGCTAGTGAGTGCTGGAAATGTGGCTGGTGTGGCTGAGGAAACGAATGTGTTCATTTATTTCATCTCTGATATGTTAAATTCAAATCGTCCGCGCCGAGTGGGGCAGCCCCGGACACGCAGATGTGACCCAGCCCTGCGAAGTGTCAGCTCCTGGGGGCCAGGCGTGTGTCCTGCTCGCAATGTACCCTGTCCAGAACTGCACCCAGCGCACGGCAGGAGCGTGGTGAACATCAGCCGGCCCGGGGTGGAGTCTGCCCTTCTGTGCCTCAGCACCATGGGATTGAAAGGGAGCTGGACCCTGGGGGCTCCCCAACCCCTGCCTCTTGTTTCTAGCAAAGCTGCCGTCCCCCAGGCTTCCTGAGTCACAGGAGAGCAGCTCCAGCAGTGGAGGAGGACAAGCTGTAGGCCTGGGAGAGGGTGAGGACTCTGGCCGCCTGTCTCAACGATGAATTTCCCTCCAAGACTTTCATGGCTGAACAGAATCTTTGATGATGGTTTTTGGGGAGATGCTGGGTCCACAGGATTGTAGGCATTCTGGTTAAAAGCAACTCTGGCTTTTTGTTACCAAGGCTGTTGCCCCCAGGGTCATACCCCTGCCCCTCCCTCGACTAGAAACCAGTTACTCTTCTCAAGCCTAGGAGGCAGCTGCAGAGAACAAACAAAAACTAGCTAGAACCCGCCATGTCGAGCTGGCGGAGGGTCTGACTTCCAGGGACCCAGAGCCTCATCACAGCTCATTGTAAGGTATCACTTAAGTAACACCCACCCCCAGCGCCGTGCCAGTTGACAACTGCCATGACAACCACCAGAAAAGCCCTTACAGGGACTGACAAACTCGAACAAGGACTGACTGGCTCCCTCACACCGGAAGGAGGACACGATGGCAGAAGCCTCCCACCGAAGCCCAGGTGGCCCGGCCCAGGCGGAGCCATCCCTGCCACCCGTCCCGGCTGGTGGCTGCCCCCTGGGGCCCCTCTTCCTCCCTCAGACACCTTCCTTCCTCTTCCCCTTCTGAGCCGCAGAGCAGCTGTTCACCTTGTCCCTCTGCCTCTGCTGTGCGAATTCTTCCACAGCCACGGCGAGGACCCACACTTGGTGGGCATCCTAACTTAGGAGCCCCTCCATCCGCTAACAGAATCATGGAGTCATTTTGCAGCAGGGAAACTGAGGCGGGCACAGGGGGCAGTCCTGCCACGGGACAGCCGGGGGACAGGACTGGAACCCAAGCCAGCCTGAGCACAGGTCCAACCCAGGACCCACCCAGGGGCCCTGCCGTCCCAGAGCTCCCCTGAACCCTGCTCAGCCTTGGGCGGGAAGGAGGGTCCGGTCCTCCCCACCCCATCCCCTGCCCGCCAAGAAAACGCGGGGACCAGGAGGGCCTCGCTACAAGACCCTTGGGCTGTTCTGGGGACCTGGGGTCACGCGGCTCGGGACAGGGTGTGGAGCCCAGTGGCAAGTGCCCGGCCTCCACTGCCCACCTGCAGACGGCAGTGATGCCGCGGCCACCCCCGGGGAGATCGTGCCCACTCAGGTGCCTGGTGAGCAGCCCCTGGGACGTGGGCTGGGGGACGGGGCTGGGAAGGGACAAACTCACCAGCTGGTTGTTCTCGAATATGTTTTCCTTCCTGAGAGCATCGAAGTTTCTGGAAAGTAAAAACACACGTGTCAGAAGCAGCTCGGAGGCCAAGAAGGGAGGGGCCAGAGGGCCCAGAGCTCATCTTGCCAAAAGGGAAAATGGAGGCCAGTTGGGGGTGGGAAGGAAAGAGGTCTCATGGCGACCGAGGGCCGGCAGGGCCGGGCACTGCGCCACAGGCTCTGGCCCTGCCCCGGGCCCGGGGATGTGGCCCAGCGCCTGCAGTGCCCGGGCACCCACGGCCCACGCAGGCCCTCGCAGCTACAGCGTGCAGCCCTCGCCCTGCGGGGGCCCGACCCCACCACCCATTAGGTGTGGCCAGAAGCAGGCCCAGGGCGGCAATGCAGGCGGCCCGGCCAGGGCACAGCTCGGGGGGCTGCCTCCCCCCGGGCAGCTCATGGGCCTGGTGGGTCACGGGAGGCCGTGGGAGGTCCTGGGGGTTAGAGGTTCCCACGGACAGAGCCCCACGCTGCAGGGCCCTCGCTCTACCCCCAGGTCCCGTCACTCACTCTATTTACCCGGCACCGCCCATGAGCCCTGCTGCTCTCAGCTCTGTACAAGTATCAACCTGCACCTGCAGACGCTGTCAACGCCCACCCCTCACAGATGACATGAGGCACAGAGAGGCTGTGACTTGCCTGAGGTCACACAGCAGGAAGACAGGAGTCAGAGCCAGGCCATGGCCCCAGTGTCTGGGCATCTGAGGTTCAAACATGCCCACCAGGTGCCCAGCCTCTTCCCAAGGGGGCAGACCCTCAAAGCTGAGAATATGAGAGCCCCCCGCTGCCCCACCCCTGGGGGCAGAGGCCTCAGGCCTGGCCGGGATAGCAGGCCTTCCCGGAAAGGACAGGAGCGAAGCGATTGTTCAGAAAGGAGGAGAGGCTGGCGCCAGCCCCAGGCGGGTCCCGGGACCCCGCGCACGCACCCAGCACAGCACAGCCGGACCCTGTGGGCGGCCAGGACCCACGTCTCCAGGAGGGCTGGTTAAATACCCATTTGCCTGCCTGTCCACATGCTGGATGGCAGCCATGCCCCTTCAGGGCAAGCCAGACTGTTCCAGAAGCCTCATGGGACCCAGGAGAGCACAGGCAAGAGCGACCCGACTCATTCAGGCGGCGCCGTCTGACCCCGGGCGAGCCCCCTCTCCCCCGGGGCCTCGGCGAGCCCCCTCTCCCCCTGGGGCCTCGGGTCCCTGTCTAACGGGTGGCTGCTGCTCCCCGTGGTGGCTTTGAGGGTGCTGTCTCAACAGCAGGCCGGTCTCAGAGCGGGGAGCTGAGACCCCTCGGCCAGCCGGCACTGACCCCTACACCCCTGGGAGGCCTATTACACAGATGAGGAAACTGAGGCCCGAGACAGCAGCCGGCCCCTGGCCACACTCGGGCTGCAGTCGCCCACCTCCCTCCTCGGGGGCCTCGGGGGCCCCGCGGGCCTCAAGGGCCGCTCCGCAGCCTGCCTGGCTCTTCGGGAAACGGTTTCCGCCTGGACCACCTCCCAGGTAACGTGTTCCAGATGCTGGGATCGCCCCAGGAGGACAGAGGGTGCTTTGTGCCCAGACCAGGAGGGGGCAGACCTGTCTGCGGGGAACGAATGACCAGAGGAGCGGGAGGGGGCATGGCCACCTGACACCCACCAGGGTCCACGGGCCCGTGGAGTGGCTGGTCTCTGTCCGTCACCCAGGGGCTGTCAGGCACGCTGGTCCCCCTGTCCTCAGCGTCCACGGGCTCAGGAGCCCCTCCTCCAACCACCGCTTTGAAAGCTCAATCTCTTCTCCAGACCTGCCCGGGGTCACTGACCGAAACGGCCGAGTCCTCAGGAGGATGCCCGGTGCGGGAGGGCCGGATAACAAGTTCTGTTTGGTCTCCAAACAAGCAAGAGAAGGAAGCCCCTGCCCCCTGCGTTGGCCTCGGTCCACCCCTGGGGCTACAGAGGCCCCATCCTGTGATTCGGGGCAGCCAGCTGCCTGTAGGGCCCTCTCTCCCTGCAAACCTGGAGTGAGGGCCTCAGAGCTCAGGGTAGATCAGGCGCCCACGAAAGCAGTGCCAGCCCCCTGAGCAGGGTCAGAGGTATGCAGGCCAGAAGTTGCAGAACTGCCCTCCACTCAAGTGCAAGGACCACCACCCTCAGCACCAAGTCCCAGCTGCCTCCCTGGGCCGCCAGGGCTCCACGGCTGGGCCGGACCACCCTGGCCAGTCCCATGGTGACCACGCCCCTCCCAGACCAAGCACCTCTAAGACCCCCGCTCCTCAGCCTCGGGGCCTTAGCTCTTGCTGCTCCCTGCACCCAGGTGCCCCTTCCCACCTCACGAGGCAGGAGCTCACGTCCCCCACGGCAGGGGTTCTGCAGGCCCCACCTTGGTCCCCGAGGGCCGCATGGCCAGACCTCTGGCGGAAATCGCCAAAGACAGAGCTGACTTGCAAATCCCTTCAGAAAGGGCCAAGGAGACCCCGCCAGTCCCTCTCAGGAAGTCCAACAGGGCAAGCTTTCCGGCAGCGGTGAACCCCTGGTGGGATGGGCTGAACCATCCCCCAAAAGAGATCTGTCAGAGTCCTAACCTGCAGGACATCAGAATGTGCTCTGTTTGGAAACAGGGACGGACTCTACAGAGAGAATCTTGTTAAAGTGAGTCATGGGGGGCCCTGATCCAAAACGCCTGGTGTTCTCACATGAAGGGGAAACTTGGAGGCAGAGACGCACACAGAGGGAAGACGGCGCCTGCGAACCCCAGGCCTCGGGAGGAGCCAGCCCTGCAACCTGGGCTCCTCGGCTGGACAGGGAGATGCTCAGTTCTACTGTCTCAGCCGCCGTCGCAGGCCGCGCTCCGCAGGCCTAGTGGACTGGCCCTCGGGAGGCGGCCGGCTTGCATTTAAGGCCTTGCGGGACCAAACTGCATCCGCTTCACCCTCGCTGGGTCGTTAGAACCGGCACACCGTTGCCCGGGCACCCTCCCTGGTAGATCGTGCTTTCCGGTGAATCTCTAATTTAGAATCAGGTACGTTCTGGTGTGGCTCCAAGGTACCTGCCTGGGGCCGGGCACACAGCCGGAGCTCTATAAATGCTGTCGATGAGTTAATTCAGCCAGTGCTTGCGGAGTGAGGGGACTTGGGTGAAATTCATGTGCTTTCAGCTGGCCGAATGAATGAACTCACGGAGTCCGTGTGTCCACCGTCTGCCAACCTGTGTCCTGCCCGGGCTGGCGCCTGGCCCGGCTGAGAGCCCGCGGCCGCACGGCCCCTCCCGGCCCGCCTCCCACTGGCCACGGCTGACCAGGACTGCTGACCTGCTCCTGCCCCCAGCGCCTTGGGGGCTCTTGGGAATGTGTACCCCCTTCCAAATTCCTGGAGAGCTGACCTCACAGTTTACTTCCTGGAACAAATTGCAGCTGCTTGAGGGGTGGGCATGGGGGCTGGGATGGGGGCTGACGGAGGCCGAGCTGTCCTTCCAGGTACTTCCAGCACATCTGGAGTTCATCCCCTGGGGAAGGGGAGCAGAGAGGGAGAGCGGGAGACAGACAGACAGACAGACAGGCTGAGGCACAGACGGAGGGAGACATGGGTACAAAAAAGCCCAGAGGTGAGACAGGAGAGACCACAGGGCAGAAGTGGGGGGGGGGGGGTCCAGGGACAGAGGCACCAAGGCAGACACACTGGAAGAGGCCAGGGAGAGGGTGCATGCGAGGAGACACCCAAGGCGAGGCAGGGAGGAAGGGCCCCTCAGGTGCAGGGCAGGGGCCCAAGGCCCCCACTTCCCTGTCGCCCAGCTGCGGGCCTCCCCCAGGCTGGAGCAGCCCCTGACCCCCGCCTGGAGCAGGGCGCAGCCAGGAGGGGTCAGCCTGGGGCTCCTGCGGTGGCCTGAGTATGGGTCGGAGGTATTGGGCCCCAGCCACCCCCAGGAGATGGGCTGGCAGCCCCTGCACGTGACCATCTTGGGGGGTCTGGCCAGAAGGCGGCAGCAGGGCTTGGGCGGCAGGCCCTCAAGCCAAGAACAGAAGGCCTCTGTTCCCAGTCAGCTTCCTGCTGACCACGAAGCCAGGGTGGGAGGGGAGGTCAGCCTGTACCCGGGCCCAGTGCCCTCTGCTCTGGCCCAGGGAGGGAGCTTCTGGGTGGGGGCCCCTGGGAGTGAGTCTCGACTCCCAGCTACAGGCAGGTCTCCAAGAGTGATCAGGGAGCCACCTCTGCTTCTGGCCCAGCCTGATGTGGGCCCCAGAGCCAGGGCCCAAAGGTCAGGTCAGCCCAGCAGGGTTGCAATGACCACCCACCCCTAACAGCTCCTACAGCCCCTCCCGCCTTAACCATCACCATCACGGAGAAGGAAGCCCAGCCCTGCCTCTGGAAGAGCTCTGGACTGGCGCCCCGCCTGCCGCCCTCCTCCGGCCCTCCTCCGGCTCTACTCTGGCCCTCCTCCGGCCCTCCTCCCACCCTCTGGCCTTGGTCCCTCCTAGTCCACAGGTTTCCTGCCTCCGGGAGGTGGGAGAGGTGTGTTTGTTTTGGGCGGTTCCTGCGCTCACCTGGCTGCTCAGCAGAGGTGGCGTCACTGGGGAAACAGACCCCCAACTGCGAAACCTACAGCTACAGAGAGGAGGGGCCGGGAAGGGCCGGTTGCATCCCAGGAGGTTGAGCCCGTCTCCTGACCCGCAGTGGAGACCGCACACCTGCCAGGGTCCTGTGGGGCAACGGACGCAGGTTACAGGTGAACTCCCAGGTCTTGGCGGGCAGAGCCAGAAGTAGGACTCCACGAACAGGCAGCCCACCTGGCGGGCTCAGTGCCAGGCTCCTTCACAGCTGCGCACCTCCGCTCGGGGGCCAGGAGGAAACCGGCTCACAGGCAGCAGGAAGGACTGAGATGAGATAAAGGGAAGGACTTCCTGGTGGCAAAGCTAGGAGACACGGAGACAGGATGTCCAGTTTCCTGCTGACAGAGGGTCTTCACGGGATGGGTAGTATGGGGGTAAGTCTCACCCAATTTGACTTAAGGGGGCTCCCCCAAGAGGACAGCCGCTCTGTGTTTCCTCCCCTTCCTGCACCCCTGGGGGCTGTCGAGGTGGCTCAGGGCTTCATGGTGAGACCACCCCCGCTCCCAGCCACCAACTTGCCCAGAGGCACTGCCAGGATTAAAGGTGGGGGAAGGGCGTTTAAGGCACAGGCACAGGACACGCAGGTGCCCACACTCACGTGCACACCCGCGGTGGCACTCATGAACTCCATCAGCCAGTACCCATGGGGCCCGGCTGGCCCGTCACGTACGGAAGCTTTACCAGCCCCCTAACTGCGGCCGTGACAAACGTCCACACACTGGGCGGCTCGGGACAGCAGGAATTTCCTCCCTCAGAGTCCGGAGGCCAGAGTCTGACATCAAGGTGTGGGCAGGGCCTAGCCCCTCTGGGGGCTCCAGGGGAGACTTGTTCCTTGCCCCTCCCAGCCTCGGGTGGCTCCAGGCCTTCCGCGGTCACAGGTCACAGGGCCTTCTCCCCGACCCTGCAGCACCCAGGCCCCTACAGAGCCCTGACCTTGCAACAACTACGTATCTACCGAGCCCCACGCACACGCTCTTATCTGCGGGCCGCCCACTGCGTGGCTATCTAGGAGCGCCTGCTAGGCCCCAGGCAGCACACCCTTCTGCAGCTGAAAGTCCAGTTTGGGCAGATGGACGACTACCAAGCCAGCAATAAGTAAGATAAGTTAACCCGTGCGTGAGGGTGGGTGGCCTCCTCCACCACCGCCCAGCTCCCCACCGCCCACCCACCCTCACCGCTCTCGGAGTTACCTCGAGCTTTTACTCATTTACCTGTCTGTGGTCTGTCTCCATACTGAACACATTACTCCCTGAGGCAGGGGCCAAGGCCATCGGGCACAGTATGCAGTGCTGAGTACACAGCAGGCACTAAATAACGGTTATAGGAACTGCTCTAATGACACCAGCGTGTGCCAGCCTGTGCACACGCCCACCCACGCACGCCTCTGCTCTCCCGCAGGCAGTGCACTCTGGGACAGGAACACACACACACCCGGACCTTGAACCCCAGCATAGCTGGGGACAGATGGAAGCTCCTGGGGCTCAGAAAGGCCCCAAATCTCCACTTACACCCATGCGTCGTCATGAGGCTGCCGGGCCGGCAGATGGTGGCACCCTCCTTCCCTCCAATGGCAGACTTCTCCTGCTGACCCCTGGGGTCAGTCACCAGCCAGCCTTACTAGGGACCCTGCAGGCACCGGGGTGGGATTCCGCCAGCCCACCTCCACTGCCAGTCCCCCTCCCAGTCCCCACATCCCTGACCCACCCCGCATCAAAGGTCAGCTTCAGTGTTCAGTGTGGAAGCACATTCTGCCCCAATATCTTCTGCGTCCGAGAGCGACCAACGCACATCCCTGGGCAGGGAGCAGAGAGGACTCCCCACGGGGCCCCATGAAGGCATTTCACAACCCCAGGCAGGAGGAGGAAATACATGAAGGCCTCGCTCTTATGACCAGCTTCCCAGTGGGGGGTGGTGCCTGGGGACAGTCCCTGGGGGTACAGGGAACATGTGGGTGGGTGCAGGGGAGGAGCCCCAAGTTCCAGCCCTGGTTCTGCCTGATGTGCTCTGTGACCTGCAGAAGGATGTCGCCTCTCTGGGCCTCAGTGTCCCCTTCTCTACAGCAAGCGGCCTGACGGCAGCATCGAGACCTCCCTGGCAAACACGCTCCACCCACCCTGGCTCCAGCCACCACTTCTCAGGAGAACGCTTTTAAACAGCACGCTTTTTCCAGAAGGTGCCTCCTGAGGACACCCTTCCTGAGCTTCATCCACCCAGCCCAGGCACCCTCCCCGGCAGTTTTACTCATTGTGAATCTCACCGAGCAAGGGTGGGGCCAGGGCCTGGACGCACAGAGCTCTGTCCCAGCAAGCCGGGTCACCGTCACAGCCAAAGGGCGTTTGATGAATGAATAACGGATGGAGCGGGTCCAGGGAGGGGACAAGATCTGGCAACAAGGCAAGGCCTAGCCATAACTCCAAGGCCCTTCTAGGGGGAGACGACCTACCCCCTCCGCTGCCCACCTCCCAAGGCTCCGATGTCATGCTCTGTCACCCTAGGGTATGGAGGCCTGGCCAATGGGACCTTTGTTGGGGGGGTTGGTTCCTAAGCTTCCTGTTCTGTGTTGGCCCCTCCCTCACAGTGACCCTGGCTGGCTGCATTCCTAAAGGTGCCTGAACAGGCTGGGGGAGGGGCAGTACCACACAGGCACTCCGAGTGACCTCCCACACCCCTGACCTGGTGGGCAGGTCCCAGGGCAGTGGGGGTCTCAGAGGGCCCAGAAGGACAGCTCTGCCGACCCTTTCCCAGGGAGACTGACCAGGAGCCAGAGCCCAGGACGCTGGCCTGAGTCATGACTGACTAAGCTAGCGGGGGCGGTGGGACGACCTGGCTCCAGGCCAGCTCCACTGGGTGCTGGGCAAACTGAGGCCACCGGGCGGGCAGGCCTGCAGGACCCGGCTTTGCTGGCCCCGGAGGGTCCCGCCAGCGCCCGCAGGCCTGGACTTCTGACCGCGGCCCACTCCCCCGGCCCCTGGCAGGAGCGGCCCGGCCTCAGTTTCCCCGTCGGAGGCCGGTGCCCGCGGGCAGCGGGGGACACTCACATGAGGTCGGGCCGGTGGCGGTGCAGGATGGCGCAGAAGGCCAGGCCGTCGCGGAACGACGTGGTCATGTTGGTGATGCTCACGTCCCGGTAGCCCTCGCACTGCTGCCGGCACCACTGCTGAAGCGCCTTGATGGCCGCCATGCGGGCAGCGGCGTCCGCCCGGCCGGCGCCGGGGCTCCGACAGCGCTTCCCGGGGGCCGCGGCCCGGCCGGAGCCGGGGAGGACGAGGAGCCCGACCCCGAGCGCCGGGAAGCCGAGTTGCCGCGGCCGAGGAGCCCGGGCAGGACGAGGAGCCGGTGGGAGCGCGGCCGGAGTCCGCCCGCCAAGCCCTGCCCCCGGCAAGACCACGCCCCCTAGACCCCGCCCGCCCCACGAGGCCACGCCCCGTCATGCCCGGGCCGGGCTCTGGCCGCGGACAGGCCCCGCCCCCTGTGGGACACGCCCCCTGGCGCCCGCCTGCCTCCCCGGCCTCCCGGGGAGGCTTCCAGATGGTCTTTCTTCTCAACAGCCGCCGCCGCCCTCCCGGAGAAGTGCGGTCCTGGCTACTTCGCAGACGAGGGGTAGGGGGGAGCGGCGGCCTGCCCGAGGTGGAGCCCCCACCCCACCCCGAGCGCGGACTGTCAGGGTGCTTTCCCAGCCCGGCTCTCTGGCAGGCGGGCGAGTGAATCTCCCGGATTCACGGAAGGGGCGGCGGAGGCCGGGGAAGGGGCGTGGTGGCCGCGGTGGCCCGGCCGGTGGGGCAAGGCCCACCGGGAGGCTCCCGGGCTGCTCCTGGGGCCTGAGACCCCTGGGGGGGAGTCCTGGTCTGTTTCCCAGTTTTCCACTTTGAGCATCTGTAGACACAAGTAATTAAGGAAAAGGACCTCTTGGGGGATGTCAGATAGGGGGCTGCTGCCTTCCACGTTCTTCTCGCAAAACCCTGTCCGTGGGCATGTGGACAACCAGCCAGAAACACACACGGGCTCCAGAAACGAGAGGTGACCCCGCCCCCCCGAACCCTGGGGCCCAGGGCTTGTCCAGACACGGCTGCAGGCAGGAAGGAAAGTGTTTCGAAGAGAGGGCCCTGGCAGGGAGACAGGGCGGCTTCTCTGGGCCCACCTGAAGGAGCAGAAAGGGTGTTCTAGCCTACAGCCAGCTCATGGCATTCCGGCTCTTTCTGGCAGCTGGCGCTGCGGTGGTGAGCTCCGCATCACCGGGGCAAGCCGGTGCTAGACAGGGAGCCCTGGGGGCCTGGGACTGTTTGCTGGCTGTGGCTGCTGCCCTGACCTGCTGGGGTTTCCCAGCAAGAGGACAAATGGCCAGTTCGGTTGGGCTGGTGGCTAGTCCCAGAACCAGGAAACAAGCCGGTTTTCCTGACCCCCAAGGCAGTGTTTAGGAGCGCTGGAAAGGCTGGTGAGGTAGGGGAAGGCCATGGCCAAGAGGGTGGGGCGGGGGGGAAGTCGCAGGGCTGGGTGGGGGTGTAGGAGGCTGGGGACCCACTTCCTGCAGAAGGAACAGGCGGAGGTGGTCGGAGCTCTGATTCTTTTAAGCTGCACTCTTGTCCCCACTGGTCCACATGGCCACCTCTGGGGACAGTGACTTTGGAGGCTGTATTTGTGGTGGTCCTCCCATCAGCAATTCACACACAGCTTGTCCTTCTGTCGGCCCTGCTCCTCTTCAGGGCCCCCAAAGCAGCACACCCCCCATCTGCCACTTCGCCCCGCTGCTGCCCCTCCCATCCAGGCCATTGTCATTCTCCCCTGACCACTGGCCAGTTTCCCTCAGCTTCCTCCTGCCCTCTGGCCACCATACTCCACCCTTGCCCAGCAGCCAAGGGATTTTTCTAAAAGCCAGTCAGATAAGCCCTCCCCTGCTTGGCCTCTGCAGCACTCTGAATGAAATCTGGGCCCCTTGGCACATCTGCTGCTCCTCGGCCCCACCCTCCCACACCTGCTCTGCTCCTTCCGGCCTCAGAGCCTCTGCCCGCTGGTCCCCTGCCCTCAGCCACTCCTGGTCCTCTCAGCCCCTCAGCCAGCCCCACCCACAGCCGGCCCACATGGTCCTGCCAGTTGCTGGGCCACAAACCTGGGCAGGCTCCTTGCTGGCTGTCCTCTCACTGCCCACGTCCAGTCCAGCAAGAAGCTGACCACTGTCACCACCTCCACAGGCACCAGTTGGTGTGAGCCTAAATTTCTACAGGAATCTTCTAACTGTGCCTCTGCTGTCTGCTTTGCCACCTACAGTCTATTCTCAACTCAAAATCTTTGATGGCAGGAGCCAGAACCTCCCCCCACTTCTCAAACCCCTCCTCCAGCCCCTCCCCACCTCACTCACAAGGAAAGTACTGTCCTTAAAATGGGCCATCCAACCTTTCCCCAGTCGTTACCTCTCCCACCTCCCCTCCTACAACTGCCCCTTGGATGTACTCATGTTCTTTCCCCAGGACCTTTGCACTCGCTATTTTCTCTGCCTGGCCCAACGTTTCCAGCCTCCCTTGCAGGTACGTGGGGATGTGTGGCTAAGTTCTGGCCAATGGAGGTGATATGTGCTCCTCTAGACTCACTATCTTCCCCGACCTGCTGGCTGGATGCAAATGACGGGCACCAGATAGAGGAGCTGGGACACTGCAGCATCAGGCAGAAGGCCACCGCTGACCAGGGACGTCCGTGTTGGCCTCTGGGTGACTGAGAAATAAATGTGGGCTGGGTTCAGTTGCTGAAACTTTGGGACCTGTTTGTTACCACGCTTTTACCCTGACTGATACACATACCCAGATGAACCCCAGATTGCCCCATGACAGAGCTCCAAGGGGACGCACAGTGCCGTTATGGTGAAAGAGGGGCCTCTGTCTTGGTCCAGAAGGCCAGAGATGGCTTCCCTGGTGAGGGAACACTGCGGCCTGAGACCTAGAGGATAAGTGGGAATTGACTTGTCGCAGAGGAAAGGGGAGAATGTCCCAGGCAGGAGGAGAGCACATGCAAAGGCGCCGAAGTGGAAGGAAGTCACAGACAAGCATCCGAGGAGTGAAGGCGCAGGGCAGGGGAGCCAGGCGCAGCTGGGGAGCGGGTTGGGGAGTGCCCGGCAGGCTCCCCTGCTCTGCCTCTTCTGTCATCTTCACAGCCGTTTTCTCACAGAAAACTTACAGCCACCCTTTAAAAGAGGGCTGACCCTACCTACTCTGCAGCTCAAGAAAATGAGGTTCCCAGAGGAGAAGGAAGCACCCAGATCTGCCAGGCAGAACTGGGACTGAGGAGCCCCGGTCCTGGCATGGGGGAGGGTCCTCCTTCCAGCGTGTGTTCAGACCCTCTCAGTGACGATGGGGGCCCCTTCCCTGGGAGGCCAGCAGGGACAGTGGTGGGGACCATGGAGGACCCGGCCAGAGGCGTCACTAATATGCACCCCCAAAGCCAGCCCTGGGAGGATGCGATGGTGACTGGACCCCTCCAGGGTTCATGGTGGCGAGCATCCGGCATCACATCTTGGAGTGGTGGGGTGGGGTCTGTAGACCCTTCAACTGGTGGTTTTAACCCCAAGCAACAGATCTGACCGGTGCTGATGGACTGAGCTGGAACGGAAGCAGGGGCGCCTGTTCAAACACAGCCGAGCTGGCGGTGCCCTGAGCCCTCGCAGCAGAGGGAAAGTGTGTGTGGTGTGTGTGTGGCGGTGGGGGGAGGTGAGAGAAAAGACCGGGCAGTACCCGCCCGTGCGGCCCTTCCCGCGGGACTTCTCAGGGCCTTCATCCCCTGCCGTGCACCCTGCCTCCCAAGGGAGCTGCCACAGGGGTTCCCAAAGTGACGTACCCACGGAACCCCTGCTACTGGAGGGTCTTACCAAGCGAGTGTCGCACAGAACAGATCTGGGAGCCCTGCTGGAATCCTCACTCAGCTCGGCTTTGCCCTGTCACTCTGTCCAAGGCTCCGAACTTCCAAGCCTCCTCGTCTTTATGGTAAGATGGGTGCCCTGGTCCCAGTTGCACCAGGGCTGACCTGTGGAAGTGCCCAGCCCGTGCTGGCCATCGTGGGAGATGGATGCTCAGGGGGGCGGGGAGTGAGCAGAGCCCCCCGGATGGACGCCAGCCCCTCACCGACCACAGATGAATGACGTTGGGGGTCATGCTGGCGTCACAGCAGACTGTCCAAGGGGTGTCCCCTCCTTCCCACGCTCCCAAGGCCATGGTCAGGTCAGCCGACTGCTCACTCGGGCAGCTGAGGATGCCAAGGCCCCAGGCAGGAGAGAGCTGGAAGCTGTGACACCCCATTTTAAGGGGCTACCATTAATTAATTAGGCCCAGTGAATAATGCATGCTGCCTGGGGTATATTAATAGCGTATTTATACGGCCTGCTATGGATAGTATACATCCTCGTCGGAAGTCCTCGCAAATAATTCACGAGCCGCTCCCTCCCCAGGCTCCTGGGGAGGCTGGCCGGTGCTTCGGCAGGGCTCATGGGCTGCCTCCAACAGCCGAACTTCACGTTTCATTACAAATGGCTTTGCTGGGCACGTCGGTAACTTTTACATTTCCATCCACTTTATTATTAATGGCTTTCCTGAACTGTAGCAGCCCAGCGTCGCACACAATGCGTTATAAATATTTGATCCGGCATCTATAGTCTGCCATTTATCATTTATAACGGGTTACAAAAACATTATAAAACATTTACCGCACATTTATAGATCATTTTCGGCTACCGTGACGATGTGTTATAAATACATTATTAATCCTCCTCACGCCATTTATAGGAACCCCTTGTAATGGGGCCTGGCCCTCGCGTCCCTGTTAACACCTTGCAGGGGCTGGCGGGGCACCAGGCAGCAGGGCCAGGGTGGACGGAAGCCCAGCCCTGCCTCCAATGGCTGTGTGTCCTTGGCCATGTCGCAGCACCTCTCTTCATCAAGCAGCTCACAGTGACAGACACCCTTCCCTGGGCACTTCCTCTGTGCCGGCCGGTGCTCACCGCACCCTGAGACTCAGGCGCTGTTTTCATGCCCATTTTGTAGACGCGGAAACAGGCCCTCAGAGGGGGAGGACTTGCCCGAGGCCACAGCCAGGGACAGCTGGGCTGGCGTTACAGCCCTGGGCTATCTCTCCGTGCTGTCCCAGGTCGAGGTGAAAGGTCATTCAAGGCTGTCCCTCGCCTTCAGGGGAGCGGGGCTGGGGGCCTCCAGTGGGTGGAAGGCAGATGAAGGTTCAGGGCGAGGCAGCCTGGGGCGGGGGGACCTAGGGTGGCTGGCCTGGGGCTGGGGGCCCCGTGCTTTGCCACCGCAAAGGCTCTCCTGGCTGGAACTCTGCCTGGGTGCTCCTGTGAGGCTGACCAGGGATGAAAGTGTCCGAGGGGTCTTTGGGACCCAGCCGGCCCACCCCAGCACCCCAACTGCAACTCAGCATCTCAGGAGGACCCCTGGAGGCTGAGGGCGGTGGCAGCCGTCCAGGTGTGCAGGGCACCACGGTCAGCAGCTGATCCTCCTTCGGAGGGGCGGGGGGCCCAGGGCACTGCAGCCAGAAGTCCAGCCCCAATCCTACTGTTCCCCTGTGCATGGCCGGTGACCGCTCACTGGACAAAGGCCTGCTGAGCCCCACTACATGCCAGGCCCACCCCTTGTTCCCTCCCCACCGAGCCCCACAGTCCCCTGCAGGCCTAACTCTATGCGGGGAGGGCACCAACAGGAGACCAGGCTGCGGGATCACCACCCACATGCGAGCCTGTGCCCGACTGCAGACTGCCGAGCTGCGAGCCCACACCTGGAACGCTCCTCCTCGCCCTTTCAAGACCCAGTTGACACCTCACCTGCCCCGAACAGCCCTTCCCAACTCCCGCAGGGAATCTAAGCTCAGGTCCCCTGGGGCCCCACCTGGGTCTGGCGCTGGGCCAGGGGTCTGGACCGGGGAGGGGACCCTGGGTGAGAACTGTCACCTGTCCTCCCTAGAGCCTTCTGAGCACGCCACTTCCCCAGGGAGGGATGGTGCGGCAGGTCCTGGGGGTGTCACCCATGCTCTTCCCTGCCAAGACACCCGAAATGACCCCACCTCTGCCTGCCCCGGCCCTGCTAAGGCAGTTTTAAGTTGCTCTGAGGGAGGAAACCAGCGGAGGGGGGTCCTGGCCCAGGACTCCTGGGCAGCCCTCCCAGGCTGAGCGCTGGGCACTGGCTCAGCGCAGCCTTTGTGGGGAGGACTCAGGGGCCCTGGGGCCCCGGCTGCCCACGCCTCTCTGGTCCCCTGCCAGCCGCTGGCTGTCTGGCCTGTTTGAAGGTCAAGGTCTACCCCTTCCCAGGACTGAAAATGAAACCAGGAGGCGTTTGTTCTGAGGCCATAGGGAGCCAGGTGAGCTCGTCACCATGGGAACACCTCACCTGGCCCCACCCCGCCCCACCTGGTGAAGGAAGCCTGAGGCCTGGGTGCCCTTTGATCTTGCCTAGACCTGGCACTGCAGGCCCCTCCCCGGGCACTGAGGGGCTTGGCAGGACTCCCGTGGGACACCTCAGCTCCGATAACCTCCCTTGTCTTGTCGGGTGGGTGAGGGCAGCCCCTCCTAATGGGAGGTAAACTGAGGCCCAAGGGCAGTCCAGCAGCCCAGGGTCACGTGTCAAGGACTGAAGCCCAAGTGGTCCCTGCCCCACCCCGTGTACCTCACCACCTTCCTGACACTCAAGGACCCCGTTCCCCAAACCCGGCCCGTGAGTGGTCAATCTCCCAGGACTTGGTGGGCTGTGGGCTGCTCTGAGCCAGGCGAGAGCCCGGGGCTAGGGGCTTGGGTGGGACACACAGGCGTCAAGTCTTTGCCGCAGCCCTCCCCGGCCCTGGCTCCCGCCCCAGGTCTGGGACTTCGGGCTCTCGGAGGAGACTGGACTTCATTTACCCCCTCACCTGCTCTGCACACCCCAGGCTACACATCCCGGCTGGAGCGACAAACAGAACATACAGACCCTGGGGAAGAAGGCACCTGACCCCGTGTGCGGGAAGGCTTCTCGGAGGAGGTGCCACAGGAGCTGAGAGCTGAGGATGGAGTGGGAGCCGGCACAGTGGACAGTGAGAGGAAGAGAGACCTGGGCAAAGGCCTCGTGGTGGGAGGGGAGGTGGCAAGCCTGGGCTTCAGCAGGGACACAACTAGGGACCTGAGCTGGAGCAGAAGCGTGGGGGCCCTGAGGTTCTGACTGGCCGTGCGCGTGGTACTTGCGGACCTCTACCTCTCGATAGCAGGGGCTCGTCCCGCCCTGTCGGGCGTTCAGGCCTGAGAGGCAGGCAGCCACTGGGGGTCTGGAGCTGGGGCACAGGGTGCAGAGCAGGGACTCAGGCTCCCGGCTCACACCGTGTAGACGGGAGCAGGCCGGGTGAGACCCAGGTGAGGCATCGGGACCCTGGGGGTCCTCCCTCGGCCTGCACACGCCCTCACACTCACCCCGCACTCACGCAAGGCCGCGCCCCCGCCCGGCATCAGCTGGACCTCGGGCCCTTTTCCCCGTGGCCTTGGGCTGGGCGCAAGCCCATCTCCCCACACGAGGTGGGGCACAGACTCCTGCTCAGCGCCCCCAGGCTCCCATCCCAGCTGGTCACCCAGAGCCCGGAGCCCCCTCCTCAGGCCTCAGTTCCTCGTGTGGAACACAGAGACGGCCGGGCAGCGCTGACAGTGACAGGACCGTAGAGGAGCACTGCCCTGCCCACCTCCCCAAACCCCTCCCCCTCCCCCGTGCCGACCCGAGGGTCCCGCTGGCACCCCTGGCCAGGTAACGCTGCAGGGCCCAGCCTGGCGAGTGCGGGTTCTGTGGGTGCCGCCCACCCCCAGTCCCGCTGGGACGTCTGCCTTCGTCGCCTGAAGGTGACAGCAGTTGGGAGTCCCCTCGCCCATATGGCCAGCTGCCCTTTGTCCCTTCCCCACCCACCCTGTGGTGAGGGGAGGCCAGGCCTCAGTAGACAGAGCCCAGGCTGTGTCCCACCAAAGCTCCCTGGGGCCTCGGCCCTGACACGGGGGGAACCAGGCAGGAAGGGGCCCAAGGGCCCACCAAAGCCCGCCTCTGCCTGCCGGGCCCCTCACGGAGCCCAGGGCCGGGGGAGACACTCCCCTCCCCACCCTCCCACACCCGGGGGCCTGCGCTCCCCGCCCACAGCCCTGGGCGAGGCAGTGGCACTTCGGGTCACATGGGAGTCCCCGTGGCTGTCATCCGGGCCTGGCGGGCGGGGCTGTGGCACTTCCGGGCAGGGCACCCTGCACATGGTGCCCAGGCTGGGCGGCAGGTCTCAGGGCTGCACTCCAGCCCCCGGGGAGTGGCCATCAGGCCAGTTCCACGCGCCCCCTGACCTGGGCAGTAGGAGCCCCATGAGAAACAAGCCACATGGGGCAAGGGGTCCCGGGGCTCCACCCAGGGTCGGGCAGGACTCGGACACTGTGGGTCGTCACACAGGCAGCAGCATGGTGGCCGACGGTCAGGGGCTCAGGGACCAGGGAATCTGAGTGGTGGAAGCAGGAACCAGGGAGGAGGGAGGGCCTCGCGGCTCCCTGGCGGCAGGTGACTGTGGCCGACCAAGGGGCTCTGGGCTGAGGGGCACAGTCCTGTCCCCGAGGGAGTGTCTGCCCTCATGACTGAGGTTTCTAAGGACCTGGGTCTGTTTTCAACCACAGCGCCCCCTGGTGATCCTGATGAGGGGGACCCGGGCAGGCAAGGGACCCTGTCTGAAGGGACACAGGGGAGACGGGCACCTGCTGAGTGCTAGGCGCTCACAGGGAGCAATGGGAGACTGGGGGCGTCAGTGTGCGGGAAGGGACGGCTTCACTCTTAAAGCTGGGACACTGGCCTGGAGAAAGCAGCACTGCCTGGGGCACCCTGGGGCCCTCACAGGAGAGGGCCCTGCCCCACGGGGCCCCAGGCCAAGTTCTCTGGCGGAGCCCCCACGCCAGGACCCCACGCAGCTCTACGGCGGTGGGAGGGGTGGTAACGACACTGGCGGGCCCAGGCGCACCAGGTTCCTGGAGCACAGCCGAGGGTCTCGGGCCCTGCGGCCCGCCCAGGGTGGGAGGGGAGACTGGTCTGCCTGAGTCCTGACAGGCTGAGCCGCGGGAGACGCCCAGCAAGTCCCTCTCGCCCTGGCGCCCGGCACCTCTCCTCCCGATGTGGCCAGAAGGCGGAGCTGATGGGCGGCAGGGAGGAAGGGGACCCTCATGTCTCCACACGGACACCCCACTATGCCCGCCTGGGAGCAGGCTGGCCCAGCAGACCAGGGAGGCAAACTACACCAGCAGCCACGTAGGGAGTTCAGGACATTTAATCTGAAACCAGCCCCAGCCATGATTCGCCAGGACACGAGAGTCTCCTCCCAGCCGGGCTGGGCCCTGTCACCCTGCAGGCAGGACAGCCTCTGGGGCAGGCGGCCCTCCCAGACTGCTGGCCGGGGGCACCGGCCGTGGCTCTGAGTGCTGCCCCGCCTGACCCTGGGGCGGTTCCTCCCCTCCTGGAAGAGGCCACCGCTGGACCAGAGGCCTCCGGGCTCGGCTGGGCACCCTGGCGGGCATGCAGTTGGCCAGGCGCAGGCTCACATCACGGCCTCCATGTGCAGGACCCTCAGGGCCTCGGAGATCTGGGCGCTGGTGTCCACCTGGCCGTACATGCCCACCAGGAAGGCCCGGTGCAGCAACACAGCCGCGTGCTCTGCGGGACAGACGAAGACCCTGTCAGGCCACGCAGGCCTGACAATTTGGCCGTGGTGGCCAGGTCATCACGTGGCTCTGCAGCCTCTGGCCCTTTCCCGAGAGCCTAGCCCTGGGGCCTGAGGGCTCTGGAGGCACTGGGTGCTGGGCGGGCGGGGCGGGGCGGGGCTCACCTTGGCAGAGGAGGGTGTACTCCGGCAGGTTCCGGAGGGCCGTCTGCGCCACCTCGAAGTCCCGGCTGCCCAGGCAGTACATGAACGTGGGCAGGAAGTCGGCCGCGATGCTGAAAGAACCACGTGCTTGGTGGGCACGCCAGCCCTGGCCAAGACCCCGACTCCGCCCCGGGGGCCCAGGCTGTTGCCGCCGGACAAGGTGACGCCGGGCTCACCTGGGGTTGTTCTGGACGGAGCGCAGAGCCAGGCTGAAGGCCAGGCTGCGGCAGGACTCCTCGGCGGAGCCCATCAGCCGCTGCAGGCTGGTCTGCGAGGGGAGTGGGGGTGTCAGCGGGGTGACTCTCCCACCCAGCGCTCAAACCCTCAGCCTCAGGCCAGCCTCTGACACCCTGTGGCCACAGCAGAGAGGGCCGTGGGAATCCCACCCCCCAAGGCCCACCCCGTCCCTGGGCTCTGGGACCTCAGCACCCATGAAGCAGCGTGCCCCAGTTCCAGGCCTGCCTATGAGCACCTGGGGCACGGCCGACTTGACACACTTGGTGCCCGCCCCCCAAAGCCCAGTCGCTGAGGGCCCTGCGGGGTGGCGGCAGGAACAGGGGCCCCACGTGGCTTCATTCTCCCATCCCGGGCTCTGCATCGCACCCCAGGTCCTCCCAGCATGTGGCGTGAGCCTCACACACACCCCAGCTCCCTCACCGAGAAGAAGCCCAGGATCTCGGGTCTCCGTCGGGACATCTCGTCCACATCGCTCAGAGCCTCCAACAGATCTGTGCCAGGCGGGGGGCTCATCAGGGCTGGACCACGGCCCCGGCGCCCTGTCCACCATGCAGCCCGGGGGCAGGAGGGGGTGGGGGCCAGGGGCCAGGCAGGGACCCTGGCTCCCCGGGTGCATAGGCCTCCTGGGACCTCCACACCACCCTCAGCGCCTGCTCAGGCCCAGGAGCCCCAGCTCCTCCGGACGGAGCACACCAAGGTTCTCCAGGCTTCCCAGCTCCACCAGGCCCCCAAACCTGGGTGCTGACTGAGAGGGAAGTTTTCAGAGGTGTGCACTCCTGAGCCCCTTTTCCAGTAGGTCTGAGGGGCCCAGGTGCCTGCATTTGTGCCAGGCCCCCCGGGTGCATTGTCCCTGGCCAGCCTGAGCCACGCTGCAGACACACGGCCCTGCCCCAGGCACTGGTGGCCACTCGGGCCCTCAGCTCCCCCGCAGAAGACCAGGGGTTGTCGGCCAGGGCACTGCTGGGCCTCTCTTCCCCCGTGTCCACGGGGACTCCGGGGGTCCCCCAACACTACTGTCCAGTAGAACAGTGCCCCTGGCCTCCAGCCCCTGCTTCTTCCTCTAACAGCTTCTCTGCCCGCATCCCTCCTGCAGCCTGGCAGGTGCCCTGCCCTCTCCTGGCTGCCCCAGCAGGAGACACCTGGACAGCCTGGGTCGCAGTGGGATCCGAACACCACAGGAACAGAATGGGAGGCTACTGCCCACCACAGGGCTGAGCTGGCCTGGGGGAGCCAAACCCCCAAACTCACCCTCGACCGTCTGGCCCCGGGAAAGCCTCTTCATGTAGGGGGCCATCTCAGCTGCAGTCAGAGGGGTGAAGAGGGAGACGCTGACCAGAGGCAGGGAGCCAGCAGAGCCCTCGTCTGCAAGACAGGAAGCCAGTGCCGTCAGGCTGGAGATGAGACAGCCCACCCCAGGTATGCCATCCACGAGGGGCCTGGGAGGAGGTGCGCCCGGGGCAGCGGCCCAGGACACACTCAACACTGAGGGACACCTTGCTGAGCAGTGCCCAGAATCACAGGAGACCCCCGGAGACGCGGCCCCCGTCCCAGGCTGAGCACAGGGCCTGCGACACCAGGGGTGCTCGATGAACGCGGTGAACGAGGAGCCTGCTGGGGGCGCCTGGGAGACTGCGCTTTCCTCCTGGGCTTCGCCTGCTGCTACTCCTTCCTGGGCCCACCTGCCACCCGGGGAACGTGGCTGGCAACCTTCCCTGTGCCGCTCGGGCGCACAGCAGGTGCTCAATGAAGGCGCCTGGCACAGGGCACCGTGCTCCGCGTGTCCACAAGCAGCCAGGAGTTCCGCTCAATACATGTGACTCAGCAAAACTGGGGCAGGATGGCCGTGAAGGGCCAGCAACGGACCCAGGCCCGTCACTCAGCTCGTTCACTCATCCACCAACGGCCCCGCTGTGGGTGCCAGGTCACCACTGGGCTGTAGAGGCCACAGGATGGAGACGGGGGACAAGGACAGAGAACAGGAGGACGTGGCTGGCCTCCCAAGGACAGAGGGGTGCTGTGTGGTCACACTGGCCACAGTGCCACTCGGTGCTTCGTGTATGCCATGGACTTGGGACCAACGATGCCCCAGGGACACCCAGGACAGCCCAGCCTGCCGCCCCTTCCCAGAGGAGCTCCGGGCCCTGCTCTCACCTTCGCCCTCCTCATCCAGGCCTCGGTCGGCCCTGCCATCCCTGCTGGGAGGGCTCAGACCTGCCAGAAGCGACTTGAGCATCATCAGGTCGCTGCTGTCAAAGGACAGGTCACTGGGGGAGCAAGGTTCTCTGTGAGGACCACGCCGCAGGTGGGAGGCAGGCGGGGGTCCATGGGGAGGGGCTCGTGGGGCGTCCCTGGGGCCAAGGGAGGGAGGCGGGGAGCCAGCTCAGAACAGCCCTGGTTCTGTGTCCAGAGCCGGGTGCCGCGCCTGGCCCATCCCTGCTGTCCTGGGGCCCCCACGCTGCAGGTGGCATCCTTCCCACTGCCACGCCCCTCCCGGCAGCCCCTGGCGGGACCCTCGCCGGCGAGAAGCCTGGGCTGGACGCGCACTCACTGGAGCGCGTCGGAGTGTTTCTGCAGGAAGGCGATGGCCGCCGGGGCGTTACAGGTGATGTACTTGTGGGTGAACTGCACGAACTTGTTGATGAAGGGGGCCAGGTGGCGGGAGGACTTCCTGTAGTTCTGCAGAGAGAAGCCAAGCGAGGGGACGTTCAGAGCAGAGACCTCATGGCGAGCGCACCCTGGATGCCCTGGCACGCTGCCTTCTGCTGGGCAGCACGCTAAGGTCCCAGAGGATCAGAGGTGGCCTTGCCCCTTGTGAACCCTGAAAAACATGGGGTCTCCCAGGCACGTGAGCAGCGGGGAACCTTCCCGGGGTGAGGCTGCCAGGCAGGGGCCCTCCTCTGCAGGGTCCCAGCAGCGCTGGGAAGCCCCGCAGCCACTGTCTGCCCTCACCCAGCAGCCCTGGGTGGAGGGGAGCGGACCCCCCAGCCCTGGTTAGAAAGACCAGGCCTGCCAGAGCCATGGGAGAAGGGGGGGCCGAGATGAATGGTAAGTGGGTTCAGAATGATGGGGGGCAGGGTGGGGGGTGGGCTGAGAAGGGCGCAGGGAGAGAGACGAGGCCACGTGTCCCCTGAGGTCCCGGCCCCCGTGCGTGGCCCACGCCCTAGCCGTGGTGTCCAAAGGGCAGGGGCCAGCAGAACAGGATGGCCTTCCCTCTCCCCTAGAGCCCAGGCTGGGCAGGTGGGCGGGTGGGCGGTGGGGCGGGGGCAGCACCCACTAGGAGCAGGCGGACGAAGGAGAGCAGGCAGTCCCACAGCGCCCCCTGGTGCTCGCTCTGGAACACGTGCGGCTGCAGCAGCTCCAGGACGCCGAGTACGTGTAGGAAGAAGCTCAGGTGGTTCTGCTGCCGGAACTCCTGGAAGTTGAGGTGCGTGCGGCCGTGGAGGAGAGCGGCGATCATGGGCAGGTGCCTGGGGGCGACGCGAGAATGCTGGGTCCTGCCTCCCCCTCCCCCACCCAGAGAGCCGACACCCCGGCCCCACGAGCTTCTCCTCGCTGACAACCCCAACTGAGCATGTGGGGCTGCCGCCTCTGCATCCCCCTGGTTCTGGGCCACTCAGAGGCCCCTCCCGCCGAGGCTCGGCTTAGGGAGTTGCCAAGGGCCTCGAGCCCCTGCGAGGACCAGCTTCTGGCCACAGAGCGCATTCCTGAAGGGGCACCTGGAATGGAGGCCCGCTCCAGGCTAGGGCAGGAGGGGCACCCGCCCCCGAGCTTGGCCCGGGGCCATCCCCAGAGCCCGCAAAACCACCGGGCCGCAGGCAGTACCTGAGCAGCAGGAGAGGGTGGGCCACGGCCAGCTTCCGACAGGCCATGTTGGCGTCCGCCACTCGGTTCTCAGACGCCCGGGAGTCACTGGTGTCCGCGAGGAGGATGATAAAGCGGTGGATGAGGCCGTCCAGCTGGGAGGAACGGGCGGTCAGAGCCGAGGGCCGCCGTCGTGCCCTGCCTGCCCCCACCCCTCCGAGTCTGCTGCCCGCCGCTGCAGGGGCTACAACAGGACTCGCTGTGCAGGGGCGGACCCCTGGAGCCAGGGTCCCCAAACCCCTTGGGACCCCCATGGTGACCCAGAGAGCTGCCCCCAGTGCTTCCTGGCGCTTCTGAGGGTCAAACAGGCCGCAGCTGAAGTTCCCAGCCAATCTCAACACATAGTGTGTGCACTCAGCCTCTCCCCACAGACAGAGGCAAAGGCGCTCGGTACCAGAGCCAAAACCACTCCACGTGGGGAAAACCAGCCACACAAATACAGCATAATTTCAGCGTGTAAGACAACACGTGACACACAAAACAGAGGGAACCAGCTGCAGAGACGTCCGCATCCCTCCCATCCTGGGAAGCAGGGCCGGGAAGCGGGGCCGGGGAGAGCCCCCGCACCACGGTGGGCGGGCAGTGGGCAGGCTGGTCCGCCGCGGACCTGAACTGCACTGCCGGGGGGCCCACTGACGTGCAAAGACAGAGAGGGGCGGCCTGGGGCGGGAGGCGCAGCACCGCCAGAGACACGCCACCCTGGCTGTCATCACACCTCGTGGCCTGCTGTGGGGCGAGGGGGATGTGAGCCGGCACCTGCCCTGCTCTACTCCACACCCAATTACTTTAAGAAGGAAAGCTTGTTACCAGACCTTCCAAGGGGTCGGACAGGCAAAGGTGGTGGGGCAGGCGCTGCCCTCGGACACGCCACCACCACTCGCCAGGTTCCTATGGTTTTTAAACCCGAGATAAAGCGCTTCTCCATCTCTCAGTTGGGGTTTCCACTTCTAGAGAACCGGAGCAGCCTGCTAAGCCCCAGTGGACCTCACCTTGCATATGCTGCTGCCGGCGGCCCCCTCGCTGTGCAGCAGGACCTCAGGCACGGGCACCCGGAGCTCCGGCCGCTGTAGGTAGAGCTGGACCAGCAGGTCCTGGCAACACCTGCCCAACACACTGGAACAGACCAGATGTGGGGTTGCTGTGGGCGGTGCCCAGGGCTGGGCGGTGGGCTTCTCGGCAGGGGCTCCAGGCCCGCCACCGGCCCGCCTCATGCCCATGGTGATCACGTCTGAGGGGCACCTGTGGTCACACAGGCGAGAGGACAGGGTGGGGCTCCTGAGCCCGCGGGGCAGGCCCTCACCTGTCGCCCCACTGCTGGATGCAGCCCGTCAGGTGTGCTGCCACCTTCCTGACGCTCTGGTCCTCCCCGCGGCAGCAGCTGAGCAGCAGGGGCAGCCGGGCCTGCAGGAGGCCGCAGGCGCCGGCGTCCCCGTCCTGGCTCCGGGCCTCTGCCTCTGCCAGGACCAGCTCCACCAGGCCAACGAGCTCCGGGGCCCGCACCCGCAGCGCCAGCTCCTCCCGCCGCCTCTGCAACCATGCACCCGCCAGTCAGCCCAGGCAGGGCGGGCTCGCATCACCTGCCACCCACTCGCCCTGTGGGTGGGGTGCGCCCCGAAACCTGCCTGAGGGGTGCGTTGGTCCCGCCCCTGCCAGACCCGAGGGACGTGGATGCAGGCCCAGAGGAAGTCCAGGGAGGCCGAAGGGTCGAACCTGCAAGGAAGCCAGGAGCCCGGGCGGAGCAAGGCAGACGGGATGGGGCGGGACAGCCCTGCCAGTGGGAATGGACGTGGGCCCCCACTGACCGCTCTGCGCCTCGTGTCGGCCCTGCCCACCCCCCGCAGCATAGCGCAGACAACGGAGGTCGTGTGTTCCAGGGCAGTGGGTCTGGCTGAAGAGCCCTTGGTCCCTGAGGAAGCCAGGGAAGGGCGCTGGGTGGGATGCTCCGGGGCCCCCAGCTGCTGTCTGCACTCGGTGCCGGAGGAGCCCCAAGCAGGGTGGCGCCGGCCGTGAGGCCGAAGGAGCAGACCTGGGGGTTAGGGGAGGGCCTCACCTCTGATCCCGGGCCTTGCCCAGCAGGACGTGGATACACTGGTGCAGGGTGGACCAGCTGGACTGGTGCGTGAGGAGGGCCAGGAGGTAGGGTCGGAAAGACGGCACCTGGGGGCCAGGGTGGCCTTTACCCTGCGGAGGGAGGAAACCTGGGATGGTGCCCGCCGGGCGGACCGGCTCTGCTGACCAGGGTCAGTGCACAACAGCCCACCTGAGCTGCCACAAAGCAGGGGACGGGTCCATCTTGAGGCAGAGCTGGGGCTCCTGCCTGGTGGGCAGCACTGGCTGCCCAAGTACCACCTGGCACGGCCGGTCACTCCAAGGTTAAACACGTGCTGAACTGAATCAGCTCCTCAGAGATGAGGAAATACATTAGCAAAACACAGGTTGCAGGAGCACATGGGCGGGTTGGGGGGCGCGGGGACGTGACCACCACTCCCGCACACACAGGCCCGCCGGCATGAGACGAGAGTGCACAGCCTCATCCCGGCCATCCACTCAGTGTCTCTGCCATGGACTGATAAGCAGGGGTCACCCCCGCCACCCCTGCAGAGCCCTGACGTGGGCTCCAGCCCCCTGGAGGACCCCACTCCTCATCAGGGGGTTCTGGGCTCCACTCTTGCTCCTGCCAACCGGCGCCTCCTGGCCTGTGAGGACCTGCGCCCACAAAGTACCGACCCCACTCCTTACCGCCTGCCCCAGAGACCGCGTCTGGCCAGTTGTGCTGACAGGCTTAGAGGAAACAAGGGGCTCATCTGGCTGATGAGAACCAGGCAGAGGACTCTGCTAGAACCAACAGGGAGAGCCTACCCTCCCCATGGGGGTGCCGGAGGAACACGTGGCTCAGAGCATTGTGTGGCGGCACAGCCCACCTTGCCCCGGGAGAACAGGAGCCTCTGCTGCAGATCAGGGCAGCTGCTGATCACCTCGGGGTCCAGCATCTCCAGCCAGTCAACAAGGAGCCCCGAGCAGGGTCCCAGCCGCAGGGCCTCCAGGCTGAAGGGAAGGAGGGGCGGGCTAAGGCGTGGCCAGCCCAGTGTCCCCTGGGCTGCCCCTCAGTCCGGCCGCCACCCCCCCAGCTCACCTGCAGCTGCCAGAGTCCTGCTTCCCTGGGGGCTCCTCCTCCTGCAGCAGCAGTGAGCTCACCACCGCCACAGGCCTGGAGGCCGGGAAGGTGGAGGGGGCGGAGAAGAGGGCGGCCAGCAGCTCCTCCAGGTGAGGCGACCTCACCTCAATCAGACCTTGGAGGACTACAGGGGACGGAGGGGGCACCCTCAGACCACCTGACTCCAGCACAGATGCCCCACCCCTACAGGCCCGGCTCTGTGCCGAGCGGCATGGCCGGGGGTCTTCACCACGCCAAGGGCCCAAGTACCTTTGCTGACGAGCTCGGGCTCCACCTCACACTCTTCCCCAGACCTGAGGGTGGCGACGACCGCCCGGACGGTGGAGCTGACCACTTCCGGATCCCCGCGGAAAGTCAGGGCCTCCGTCAGGTGCAAAAACCCACTTCGCACTGCCGGGGGGGGGGGGGGGGGGGCGGGGGCGGGAGGGGCCTCCGTGTGAGCCACCAGACTCCCGCCCATCCGCCCTGTCCAGGGCCGGGGTGGGTGACTCTCCTCGGTTACGCGTTCACTTTCCTCCCCCAGGAGCCCCCCAAGCCCCGACCATCAAACCGCTCAGCCACACGCACGCTGCCGCCGCCCCCGGCCCCTCTGCACTAGCGGTCTCCTGGACACAGCGGCGGACAACCGGGAGCCCCCGCCCGGCCCTCACCGTCACTGATCCTGCGTCGAGCGGAGTACTGGGTGGCGAACAGCTTGAGCTGGGCCTGCAGGGGCCCGGGCTCCACGGCGGGACTGTCCAGCCACTGCAGGGTCTGCATAAGCACTTTGAGGAAAAGGGACGAGAAGCCGGTGTCCTGGGGCACACAGCGCTGGGGACAGAGGGCAGCACAGCTCAGGAAAGACCACAGGCCCAGGGTAGCCGCTCCACCTGCCACTCAGCAGGGCCCCTGCTGCCCCCCAAACTCGCAGAGATCCTTTCAAGCCCCACTGCCTGTGAGCTGTCCTGTTTGCAGCTTATTCTCACACGGTTCAGAGAAAAGGCTAAAGAATGAAGCACACACATGCAAGCACGAGTGACAGAACACACTCACGCCAAGGAGCAGATAAGGACGACGTGTCAGAGCTGCTGAACCCAGCGGTGGGGATGCAGCGAAACCCTGACCCCTCCTGCCTTGTTTGCGGGAAGTTTCTGTGACAGAGAGATGGGATCTACCCCAGACCCACAGCAGAAGTTCCTCCTTTCACTTAGGGGTAAGAACGGAGGTCCCAGGACAGCGTCAGGACACCGTTGGCCAGGACCCAGGAAGGCCTGACCACAGAATGCACAGGCCTCAGGGGGGCGGGGACTGGGGACAGAGGCCCTGGCTGTGCACACCGCCCAGGCACAGGGCGCTGCCGAGGCCCCACCTGGTACTGGCAGAGCAGGCGCATCAGGGGGCAGGCGAGGAAGTGGTGCCGGTGCATGGACATCACCAGGGCCCCGGCGTGCGGGGAGCTGAGCAGAGTGGCGACGGCCTGCAGGAGGCGCACTGCGACACTTGGCACCTCGGGGCTCCCCTGGCGGACTCGTGCCAGCTCCTGACCCAGAGCCTGCTGTAGCGCAAGGGCAGCAGGGCGGGCGCTGGAGCTTGGCCACCGCGGGCCCGGGCTCAGCGGGAAGATCTGGGGAAGAGGGGGCAGTCAGAACCGCGTGGCCAGAAGGTAGGGGTGCTCAGCCTTCCCAGAGGAGGCCTCCTCACCCTGCCTCGACCTGCCAGGGGCTGCCCAGTCCCCACCAGACTCTCCCAGGGGGAGTCGGTTGGGGGCCAAGGACTCCAGAAGGGCCTGCAGGGGACACAGCTCCGGGGTGAGGCAGCAGATGTGCCCCTGACCCTACAGATTTTGGCTTCTCCATTCGTACTACACCGATACTGGCCTCGGGTAGGGGACAGTGGGGACGGGCCTGGGCCCAGGACACTGTCTGTGGAAGAGCGTGTGTCCACGTGTACACCTGAGAACACTGCACGCACACAGTGCGTAAGTGTGACAGCGTGAACCAGGGCACAAGTGCTCTGCAGTCAGTGCCCCCGTGAGAAGGGGTGAGGACGGTGCAGAGAGGGCCCCCGGCTGGGCTCCAGGGTAAGACCCCTCTCTGCAGGCAGGAGGGCAGGGGTCCCGTACCTGCAGAAGCATGCTGGCCAAGTCGTCCTCGGGGCCGAGCACCCGCACCTGAGTCACGGCCCGGGTCCTGCCCTGGCCCGGCGGCTGCTCGGGGCTGCCTTTGGGTTTCGGCACCTCTGCACTGTCTGCAGGGATGGAGGAGGGGGTGTCAGCTGGAACCTCTTCCTGGCCAGTTTCAGCAGGAGCCACGCCAACCAAGGCCAGTCTCGCCGGGGGGCCCACCGCCCGGGGAGGAGCCCGCTCACAGGCCCTGCGGAGGGGCTGACCCCTGGGACCCTGGCCTCACACAGGCCTGCCGAGGCCCATAAGGAGAGGGCTGATAAAGAGGTGCTGGGACACTGCCGGCGGCAAGCGTTTCCTGAGCAGCGTGCGCGAGTCGGGGGGGGGGGGCTGGCTGCTACCTCGCCGGGCGGGCAGGGCGGCTGTGAGCAGTGAGTGGAAAGTCTGGCCTCCGGACGCCCCTCGTTCGTGCTGAACCTCCACCAGGTGAGCCATGTAGTCTGTGAAGCAGCAACCGGGGTAAACACAGGCCCTACAGGAAGGAGAGCTCTCCTCCCCAGAGAAACCTGCAGTGGGGGGACACACCCCAGGCTCCACCACCGGCCCCGCACCCTCTAATCTCCGAGGCACAGAGACCTGGGCAGCTGGACAGGTGCCCCAGCGTGCCCCCAGCCCGGCCCCGCCCCTGCGCGGCCCGCCCTCACTCTTATCCATGATGTTCTGCTCCAGGGTCTGGGGGTCGTGGGCCACCGCCTGGTCCAGGTACTGGAGCAGCTTGCTCATGCTGGACACGGGGATGCCGAAGGACTGCACGAACAGCAGCAGCTGCTGGGGCTCCAGGTCCTGCAAGGCTGAGGGCACGGCCCCCTCAGCAACCCCAAGGGGAGGGGCCGCGGCCAGCCCTGCGTGCCCTCCCGCTGGACCCCAGCTCCCCGGGGTCAGCGGCAGCTCCCTACGCTCCGCCTCCAGGCTCCTCCAAGCGTGTCCTCACTGCGCTCCCAGGTTAGCCCTCCTCCCCCGCCAAGCTGCGTCCCAAACCACCTGGCCTGCCGCCCCGCGGGGTGCTGCTCCAGCCCCTACGGGTGCCCCCTCCTTGCTACGGGCCACCGACACCCCCCCACCAAACCAGCTCAGAGGCCCCAGCCCTTCCCTGCTTCCTTCCCAACTCTAGGACTGCTTGCTCTTGGTCCCTCCTCTGACACTGGGCCCTCCCACCTGACCGCTGGGGCTCACGGGCAGGGTCAGTGCAGGCCCTGGGCCCTCCCTGGCAAGCTGACAGCTCTGTAGAGTCTGCTGAGTAACAGACACCCCGGAACCCACAAGAGGCCCCGAGCTGTCCTCCCTGCCAGAACACACACACCCCGGCCGGCTCCTGGCCTGGTCTGGGCCCCCGGCTGTACCAGCGTCCACCAGGCGCGGGACCTCCGAGCGGATCATGCGCAGCTTCAGCCAGTCAGGCAGCAGAAGCGCCTCCTCCGACGTGTCCACCAGGAAGGCCGTGGGCAGGGGCTTCTTCTCCGGGAACCAGATGTCCAGCAGCGCCCGGAACTCACCGTCACCAGCTTCGGGAGAGAACACACGGTGGGCTCTGTGAGGCCTTCCCAGACCTCAGTATCCAAGGGGCCCCAGCCACACGGACGGCTGAAAGCCAAGGCTGGGAGGGCCCAGCACGTCTCAGTTTAGAAGGCGGTCCTGGGCTTTGGAGGAACGGGGAAGGCTCCACTGAGGGCCAAGCGCACCCACCCGCCCGAGGATTTGTGCGGGTAAGTAACTTGTCTAACCCTCGTAACTGCTGCCTCGCCCCACCTCATGGTGGAGAAGGTGACGGCAGAGAAACTGGCCAGGCCGCCCAGGGGACTGCATGTGGCCCGGGCCGCACGCTTTCTGGGCTCTGTGGGCTCGGCTGAACCAGCTCCTTCCAGCGCTTGGGCTCCACCAAGTCCCGGAAAGCCGACAGGCCAGGCGGCACCAGGCCAGCCCCCCTCACCACCCACAGCTCGCAGAATCCTGGCAGGGGTCACCTTCCCAGCACAGCCCACAGGGCACCAGTCCCAGCAAAGGGTCCCAGCCTCCCCACCACTCCCAGATACGAGTGAGTGGTGGAGCTGTCCGCAGCGGTCAGGACGGTGGATGACAGGAGGGAAGGCTGCCGGAGGATCCCCCGGCTCTGGACACAGCCCACAGCCCACAGCCCACAGCCAGCGAGTCGAGGGCCACACCTCAAGGCCTGTGGAGAGGACCTGGACCTCACTGCCCTGGCCCCAGGGTTCCCTCAACTGGGCAGCCCCCCGCAGACACCTCCACCTCCAGAAACTGCCATCTGCCAAGTGGCTGGGCCCAAAGAGTAAGGAGCAGGCATGGAAGGCGTCTGGTGCCGACCACGTGCTCCCAGTGATGGGACAGCATGGGGGCCAAGGTGGCAGGAGTGTGCAAACCACCGGCCTGTCCACCTGTGGGGCAGCAGTACATGAGGCCCCGTGTGGGGATCTCACGTGCTCCCTGGGGTGCACTCAGACGGGCATGGGAGGGCATCCACCTCCACTCTGCGGGAGACCTGGCGCCCCCACCCCTGCCTGCGGGCTGCTCACCGCGGGGTGGCCCCAGCGTCAGGAGGATGACCATGGCGTGGACCACCAGGATGTGCATGGTGGCTGTCTCCCCACTGGTCCAGCGAAGGAAGACCTGGTCCTGTGACTCTGACTGGAAGGGGAAAAGGGGTGAGCAGGCCGAGGCGAGGACCCCGAGGGCCTGGGCTGCCCGACCGCCGCCGTACCCAGCTGTAGACCTCCTCGCCCTCCTTGCTCTTGCGCATGCGCTGCACATAGCGGGAGAAGATGGCCAGCAGGGCGACCAGCACGGCGTCCGACTCGGCGCTGCAGGAGCGCTTGGAGAAGAGGTGGGACATGACAGTGGAGCGCTCCACGACCAGCCGAGCCACGTCCTGCGGCAGGGTGGGGGGCGTGGCATCAGAGGGCTCCCATGCTCTCTGCATCCCACCCGGTGCAGCTGCCACACCCGCGGGGACCCCAGCTGCACAGGGCCACAGACAGCCAGGCTCCCTGGGAGGGACGGCGGCATGGAGAGGGCGTGAGCCACGGGAAGCGCGGGCGTTAGCCCTGAGCGGCAGGAGTCCAGGTTTCTCAAGACCCAGGAGGAAAGGCTGTCTGTAGGCAGCAGATGCTGTGTATTTGAGCCCTGTGGCTGGGATGCGGGGCAGGGATGCAGGGCAGGCCAGCCCCTGGACCAGTCAGAAGAGCAAGACCTCAAAGGCCCCGAGGCCTGGGCTTCTCTCATTGTCCGGTTCCAGGAGAGGAACCCAAACTCAGACAGGTCCCCCTGCCCATTGACCTTTGTCCTCTGCCCAAACCCTCGTGCCCTCCACTCGTCCATTCCGCAGGAACCCTGTCACTGTCGGCCAACAAGTGGGCAGGAGAGCAAGGTCAGAACCAAGCTGACCAGGAAAGAGCAGGACAGAAGAGGTAACGGGCATGCACCCAGCTCACAGCGCCCTGCCCAGAGGGACCCCGTGGACCCCTGCCGCAGAGACTCCTGGGTTGGTCCCCCGCCCTCCCAGAGCCCAGAGTGACCAGAGCAGCACCTGCGTCTCCTGCCCTTAACCCCTGCTCTGGACAGGTCACCAAAAAGGCAGCCGGGCACTCAGAGCCCACAGTCAAGATGCAGCCGTCTGCCCTGACCAGGCCTGGCCACTGAGTCCCCCCGCCCCGCCCCTCACCAGGGCCAGGTCGCTGTGCTGGCCCTGCTCCTCCACGGGCGTGTGCTGGGACAGGTAGACCAGGTAGGCGCTGATGGTCTGCGGGTCGGTCTCCATGTGGATGGCCTGGGGAGAGGGCTGTGTGAGCGCGCCCCAGGCAGTCGGCCTGCCCCGCCCCCGCACAGCGCCCTCACCTGCTGCAGCGCCAGGGCGGTGGTGGTTCTCACACTGTCGAACAGGGGCAACCTGGGCAGGTCCCGCAGCAGCCACTGGTAGCCCTGCAGCGCATCCGTGTCCCCCGCGTCCTCCTCCAGGGGCGGCTCCTTCTCCTCCCCGTCGCGCAGGCTGCCCTCGGAGAGCACCAGGGACAAGCCCTACAAGCAGACAGGCGCCGGGCCTCGCCCCTGTGCCCCTGGCTCCCTTGCAGCCCCAGGGCGGGGACGCAGCAGGAGGGCTCCCAGCCACTCTCAGGACGGGCCGCCCGCCACCACCCAGGGAAGCACCCCCAGGCGAGAGGGAGAGGCTCTGGTTCTCGCAAACTTCACTACCGTTTCCCCTCCAAGCGCGAGTCAGCTAGAACCACCACCCAGGTGGGAACGAACACTCGCTTTGACAAGAGAAGAGAGGCCCGGGCAGGGGAGGGCAGGGGAGGGCAGGGGACCAGCCGCCGAGTCACCTTCATGGCCAGCACCCTGGAGGCCACCTGGGAGGAGCCGAGGCGCCGCAGGAAGTAGTCCAGCACCTCACACGTGGTCTGCTCGTCAGCCTTGGGGCCCAGCAGTAGGTCCTGCAGGCGGCCCAGGAGCTGCCGCTGCTTCTGTTGCCTCTGCAGGGGCGAGGGGGACCTTCAGGCGGGCCTCCAGGGCCGGCGGGGTGGGGGCGAAGGCAGGGGAGGGGCGGGCACCCACCTGCCACTTCTTGGCCTTCTGCTCTTTGCTCTCGCTCTCCTCCTCCTCCTCCCCAGAGGCGGGGTCGTCGGCCGCATCGTGCAGCAAGAACTCGCACAGGCACTGCACAGGCAGCACATCCAGGGAGCCCTCGCTGGACTGCACCAGGTCGGCCAGCCAGGGCATGGACTGCGAGGAGGCCTGGGTGGGGCGGCGACACGGCTCTCTCCAGTTCAACCTGCCGCAGTCCCTGCGGACCCTTCTGCCTGCCCTCCCGCTGGGAATCCCAAGGCAGCCCGGAGTCCCACTTGCTCAGCCCGCCGGCCCCCTGTGGGAGCAGCACATGGTGCCCCATAGCGGCCGTGGGGGCGGGCATCGTCTGCACACGGAGAGGCCAGTGGTGTGTGTCCCTCGCCCCCTGTGTGCCGTCCTCTGGCTGTGGCTTCAGTCAACACCAGGGCCCACTGACACCTGAGGGTCCCTGCCTGCCCTCCCCAGGGCCCAGCCCCTGGGGACCCGCCCCCCCGGACTCGCCTGTCTCTGAATGATGTTGAGCAGGAAGTCCGGGTTCCGGCTGCGACACAGCAGGTGCCCAAGGCGGAGGGACTGGTTGAGGCCTTTCACCTGGTCCAGGATGTGCGGGGGTGGCCTCCGGGGGGGCCCTCTGCAAATCCCAGGGACACGAGCGTGTCAAAGCTGTGAGTGCAGCGCCCCTCAGAGACGATGGCGGGTGGGTGAGGGTGCATCTGCAAGTGGCTGGCCGTCCTCCCGCCTCCCCCAGCCCCGCTGAGGAGGCTCCCGGCTCCACCCCAGGGCTGACCGCCCTGGGTGGACACGCAGGCCAGCGGCCTGGGGCTGGGGCACCAGGCCTCTGGGGGCTGCTCCTCCAGCCTTGGCCCCCACCCTCCGCCTGCCCGTCCACGCTCAGCCCCGCGGGCCATGCGGTGCCTACTGGGGGTCCAGGCTGGTGAGCTGAGACAGGAGGAGACTGCTGCTCTCGGTGATGGTCTGCTTGGTGGAAGCAGCCGCCAGGTGCCCCTCGAAAGGCCAGGATCTCCTGCTTCTCCCGCTGAGAGATCTGCAGCTCCCGGTTGACCATCTCAGTCCGGGTCTCCTCGTCCGTTAGGGTGCACGGCGGGTAGGAGTAATTGCTGGGGCCAAACAGGAGAACTCGTTTCCGCACCATCAGACGCACTTAGGGTGGGGGTCAAAACTCATGACAGCACCCCTCACCCAGTGCACAGCACAAGCCCTCAAGTGGCAGGGGGTACCCGGGGTTGGGGGCGGGGGGACATCGGCAACGTGGTCACAGTCAGACCTCAGAGCCCACGCCCAGCTGCCCCCTCCCTTCACACGACAGCATGCAGGCTGCCTCTGACATCAGGCTGACAGGCTGACACGGTCAGGATCCTGGACCCAGAGCGGCGACCAACCAGGATGCCCACACCACGGTCCCTTCCAACCAGCCACACAGCCCAAGGCACACAGGGCATCCCCAGGCTGACTTGGGACTGGACTACTCTCAGTCTGAAATCCAGTCTAGTTTCCTGTGATGGCTACCCTCTGGGGGCTGTCCTTAAGCCCCCAAGTCAGTTCCTGGGTCAGAGAGAGGACGGCTGGCAGAGATGCAAGGGAGCAGAACTTCCGTCCCCAGCCTCAGGCCACGTGCATCCAGTCCCTGCTCTCATAGGTGTACACACACATACACACACGCTCCCTGCCCCGCCCTGGCACGGGCAGAGACCAGCGCTCAGCAGACAGACTCAGAAACCAAAGCCACGACAGGAGGAGGCCGGGCAGCACAGAGAAGGGAGAGGCCTCAGGGCAGCCGGGCCCCCGCTCCCAGCGCTGTGCCTGTGGCCCCGCAGCCGCGAGCCGCTTACTTGGTCATCACCATCTCCATGAGCATCTTCAGCGTGGGGTACTCCTCCCAGGCAGCCAGGCCTAGGGGGCAAGGGCACAACACGTGGCAGCTGGGGCACAGCACTCCTGCGTGGTCACCCGCTGGTCCCTGGGGCCGCTGGCCTGAGAGCCACCCCTGCCCAGCTCATCATCCAGGCCCCAGCCAGGCTCTGCTCCAGGTCCTGACGAGCAGGATGCCCCAGAGGAGGAAAGGTCAACAGCAGCCAAGGTGACCACAGCTGGCCAGAGGGGGCTCACCAATGTTCTCCGGGTTGAAGGCGGCAACAACCAGCAGGAGGGGCCATGCCTTCCAGTAGAGGGTGGAGATGGCGAGGTTCGGAGGCTGATACCTGAAACACAAGGTGTCCACAGCTCGGCCTGCCACACGTGGTCAAAGAGAGGACTCGGTCTGGGCTAGGGGGCAAGGCGCAAAGAGGTTGGCCAGTGACCACCTCACAGGCCATAAGGTCGGTAGCTCCCCTCTGGGACTGCTCAGAGCCTGCCCCAGGGACCGCACCCCAGCTCCGAGCTTCTGGCCTCAGCCTCCCGCCTGTGAAACGGGAACGTGATAAAGTAGTAGCGCTCGATAGCGTTAGTCATCGTGACTGTCCTTCACATCAGAAAGCCAGAAAACGCCCCAGCACCCACCCACACGTAACCGTAATGACAGCCAGAAGTCACGCAGGTCGCAATCACGATTAAGGCACAGCCTGTGCAGATGATGAAACAGGAAGCGGCTAAGCGGTTGTCAGAAAGGAGGACACAGATCAGAGACACCGACTTGGCAGCGCTCCCCGACCAGTCCCAGCTGGCTGTTCTGTGGACATCAGCAGGACGACCCTAAACTTCACATGGCGACACAAGGACCCAGAAGAGCCAAACTGATCTTGACAAAGAGCAAAGTGGAGGACTCCCACTTTCCAAGTTCAAAAGCCCAGCACAACGTTCCAGCAACGAAGACTGAGGCAGGAATGAGGACAGGTATGCAGGTGAGTGAGTGCAGCTCAGAGTCCAGCACAGACCCGGGTGCTGCAGGTCAGCTGACGAGCGACAAGGGTGCTGACCTTTAACAGGGGGCGGTCGCTTCAACAGCGATGCTCGGACAGCCAGGCACCCGCGGGGAAGGATGAAGTCGGGCCACACCTCCCACCACAGACCAGTAAACTTAAAACGGGTAACAGACTAAGAGTCAGGACGTACACTGCAGGATTTTTAGCAGAAAACACAGGAGCAGGTTTGTGACCTTAGATGCGGCAATGGTTTCTTAGACATGACACAAAAACCCCAAGAAACCGAAGAAAAACAAATCAGACCGTATCAGGATTAAAACCTTCTGTGACCCAATCGACTGTGCTTCAATAAAATACAAAATTAAAAAAAATGCAGAAACTGAAAAAAAATCCCAAAACAAGCAAAACAAAAAAACCCCAGCAACCTTCTGTGTCTCAAAGGGCCCTGTTGAGGGATCTGCCTGCAGATCACAGATGTAACGATCTTGTGTCCAGAATGTTCAAAGAGCTCTCACGACCCAACGAGCATTCAAACCACCCCACGTAAAACTGGGCAAGGACCTGAGCACATTTCTCCACAGCACACGTTCGAACGGCCCACAAGCACGAGGACAGACCCCCACTACCACCGGCATCAGAGAAACGAAGTCAACGCCAAGACGGGCTGCCGCGGCACACCCACTAAGCTGGCCGAGGTACAAACGCCGGGCGATCAGCGTGGGGAGGAGGGGAGTCGGGGCCTCCGACCCGGGCAGCTCCTCCGAAGATTAACACGCGAGCCGGCAATTCTACTCATGGGAGTCCCCGCGAGAACTGAGAAGGCACGTCTGCTCAGAAGCGGACCCACGAGTTCCCAGCAGCACTGTTAACAGCGGTCAGAGTGGAAGCAGCCCAAGTGTCAACCAACTGAGTGGATGGACAAAACTCGGGGCGTCCACACAGCGGCACGGTACTCGGCCACAAAGGGGGATGAAGCAGATACAAACTGCAACATGCGTGGACCCTGAACACACAGTACTCGGTGAAAAAAGCCGGTCAAACCTCACAACTCTAATTACACACAACTTCCAAAAAAGTCAGATCCACAGGGACTGAGCTGACGAGCGGTGTCGCGGCTGTGTGTGGGGGTGGGGAGGCAGGCGGAGAGTAACGACCAGTGGAGCGGGTTTCTTTAGGGGGACGATGTTCTAAACTTGCATAACCCTGTGAACGAACTAAACACACTGAGTCACAAACTTTGAACGGGTGGAATGTGTGAGAATTGTATCCATAAAGTGGTTGTGGAAACAGCATAAGCTCACTGGTGTCTAGGAAACACTATGAGCGTGTTAACACACACAGGAAAACGGAGCTGAGTGATGGAGACACGGAAAAGGGCAGAATTCAGGACACCAGGCCTTGGGTCGTCCACCGAGCAGTCCTGGCCTCGCAGGGGTCCGCAACAGCCTCCGGGAGCCGGGGTGTGGGGAGCCAGGAGGGCGCCAGCCCGAGTGGGCAGAGGCCGGGAAGAGGGCGTCCTGTGCCCCGGGCCGGGGGGCTCCTTACCCCGGGGGCAGCTGGATGTTCTCCGGGTGGTGGTAGGTGCACAGGTTCAGGACGGCATCGATCAGCTGGATCCGCTCCACCTTCAGCACTTCCACATCTGAAACCCAAGAGCCACCCAAGAGCAGGTTCCTTCAGTGGACGTCGATGCCCAGGACTCGGGACATGGGACGTGGAGAGCAAGGAGACCAACACAAGCAGATGGAACGCAGAAGACACGCAAGGAGGTTCAGATGCCGCTGAGCCAGCCTGGGGACACAGAGGCTCCTCCCACCCTGTGGTGCTGGCTGGGTGGAGAGCAGGCAGGACTGTGGGGCAGAGCAGCCTGGCCGGCACTGGGAAGGGCGGGGACATGGGGACACGTGGTCTAGAGCAGAAGCGCTGGGGCCAAGGCGGGGAGACAGCGAGCTCAGGTCAGGGTAGGCCCTAGCCGCCACGTGAGGGCTCAGGTCTGGGCCCGTCGGCCGCTCTAGGCAGGGGACTGCTCTCCGCAAGGTCACTGAGGCAGAAGACAACCCCATGCTGAAGATCAAGCACAAGCCCCCGGTGAACCCCGAAACTGTGTGAGGCCGCTACCCAGGACACCCGCACTGCCCGATGCCTGGAGCTGTCAGGCCTGCAGGGAGGATGGTATGAGGTGCAGCCGAAACCTGGCTACGCAGAGGCAGGTGTGGCTTCTGCAGGGGTGGGCAGAGGGGCCTGGTGGCGGGAGGCTGTTCCCTGTGGGCAGCAGGCCCACACCCGAGACCCTCACCATCCGCCTGCACAGCTGCAGCCCGCTTCACCAGGTGGTCGGCCAGCTCCATGGCGTCAGCAGGGCCGAGCGGGAGCTCCCGCGACAGCCCGATGACCAGGATGCGCATCAGCGTGTCCTCCAGGATGGGCACCTCCGAGCACAGGCGGAGGAAGAAGCTGGGGGCAGAGCAGGCACAGGCTGGGCCCTTGGGCACCCTCTCCACACCCGCAGGCACTCCCCAAGAGGAAATGCCTCAGCTCCGCTTCTGTCAATGCAAGGGGGTGGCCGCCCACCCCCCCATGGTCACCTGTCCCCGGCACCTGTGTGGACTGGGCTCCACCATCCCAGGACGAACGTGAGATGGTGCCTGGCCCTCAGAGGCTCACAGGCCAGCCTCACCCACCACACTGGGACACAGGTGGGGGTGAGGTGAGCCAGCTGGGTGGGCAGCAGGGCCCAAAGGGGGGACAGACAGGAGCCACATCTGTCAGAGGCACAGGGCAGGGGAGCCCTGGCTCAGGAGACAAAGCCACGACACCACTCAGGGAGGGAGGACAGCTGCTTGGAAGCGAGGAGGGGGCGGGGCGCGGGGGACTCCCGGCGGTGGAAGTGGGGAGTCCCTGGGAGAGTGGAGGCGACTCTGCAGTGACCCCTTGCCTGCCTGGGGTTTGTGGGGTGGGACAGGAACGGGACCACCAAGACCAGATGCGGGCCCTGGGCAGGCTAACCCTCCCCCCTCACACTGGACAGCAGGGACGCACTTGCGGTCACTCTCGGGCGGCCAGTTGTCCCATTTGTAGTACGTCTCTGGCTGCTCTGTGAAGAGCACCTTGTGGAGGCTGCCGGGCAGGGAGGGCTGTCAGGGCTGGTACCCAGGCTCCCCCCGCCCATTAGCTCCCAGACAGACGTGCGTCTCCCACGGGCTGGGAAGCCGCGTGTGTGAGACTGGCTGCCTCCTGAGCTTGAGCACCGCAGCACCTCTGGAGAGCGTGCAGCCCTCGCGACAAGGCTGGACGCTGGCGGGTGACAGAGGCCCCCCCAGGGGGCTCCCACTCCCAGCCAGACGGGACTCCGCCTCCCCTCCACGAGAAGGCCCTGCCTGGGGCTCTTGACGCACAGGAGGGACACTGCCGCCCACAGGCACCTCCGGCAGTGGAGGGGCTGGTGTCAGCCGGTGAACAGGGTGGCTTGTCCCCTGTGAGGTGAGCCCTGTCACTCGTCACCATCAGCCCAGGGAAGCAGCTGCCTGTCCTGCCCAGAGTCCCCAAGCAGAACAAAGCCGGGCCGTACCAGTGCACATAGTCCTTGGGGGCGAGTTTGCTGATCGAGGGGACGACGGTGTGGAGCCACCAGACAGCGTCCCGCTGGATTGCAGCGATCTGGTTCTGGAAGGAGCGCAGCACCTCGAGGTCTGAGAGGGACGGGAGGGTCATGGCGCGCCCACACGGCAGCTGGAGGGTCTAGTTCGACGCCAGGGGCAGGGAGGGCAGCCTCGGGGCACAAGCAACCTGCCCATCTGCAGGTCAGGGGGGCAGGCCGAGGTGGCACGGGCCAGCTCTGCTGGGACGATGCTCAGCGAGCCCCAGTCACCCTCACAGGCGAGGACCACGTGTGAGGCCGACACCTGATTTCAGGTGCTGCCGCTCCAGCCATTGCTCGGCCACACCCTCATCAGGATCAGTAACGACCCAGAACAGGCTGACTTCAACCCACTTCCCTTCTCCCCCCGCCCCCTGGGCCGGAGAGCCACGAGCCCGAAAGGCTGACGCAGTGGCGCCAGGACTCCAGTGAACAAGTGACCTGGGCAGAGAACGGCGGCGGCCCAGGCGGGAGAACAGGGCACAGTGGCGTCTCTAGGGCTGTGCTGTGGGAGCGCCCTCCCGCCCCTGCTGGGCCTCGGGGATGCCACCGCCCCCAGCCCCAACCCCAGCGGAGTCCAGCCTGTCCAGATGCTCACTCTTCTTCTCTCCCTTGTCCCAGGCGACGCCGGCCTCCTTCACCTGGGCCGTGATGCCCAGCATCATGGACACGGCCAGCACGTCCGTGATGTGTATCACAAACCGCTCCTGCAGGCGCAGCATGGCCAAGCTCAGTGGGGTTCACGTCCCGAAGTGCCCAGAACCATGAGGCCCGGCCCAGGCCCCCAGAACACAAGCAGCTGGGACGGGAGAACACTAGGCAGGAGGTCTTAGGACCAAGAACCGCTGGCAAAAAAGCCAGGTCAGGCCACAGGGAGGTGGTTCAGCCAACAGCTCCCAACTAGAGGCCCACCACACAGGGCTGACTGCAAACTCGCCCGCATGGCAGTGGAGGTCTCTGCGGTCCGCACCAAGTCCTCCCCTCCTACAGCACCTCCCACCGCCCCCAAACCCACCGTGAAACCCACTCAGGGCTGACCTCCTGTCTCTCTGGGCACCATCTGCATTGCCCTGCCTACTCCAACCGCTGTCCCCCAGCCCCTCCAGCCCAGCAGGCAGCAGCCCCCACCTCCACACCCAGCCCAGAGGACGCTGGACTCCTCCAGGGGCACCCGGCCTGCCCTGCTCCGCCCTCGCACAGGATGGAGCCTGCGGGCTGCTGTGCCTGCGGGGCACCAATCACTTAGCCAGGACGCTATGCACAGCCTGAGAGACAGCCCAAGGGCTGGGCAGGGGCGGGGGGGCGGGGCCAGGAGGGCCCGGCACCTTGAACTCCATGTCCAGGTGCTGTGGCTCCTTGCGCTCCTGCATGAGCCCGAGGCAGAAGGCCTGGAAGTTGATCTCGTGCTTGGTCTGCTTGATGATCTCCCGCAGTAGGGCCCGCGAGGCCCGCAGGTAGTCGTCCTTGCTGGTCAGCAGGTCCTGGAACACCATGGCCAGGAACTGGGGCGGAGAGAGACCAGGCGGGGAGCTGCTGGACTGCCCTGCCTGACCACACCCACCCCGCCCGCCTCCGTCCCGCAAAGGCCTGCCACGGGGTGAGGGGGTCAGCCCTGCAGGAGCCCCTCCGGGAACGGGCCCCGCCCGCTCCTGAAGCGCCACCAGGCGGGTGACCAGGTGGTGAGCAGAGGCAGTGCAGCCACGCTCTCAGGCCGACTCGCTCTCTCTCCACAGGCCTGGCTCTTTGACAGCAGGGGCTGAGTCTCAACTCCTGGGAGCCGCGCCCCACTTAGCGAGGGCACAGATGAACAAACACTAGGCGGGGGGTGGGCAGGGGCGGGGGTGCCTAAATTCCAGGCACCCCAGTTACAAGGATGCACTCACTGGCCCGGCCCCGTCCCAGGCTCGACCCTGACAGCTGACGTGCCCTCTCCCGAAATGCCGGGCTGCAGGACGACATGGCGCCGACCAGAGGGCTGGCACCGTGGACTCGCCTCCTGTGCAGCTGAACCGTGCAGAAGCCTAGCTGGTGTTCACGACAACGGACAACTGCTCTTGGCTCCCTCTGCAAAGGGGACCCTGCATCCAAAGGCCAGGCCAGGGCCGAAGGGGGTGACAGTTTCACTGGGGGAAACCAGCCCTCAGGATGGCTAGACTGCCGCTGGAAACGGGTGCCGATTTTCAGGACTCAGCCCTGCTCCTCCTGGAGGAGTCTAGCTTTAGTTTGAGAGAGATGTCCCGCATTGAGCTGCACCCATTCTGGAGCTACCTGGACAGCCCCCTCCAGTGTCTGCAAAGCTCCCTGGGCACAGCCCCTGGCCCCTTCCAGAGCCTACACGTGGCCCGCCTGGCTCCCACCTTGGGCGCCCGCTCTGAGCTGTGCTGCAGCACCGTGTGCAGGATCTGCATGTTGTTCGGGTTCCGGGCGTTGGAGAGCTCGTTGAAAATCACAAACTTGATGGTGGTGCCCAAGTTGTCTTTGTGCGCGGTCAGCAGCTCCCTGGATCCGAGCCGAGCGAACCAAGGGGCTGAAGTGGCCGGCCACCTGCCCACCAACCCCTCTGCCCTCACAGCCCTGCCCCACCCCGCCCCTGGCCCTGCCCCCTGCCCCCAGGCCCTCTGGCCCTGGCCCGGCCCCGCCCTACCTGACGCAGAGCATGTAGTGGTTGAGGAGCACCTTGGGCTTGAGGCGGATCTTGATCAGGTGGGAGATGACGTCCATGTCTTCGGCACCGTGCGTGGTGCAGTTCATGCACACGGACATCAGCAGGTCCTGGGCCGGCCTGGTCAGCTGCAGACGTAGCCAGGGCAGGGCGCATCAGCCTTGGGCCGACGGGCCAGGCCCATGGGAGCCGGGGGAGCCCATCTTCACCTTGGGGTTCTGCAGCCACATCTCCAGCTTCTGCACCGTCATCAGCCGCACCTCCTTGTACCCAGCAGGTGGAGGTGAGGAGCCGCAGGAGGTTCCGAGACACGTTGTCGATGGGCTGACGCCGGTTGAGCTGGTCCCGCAGCATGTCGAGGACGTACTCCTCCACGCTCTCCGCCAGCTCGTCATACCTAGGCCGGGGGGAGGCAGGCAGGCAGGCAGGCAGGCTCCCTCAGGGGGCCCGCCCACTCACCCCTCAGGCCCCACCCCGCCCGGCTAGCTGAGGGGCCGCGTGGCGCCTACCTGGGCATGAGCTGGCCCTCCTGCTCAGGGCTAAGCTTCTCCTCGGCGATCAGGAGCTCCGTCTGGCTGTCCTCCTCCTCCGTCAGGGATGGGTGGGGGCTGCTCCCTGCGGATCAAGCATCTCGTGGACACATATGGACACGGGCCCGCCTGGCCCATGAGCACCCACACCCCTGAGAGACAGGGCCCCATCCTGGCCCTCAGGCTGGGGATCCCAGGAGCCCCGTCCTCCTCCAGCCCGGCCACCTGGCAGCTCTTACCAGCACTGAGGTCTCCGCCGCCGCGCCCCACCTCCCCCTGCAGGAGCATGCTCTTGGGGGGCATCTTGGTGTTAAAGGCCGTCTGGATGTTGTCCACAAAGGTCTTGCAGTGCGGGCTGTCCACCCAGATCCGCTCGCCCAGGGAGTCTTCGATGTACACCTGTCCATGACAGAAGCCTGCACCTCCTGACCCTGGTGGGCAGCTCCCCTGCCAGCCCTCCGGGGCTCGAGGGCTGGGAGCCTGCTTCCCAGCTGAGCGCAGAGGAGAAGGACACAAGAGCTTCCCTGGTCTCCCCAGCAGCGCGGGAGACAAGGTGCCCGCCCTGGGCCGGCAGAGAAACAGCCCTCCGAGAGCGCCCTCGGTTTGCTTCCTGGTCCTCCACCTGTCCAGTGGTCTGCCCCCACCCCCGGCCCTCTGTCCTCTTCACAGGGACAGCGACGTCATCCAGGCTCTGGGGAGGGCAGACCCACCTTGACAAAGATCTCAGGCCAGTTCTCATCCTCCTCATAGGCGGCCATGAGGAGGTTACAGGCCAGCACAGATACAAGGCTGTTCCCCTTGGCCTTGAAGTTGATGGAGGCATCCCGCCGCAGGAGGCTGCACAGAGCCTGTGAGAGACGGTGTGTTGGCCGTGGGAGCCTCCCCTGCGCTCAGGGTGCAGCCCACACACACCCCGGGGGCCCGCTGCTCTGCCCCCTCCCCTCACCTCAATGACTCCCTCTGTGGCAAAGATGTTGGGCTTGATCTTGGCCAGGTACATGAGGCTCAGGTACAGGGTGCTGTCGGGCTTGGCCCGCGTGACCTTCAGCTGCTTCACGGCCCCGCACAGCACGCCCTCCAGCCGGTCATCGTTGCCCTCCAACTCGGCCGCCTCGATCTCATCCAGCAGCGCTGCGGGCGCAACTGGCCAGGAGATGGGCCGTCTGAGCCAGGGCCACAACAGAGACTGCCCCGCAGGGCCCCCAAAGCCCCAGGCCAACCAGCAGAAACCAGGCAGCAAGGGTCTCAGGGCTGTGCCCCACACAGCTGGTCTCCAAGGAGAGCCTGGTGGCAGCCGAGGGGGGAGCAGGGCAGGTGCTGCCCGTGCGGAGGAACGGTGCCCCCGTGGGTTCCCAGGGCCAACTGGGCCCCGCCAGACGCCTCTCGCTGCATCCCATGTGGCCACCCCAGAGCGACCTGGTCCTGAGACACACTTACTTGTTCACATGTTGGTCCTCTTCCCTGAGTTTCACAGTACCTTCTCTAACTGAGGCTGTGCCCGGGCCCCAGCCCCCCGAGCCCCCCAGGCTGTCTTGCAGACGCATTCCCCCTTCACAGTCTCGATAAAGACCCACCCCTGGTTCCTCCCTCTGCCCATGCTGCTGGCCCCTCATCCGTGCATCAGTCCTTCCCTCTCCCCACTTGTCTGCTGCCCTCCCTCTTCGACGGGACCCCCTGAACTGAAGCCTCCCGCTCCTCTGAGTGTCCCTCTGGGCCCCGTCACATGCGCCCTTTGCGCTGCGTTTGCTACGTTCAGTTTCAGTTCCACCCATTCTCTAACTCCCATTCTGATGCCTTCTTTGACGCCGGGGCTTCCTTGCGGCTCTGCTTTAGACGCCCAGACAGAGGCAGGTGGTGTCACTGATGCTACCTTAACTGCACGGAGCACAGAGAGTTCAGCAGGCCTTCCTGGCTGCTTTCTGTGTGCCGGGGAAAGACAAATGGGCAGGAAAGACGGACTGGAGCCACAGCAGGTCCAGGCCGAGAAAACGCTATAAATAGCCACAGCCAGCCTTCCCTCTGCTTTGCTAAAGATGTGTGTGAAGTACTTTATCCTTCAGAACACGTCGTTCATGACCACGTTCTGTTTAGCCTTCAAAGCCACCCTTCTGGGGAGTCACGAGGCAGTGAGAAGACCAGGAAGCCCAGCCTGCAGTTGAGAGACCACGGCCTGAGTCCGCCTCGGCCCTGCAGGTGCTCGCCGTCCTGACCCGCACCTGCTGCCCAGGGAGGGCCCTGAGCCGAAGGGCAGGGTCCTCTCCCAAAGCACAGCTCCAGCCCTATGCCTGCTCCCCCCAGGGCTCCCCACACCCACTGAATCCACCACTAGCGTCTCCCCTCACCGCTGGCCTCAGCTCCCGGCCCTGAGCACAGCCCAGCCCCAGCTGGTCCCCTGAGCACAGGCCCCTCCTCCAGGATGCAGGCCCCTGCTCAGCGGTTTCTCCTCCAACATCCCTGACTGCCTGTCGAAGTCCCATCCAGCCTCTGAGGCTCAAGTTCGGGTCACAGTTCCCTGACGCTCCTTCTCTCCTCCACGGCTGTCACACGGGCATCTACACACTCAACACCGGGCCTGGTGTGACGTCTACCCGATCTGATCTACGGGTATTATGAAGCCACTAGAAATAGCCAACGGGAAAGTGGTTCAGAAAAGTAGGGCCATGCTAGATGCACACGGAATTAAACACTTTTGTGTAAACAACAGGCTTACACACAAGCTTTAGATCTGTCTTTGGTGTTTTATTACCTCTCTGGCTAAAAGGAAACAAAGCAGAGAGGCAGGCCACTCGCTGTCGGTAACTAAGAGAAAGGACGAGGAAGGGCGGGCCTCCCCATCCCGGTGGAGAGGGGTAATCACCAGACACACAGCCCAGAGAGCAGCACCCGTCCGACTCCGCGGCCGCTCACCCCTGTGCTCAAGCAGAGCCTGTCACCAAGCAGGCGCTCTGCAAACATGTCTGACCAGCAGGTGAACCGTGAAGTCAGCCTGTTCCCAAAGGACAGGCACGGCAGTCCACCAGGAGCGCATCACCTCACGCCACTCCTCCCCCGAAGTGGGAGCCGCAGAGAGCAAAGACGAGGGAAACCCACACTGCGCCTTCCAATCTAGGGAGCCCGGGCACGTGCTCTGTCTGCTTCACTGACGGGAGCTCTGATAACTGCAGACGAGGCCACTGAGGCACCCACTGTCCACGCTGCTCCCCCAACGTGGCAGCAGCACATCAGGGCCCCAGACCGACCTGTGCCACCTCACCCTGCATCACACACACACGTCCCCATCGCTGTCACACTCTGAACTTCAAGTGGGCGGGGGCATTTGTGTGAGAGGTACTTCGAAAGACAAACTCCAGACAACTCCCCTCCCCAATTTTCCAAAGAGCCTGGGCTACAGCTACGGTGCTGAGCCTAGAGGTGGCCCTTTCCAACCCCTGGTGACAGACAAGGTGTGAGCTGCGTTCTCCAGGGCCGATTTTACCTTCAATGGGGACCACAGATGGTTCTTTAATCGAGGGGGAGATAGCGCGTTTCTCTGCCACTGCAGCCTCAGCCAGGCGCCCCAGGGCGCTCAGAGGGGGTGTGGAGGAGAGTTTGGGGCGTTTGGTGAGGCCGGTCAGGGCCGAGGCACCAGCCAAAGCGGCCGCAGCATCCCGCTTGCGCTCCGACGGCAGGCCGGAAGGGGCAGGCTTCAGCAGGGTGGATGCCGTCTTTGATTCGTTGGCCTGACCCTTTGAGCCCAGAGCTATGAAGTCACCAGGTGGAGGGTGCCCTGCAGAGAAGAGACACGGAGAAACGTGCACCTTCACACAGCGGCCCAGGTGGAAAGCGTGTCGGAGACAGACTCCAACCTCCAGCTACTTCAGAGGAGGATTGCACGAGAGTCAGGGGAGGCAAGAAACAGGCCACCCATCAAGTCCACAGCAGAGCTGGGACCTCATGGCCGTAGCAACAACGATGGTCGATGGCCACAGGGAGCTTACTATGGGCCAGACACTTTACAGATGAGCACACCTAGACACAGAGAGGTTAGGAAATGAGCCCGAGGCCACACGGCTAGCGAGTGGCCAAGCGCGGAGCCGAGGCCAGTCTGGCTTCCATCCGTCTTCAGCCGCTGCGTTTGCGCCGCCCCTGGACCAGGACTCCTGGCTGCTGTCTCCCGCCTCGGACGCAGTCAGACGAGACAGTCGCAGCTGCCCCAACCCCGCGCCCTGGGCTCCCAGCGCCGCCTGGGACCAAGGGCTACCCTTCCAGACCCCACTCCTGGAAAGCGCCTTAGCCTCGGGGTCAGGAAGAAGCCCCGAAGCAGCCCGCCGCGCGCCGCCGGGAGAGGCCGCGCACCTGAAGGCTTGGCCGCCGCGCTGGGCCTGCGGACGGCGGCGGGCTTGGCCCGGTTCATCCTGCCTCGGTCCCTGGCCCGTCGCCGCTCCTCGCCGCCTCAGGGGAGAGCAGACCGGCGCCAAGGCAGCCGCCCGCCCATTCATTCAGCTCGACCGTCAGGAGCTGGGGCCTGGGGCGAAGGGCCCGGCCCGCCGCGTGCAGTGATGCCCGGAGCGCGACCCCGCCTCGGACCCGAGGAAGGTCCGTCTCGCCCGCAGCCGCGGCCCTCTCACTCCTGGCGCATCACACCGGAGCCCCGCCGCCGCCACCGCCACCGCCACCGCCGCCCCGGAACAGGAAGCCGCCCTGGAAGCCCTACTTCCGGGACAACCGGAAACAAAACAGCGCAGCGGGGGCGGGGGCGGGCAGGCGAGAGGGTCCCCGGCGCCTGCGCGGTGCCTGCTCCGCCCTCTCGCGGCGGGAGGCCGGCGGCGCCTGGCCGCCGCTGTCTACCTGGCGCTGGGCAGGCCGTGGTCAGTTCTCCCTCGGCTGTAACGTCAGTTGCATTCGGGGTGTTGGGGTCTAAGCAAAGGGTCTAAAGGCTCTCAGGGCATCTGCTGGGAGCATAGCCCCCAGGGGACCCTCAACCCCAGAGAGACTGACGCTGAGCTCCCCGGACGGGGCCAGTCAAGGCTTGGGGGGAGGCAAGGGGGCTGAGGTGGGCTGGGCAGGGTCCCACCTGGGGTCCCTCTGTGAGCGGCCACCGGTGAGGGGGGCCCGCAGAGGCTCCCACACCACAGGGGAGGGGCCTCACTCAGAGGCAGGAGCGCCCCCATGGCTGGTGGGGGCATTCTGCCGCCGCAGAGGCAGGGAGGCGGCCGTGTGGGGATTGAATTAGAAAGCCCATGAAGTGCCCAGCTGCCCTCCCTGCTGCGGTTGACTTTGTTGCTCGGAACCCCGGGGCCCCAGGAAGCAGGCCAGGAGGCCCTTGGAGGTGGTCAGCCCAGCCCCTGCTCTCAGCAGGGAGAGCAACTGAGGCCCAGGGCCTGGGGCTCAGAGCACAGGTCGCAGCCCCGGGGCTGCAGTCCCGCCCGGCCAGCAGAGCCCAGACAACAGGTCCTGAGGGAGTGGGTGGGGGCCAGGGGTCAGGGACACCCTGCTGAGACCAGGGAAGGAGGGTCAGGGACTCAGCCGGGCTCCCCAGAGGCCGGAGGGAGGGACTAGACTCTCAGTTTTGCCTTCTTGGAGCTTGGACGCCTGGACCCCTCCGGCCCTGGTCAGCTCAGAGCTCCAGCCACCTGCCCCTGGGCCCCTAGGGGGTGACAAGGCCGAGAGCGGGAGAACACCTGTGGGGACAGAAGGGCCAGGTGTGGAAGCCCTAGCCCCTAGGGTGGCGGCATTAGGAGGGGTCCTTGTGGGTGCTTGGGTGGCGAGTGTGGCGCGGTGGGATTAGCGCCCTCAGAGGAAGTGTCTTCTCCCCCACCCCTTTCTTCTCCTCTCACTCTCCCTCTGCCCTGTGAAGACCCACAGGAGGGCAGCTGTCTGCAAGACCAGAACAGGGCTCTCCAGGAGCCAGACTGGCCAGGACCTGGATCTGGGATGCCCAGCCTCCAGAACCGTGAGCAGTGAGCGTCTGCTGAGTAAGCCCTGTGTCTGGGCCACTTGGTCGGATGAGCGGGAGCAGAGACCTTGCCGTCCCCCCAACCCTGAGTGCAGCTCATCTGCCTTGTGGGCAGGGAGGGGCCAGGGCATGAGGCTCCCAGGGCAGAGGCCACCGGAGGCATGACGGCCGGGGCCTCATAGGCTTCAAGCCACCGAGACTCAAGTCCCTGAATGTGGTTCCTGTCCCCCTCCCTGCTGCAGCCTCCGCCCACTGGGGAACTCTGGGACCCCAGGGCCGGGCGGGCACAGAGCCGAGAGTGCTTGGTGACTGAAGACTCGAGAGTGACAGGTGAGCTCTTCACTGGGACAGAAAACGTCACTGTGGGGCCGGCTGGCTGACCCTGTGTTAGCACGGCCCCCCCCCCGCCCCGCCCCCCGCAGTCCCCTCCAGGGCTGTGGCCAAGAGCACGGAGCCGGTGCTGGGACACATGCCTGCAGCCCACACTCCCAGTGCGTCGGTCGTCACAACAGCCAAGGGTGGGAGCGAGTGTCCATCAAGCGGTGGACGGACGGCTCCGTAAGTCAGGGCGCGTCACCCACGCAGCGGGATGAGGTCCGGCCGCCCGACGGAGGGAAGCGCGGACACTCGCTGCAGCCTGGACGGGCCTTGAAAACAAGGTGCTCAGTGAGAGAAGCCAGCTGCCGAAGGCCACGCCCCGCGTGGTTCCCTTTATGTGAGACGTCAGGAAGCGGTGGAGGGGACGGGACCCGGAGACAGAAGGCAGATTAGTGGTTGCGGGGGCTAGAGGGAGACGGCGGTGCCTGCTCGTGGGCGCGGGGTGTCTCTTGGGGCGATGAGAGTGTTCTGGAACTCAGTGGTGATGGACATAACTCTGAATATGTGAGAAGCCACTCTAAAAGGATGAACTTCATGGTCTCTGAGTTGTTTGTTTTTAAATTTTTATTGAGGGGTAATTGATTGACAGTATTAGTTCCAGGTGCACAGCAAAGCGCTCAGTTGCGCACGTTCAGGGTCTCTTGCCTCACAGGCTCCTGCAGGTGCTGAGCGCGCTCCTGCGCTGTGCGGGAGGCCCTTGCTGTTCACCTTACGTACAGCAGCGTGCCTCTGTCGGTTTGTGGGTTCTGCCTCAGTAAAGCTGTTATGGATAAAGGTGTGGGTGGGGGAGTGTTGTGCAGGGGGTTTTGGCAGAAAGTAATCTTAACACTTTTTCCATTGTTACTGATGTGTAACTGATAAATGGTAATGTTTAAGGTGAAGGAGGCGAGTTTGTGCTACACACACACATTGTGAAGTGACCCCCACAGCCCAGTGAATTAACATTTCCTTCACCGTTTGGATGGTCAAGCACCCCATATCCATAGGAACCACATTCACAGATTCAACCAACCACAGACCAAAAAATATTTGAAAAAATTTCCAGAAAGTTCCAAAAAGCAAGACTTGAATCTGCTGCATGCCAGCGACTCTTCTCGGAGCACTTACGCTGTGTTAGGTGTCATGAGTGATCCAGAGATGAATTAAAGCGTGCGGGGGGACGTGGGGGTCACGTGCTAACATCACACCGTTTTATGTAAGAGCCTTGAGCCTCTGGTATCCTGGGGGGCAGTGTGGGGGGTCGTGGATACAGAGTAGCTGTATTTTTGAAACATGATCTCACAATCCTGGAGACCCCTGATGTCGAGAGGTGGGGTCTCTAATGGCTCCCCCTGAATCTGGTGCCTGTGGGTACTTGGCCCCAGAACACAGCACACAAGACGCTGTGCCTGTTTCTGGGCTTCCAGGACCGGCAGCTTCTACTTCCTGTCTCTGGGGACGGTGGCACTTGCAACCCAGCCACCCCATGGAGAGGCCAGGTGGAGAGGAGCTGAGGCCCAACCCCCCCCCCCCGAGCACCCACCCACAGCCACCACGGGGCGCGCCGTCTGGGAAGCTATCCCACCCAGTGCCGCGAGGAGCAGGCAACCCTGCCCACGCTGCAGACTTGGGAGCAAATGATGATGCTATGACTGTAAGTCACGGAGATTTAAAAAACCTTTTTTGGACAGAAATTCAAACTTACGGAAAATGTGCGAGAACAGTACAAAGAATTCCCACGTACCCTTCACCCTGCGCCCCAAAGGTTGACGTCTTACTGTCTTTGTTTTACCTGTTTCTCTCTGTTCCAATTTTTCTTCCTAAACCATTTAAGAATAAGTTACAGAAGATTCCTCTTGGTTCCTAAATACTTGAATGTATGTTTTCTAAAAACAAGGAATTCTCTTACATAACAACAGTTCAACTATCAAATCAAGAAATTAACATCAAAATAATGCTCTTCGTTAGTCTAAGGTCCCGTTGGGACTTTGTCAGTTGTTCCAGTAGCATCTGTCATGACAGGAGACATCCAGGATCCTGCAACACCTTCTGTTGCCCTGCCTCCCGGGGGCCCTTCCATCTAGAACCATCCCTGAGTCCTCCTTGGTCGTTCACAACCTTGACAGCGTGGAATCGTCCAGGTCTGTTATTTTGCAGAATTCCCCTCGATTCAGAGTTGTCCAGTACAGCCTCACAAGTTAGTCCAGGTTATGCACTTTTGGCAGGAATACCATGGCGATGCTACATTCTTCTCATTACATCTTATCAGTAGGTACATGATGTTAACTTATCCCGTTATGGACAAAGTTAGTTTGATTATTTGGTTAAGGTGGTGCCTGCTGGATTTCTCCTTTCTCAAGTTACCATTTTGCCTTTGTAACAAAGAAGTGCATTAAAAATAAGCTTTGAGACTGGGTAAATGTTTCTTCCCCCACAAATTTACTTTTCAGCTCCCCGGTCAGCTCGTGCTGGAATAAGTGATGATGGTGGTGATGATGTTGATGGTGGTGGTGGTGATTATGGTGATGATGGTGATGATGGTGGTGATGGTGGTGGTGATGGTGGTGACAGTGACGGTGATGATGGTGATGATGGTGATGGTGGTGACAGTGATGGTGGTGGTGATTATGGTGATGGTGGTGATGGTGATGGTGGTGGTGATGGTGATTGTGGTGATGGTGATTGTGGTGATGGTGGTGGTGATTATGGTGATGGTGGTGGTGATGGTGATGATGGTGGTGATGGTGGTGATGGTGATTGTGGTGATGGTGGTGGTGATTATGGTGATGGTGGTGATGACTGGCAAGAGGTGTTCTTCTTCTCATTTCTTCCATGTTTCTCAGCTGGCATTCTGATGCCCCTTCTGCAACAGGAAGAGCAGTAGTGTCTTTTGCATTTATTCATTTTTTTCCCATCAGTTTGGACTCATGGCTTCTTTCTTTATTCAGCAGAATATCTTCCTTTACTATTGTTATTTATGTGATGCTCAGATTTCCTAGATTTAATCAGTAGGGGCCCCATCAAGCTGGTTCCTGTCTTCTCTTGACATGACTCCATCATTCTTTAAACACTTCCTCGCTTCCCCTACATCTTACTTTTCAGAGTCACTAAATGTTGAGGTTTGTTACACAAGAATAAATAACTGCTACAGATGGCTGGGCAGGAGGGTGGAGAAGAAGAGTGAAGGATGGAGAAGGGTTGAGGGGGGAGGAGTGTCAGTGAGTGAAGAGTGGAACCCACCGCCTAAAAGGGGAAGACCAGCATGGGGAGGACAGATGGGTGGAGGGACACGGGGATGGGCAGACAGCCAGGGGGTGAGTTTGGGTGGAGGCATCAAGAAATGCCCCCTCTGCATCAGACTCCCGGCAGCCTCCCCAGCCTGCCCCATCAAGGCTTCCCCTGCTAGTGCTGGGCAGACCCTCTTTTCAGACCTTCCAGTGGGAGCTGGACTGCCAGCTGCCACAGACAGCAGGGTTCTAGGAAGCAGTGGGAAGGCAGCCATCAAACCAGGGCCAGATTCCAGCAAAGACTGCCCAGTGCCTGCCTTCCTCTGGGGTCCTCCAGCCGACTCTCATGCAGTGTGAATGCATGACCATTGTGGGGAATGGGGCACTTCTAGCAGGAGCCACCATTCTGTGAGCTGTGCCAACCTCTGACCCAGCCACTGCTCTAAGGATTTGACCCTAAGTGTGCAGAAATGCAGACCCCAGGTTGACCCTTTAGGAGGACCAGTGTCCAGCAACCTGCACTGGTCAGTGCAGCCATGAGGCATCCAGACAACACACTTCTCAGAAGCTGCTGTGAAAAGACCAACCAAAAGGACCCTTCTGTGGTGAAACTGCACAATCATGGCTCAGGGAAAGAAGCTGTCCGTGCACCAGGACGTAGGAAGTGACCACATCTCTCTAAAAGTAGAAAAAGTCTGGAAAGAAATACGCCCAGTGGTCTCCATGGTTACAGGGGAGGGCCGGCAGCGCAAGGCATCCTCTCTGTGTGGTTCATTTTTGTGATTATGTGAGTGTCCCAGAAAAAAAGTTTCCACCGGGGACTGAAGAAGAGTCTGCTTACCCAGGGCGGGGAGGCTGTCATGGGATCCTCCCACAGAGGCCACCTAGGTCCCAGTCTCCCTTTCTGTCCCAGGACGGGACAGGCACAGTCCAGCCTGGCATTTGCAGCGTTGGCCCTTCCTTGGAATGTGTTCTCCATTTTCTTTCTCACTGGACAACCTCTTCTTCCTTCAAAACCCAGCCTCCCAGCTTCATCCCTTCCTCCGTGAAGCCCTCCGGGGTTCCCCTTCCAGGGCAGGCCGTGTCCACTCTCCTGCCAGTGCCCTCCCCTGGGCCACCTGTGCACCAGTGTGGCTGTGCTCAAGGGGAGTGCCCCCCAGGGACCATGCAAGGCCCTTGCAGAACAAAGCTGGCCTGCCTGACCATTCTGGATGAGCCCCAGATGCTGGGGTCGGGGTCCTGGAGGCTGGAAGTTGAGGGGTAGGTGGACATATCTTTCCCTTGTGGGTCCCGGGGCACAGCAGCCCAGGGTCTCAGATGCTCAGATGCATGGGCCTCATTGGAGGACTGTCCCCCACAACGCTGCCCGTCCACCCAGCCAGTTGGCCACGCCTGGTCCAAGACAGAGGAGGAGGCTGCAGAGGGGTGAGAAGGGGCCGCTAAGGCAGCCCACCCAGAGCTCTGAGTCCATGGGCCCCAGCGCAGGCCCAGAAATATGCATCCCTCAGGCTCCCCAAAGACGCAGGTGTCTCCAGACCTCCCCAAGGCCCCCGGCATCAGCTTCCTGCGGAAACACCACAGGTCGGGCGGCTAAACCAGACACCACTCCCACGGTCCTGGAGGCTGGAAGTCCAAGGTCAGGCGTCAGGGGGCAGCACTCCCACAGAGGCCCTAAGGGAGGGTCCCTCCTGCCTCTTCCAGCTCCTAGCGGTCCCTGGCTCCTGGGCTGGCGGCCACGTCCTCTGTCTCTGCCGCCAGCTCCCCGGGCCTTCTCTCTCTGTGTGTCTCTTTTCTCCCGGTGGGTTTTGGGCCCACCCTAATCCAGGATAAGCTCACGTTGAGATCCTTACCTGAATTACATCCTCAAGGACTGTACTTCCCAAGGTCCATCCTGAGGGTCCGGGTGGACGTGTTTGGGGGCCTCCCTTTAGCCCACGGCAGCTGCATACCGAGGATCCCAGTCTGTATGACCTGCCGCTCCCCCTCCCACTCCGTCCCAGCACCTGCCTCTGGTCTCAGGGCCTCGGCTTGTGCTATTTCTGCGCCAGGAACCCCCACCCTTGCCCCCAGAACCACGGCCTTGCCCCCACTGGGTCTGCCTTGCCCTTGGACACCTCCTTAGGAACGCTCGCCCCACCCCCAGGTCCTGTCGCTTACCTGTTTGCTCCTCCCATCCGGCCTGCCTCCCCCTGCCTGACACGCGCCCCCGCAGCTCCCGGGCTGTCTGTCTCCTGCTGGCTCAGAGCCGCAGGCTCCGCTCAGTCAGCGTGGCGGGACGTGCGGACATGCAGTGTGTAAGGCCCTGGGGCCAAGGGATACGGCGGAGGAGAAGCGTAATGATCACGTTCAGCCTGGAGGGATGCGTCTGGGCAGGCAAGCCCAGGCCTCTGGGCTCCACAGTCCCAGGTCGCCTTTGCTGTGACCCAGGGCCTCCACAAGAACCCTGGCCTCGGCCCTGACCTGCTGACTGCGTGTGGGGGCCGCACCTCTGATGGGCCCCCGGGCTCTGCAGAGGGAAGCTGCGGATGCCAGGGGCTGAGTGGCCAGCAGGTGGGGGACAGAGGTGAGAGGGGCCTGCCCAGGCCCCGAGGGGGGAAGGGTGAGGTGGGCGGGCTGCCGCAGCGTGCGGTTTAACGGCCTCTGGGCCAGGAAGCAGCTGCTCCCGTCTGCAGGCCTGAGCTCCAGAGCTGGGCTCCAACCTGCGTCACGTCTCCTGGGTTTAGGCCTCCTCGGCTGGGTCAGGGTCCCTGGCCCAGCCAGGCCTGGCCCTTCCCAGCACTCCCAGTGTGGGGAGCATGAGATGAGGTACCCTGGGGAGCGACCACAGGGGGCTGGGGGCCAGTGGGTTCCCAACTACCTTGTCTGCTAAATTTAGAAGCCGCCTCATTCGCGCGGCAGCCCCACCAGCCCGGTGCCTGACTAGGCTTCAGCGCTGAGTCAGGGGCCGGGGGCACTCGGATGACCACGTCCCAGGCAGGGGCAGCTGGGAGCCCGCTGACATGCAAGTGGAGGAATAACAAACAAACATTCCCAGACAGAGCGTTTGACGCTGGAAGCCACCCATGGGATGCCGCCGTGGTGAGGCCTGCGCAGGGCTGGGTGACGATGACTCCTCGCCCAGGGCCTGCAGCCATCTCCTGAGAGCGGACGTCCGAGACCCTGGCCAGCGAGCGGAACCACCAGGGAGGCTGCCTTTGGCCGGAGGTGGGGAAGCACTTTCCAACAATTGTCCGAAAATAGAACGGGCCAGCTCCCGAGGAAATGAGCCCCTGTCACAGGAAGGGAGCAAGTGGGAGCAGGGAGCCTGCTGAGCAGGGAGGGGCTCCAGGCCTCCCACCCCTAGAGGCTCCGAGCCCTCAGTTTCTCCCTCTCACACCCCGAAGGCTTGAGGGGTGGGGCAGAGAGGGCAGGCCCTGGCGCAGGCCTGGCCCCAGCGTGCTGCCTGGGGGAGGGGCTCACTTCCTCCCTGGACCCAAGTGTGCCAGCAGAGATCAGATGGGGTGGGAGCCGACGTGGTCCCATCTCGGCCCCAGGGCCCCTCTCCGTTCAGTTCGGGTCGAAGGCCGGTCACACTCCGCCGTCGCTGGGCTCAGCAGCCCCCACCCTGAGCACCTAGGCCCCCGGGACCAGGCTGGGGAGCCCAGAGCCCACCTCTGGTGGAAAAGCAGGAAGGCGGAAACACAGTCCTCCTTGTGACACGCTGTGGTTTCCACGCCTTCGAGAGGCTGCCGGGGGCAGGAGGCTCGTGTCAACCCCGGAGAGCCAGGCGGAGAGAAGCTGGGTGCCCCGGACCCCTCTGCCTGGCCCGCCTCTGTGGCATCCTGGGGTTCCAGGGAACATAGTTGGAGAACCAGGGCAAGGGGCCATGGACTAAGGCATAGGGAGCCCCAGGCCCAGCTCCACCTCCCCACCACCCAGCACCTCGGCAGACTCCAAGGTCTCCCAGGAATGGCTGAGGCTGGGTTTCCTTGTTAAGGAGGCTAGTGGCAGCCCCAGGGGCACCAGGGACCAGTTGGCATGGTAGGGGGAGGAGGGCTGAGGTCAAGGGCTGGTGGGGCAGGGGTCACAGCCGACATCAGGGGGACTGTGATGGGGCCTGGGTGGGGAGGGTCTCTTCGCCAGGCACAGTGCTTCCTCTGGGGGCAACAGACCAAGACCCTCCATCTTTCTCCCCTCCTAGGGCTAAGTGGGGTGGGAAGGGGTGAGGACACCGAAATAGTGCCCCCTGCACCTCCCTGCCTGTCCTGGGCAGCCCTGATGCCACCTCTTCCGTCTCGCTGTCCCTACACACCATCAAAATCCCCCCACACTGTCGGGGGATCCACGAGGTTTTGTTTCATGTTTCAGCTGGTTCAAGTTCCCTGCAAAGACCACGTATTAGGTTTAAAATTAGAGACACACCCTCATGCACTTTTTTTCCTTCCTTTTCTTTTCTTCCTTAATGGAGGTACCAGGGATTGAACCGAGGACTTTGTGCATGCTAAGCACGTGCTCCACCTCTGAGCTCTACCCACCCTCACACACTTTTCTTAAAAGAAAATACGTGTAAATAAATGTCCCAGAGATTCTAACCCGCACCCTAGCCGCACTTTTTCCAGTCAATGCTTTTCTTCAGTTAGTACCCTCACGAATGCACAGTATGTCATGGGTTCGAAATTTTGGCTCAGAAATTAGGGTTGGGGCAGATTTTCCCAGGTTGGGATGGATGTTCCCAGGCTGAGGAAAGGCCGGGGGAGGGAGAGGAGGGCCCAGCCCCCAGGTACTCAGATCACTGATCATTCACAGCCTGGATTTATTCACAAGGAGGCTTGGTCGGGCGGACTGGGCTCAGCTGGGCGGTTCTTGGGGGCGAGGGTGGGGCAGGGAGGGCAGGTGCAGATGGAGCTGGGGGCTGGGCGGGGGGCATCTGCATGGCCCGCTGTGCTCAGTGCTGCGTGGGCTGGGCCCTCGGCAGGGACACCGGGACATGGCACGAGCTCCCTCACGGCATGGCCCCAGGTGCCCAGGTCAGGAGCCGCAGGGACAGAGCTGGGCTGGAGCCGCACTGCTGCTCCACACGACACGGTGAGAGGGATTCATGCACCGCTGTGCTGGACACCAGCAACTAACACAGCATAGTTAATCAACTACACATCAATTAAAACACTTACAAGTTTTTTAAATAAAAAAATAAAGCAGGGTTTGGTCCTCTGTGCTTGGCTCTCCGTGGCCGGCAGTCCGTCCGGGGTTCCTGGCACAGAGCTCCCAGAGCCCTTGGTGCTTTCTGACGGATAGCGGTGTCTTGTTATTCCTAAGAAGCCTCTTTATTATTATTTTTTTTACTTTGTTTTTTAACTGTTTTTTTAAAAGGAGGTACTGGGATCGAACCCAGGACCCCATGCGTGCTAAGCGCGGGCTCTTCCCCTGAGCAATACCCTCCCCCAACAACAAGCCCCTTTTGACCACACCTGAGTTTACGCTAACAGGTGACTCAGGGCAGCAGCTGGGGCCCAGACAGCTCCAGGCTGAGGGGCCGGGTCACCAGAGGAACCAACCATACGATGAGAGACTGCACCCCACCCACCCACTCAGGGCTCCGAGGGGGGGGCACCTGGAGACTGAGCCCAATCTTCAGTGGCCAGTGACTGAATCTCAAGTGCCTGCGTAGTGACTCTGATGAAAAGTCTCGAGGGACAGGTTCTGAGAGCTTCCGGGCTGGTGAGCACGTCCATGTGGGGAGAGGGCATGATGCTCTGCAGCCCCCTCCCCTCCTCTGCCGACACCTCACCCTCAGCCTCCCTTCCATCAGGCGGTTCTGGAGCTGCGGCCTCTACGATGCAACCGTCCTCCGGGGGACGATGCCTTCCCGAGTTCTGCGCTTTGCTCTGTCATGGTGGCTTGTTGAACCTGCGGTAGGGGTCACGGGAACCCCCCAACTTGTAGTCAGCCAGTAGAAGTGTGGTTAGCCTGGGGACCTGGGACTTGGAGAGAGCCTGGGGGGCGACCTCGGGGGCCGAAGCCCTCACCTGTGCGCTGGCTCTGGGAGCTAGGGGCAGAACTGGTTGAATCGCAGGACACCCAGCTGGGGCCGGAGACCCGGAGGACTGGTTGGCATTTGGAAAAACCAAACAGTTCGTCTCGTGGCCTAACCCTGGCCGCACGGAATGTCTCTTCCTCTGCCCTCTGTTGGCCTAGGCTGTCACCAATGCCTGGCCAGGTTACACACCCTGCTTGTTGGTGGAAGGCCTTGTCCCCGCCGTCTCTGGAAACACAGCGCACCACCGTCGTGAAACCAGGCTATGGCAATTGGCCTGCTGCCAATCACAGCGTCCGGGAATCAGCTCTGCCTGCCAGTTGGCGGACACGTGGGTTGTCTCGGTTTGGGGAGATTACAAATAAGGCCAGAATGAATACCTCCGCACAGGCCTTTCACTTGAACCCAGTTTCACTGCATGCAGACACCCCAGCGCTGTCTTGGTGCTGGGTCCTCCTTAGCTTGGAGGTGACAGAGCTAACCTGCGGGTTCTTCAGAGGAGTGTAACGGGCACAGCTGAGGGCCTCACCTGGCATCTGGGGCAGAAAAAGACTCAAAACGTGCAGTGACTGATACCCCTGCTGCTGCGGGGGCGGGGGCGGACACGGCCGCCACACGGCGGCTTGAACTTCCCCGGGCCATGTCTGAGCCACAGCACCATTCGCGTTTCTTACGGGGTAATTCTTTGCTGCAGGGCCGTCCTGGGTGCTGGGGGGTCGTCCTGGGTGCTGCGGGGCATTTAGTGGCATCCTTGGCCTTCATCCTCCAGATGCCACTAGCAAGGCTGAGGGGAGGGACCATTCAAAGTTTATTCTTCAACAGACAGACAGCATCAGCGGGTTGAACCGCAGGGGTTTCTCGCAGATCACACACACACTCAAGAGGCGTCATCAGCTTAACAAGGGAGAAAGCCTCTGTGACAAAACCCACATCGCAGCGTAAACAGGTACCAGTACTGTGTTCACTACACTTCCAGAGGGAAAGACACAACTCGGGAAAAAAATTTTCTTCTTTTTGTTTGGATCTGAAAGTCAAGTGTAATTACCAAGAGACAGACTGCTGACAACGGTCCTAATCCCGCCCAAGCCGTGACAACCAAGAACGCAAAAGTGTCTCCAGTCTTCTTGCCGAGTGTCCCCGGGGTGAGAACCACTGCCGGCAGGGTCTCCAAGTCCCGCAGGCACAGATGGCGGGTTTATTTGCAGAATGAAGGCCTGTTTCCTGGGGTGGAGGGGGGTACGCAGCATGTGGCTATCCTGCCCCAGGGGCACGTGGCAAGGTGTCCAGGGTGCAAAGGACGTCTCAGAGCTGTGGTCACCGCTGGCCCTCTCCTTTGTCATTCACAGGTTTGGGTCACAGGCCGTCAGACACAGGGATGAGAGAGCTCAGTGAGACGCCGGTGGCCATGAGCAAGCGGGTTTGCCACTACCTGGGCCTCAAGTGCCCCCCGCCCCGGAACACGGGGCCCAGCTCTCCTGTTGTGTCTGTGTGCCCTGCGGGTGCAGTGCCGGGTTGGGGCAGTGGCTGCAGGCCTGGACGCAGCGAGGACAGCCCACGTGCCCTCCCCAGCTGGTCCGCCGGCAGCTGATGGGTTGCAAGTATCAGCAGGGACCTCCCCTGGGGGGCGCTGTGCAGAGGGCACGGCTGTTGCCCAGTGAACACGGAGAGGCAGTCGGGCTGGGGACTGGGGGTGAAGGAACCTTGACAGAATTGTTTTCAAGTTGTGAATGGAAACCGGCCTTGTTACTTAATAACACATGCATATATAAGCATCGTAATCATCATCACGGGAGTCTCTCACTTGGGGACACTGCATTTTACAGTGAGCTCCCTCAGTTGGGTCCTGAGTCAACCCTACGCCCAGTTTAGGGACATGGAGCCAGACTCAGGGATGGCCGCAAAGCCAGCGGATGGCAGGGGAGCATCTGGAAGCTGAACTCCTGCTTTCTACCTCTCCAGGGCCTCTCTGCCCCACCCCCCGCCCCCCCAGCCAGATGTGAGACACAAGGAGCCCTGTCCCCTGCGCTGGAGGAGGAAAGGACTGTTTCAAGACTGAGAGTTTCCAGACTTGCTTTTCCCCCAGCTGAGCTGACCGCCTCCTTCACCCCGGAAACCCTGTGGGGACAGAGGCTCCCAGCCACTCCCCATAGCCCCCTGCACGACCTTCACTGCTTCCTGGTGGAGGACCAGCCTGTATGGGTGGGGGCAGTGGCTGGGGGCCTCTGTCTGCTTGTCTCCCTCCAGCTCTGGGGTGGACCACGCACACTCCCAGCAGGGCCCTTGGCCCTGAGAAGCTTTCCTGAGGGACTGCTCCAGCCCAGCCGGGCCCTGAGAGCAGGTGCGCCAGCGACAGTCTCAGGGGCCGAGGCTTGGGCCTGGCCCTGCACAGCCAGGCATGCACCACCTTGGACAAGCGTCCCTCCTCCCCGACCCTTCACGTCCCTCATCTCAAAGGGCAGTCGTGGCCGACGCGGACGCGGGAAGGGCAGTGCTCAACTCTGCTGGCTGTGCTAAGATGCATGAGTCATTTGCTCTCAGGTCAGCAAACACCCACCCTGCAAAGGCTGCCCCCTTACAGGGCGTGGGTGCCAGTCCCAGCCCTTCAGCTCCCAGAGAGCCCCACTTGGCTGCCATGGTGGGGGGCGCACAGCAGGATGTCCTCATGGTCCAGCTCATCCCAGGTCCCACCCCTACTTCTGGGGTCAGGGGCCCTGGGGGCAGTTGTGAGGATGCGTAGGGGTAGTGACGGCTGGGGGCCCCTTCAGGGAGAACACTGCCCCTTCCCTGCAGAGTGACTGCTCTCAGGGGCATCAGTGTCCCTCCCTTTCCCTGGACCTTGGCCAGAGCCACCTGAGTCTGCCCTCTGGCATTCCTTTCCTCCGACTGGCAGGAAGGAGGGAGGGGCAGGGTGGACCCTCCAAGGGGGAGGGGGGACCCAGGCTCCTCCCCAAGAACCAGCCTTGCCCAGCTGGGCAATAGGGCAGGTCCTGTTCACCCCAGGCTGGCAGCCCCGATGGTCACAAGCCTCTTCCCAGGGCAAAGAGGAGCAGTTTATCTGGGGAACCAGCGCTGCCTCTGTCATAAAGCCGTCAAAAAAGGACCATTTATCAAGGCCAACCAGGAACCCGGCGCTGTGCGAAGGTCTTCGTGGCCATTTAGAGAGTGAACTGTCACGAGAGTCCTGTGAGGTCAGCAGAGTCTCCTCCACTTTATTTCATTTTTAATTTGATTTTATACTCTTGAATAGCTAATACATTACAAGGGCTGACGGGTGAAACGGCATAAAGAGTTTGACGGGGAAATCTCGTGTCTGGTCCCGCCCCATCCACCCCTGACCACCAAAGGCACCCCTTTCTTTAGCTTCCTGTATCCTCTCCACCTTCCTCCTGCTGGTACAAACACAAACACAGCCGCCTGCCCTCTGCGGACACCAACATCTGAGGCTGCTCGAGTCCCTTACATAAAACAGCAGTGTTTGCATGTCACCTGTACAACGTACTTTAAATCATCGCTAGACTATTTATAATACATACTAACCTGTAATTGCCATGCAAATCATTGCTGATACGTTGCAAACTCAAGTTTTGCTTTTTTGGAATTTTCCGGAATTTTTTTCCCCAACTGTTTTCAACCTGAGGTTGGTTAAATCTGAGGACATGGAACCTAAAGATGCACACGGCTGCCTCTGTAACATATTTATCTCCCTCACTCCCTAACCCTGAGGTCGCACATCATACCCCAGGCTTGTATCTTGATTTTTCGTTTACAACAGACTCCGAAGTCTTCCAGATCAGGACACGGGGATCTTCCACACTCCCTTTTCATGGCTGTGTGGTACTCTGTCAAACAGGCGATCCACAGTTTATTTAGTTGTTCCCTTAATTATGACATCTTGGTGGTTCCCTTTCTTCTGTTGTTATAGCCGATGACACAAGAATGAGCTTGGCACCCCCAACTTCACACGTGGCCAGGCGCATCTGTGGCACAGATTTCTAGAAGCGAGATGGCTGGGTCTGAGGACAAGCAAAATCCAAGTTAAGTACAGAAGGAGCCTCCAGGTGCCCCTCCTGCACCCCCACCAGCCGTGCACTCTACAGCCTGTCCTCCGAGTCTGGCCATCAGACTGAGTGGTGGTTTTGGATTTTGGCATGTGAAGTGGTGTTGCAGCGCCATCTTAATGTGCGTTTTCTCCTGTGATGGAGGTGTTTTCCTGCGTTTGTCATTGAGTGTCTTTTTCTGCACTCTCTGCTACTTTCTAATTGGCTTTTCCTTTTCCATTTCTAGGAGCCCTCTGTATGTTAGAAAAATAGTCCTAATGTGTACTTCATGTTCTCTGCGTACAGTGATTTTTGCCTTAAATTGCTTTTATGTGTCTGGATTTTTAATCATGCCTAGAAAAACCTTTTCCCACTCCAAAGTTTTAAAGGACGTTACGCAAGTATTCTTCAACATTTAAATGTTTTCTAATATTATTTTTTTTTTATTGTGGGAATCTATACATAACATGATATTCACCATTTTAACCATTTTCAGTGTTTCAGTTCAGGGGCATTAAGTACATTCACGTTGTTGTGGGCCAAGGCCATCCCTTTCCAGATCTTCATCATCATTTCATGGTTTCTTTTTAAAAATGTTAAATCTTTGATCCATTTGATGTGTACAGTACTGGGGTGCCGTCCAGATAAACCGTGGGCCCAACATGGTCTTTTTTCTAAATGGTTCTCACGTTGTCTCAGTATCACTGATTAAAAAGCCCACTTTGAGGGAAGAGGATGCGGCCAGCGGCGCGCACGCAGCCCTCGGTTCAAGCCCCAGCGCCTCTGTCCAGATAGATAGATAGATAGATAGATAGATAGATAGATAGATAAACAAACCGACCAACCTAATCACTTCCCCCCATGGAAGCCCATCTTCATCCTATTTTGTCAAGCTCATTTAAAAACTTTTATTTTTTATTTGGGGGGAGGTAATTAGATTCATTATTGTCATTTTAATGGAGGTCCTGGGGCTTGAACCCAGGACCTTGTGCGTGCTAATCATGCACTCTACCCCTACGCTGTAATCTCCCCTTCAAGCCCATTTTAAAGCTGAGGAAACTAAGGCTCAGAGAGGTGAAATGACATGAACCCTCGCAAGGTCCTGCTTTCATGGAGTTAATGAGGGTATTTAGACAACACTCTTAAAGGTAACTGGAGGTTAATCTGAAGAGCCTGCAGTCAAGCTGGGGACACGAGGACACTGAGGAGAAAGGAAGTTATCCTGACCACTGTGCTGTCCTGCTGAGAGGGCCACAGACTGGCAGCAGGACCTCTGCATCTGAGGACAGAGGGTGTTGGCTTAGAGAAAGGGGAAGCACCTTTCAAACCCCGGCCAGGAGCCCACTCTGAAAACATCCTGGAGAGAAGGGCCGCTGCTGCTGCTGCTCATTGTTTACTGGCAGCTGTTCCCGCTGCAGCGTCAGCAGGCAGCCCCGTCCCTGGTTGTCCCACAGGGCGAGGGCTCCCAAGAAGAGCAGGGTTGCTCAGGAGGAAGCCCACGTCCATTGGAGCCAGAAGCTACGCGGAGCCACGTTGGGGTGCCAGCTGCAAACAGAAGACCGGCAAACTCCTCTGTACTTTCTCCCATTTGGTTCCCAGGATACACCCCCCAGGGTGCCCGAGACCTGTGAACACCCCTGGGCAGGTGCAGCTGTGCCCATGGGAGGCCTGCGTCTCTCCCAGACCCTCCACGAGTTTCCCCTGCTGTATATTCAGACGTGCAGCCTCCTTGAGGCAGAGCATCATGTCTGAGAGGCATCCAGGCACCATCAAAGGGCTTGGCCTCCCATCCAAGTGCCAGGGAGCGTGGAGTGGGCCAGGCCGTGTGCCTGGACAGGTCACCTCTCCAGCTCTGTTCTCCATCTGTGCCCGGAGGAGGCTCTGCTCTCCTGGGCCAGCCCTGACCAGTGTCCTGGGCCTGCCTCTGCTGGGCCTGTTTCCCAAAGGCAGCCATCCGCTGGGCCTTAGGCTGGCCTTAGGTCCATTCCCCAGCAGGAGCCCCTCAACAGTCAGGCTGTGGGTTGAAGCCATTTGTCACTGTTTTAGATTGTTGCCTTTCTAGTAGAAGAGAAATGGTTCTCTTTACCCATTTCTTGGCCAAAAAGACCCGGGAAATCAAGAGACAGATAGGGGTGTCTGTCAGGAGGGGACGCCAGGCGCCCTTTCCTCATTTGTGGGGCGGGCCTACCCAGCAGACAGGGAAGTGTATGTGCCCCTGGACACATCGCCTCTCGTGATACAACCACGCGGTCCTCCCCAGACGGGGGCTCCGGCTGGGACGGCGGGGTCTCCGAGGGCTCTGGTGAGTCTGAGAATACGAATACGGGGTCCAGGCAGGAGCCCGGAGAGGGCCGGCTCAAAGGGGAAGTGGGGGTGCTCCGTCTCGGTTCGACGTATGGGGACGACTGCCGCCACGCGGCGCCCATCACACCTGAGGTCCAGGGTGCAGCCTGCTAGCCCGGCACAGGTGGGCGCGGGGGCGGAGCCTCGGGGGCGGGGCGGGGGCGGGGCCGGTGGTGGGCGGGGCGGTGCGCGGCGGCGGGTGGGCGGGGCGGTGCGCGCGGTGGGCGGGGCGGCGTGACGCGCGCCGACGCCGATCCCGGAAGCGGTGTCAGATGCTGGGGAGCCGGGCGGGCGCGCTGGCGGCGGGCGGCGGGGGGGACTTGTTGTTCTTCGCGAAGTCGGAGCCCGAGCGCGCGGCGGAGGCGGCGGCCGAAGGGGAGTGCGAGAGTGAGTGCGAGCGCGAGGAGAGCGCGTGCCCGTGAGGAGCCGCCGCGCGCCCGCGCCCCCCGCGCGACGCCAGGTGAGGAGCGGCCCGGCGGGGCGGGGCCGGGGGCCGGGGGCCGGGGGCCGGGGGGCCGGGCAGGGGCCGCCCGCCGCTGAGTCACGGCCGCCTCGGACCCGCGGCGAAGTTGGGCCGGCCCGCGGGACCCCGGCCCGGCCCGCGCACCTGCCGTCAGGTGTCCCTCCCCGAGCGCGCCGCGCGGGCTGGGGGCCTTCCTTCTGGAGCGGGGGAGCGCAGCCGCGACCCCCGCCCGGCGTCGGGAGGGCCGAGGGTCGGGTCGGGTGGGGAGTGCGGGCGTTCGGGCGGGCCCGGCGCCCCTGCCCGGCCCGCCCCACCTGTCCTGCCTTTAGGCTCCGGAGATGCGCTCCGGGGTGGAAGCCGGTGCGAAGCGGAGGGCCACGTGCAGGGGAGCGCGTGGCGGCGCAGGCCCACTCGGCCTCGCTCACCTGGGCGCTTCCCGGCTGGGCCGCGCGGTCCCACCCCGGCAGCCCTCAGGCCGGGCCCCACGCCGCCCGCGCCCAGGTCCCAGGCGCTCCGAGGGTGCGGAGGGCGAGGAGGAGAGGCCGCGCCGACCCGCTCACTTTCTGAGCAGCTGACCTGCCAGGGTTCCCCGGAGGGAGGCCTCGGTATGGAAGCTTGGGGTGGGGAGGGGACGGCGACCGCGTCACTTCCCGAACCCAGGGTCCGCGTCTCATCTTTCTGGTGTGTGAGTCGGGGGGGGGGTGGTCTCCATCCTTTCCAACCCCACTTGCGGGTTCTGCTGGGCTTCTGCCGAGTTGAGGAAACAGACGGTTTGTCAGTCTGCCTGCTTCCACACACCTCGGGAACCCGGGAGGGCATGGGACGTGTTGGGCTCTGGCCAGGGTCTGCCTTAGAAAAGCAGATCGCCTTGCCCTCCGCCTCCGCCTCCGCGTCCGTGTCCGTCTCCGTGTCCGTAGTAGTGTTCTCACTCAGCACGTGTGGTGGAGGCCTTCTCAGAGCAGCACTTGCCCCGTTCTGCCTGTGGGCCTGGAGCAGCTCGGTGTTGGGTAGCTGGAAGTTCCCTGCTCTGTCTGGTGTTAATGATTACGCTCTGTTTACCTCCCACACAGCCCTTGTAGCCAAGGCAGAAACGGGATCTTCCACCACCAATTCATTCAGCAATTGATCAGCACTCAGCCCCTCTTGCCACGCCCCTGGCCTGGGGGAGCTCTCAGCCCTTGGGTGCCCACAGCAGCATGTTGTGGCCTATCAGTGGGCGCCCTCAGCCTGGCTCGGCGGCCTGTCTGCCTCCCCTCCCCTTGGTCGGCAACGATGAGATCTGGCTGTCACAGCAGTGGCTGCACAGGTATCTTGGTGAAGGACAGCTGTGTTCTGGCTCTGGAGCCCAGTCTCCAAGTCTCATGTTTTCGGCGGGATGGCACTTCTTAAAAAGCAATGGTCTAAGCAGGTGGGAGGGTCTGGGCAGCGGAAAGTGGGCTGTGCAGTGGGTGGGGCGCACCTGCCACCTGTTGCACTGTGGATAGTTGACACCGTTCTGAGAACTTCCCTCCCTGGGGGCAGCAGGGATGTTTTAGTTAAGCTCCGTAGAGGGTGTCTGCTTTTATAACTTAAAGCTGGACCTCTGGTTACTCCAAAATAAATCATTTATTAACTCAGAAACACAAAGCGAGGCTCTTCCCTGGAGTGCTGGGGCAGAGCTGGACTTGAAGGGACAGGTTCCAAGTCCAGCGTCACTCCCTTTCGAGGTGGTTGCTAAAAATGGGAGCTGAATCGAGGCTACTTGGGGAAGTCAGCTCCGGGCTCGCGGCGTTCCAGCCCTTTCTCCAGCGCCCAGGCGGAGGCTGCCCCGAGTACGGTCCTTTTCCAGCCCTTCGTTGTCCGCGCGCGGCATGCTTTCACTCTCGGGCTCTGCCGCGGCCGGAGAGTTTGTTTACAGCCCGGGCAGCCTGGAGTTCCTGCCTGTGTCCGGGCTGTTCCCGAGTCTAAAGGTTTCTGGAGTGGACTTTCTGGATTTAGGGTCCAGTCCACATGGGAAATAGAGACCCGGCCAGTGGGGAGCGTCCTCTGGTAGCTGCGCCTCGGAGCAGTAAACAGTGACTCACCCTCCCCTCTGCTCCCCGCCCCCCTGTGCTCTGCTAATGGGAGCTGCATTGCTCCGGTGTTTACTTTTGCTTTTTATAAGTCATGGACTCGTCATGTTTCCTCTTTCTTACCGTTTCAGGAAATTGAAAGTGTCATCTTAAAATCCTAGGATTTTAGAGCAGGTAGAAATGAACCTCACAGTCTAGGCTCACGTGCACACACACCCCATTTTACAGGAGGAAACTGAGCCCTGAGCTCCTCACCTGCCTGTGGGGCGGGGTCCAGGTCCAGGCGCTGGCCCAGCGCCCCACCGGCTTTTCTGTGCTGTCTTGGGGCCTTAGGCTGGGGGGCCGAGAGGAGTTGGGAGACCTCTGCAGGCACAGTGCTGATACATCTGCGTATGCAGTCAGGAGTTGGGGGGAGCAGGCGTAGGTAAGAAAGGCCCCTGCTCCCCATCGAGTGAGGGAGACAGGAAGGCCAGGGCCACGTCTTGGGTTCTGCCCTTGTGTGCTCAGGAGGGCGCCCCCGGCCCGCCACAGGGCGGGCATATGGGGGGCTTTCCGGTGAAGCAAGGGGGGGAGAGGAGAGCAGGGGATAGCGGGAGAAGGGTGAGGGTGCCTGACCCAGGTGGGGGGACTTGCGGAAGCTTGGAGTAGAGGCCTGGCCTGGCAACAGGTGGCCAGGAGAGTGGGGGGCTCCCTCTGCTTGCTTGGCGGAGGGGGCTGCGTTTGAGGGACAGAGATGCGGGGGGCCTGGCCGAGGTGGTGCTGTGGGGCTGGGGCACCTGCAGGGGACTCAGGCTGAGGTGGCACGTGGGCGCGGAGGGAGAGGCCAGGCGGGAGGGCCGTCAGCCAAGCTAGGGGCACGGGAGGCGGGCAGGTGTGGGGAGGGCGCATCTCTGGGGCCCCTGCTGGCCATGGAGGTGGGGCTGGTTGGAGCCCCAGAGTGCACAGAACCCTGAGGAGGACCCCCAGGGGCGGAGCGAGAGGAGCAGAGGGCCAGCCCGAAGCTGGGTGGTAGGACCCAAGGGTGGCCAGGGTGTGGCGGGGGTGGGGTGGGGTGGCGTTCAGCCTGCTGTCAGCTTGGCAGCTGCCTGAGTCACCTCTGGACGTAGCCAGGATGACACAGCTTCCTCAGACTGCAAGTGCAAGGTGACCAGACGTCCTCCCAGCCGGGCAGACAGTCATGCCTTGCCGGAGGGTGGCCAGCCAGGGCCGGCCTGCAGGCTGGGTGAGGGCTGGGCTGGCGGGGTGTCCCCCAGTGTAGGGGAGCTGGGGCGGGCTGTCAGTGCCTGGTCGGGAGGTGGGCGGGGCTGTGGGAGCACTCCTGGTTCTGGGACCTGCCTTCGGCTTGTCGACGTGTGCTTGTTTGTCGGACAGGCGCCTGCTGTGCGGCCAGCCAGAGGGGCGCTTGCCTTTGGGTCCCTGGCCCTGGGTCCCTGGTGAGAGGCCCTAGAGCAGAGGCAGCTGCATCGTGGTGGCTCTGGCTTTGGGGTTTGCTGCTCTGCTGCAGCAGTGGGAACCTGCACCTCCAGGCTGGACCCCTGCCCTTCGTCCTCCCCCCCCCCCCAACCCCGATCTGATGTTCTCGAGGCCTGGGAATGGGAGGGACGCTCTGTTCACCTTCACTGGGCTGAGAGGGGCCGGCGGGGAGAAGCGGCTGCCCCACCCCACACCCGCCCCTCCAGGCATCGGAGGCAGCATCTCCTGCTCAGGCTCAGGGCTAGGCTAGCAGGCAAGAGCCTGAAGCTTGAAAGCCTTCTTTGCTCCTGGGTAACTTAAACCTGGCACTGTTTGGGTTGGATCATTACTCCGTCAGCCACCTGGTTCCTTGATGGAGAAAACGTCCCACGGGCCCTGAACCCTGGCCCAGCCCAGCGAGGGCCAGAGCATGCCGGGCCGGCCAGGGCAGTGAGCTGGCCCCGAGCTGGGTCGCAGCAGCCGCTGAGCACCAGGTGCTTGTGAGGGTGGGAAGGTGAAAAGTGAGCGGAGGGGTCCGTGGTCCCAGCTCCCCTGCCTGCTGGAGGGCAGTCCAGTCCTGTTGGGCCAGGGCTCCCTGCCCTGGCCCTTACGGGTGCGGCAGAGGGTGGGGGATGCCCTGGCTCCCAAACTCACACCAAACTCTGCGGTTGTGGGAGCTGCCTCTGTCTGGGCTGCCACGGTGTCCTTTTCTTAGAGAGGAAGTGATCTTCCGTGTTCACCTTGCTCAGCTGTACGTCAGAATGAAGTTCCTGGTTTGGGGTTGGAAACCAGCATCTCCAGTTGGGAAGACGGTCGTTCCAGATTGGAGGTGCTGGTGTCCAGCTCGCCGAGCAGCAGCTCCTTCCGGGCAGGGAGCGGGGCGAGCGGGAGGGCAGCCCTGCCACCCGGGCTGGCAGGCCACCAGGCCCCTTGGGTCACTTCACCCAGACAAACCTGTGGGCGCAGGCCCCCTGCACGTGGTGCTTCCAGGCTCTGATGGTCGACGGCCGGGACAGGATGCCCGGGTGTCCTCGCGTGAAGCTGCTGGGAAGGGGTGTGGGGCTGACCAGTCACTGGTGCAGCAGAGCCGGATCGGGGAGGGTGCACCCAGGTGGGAGGGGAAGCTGGCTGCCCGGGGCGCCCCAGCCTGGCCTGACCCTGACGGTGCCAGGCTGGCGTCTGACCCCAGCTGGGTTTCGGCCGAGCCTTAGAAAGCTGTCCTCCCGACGTGAGCGCTGCTGGCCTGGGATTGCCTAACGCCCTGTGGTTTACAGACTCTTTGGGGCAGTCGTTTCAAAATCGGTTGTTCTGCAGACTCTCCTTCACACCTAGAAACTATTCTCTCAACGTCTTTCCGAAATCAAATCGTCATTTGTCTGAAGTTTGGGGTGACTTGAGGTCAAGCCTGCGTGCATTCCGGGTATTTCGGGTGGAAGTAAGTAGCGGGGCCGCCCCGTCTGCATCCTGAGCTCACGGCAGCCGGGCTCTCCGCCCCGGCCCGCGGGCGACTTTCCAGTAGAGCAGGCCCCTGAGGGGGGCGGCTGCTGAGGTCTGATCGCCTGCAGCAGGGTGTCTGTAGATGAGCAGGGCCTGGGGACAGTGTCTGCTTCTGCCTGGGACCTGCCCACCTTCCCTCGGGCTCTCTGGTTCCGTGGAGAGAGTGCCGGGGTCCCAAGCCCTGGGGGTTGAGAGTGGAGCCCCCACCCGGGCCGGAGTCTCGCCTGGGGCCACCTTCTCTGCCCAGCCGAGGCCCTCTAGGGGCTGACAGCAGTGGCGCCCTTGTTCCCATTCCCTGTTTCTCAGGAGAGAAGAGAAGCCCCACACAGAGGGGGTCTGCCTGGTCATTCCCAGCCTGATCTCGAGACGCTACTGCCGCTCAGCCCGGCTCTGCGGTTACGGCACTCTAGCCTTCAGTGCTGGAACTACCCGCTGGGACGGAAGGTCTGAGATCTCAGGAGACGCTCCCTGAGGTCAGGCCCAGGTGGACCTGGTTGGGCTGCTCTTTCCTGTCTCCCCCAGACTCCTGGCCCGTGGTCCTGGGCCCCAGGAGCCCAGGTGGGGGACATGGCCAGAGGGTCTGCCCAGGCGACTTTGACCTGGTGGATGAGGACCCCTGATCCTCCTGGGGCCTGCGCTGAGGGCAGGGGCCCGGGCCTGCGGAGGGCTGAGGCCCAGTCCTGTGTGCAGCCTGGCGCCTGGGCGCCCCACCACGCCACGCCAGGGCGGGCTCATCCCCAGGGGAGGTGTCCCTGCCCTGAACGTGCCCCGGGCCCTGGCAGGCCGGCGCATCCATCACTGAGGGTCTGCTGGAGTCAGTGGAGGCCCCTCCTTTGCCCTCTGGTTCCCATCGGGTGGGGGCTGGTCCACTGGGTGGGCGGGGCCTCGGTCTGTGGGAATGTGAGCCCAGCTCTGTAAACAGCTGGTGACTCACCGCGCAGCTATGCCCTGGCTGCTGGGAGTGATAGCAGCCCCTCCTCGCTCGACTACGTGGAGAAGTTTCTCATGGCCCTCCCTCCCGGTGGCTTCTCCAGCCCAGCTTTGACCTCCACGTCGGGGTTGGGCCAGGCCTGGAGGGCACTCGTTTGGGCTCCCCCGATGCTAGGGGTCAAGCCATGGTGAGGAAGCATCTCTTACCTCCCTGTAGGGTGGCCCCTGGCTGCTGCGCGCCTGTTCCAGGCATATGTGTGACTACGCAAGGGGTGGGGAGGCCTGGGTCTCCTGGAGGCTGTCCAGCCCCACTGCCGCCCTGTGCTCCCACACCAGCGCCCGGGAGGGAGAGCGGCTGTGTTGCCAAGAGGGCTGGGGGTCCACAGGCCTGGGTGCTGGTACCCTCAGAATTTGCAGCCTTCGGTGGAGAAGGGTGGGCGGGCTGTGGGTGAGGGTCCTGGGGCTGCAGGTGAAGACCGCCCCCCACCCGGATCTCCAACACCCCTGAGTTGGAGGCTTTGCCATGGCTCCGTCTCTGGCCTGAGACCCTTCCTTGGGTATGTTTCTCTGCTCAGTTCACCCCGTCTGGCATTTGGAACGTGGTGAGCAGGCCTCGGTCTGTACGCCAGCCACACAATGCACCCGGGAGTCTGAGGCCCGTTCTCCTCTGTCCCTTCCTTGGCTGCGGGCACAGGGGCCTGCTCACTGCCCCACAGCCTGCTGTCTGCCCAGCCTGCCCGAAGCCATTGTTGCTGTGGGCTTCTCTGTTTCCATGACGACCATCAGGGGTTGGCTACTTCCCAAGGTCGCCATGGCAACTATCAGAGGGGAATCATGCTTGGGATGCTTTGGCTGGCTTTTTCGTGAATGATTAGAATGTGTGACACAATGCAGACGTGAAAATGGGAAGGGCGGGCGGCGGGGGCTGGCGGGTGGCGGGGACAGCTCCCGCCAGACGGGTCGGTGAGCTCCAGAGGCTGCGGCTCCCACCTCCTGTGTCCTGGGCGGGCTGGCTGGCTGGCGCAGGGATCCCCCGCCCACCCTCTGGGCCTCAGGTCATGGCTGTGGGGCAGCTGAGGAGGAGGCAGTGATGTCACAGCTGCAGTGCCCTTGGCCGAGGTAGGTCCGCTGGGGAGGGTGGGGCCTGGCCAGGGTGGGTGCTGGGCTCCCCCGCCTGTCATCGAGGTGAGCTCAGCAAGGCAGGGGCTCCCCAACGGGCACTTTCCTGTCTGGGAGCCAGGTGGGCCCAGAGTGATGGGGTCTGGCCAGGGCAGGTGCTGTCCCTGGGGCCAGCGGCACCCGGGGGCTAGGTGTGGCCACTCTCGGGAGGGGGCTGTGCCCTGGAACGTGGCATCCTGTCCCTCACAGGTGCACACGTCTGAGCTCAGGGTGAGAGTCAGAACAGGAAGCAACAGCTGCTCGTGCCCAGTGCCAGCCCAGGGCGCTGGTCCTTGGGGCCTGGCCTGGCGGGCGGAGGACAGCCGTGTGGCTGCTGGGCACCAGACCAGGGTGACCAGGCCGCTCCGCCGGCCGATGCTGGAGTCCAGGGTGTGGCCGGGCATCCCCTGGGCCCCCTTGGCAAAGACTCAGGCCCAGCCAGGTGCCCTAGCTTTCGGGGTGCTGGCTACACAACGTGGCACGGGGAGGTGAGCCTCCTCGGAGCATCTCTGCGGGGGGAACGTCCCTGTCTTGGGTCACTTGTGACAGCAGCTTGCCCTGTACCCAGCCAGGACCTAACCAGGCTTGTTTCTGTGCTTTGTAATTTCTAGTCACCATTTCCAAGCCGTTCTGTCCAGGTGACTGTGCCCAGGTTATGACGACTAATCCCAAAGCGAACAAGGCGTTGAAGGTAAGCGGGGTGGGGCGGGCACACCGCCCTGGAGGGACCCCTTCCGGCCCAGGCGCCCTTGCCCCGGAGCCGCCCTCAGAGTGTGAGGAAGGAAGCTTGTCACCAGGAGTGGGAAGGGGGCTGCTGGCTGGAGGAGGTGTCTCTAGGAGAAGTGGTGACAGAGCCAGGGGCTGTGGCCTCTGGAGATGCTCTGATGTCCAGAGGGTGGGGTGGGGGGACGCATGCCGGCCAGGCTGTGCTCATCACCCTGGCTCCCAGGTGTGGGCATTGTGGCCTCTGGTCCCGCAGAGCCCTGGTGGGGTGCACGTGGGCAGGGCGCTCCAGTTCCCGGGGCCTGGCTCTGTCAGTCCGCGGCACAGGCTGCCTCCCTGGGCCCTTAGCTCCTGGGGCTGGTGCGTGTCCTTGGACTGGCCATGTCACAGAGCAGAGCTGGGGCTGGCTGCAGTTGGGGCTCTCTCAGTGCATTTGTGGGCTCTGCACCTTTAAGCGCCTTCCAAGGCCCCTGGCTGGACCCTGACAGGTCCGAGGGGCATGGGGGCATGGGCTGCCGTCAGCCCCACGTCACGCACCGGGCTCTGGAGAGTTGCAGAGAGCAGGTTGAGCAACCAGGTCATGGCCAGGTGTAGCCAGTGGCCCCTTGGGGAACGCCGCGCTGCACCATGCGTGGTGGCGGTGGACCCCACAGCGACTGCCTGTTCCCTGGTGGCGGAGTGCAAGCCAGCCTGGACTGCAGGAGGCAGCCAGGCTCCTGACCCAGCGCTGTGGCCCCGCAGGTCAAGAAGGAGGCGGGCGAGAACGCCCCGGTGCTCAGCGACGATGAGCTGGTGTCCATGTCGGTGCGGGAGCTGAACCAGCACCTGCGGGGCCTCACCAAGGAGGAGGTGGTGCGCCTGAAGCAGCGCCGGCGCACACTCAAGAACCGCGGCTACGCCGCCAGCTGCCGCATCAAGCGCGTGACACAGAAGGAGGAGCTGGAGCGGCAGCGCGTGGAGCTGCAGCAGGAGGTGGAGAAGCTGGCGCGCGAGAACAGCAGCATGAGGCTGGAGCTGGACGCCCTGCGCTCCAAGTACGAGGCCCTGCAGACCTTCGCCCGCACAGTGGCCCGCGGCCCCGTCACACCCACCAAGGTGGCCACCACCAGCGTCATCACCATCGTCAAGTCTGCCGAGCTCTCCTCCACCTCCGCGCCCTTCTCCGCCGCCTCCTAGTGTCCGGGCGGGGGGCCGTGGGGAGCACAGCCGTGACGCCCACGTCGGGACGAGGACCCTTGTAGGGCGCCGGCTGTGGCCGGATGGAGGGTGGGTTCCCGAGAACCCGTGTGCTGTGCGCCTTCCGCCCACACCTGCGCACCCCCCCCCCGCCTTCCTCTGGGCCCTCAGTGCTCTCTCGACTGTCCTCAGGGCTCTGTCTTGTGCTGGGGGTGTCGGGATGTGTGGAGGGAGGGTCCTCCAAAGGTTCCTAGCCCGGACGGCAGGGTCTCTGTCCTCCACTCCTCCCAAGAGCAGCCTGTCAACACATCGGTGCGTCCGTCCACCCTGCACGGCCCCCTAGGCAGGGCAGGACCCCCTCACTGTCCTGACCGCACTCTGATGTCCCGGAAGGAACCGTGCTGCCCAGATGCACCGTGACCCTGCTGCAGCCTCAGCCAGGGACCCATGCTTAGTGAGCGGGTGGAGGAGGGGCTGTGCACGGGCGAGCACATGCGTGCCTGTACACTCGTGTTCATGTGAGCGTGCATGCGCGCACGCCCACCGCCCGCCAGCACACCAACAGTAACGGGAGTCTTGGGGAGCAGCTAGTTACAGGCGGTTGGTTGGGCCGTGGGTACGTGTGCAGAGTTGGAGTTGCACAAGCCTTGGGTTTTCCCTCCATCAGGAGACCTGGGGAGGCTGAGCCCCGGGAGGGAGAGGCGGGAGGGGGGCATGTTCTGTGTGTGGGTGCGAAGTCGGCGGCAGCCTCAGCAGGCTGGGAGCCGGGCAGTGCCCGCCGCCCGTGGTTCCCGCTGCTGGAGGAGACGGGAGAGCTGGGGAGGCGTGGAGTCAGGACAAGGAAGGTTGATGGTGATGCAGGCAGTGGGCACTGGGCTGGGAAGGCGGCAGGGACCAGCCTCCGGGAGCACTTGGATGGTCTGTGGGCAGAGGACGCGGGCACTCTGCAACCCTGGTGCTTAATCATCGCCTGGAGCCTTCACCTGCTCTTTCTGGCGCTCAGAGCCACTGAGGACCTCGGAGGCCCTGCGGGGGGCCCCCTTCCAAGAGCTGCCCTCGGGCCTCCGTGTGGCCAGGCATAGGCCCCCTTCCCGCCCCTCCTGGGAAGGTGCTGGGTGCCAGCAGGGGTCCCGGCTCCCGGGTGGGCTGTGAGCCCCGATCCCCTCCACAGGCTCACAGCCTTGGGCTCCAGCTCCCGGTTTCCTCTCGACATGCCCCCCACCGTCCAGGAAGACCCCCAGCCGGCTGCAGAGTCCCTGGGCAGGGTGTCATCCGCCCGGTGTGCCAGAGGAGTGGGGAAGACACAGGGCCCCAAGGGCTGCAGAAAGTGTTTGCGGCCTTGCTGGCCACCCTCTGTGCCCTGAGGGCAGGCATGGGGTCTGGGCGCCAGTCCTTCCAGCCAAGGGTGAAAGTGTAGAAAAGCTGTTGATGCCAGAGCCACGGTAGGTAATCCACATTGGATATCAGTAAGGACCATGGGAATATTTAAAAGAGAGAAAAGTATATATATATATAAAATTATATACACATTTTGTCGTACAGATTTCGTACCTTCTCTTCCTGTTTGATACTGTGGGTCTCAAGCAGAGCAGAGCTGCCGTGGGGTGTGGCCGGGGCGGGGCCATCGCCCTGCGCCGCCGCCGGCTTCTCACCCAAGTCGGCCGCTCCCGCCCACCGCTTCCCTCGGGCCTCACCCCCTGCCGAGGGGCCTGCCGGGCGCCCCCCAGTTCTCTGTGCGCCCCATCCCACGGCCCCGCTGCCCCTTCCCCGGACCGGGCCAGGCCAGGGAGACCAGCGCAGTCCCTCCCCCTCCTCCCCCTTCCCTCCCCTCCCCCTCCTCCTCCCCCCAGAGCGTTGAAATGTCATTGTCACAGTTTTAATATATGGATTTCTTATTTAAGAAAACAGGCTGATTTCCCGTCCCCCGCCCTTCAGGCCCGCTGGCGCTTCCTGGCGGCAGGGCCCCGCGTGCAAGCTGAGCACCGGTTTTCCGCGCCTCTGGCCACCTCAGCAGTTTCATTTCAATATTTATTTTTGTGCAGCTTTTATCATGATATAAATTATTGAGAAGAGACCCTACGTCGTGGCCCCTGTTTGTGCGACGCGTGGCCCGCGCCTGCCCCCCCCCCCCCCGGCCACACCTAATTTATTGCATCTCTGCTGTGACGCTTTTGTGCCTTTGCAATAAAGAGTTTTCTGGTTTCAGATCCATCTCGCTGTGTGGTTGGTGCTTCAGGCCAAGACCTCCCCACCACCCAGGGGGCCATTGGGTGTGCTGGGCCCCACATGCCCCCCATGTCCCAGACTCCTCAGCCTCCCCTGGGGGCCAGGGGTGGCATCTGGTGCTGCTTGGGAGCGGGTCACGGGGTCGGACAGGTGCTGGGACGTCTGGAGCCTGCGTGTCAGGACGGCCCCGGCTGGGCGGGGGGCAGACAGGTGGAGGTAGGCCCGCTCCCTTCCTGGATGGGGGTGGGGTTCCCAAGGCCCCCACCTGCCCTGGTCAGAGCCCCCGTCAGCAGACACAGCCCCCTGTCCCTGGGTGGCTTTGCTGGCTGGGCTCTAAGGGGAGCTTGCAGAGGTTGGGAGAGACAGGCCCTGCCTGGGGCAGGGGGCAGAGCAACTGAGCAGACTGCCCCTGAAAGCCAGGCCTTGCCCAGCCTGGTCCTGCCGGGGTCAGTGGGGGGGGGGTGTGTGTGTGTGTGTGTGTGTCCTCGGGGTGCTGCCCGCTCCCTACCGCGCTGATCCTCTGGGACAGACAGGTCGGCTGGTGCTTGGCCCTGGCCTCTGAAGGAGGGTCAGGTGAGTTCCTGACCACTGGCAGCCTGCGCCCCACCTCTGCCTGAGCCCACCGGAGCAGCCCCTCGTAGCCGGGGAGGTGCTGCTGTGCTGGCCCCCGTGCGGCCTTCGGCCGGCCCTTTCCCTCTCCAAGCCTCGAACTCCCCTCCAGGTGTGGGGACACGTGCACTCAGCATGTTGGACTCTGTAGCCCCGAGTTTCTCAGCGTCTTCCCCCAGCTGAGCCAGGCCCCGCAGCAGCTGTGGGGGCTCCCCAGCCCCAGCCTGGCACTCCTCGGGGGCCCCCAAGCAACAGCGCAGAGACCAGAGCCGGCCACAAGCAACTTGTGGGTCTGAGCTGGGAGGCACAGGCCCCGGCCTGGCGCTGGGCTCCTGGGACACGGTGAAGGGTCCCTGCCTGCTCTCTAGGCTGCCACCCTTTGGTGTGTATTTCTGGGGCCATTTCACAGATGAGAATACCGAGGCCAGGACAAGCCAGGCGACCTTCCTTGGCCACTCCTCGCCCCACACGGTGCAGCCTGGAATCTGTGTGCCTGATTGTCATCAGAGATGGTGAGATGTCCCTCCATCCCCCCAACCTCGCCCTCGGCAGGGCCAGGCCCGTGAGGCTAGCAGCCCCCTGACCTGCTCCAAGGCTCTGTCCCACCCGTGGGTGGCAGGAGCACCGGCCTTCTCTTACTTTGTTACATCAGAAAAGTCTGGCTGCAGGGAGTGAGGCTGGTGGGGCAGGGCTAGCTGGAGAGCTGGCCCCCTCTTGCTGGTTCTGTGACCTCGAGCACGTAGCTCTGCCTCCCTGGGCCGCAGCCACCTCCCCCGGGCTGCCGTGAGGATTGCATGTGCGATTCCTGGCCCAGCCCTTGGCACACGGTGGGTGCCCCTCAAAGTGCCAGGTGGCAGGACTGCCCCCAGCAGCCAGGAGCCCATGCTGTGTCTGCGTCTCCAGAAGGGGGCCCTGGTCCCCTTACCCTCTGGGAACACAGTTCTGGGCAACTCAGGCCCCAAATGGGGGGCCTCTCCAGACAAGGGCCTTCGGGGCAGCACTGCCCCCCTCACTCACAGTGTAGCCTGGCACCTTGCCTCTGCCCTGCAACCTCCAGAAAACCCTCCTTGGTTGGCCCGTCCCCGGGGAGCCTCACGGCCGCTCCCACATCAACTGAGACGTGGGGGGCCTGGCCATGGGAGCCTCGTGGGGACAGGCTGGGCGGACCTCTGCCAGCCACAGAGGGCACGATAAGGCAACCGGGGACTTTCCAGCGGGCAGCGGGGAGGAGGCTGGCCTATCTTATCAGGCAGCTGGCTGGGCCCTGGGAGAGGCTGCTGGCCTTGAGTCCCGTGTCCCCCGGCCCAGGGAGCAAGGGGGAGGGGGTGACCCGACTCTGGCCTGGATTGTCAGGCAGTTCCCACCCTGATGAGTCTCTCCGAGACCTTCGACACTTTTCTCTCTTTCCCTGGTGATGTGGGAGCTGGCGGCCTAGAGGCGCGGGAGGCTTGCGGCTCAGTGGTGCCCCAGGCCTTCCTGCCACAGTGCTGCCCACCCCCCCACGCCTGCCTGCTGAGCCTCAGGCACCTGGGCCGCTGCCCACCACCCTGCACCTTCCCCTGGCTCCCACCCCACCCTACTGAGCACCCCAGACACACTGGACAGACCTGCAACCCGCAGCTGCCTCTTCACCCCTGCTGCCCCCTCCCCACGTGGTGGCCCCTGACATCCAGGGCCCGCCCTCACTCCCTGCTGCTGCTGTCCCCTCTCCTGCGTCCCAGACTCCCTCAGCTCTCTGGCACCGGGCGAGAGGTCTGGGGAGGCAGGCTCCAGGTACGAGCCCCACCTTGGCCTCGTCAATCCAGTGCGGGCAGGGCTGGCAGGAGGCCCCTAACACTGAGGAAGCCGAGGGCCCGGCTCTGGTGGCCGTGCAGGGAGGGCTGTTCCGCCTCACGTCTCCCAGCTCGAGGTCTGCCTGCTAGGAGCTGCGGCCCCGGGGTGGGCGGGGACCCTGCCCCTACACCCAGGCTTAGCACAGTGGGCTCACCGCCTCCCTCATTCAGCGGAGCCGACCCTGCAGGGACATAGGCCCCAGGAGTCACTAGAAAAACCTAGACTCTTTATGTATAAATGAGCGTGATTCACTGGACGCCAGGCGCCCTCCAGGAGCGGCCCCAGCATCTCCCAGACCCACATCAGGCACAGCCCCCCAGTGGGGGCCGCTGACATGGCGGGCTGGCCTCGGCCCTCCCTCCGTGGGGCCACAGCGAGGCTCGTGGTCACCCCACCTACGCAGCCCGCGTGGTGCCCTCCTGCCTGCAAGGCCTGCAGCTCTAGGGCCTTCGGGGCTGGCCTGCCCCGCTCTCCCTGACCGTCCTCCCACAGCTGCCTGGCTGGGGATCTGTCCATCCAGGGAAGCCACGCTGGCTCCCTGCCCCATGGGGCCTGATGGTCAGCTGAGCCCAGCAGGTCCCAGGGCTTGTCAGACAGGCTCAGGTGCCCTCTTCCGGGGCCGTGGGCCCACCAGGTGATGGTGTGGCACCTGGGTGCCTGGCAGGGCCACCAAGCGACCCGCTGCACTGTCCAGAGGTAGGCTGGGATGTGGGCTCCGTGGGTCTGGCAGGATGTGCCCAGGAGAGGCCTGACCTTTGGCAAGATGGTTCGTGGGTGAGGGGCCCTGTCCTTTCCTGGGTTGGTGACCCCGAGGCACCCCCTACAGCTCCTCCTCGGGGATCAGCATCCTCTTCTCTATGTTGCGGCTCTTCCTGCCCCCGCTGCCGGAGCCACTGTCCACGATGGGGTGGGTGCTGGGTGAGGGGTCCCTGCCCTGGCCGGGCCCCCGGGCCTCATGCGTGGCCTGCTGCGTGTACTGCTGGTAGGCGGGTGAGAAGTTGTGGATGGCGTCCTGCACGATGTCCTGCGGGCTCATGGTCTCCTTGAGGCCACTGGAGATGCTTTGCATGGGTGCCGTGGGGGCTGGGGGCAGGCAGTGTGTGGGCCAGGGCAGGGGTGCTCCTGGGGCCCCGCCGTCTCTCCACCGCACACCCAGCCCCGGGGACCTGGCCTTGCTCCCCACCAACCTCAGGGCTGCCCAGGGCTGGGGCTCCTGCATCTCCAGGTCCTGGCCTCAGCCAGCAGAGGGTGAGTCCCAGGGACCCCGTCTCAGCCCAGCTTCTCCACCCCAGCCCAGCCCCCCTGCCAGGGTTTGCAGAGGAGAAGATGCCCTGGCTGGCTCCCATCTTCTCTCTGCCCTGGGGTGAACCCTTCACCAGCCACACCCGGCTCAGGCCAGCCCTCCCCAAACAGGCCATCCATGAGGGCCGCCAGCACGAGCCAGCATCTGGCCTCTCCCACCAGGGGCCTGGGCACTGGGGTGTGGTAGATGGGGTACCCCAGGCTCAGGTGGCACCAAGCCCCTATCACCAAGGGACCGTGGGGCCCAAACCCCGGTCTGGCCCATCTCACTCAGAGCTCAGACCACCTGCCCGCTGGCCCCTGCGGCCGGCCTGCCTGGTCTCTTTCCCTGGGCCACATGCAGGTGAGGCACCCGTCTGGAGCCGCGGTCCTCCTGTGGGGCTGTCTCCCTGCCATCAAGTTGATGTCTCCAGGGACTGTGTGCAGGATGGAGGACAGAGGACGGCGGGGCTGGACCTGCCCCACCTCAGGCCCACACCCGCACTGTCCCCGGGGCTGGCAGGGCCCAGCATACCTGGAAAGTTCTCTTTCTTCTCCGAGTACACCTGGCAGGTGAAGGCATAGCGCAGGGCGATGGAGGCAAAGAGCATCTCGATGCAGATGATGAAGTTCTGGTAGCCAGCAGCCAGCGTGCCGGCCCCCACCCTGGCCCCATCGATGACCTGGACCTCAGGGATGACCCCACACCTCTCCAGGATGGCCAGCAGCATCCCTGGGGGATGATGACAGCCACTCGGACACCCGCCCGGACGGGAGTCCGGACCAGAGCTGACCCCAGCCAAGAGTTCCCGCCGAGGCCAGCCTCATGGGCTTGGCGGGGGTCTGCAGGGCCTGGGGTTCAGAGGGGACGGGCGCCTTCAGGGCTGGGGCCCTGGCACAGCAGATACCCAAGAACTCCCCAAGTGCCTGTCTGGACCTCTCCCTGGCCCCACCCCGTCACTGTCCTCTGAAAAGTGGGGGCTGGGGCAGGGCTCCATCGCCCCGCTGCATGTTCTCTCCCCCGACGCCAGGCCAGACCTGCTGGCTGGGGAACCCGCCACTTCCCCTGCACCCAGCCTCCCGCGGAGCCGGCTGCTGTAGCCAGGGAACAGCGGGGCCCGAGGGCACCCAGAGAACCAGTGGTGGAGGTGGGGTGTGGGGTGTGGACCAGCCGTCTGGGCTCTAGCCCCCGCCTCAGCAGCCCCACCCACCCTGCCAGAAAGAGAGGAAGATGACGGCCTTGATGGTGAGGAACTTGAGGACAGGCTCGAAGGGCCGCAGGAGCTCCTTGGTGGCGAAGTAGAAAAGGAACAGGGCGTAGAGGGCCAGGCTGACGGAAGCGTTGTAGATGAGTGTGACGTACAGGTAGCCGCTGTGGACGCTGGGGGCCAGAGCAGGCGCCTGGGGTTAGGGCGGGCCCCGCACCCCCTTGTCCCCTCCCCGCCCATACCTGCTGGGCCATCGGCCTGTGCCCCCTTCCTGGGCACCAGCAGCTGTCACCCGAGGGGGACAGGGGCGGCTGAGGAGCTTGAGGGGCGCCAGCAGGGGGCCTCCAGGGATCCCGTGTTGAGTCAGTAAGGACACGAGGTTGTTTTCCCTGCAAAGCCTCCCCTGCCGGCCTCCTGTCTCCAGATTCAGCCCCTTTTCAGGCAGGAGCCCGGCTGCGCCCTCCTCCTGCCCACGGACCCATGTGGACCCACAGTCATGTGTGGGTGCCCGCATGCGCCTGTGACCGTATGAGTGCGCATGTGTGTGCACACACGTGCAGCCGTGAGCGTGTGTGTGCACACGCACATGAGTGTGTTCCCGCTGAGAGCCCACGGTACACACAGGTGCATGTATGTGAGCATGCGTGTGGGGGGTGTGGACCCAGCACAGGGCACGTCCCAGGGCAGAGCTAGGCTCCCTTGGCCAGAGTGCCCTTACATCCAAACCCAGCCCTGCGGGCCGTGCAGCCCTGGGCCCTCAGGGCACACGTGTGACAAGGGGACCACCCTTCTGGGTCTGTTTGCCACGGCCTCACCCTAGCGTTTCCCGAAAAGATGGGGAAGGGAAGGAACTTGGCCCTGCTGAGTCCTGCCCACCTTCCATGAACCCCTAGGCCGGCCCGGCCACCCCCTCCCTGCCTGCACAGCAGCCCGGCCTTACTTGAAGTCCCCATCGTGGTATTTGCCAAACGCCTGCAGGATGATGGTGACCAAGGCCATGGCCGGCTTCACGACGCAGAACTGCAGCGTGGCCTGGGGTGGGGAGGGGCGTGAGGGGCAGGGGCGGAGCCGATGAGCCCGGGAACGGAGGCGGGGCCGCTGGGCGGGGAGGCTGCTCGCTCCGCGGGAGGCTGGGCGGGCGGGCCTCACCTGCTTGCAGAAGCGCAGAAACCCGATGGAGTAGGACACGCCCCGAAGGCAGCAGGTGCCGTAGACGAAGCTGGGCCTGGGGTGTGGAAGTCCCTGAGCCTGTCCCCAAGGACACGCCCCCAGGCTGGCCCGGCTGCCCCACCCTGGGCGTCGAGGGGCCGCTGGGGGCCGCTTACCGGATGGGCTGTCCCCGAAGCTCAGCCATGATGACGCTCTCACCCCCCAGGTACTGGAAACAGAGGCTCAGGAAGCTGTAAATGACAAAGGCTGCAGAGCAGAGGGGAGGGGGTGGCAGTGAGCCGGGGGTCCACGAGGGCGCCCGGCCTGCGTGACGCCCTCCCCCGCCCCCGACCACACAGACCTCCTTGGCGCCGATTTCCCGGAGGACAAGCTGGGTTTCAGGCCACATGCCGGGACCCTCTCCTCCCAAGGGCTCCCAGCTGGGGTCTGGGACCAGGTGCCATCCCCGGTGTGGGCGGGGCCTGCACCAGCCACGATGGTTCTGATCGCCCCCACCCCTTTGCTGGCCGGTTTTCCCCGCCCGGGGCTCTGGGCAAGCCCAGCAGCAGCCCCTACACCCTCCTTGGGAGCCCGGGGGTCTAGTATTCCATGCCTGCGAGCCCCTCCTTGGCAGGCAGCCCCTCCCCTCGGGGCATCACTGACCTAGACTCAGGCCAGGAGGATGGGGTGCCCTGGGGAGCCCCTCGCTCGGCCCAGCCTCGGGCCTCTCCAGGACCCACTCAGGACCTAGGTGCTCACCTTCGTAGCAGTCCCGCACGGAGTCAAAGTAGACGTAGTGCTGGTGGCCCCCCAGCAGCAGGAGGCTGAGCCAGGAGTCGAAGGCGTAGATGGGGACGATGAAGAGCAGGCGGACGATGTAGCGCTGCTCGTTGGGGACCGTGTAGGAGCGCAGGTGCAGGTAGATCTGGGCGCGGAACACGGCAGGCTTGGCGGGCGGACGGCAGCCCGCCCCGTGAGCCTCCCTGCACCCGGTCCAGCTGGTCCTCTGCTGCGGGAGCAGGCGCTCGCCCCCGCGCTCACTCACTCACTGTCCCCTCGCTCACTCGTCCCCTCATCTGCCTCGCTCACTGTCCCCTGGTCCGTCTCGCTCACTGTCCCCTCGCTCACTCGTCCCCTTGTCCACCTCGCTCACTGTTCATTTGACGAGAATGTCCCAGCCATGACCCCGCCTGGGGGAAAGCAGTTTGTCACTCGGACGTGGGGGCGGTGAGAGGGCTGACACGGTCTGACCCCTTTGTCCCGTGGACGTGGATGGCTTCATTCACAAACAAAGATGGGATGTTCACCGCAGGGACACCCCGGAGACCAGCAGTGGGCCGGGCGGTGACTGCGACACAGGCTGCCCCACCGCCAGTGACCGTGGCGTCCCAGACGCCAACGTGGGGAAGTGCTCCGATGGAATTCCTCACATCGGGATGACAAACGGGGTGGGACCCCCGGTGTGAAAAAGCAGGTCAAAATGGAGGCAAAGACATCCCTGACTCATCCCTGACTCATCCCTGGAAACAGGAAAAGATGGCTGCCCATCACCTTCATCTGTCAACTTTCCTGGACCTTCCCTACTTCCTACGAGGACATGAACGAACAGTGACAGGGTCTTTGAGAGGAAGAGGCCCAGGGAGCCAGGCAAACAGGCGGCTGTGGTCCCAAGCACCTCTGGAAGGCTTCCTGGAGGAGGTGCCATGAGCAGAGGTGGAGAAAGGGCAGGCTGTGTGCAGAGGCACAGCACAGGGAGTGGCGGAGCAGGCTGGGTCAGAAGCCTGCTCCTTATCAGCCCCTCCCTCCCCAGCTGGTGTGGCAGGAAGTGCACGGCCTAAGCAGTAACGGGGGGGCGACTTCTGCTCCTGGTGCTGCACTGCCTGGCTAGGTGGCCTTGGCAAGCTGCTGTCCTATCTGGCCTCAGTTCCCTATCTTTAAGTGAGGGGCTGAGTCCCTCTCTGCTTGGGTTCTGAATGGGTGGAGAGTGTGGGACTCCTCAGGCCATGGAGATCCTGGCTGGGGGTGGGGTGGGGGGCAGGGTAGAAGCGAGGTAGGGCCTGGGACCTGCACCCACAGGGTCTCCGTCAGCCCTGACCGAGCTGTGGGGCCCTAGGACCCTGGGATACAGACACATGCACACAGCTGGTCCCCGTAATTACAGACACTCAGGGCTGGACAGAAGGGAAGCCGAGGCCCAGACTGTGGCTAGGACTGGGACCTCCTGGAGCCAGGACTCCGGGTGCCTGTGCCCCTCGCTGCCTCTTGTCCTATAAATCACAGCCTCTGCCAGACCTAAGTCATTCTGCCACCAGGGAGCAAGGCATGGCCTCTGTGCAAATGCAGACACACCACCTACCTGTCCAGTCTACCTGTCCGCATGCTCCAGGACAGCTTGGTAAGACTTAGGGCAAATATTGCCTCCTCCAGGAAGTCCTCCTTGATGATCCCAACAGGAAGGGACTGCCTCCTCCCACTGCTCTAGCTGCACCTTATTCAGCCTGGGCCACCCTAATACACTTGTCTCCACCTTATATTCTGGATATCTGAGGCCACACCTGGACTCAGGCCACATGGTGGGCAGCTCTCACTGAGAGAGGCATCCGCCCCCACCGCCCAGCCTTGGATGCCTCTAGCCACCCACTTCCCCACCAGCCAGGCTCCTGACCGCCCCCGCCCCAGGCTCACCCCGCCAATCCACTCCCAACACCAGGGACTGCTGAGCTGTCCTGCAGGGCAGGCCTGCCCCCTGTTCCTCGACAACAGCCCCCCCTGGCTCCCTATCACTCTGGGCTGAACGCCAGACTCCTGCACAATGATCTAGGTCCCATTTATGGGTCCCGAGTGCCTCCAGTCCAGGTGGCCCTCCCTCCCAGCCTTGCTCATGCCTCTCCAGGTGCTCCCTGGGCCAGCCTGCTGTCTGAGAGTCTCAGGACCCTATGCCCAGCCCTGTGTTCAGGCACCACTTCTGGCTGCCTGCTCTGGGGCTCCCTGGTCATCTGGGGGGCTACTTGTCTCCTCTGCTTCCCCTGGGGCCCTGTCCACTCCAGCCAAGCTCTGACCTTATTCCTGGCTCCTGGCTACTGGCTGCTGGCTCACTCCCTACAGAGCCAGGTCCCAGCCCTCACCAGCTTCCCAGAAATCTGCACCTCTTGGAGGGAGGGACCTTTCCCCTCCCAGTTACGTGAGCCTGGAAAGTCCCCCGGCCTCTCCTAGCCTCAGTCTTCTTGTCTGTCAAACGGGACAATCTGCTGACCTCAGCGAACAGGCTGAGGGGCTGACAAAATGCCCCGCCTGTGCCCGACTAGAGCTCTTCCCTCTGCCTGGCAGAGACTGCCCACCTTCAGTCCCGGCCCCCACTCCCCTGCCCCTGCGCCTGGTGTGGTACAGCCTCTGCAAGCCCCTGGGCACTGTTCCTCCGGCCAACCTGGTCTCTGAGGTCTGCCCTGAGGCCATCACCTGCGGTCCCACCACCCGAGCTGGGCCAGCCGGGCCGGGCTGAGCTGTGGCTCCCAGAGAGCAGGGCCCCAGGGAGGTGCAGAGGGGAGGGTTTACCTGGTGGCAGGTGAGCAGCAAGGCAGTCCACACGAAGATGCCTGAGATGCCGCGGGCCAGCGGGGTGGTGAGGAAGAGCTGTGAGGCAGCCTGGGAGCCGTTCCCCATGTGGTCCATCTGCTGCCCGGGGGGTATGGCTCGGGGGAGGCTGAGCTGCGGCCAGGTTGCCAACACCAGCGGGGTTCCCGCGGGCCCTGAGGCATTAGTCATCTGCAGAAGCAGGGAAGACAGAGACAGGGAGGACTGAGGGCAAAGGTACACCCAGGCGCTGGAAGCAGCCCCAGTGCCAGCAACGGGGAGGGAGCTAGGGGGAGGGGGCTGAGCTGAGCCGGCCGTGCTGGGTTTCGGTCACCGTCCCTTCTGTGGGAGTCCCGGTCTGGCCCTCCAGCCCACTCTCCCTGACTCTGGGCAGCCCTCCAGGTGCAAGAACCCAACTGTGAGGCCCGGGCCCGGGGCTCGGTCACCTGGGCAAGGACACCGGCTGCCTGACTGTGACCTAGGCTGGTCCCTATCTCTGGCATCTTGGGCTGTCGGGGAGCCCTCATGTAGGGACCAAAGACATCTGAGAAAGTCGGGGAGCCCACGCTGCCCTGCCTGCTCGGGGTGGAGTCTGGGAAGCCAGCCAGGCTGGCAAGGTCCACAGCAGCGGGGGAGGTGGGGGAGGGCAGCCCGGCACACACCGGACCTGTCTGACCGACCGTCGGGGCGCCCAGCTCGGCCGGGCCCTGGGCCACCCCAGCCCGCTCGCTCGCCCTGGGTGCCTGGTCTTCAGCTGCGTGCCAACCTGCTGGGGCACTGGGCACCTCCCTCCTCCCACACTCAAGGCCTCCACCACTCCCTGCAGACTTGGTCACAGGGCCCAGCACCTACCTCTCAGGCAGGAAGCTCCCGGGTAGGCCCTGGGAGGCCCGGCCTCCAGAGAAGCCTAGCTGGTCATTGGCGTGGCCACGTGGGCCCCACTGTTGGCCCCAGTGGGGGGTGGGGCCAGGCTACTTTCTGTGCCAGGCCTGGGGAGGGATGGCCACCATCTCTCCTCCCCTGTGGCCCACCTGAGTGCTTGGCCGCAGGGAGGGGCGGAGGCCGAGGGGGAGGAGCGGAGGGCTGCCCCTCCCCCGTCGACACTGGATCCCTCCCCTGGCTGTGTGCTTGGCAGCAGCTGGCTCCCAGGAACCTGCTGGCCACTGGGTGCCCTCACTGGCCTGCACCAGAAGGCCAGGCAGCAGCGGCCTGGCCCCGAGGCAGGTGGGAGGGGTCTGCAGTGGGCCAGAGTGGGCTGTGCCTCCATAGGGGGCACAGGTTCCATTTAGGGTGCTGGAAAGTTCTGGAAGGAGACAGAGGTGGCAGTTGCACAACATTGTGTGGGTATTAAATGACACTTACAAATGAATACCTCCACTAGGAGAGTGTCACCTCCATTTAAAAAGCCCCAGTCCCCAAGAGCTGCACTGGAAACATTTCTGTCTTTTTGCCGGGGGTGTGGGTGAGTGACAGGCCACTGGTCCTGCTTCGGGGCTCAGCTCACCTGCCCCATGGTCAGCCCTCTGCCAATTTTTTCTTCTTCAAATTAAATGCATTTAATTACAATGCTAGCCCACATTCACACTATGGACAATCTCTCCGCAGTCCCAGATGCAACTGCTTCCCTACCTTGCAGTGGTGACCCTCGGCCTGCGGCCACCGCAGAGGTCAGCTCAGGTGGCCAAGGCCCTGGGAAGGGGCTCGCCCGCCAGGGCTCCTGGAGGGGGCGGGGGAGTGGGGGCCTCGGCCGGCTCTTGGCTCCACTCCCTACACAAACGGGCATGTGCTGCTGTGGCCACCAGGACGCAGTGCCTGCCCTGCACCCGTCAGGGGCCCACACATACCCTGTCCTTCCTGACGCCCGACTCTCCCCGTGGCCCTAAGTCACAGGGTCAAGACCCCTTTTAGGGGTGGGAGTTGGGAGCTCAGAGGGGCTCATCCATGTTTCCAGGGTCCCCCAGGGGTCCAGGGGGAGGCTGTCTATGGGGACACCCACCCTGATCCCCCTCCTCTCCGTCCACAGCTGGGGAGTCCCTCAGACACGCCCTGAAGTCGTGATCCTGACTCACATAAAGCCCCGGGGCCCTGTCCCCAACTTCCTGCTGCCCTGTACGGCCTCCTCCAAGCTCTGCCAGGAGCCCTCTGTGCCGACTCTCCCCCTTGTCCCGCCCTCTCGGATGTCACCTCCCCTCTCCCATCACTGCTTCAAATCCCCCAGGACCATCGGGAACCTGGTGCCTTGCCCATCCCAGCCCCGGGGCGAAGGGAGCGAGCGTGCACGTGGGCGTCCACTCGGCCCGGCAGGTGCGGCCAATGTGCTCTAAACTGTCTCCAGCCAACGCGAGTTCCTACGAGCCCTGTGCTCCCCCCAAGCCCCACCTGCCCACAGCACCAGAGCCCAGCCGGTGCCGAGACCTGCAGGTGTGGGCCCAGATCCTCCTGGCCCCCTCTCCTCTCTGGCTTCCTGACCGGGTCGCTCCAGAGGCAGCCTCGGTACTCAGCTGTCCATCCGGCCCATGGTCTCAGCCACCCTGGCAGGCCCCCTCCCCTCTCTGGGCCCCTGCTTTCGCGTCTGTAAAGGTGAGTTTGGGGCCTCCAGCCCTCCCCAGGGTATGGCATGCAGGGCCCTGCCGTCCCCAGGGGTCTGGGACAACCCGCACTTGCCTTGTCTGGAGCTCAGGGGAAGGCTCCCGGCCGCAGGGCCCTCCCAGGGCCCAGACCCCGCAGCAGGCCACATATCAGGCGTGGCCCGTGAGCAAGCAGGGCGCCGTGGGTGGGCAAGGTGCTGCTTCTCCAGGGCAGAGGGAGGGGGCTGGGCCGTGCCGAACCCGTGCCCAATGGACAAAGGGTCCTGGGTCTGGGGACACAAGGGCCCCAGCACTCCAGTCCTGGGAAGGGCCAGGGAGACACTGACCCCTTGGCCACCCATGGGACTCTCTGGCCCAGTGAGGCCCCACCCCTGGTGGCTGCTGTCACACTCAGGAGAGGCGGCCAGGCTGACCAGGCCTGATTTCCCTTCCTGGGGCTGGACGCTGACCAAGCCTGTCACAGGACAGACCTGCCCACCTGGATGCAGGCAGCTGAGGCCTTTGACCACTGTTTTCTGGCCAGGTGTCAGGGCTCCTGGCAGCTCCTGGTCAGACTGTGGGGTGGCCGAGAATCCACAGGCCAGTCCCAGACCTCAACGCCCCCATCCCAACACTTCCCTTTCACCCCAGTGACCTAATGCCCGGGGCTCTTGGCCTCGGGGCGGCATGATCCTCCTTGAAGGCTCCCCTGCTGTGCCAGGCCTGCCACCTGGGGACACGGGGCTGCTCTCCCACAGGGGACAGACTCTCCCTTTCCTCCTTCCCCTCCCCAGGCCCTTTCAGCAGCTGAGAGCTGCCCACTTTGGGCTGGCAGAGACAGGGCTGGGGGACAGGGTGGTAGGTGTGTCCTGACACCTCAGTGCCCCAGGCCGGCCCACCAGCATCCTTTGGCTCTACCCCTGGGGCCCTCACCTGCTGGTGCCCAGGGAGTGGGGGACAGGATCTGCCCCTGGGTGGCTGCGGTGGCCCATACGATGGCCACTAACTCAACTCTACCCACTGCGGCCTGAGCTGGGATGACTAGACAGGCCCCCTCCCACCCTACCCTTCAGGCTGTGGATGGTGACTCCCGGCCTGGAACCCACCAGCCTGGGGACCCTGAGCTGCCCCTTCCCTTCCTCTGGGCCTCGGGGGGCAGGCGATGGCAGTACCCTTCCACTCTGGTTTGGAGAGTCCTTGCACGGGGGCAGGAGGGAACGTTCTGCCTCCTGGAGGCCGAGGTGCCGGCTCCCCACTAGGCCAGGACCCTGGGCCCCAAAGCCGGGAGGAGCAGGGCCCTGGGTCAGACACGTGGGTTGGGCCCCTGGCCTGGCCCCTCACCGAGTCTGTGACTTTGGACAAACCGTGGGCCTGAGTCTCAGTTTCCACCGGGGACTGAGCAGCCGTGGGCAACAGGTCCACGCTGGTCGGAGTGGGGACTCGGTGGGCAAGGGGGGTGCCCGTTCTTCTCAAAGGTGGCTGCGGGCTGCTGCAGCCGGGCCGCTCGGCCGGGGGCCCCGCCAGCCGGGGCACGTGGTGGGCCTCCTCAGCTTCGGGGCTGCAGGGCTGCCCAGCCCGGTCCTGCCGCCCGGCAGAACCACACGGGGCTCGGGGACTTGGCTCCTTTCCTCCCGTCCTCTGCCCTCCTCATGCCAGGCCGAGTCCCTCCCCCAGGCCTGCCGCCTCAGTCCCCACGGAGGGCGTGTCTGAACCTGCCCGTAGCCCCAGAGCGAGCTGCCAGCCCCGCGTGCGTGCCCTGCGGGGCCCCCTTCCGTGCGGAGCTGGGGCAGGGGTGCTGACCGGGGCCTGGCCCGGCCAGGCTGGCCTGAGACCCTTTTTGGTCAGCAGGTGGCATCCTGGGGCCTGGGAGGGGATATAGACTGGGGTAGAGGTGGTGGGGGCGGGGGCGGGCAAAGCGGCTGCGAGTCCCAGAGTTTCAAGGTGTGGGCGCTTTTCTCCAGGAGTGCGGGGGCCGCAGGCTGGACACCGCGCCTCTCCTGTGGGCGCTCACACATGTACACGCATGTACACTCGCACGTGCACACGTAGCTCACCTCCCTGGCAGCTCCCTCAGCCGTCTTGCCAGGCCCCTCGGGCAGGTCTGAGAGCGGTGGCCAGGGGTGTCCGGCCCCGCGGCGGGGCCTTCAGCCCTCTGCGGTCCCTCCTGACAGTGGCCAGGGCCGGCCCCAGGTACGATTGCTCCTGGGGAGGCGCTGGCCTCTGCCGAGACCCAGGAGACTCCTCCCTGCCGCCCACCCCACCCGCCCTGCCAGGCCAGCCCAACCTGCATGGTAGCCCAGCCACACCCTCCCCGTGCCCTGTCCAGATTAGGGGACCAGCCATCCCTCCATGTGCCACCCAGCTGGTGGCGAGTCTCCAACATCTGCGTGTGGCCCAGGTGTGGCTCTGGGTGGCTCCTCCCTGGCCACCTGTGTGGGTGGGAGGCTGAGGCACTTTGTACGTGCAGTGAGATCAAACAGGGTGTTATGGGGTCTGCCACCTGTCCCCCTCTGTTCACGCTGCTCTGTTTCCCTGTGGCCCCTTCTTCCCTTGACTGTCCTGCATCGGGGAGCCCCACCCTGTGCCGTTAACGGGGCTACCACGTGCACAGGGCCTTCCCTGGGCCGAGGAGCACAGCCCTCGGGTGGTGGGACAGGGAGGAGCTCTGGTCACTAGGAGGCTGAAGGGTGTGGGCCCCTAGCCAGGAGGTGGGGGTGCGGTGGCCTGAGTCCCGGCTTGTTCCACCTGCACGGCCTTGAGCCTCAGTCTTCCTGTCTGTGAAGGGGGCTCAAGGATCTGTGTGCCCTGGGTAGTGTAGCGCTGGTGGCTGCATGGAGAGGGCATGTCCTGCGTGCCGGCCAGGGGCCTGTGACAACCTGCTTGAGGGCTGGTGTCTCTGGGTTTCCTTTGCTTGGAAACCTCCCCTCCCTGACTGTTTCCTCCAGCCTCTCTCTCCACTCCTTCCCCTCCCCCACTTCCAGCAGCCACAGTTCTCCCAGTGCCCCCCACACCCACTCCGTCCCGCAGGGACACTGGACCCTCTGCGCCTTCTCCAGGCCCAGACATGGGTGGTGGCCATTATCAGCCATCTTGTCAGTGAGCAATTCTCCGCCCACTAGACCCTCCCCTCTTTGCCACGCGATGGGAGTCGTGGTTCTGCACAGCCCTCCTTGGGGGGCTCTAGAGAGGTTTGCTGAAGAGACACAGAGTCCGTGAGAGAAACTGGCAGCCTCTGCCTGCCGTGCGCTCCTGCCTCTGCCCTGGGCCTTCCAGGGGCCCACCCGAGAGCACGTCCTCCTGAAAGCAGCCTCGCCTCCCCAGGGCTCCGGAGCCTCCCACCTTCTCACAATCCTTCTGGAATTCACGAGTCCTCCGCCCCACCCTTCGTGCCACACAAGACGGGCTGGTCCTCTGTGTTCAGCCGTGGGCAGGACACCTGAACGACACGGGCCTCCCTGCGATCACTTTCCACATCGCCCATCTGGCCCTCATTCTCGTCGCTTACCCGGTGCCCCTCCTGATTTCCAGCTCTACTCCAGTTCGCTCAGCTGGGCCCTCCTGCACGCCACTGTCCTGTCCCACGGGCTCCTCGCCATCACTGATCCGGGGCTCTGTCCGTCCCTGGACTGGCTCCTCAGACTGAAATCCAAGAGCAGCCGCCCTCCTGGCCTCTCCTGACCTCCAAGGGGACCCGCTCACCCGAGTCTGAGCCTGAGCCGCAGGCCCATGTCCCCTCAGGAAGAGAGAGTGAGAGGGAGGGGCACCTGGGGTCCTCTGCTGGTGGCCCAGCAGAGCAGTGTCGGGCAACTACATGGCGCTGGCGCAAGGGCACGGCCTTGCAGAAGGGCGCCTCCTCTCCCAGCCCGTGCGTTCACTGTTTACATTCTGCTGTAAGTTGCTGCAAGTTGTAATTACAGTTTGATCGCCGGGTAAGCACCACATGCAGCCTTTCCATCTAAAGGAATAACAATTTCCACAAGGGTGACAGCCCTGCCCGCGGGAGCTGCGGCTTGCAGACCTCTCTGTCGGAGCGAGCAGCTCTCCTCCTGAATTACAGCGGCTGGGAGCCCAGCGCCCCTTTGCACACAGGTCGTGTGTCTTGATTTACACAGCAGAGCAGAGTGTGTGGCACTAGATGAAATGATGGAAGCCTTATTCTCAGTCTGTATTTTTAATAGCTACCAGGCAGCTTCTGGAAGCTGTAAACATGGACTCGGGAAGGCGCTGGGGACCTTGGTGTCAATTATACATCAGTTGCTCCACCCCGCCCAGGCGGGCAGCCTTGGGACAGTGCAAATAACAGGGGCACAGCTGCGTTTACGTCCGAGGGCTGCCACTGGTCACCGGGGGCTGAGGGACTTGCCTTGCCCTCCTGAGCCTCAATTTTCTCCACTGCCTGCCCGCCTCTTAAGAGAGGCCACAAGGACCCCATCAGGTGGCTCACAGGAGGCCCCAGCCCCGAGGCTGGATCAGAGCCAGACAGAAGCACAGAGGTCAGTCTGCCCTCAGTGTCCACAAGGAAGACGCCAGGTTCTCAGCGCAGAGCCCCAGGCCAGGAGACGGGTGAGGGGTGAACCTCACGGCCCCCAGGCCCTCTGCCTCAGTGGTAGCTGTGACCTGGTGCCTGTCTCATCACCTGACATGTAGGCGACCAGGGCAGTGGCCTCACGGGTGGACGTGAGGATGAACAGTACCACGAGCGGGTGAAGGGCTGAGCGCAAAGCCAGCACATGAGCAGGCGGCGGGAGCCAGTCCTGTTGTCACACGTCTAGAGCCCAAATCAGAAAACCAAATCTGCACATCTGAGCTGGTCTCCCGTCCCGGCTCTGGGTAACCTGCTGGTCACGTTTCCGCAGACCACACACCTGACCTTTAGATGACAAGAGTGCTGGTTACAGGCTGGTGGTGAGCAACGGGACTTCTGCCTGCCTGTGCCCTCCAGTGTGCTCTGACGGGGTGCACAGCGCTCCAGAACTGGCTCCTCCCTGACCACCACCTCACACCCCCCCATCTCCTTTAACTGGCAGTGCCTGGGTCCCCACACCTGCCACAGCACACGTCACCTCTGGGGTCCTCACGTGTGGGACAGACCTTCTCCCTCTTCTCTGCTCAGTCAGCTCCTTTCTGGCCTTTAAAATGTGTGTCTGTGGCTGCAGAGCCATTGGACTGTGGTACAAATCTGTCTGAGGGGCAGGGAGGGGTGGACAAAGCTGCCTGGAGTCCTTGAGCTGGACTTGACTGCAAAGGAGACCTGTGTCTCCCAGGATGGGCCTGCCTCAGTTTCCCCAGTGGGAGCTGGGGATTCTTGGTCACTCGGACTCCTCGCTTGGCATCAGCACCCACTCCGGGAAGTCTGGCAGACCCCACGTGTGACTCCCCAGCCCTCCTGACGCTGAGGCCACCGGCCACCCTGCGGCTGGTCCTCGCCCGTGGGTTTACCCGACCGACCGTCTCTGGACCAGACGTGTGCTGACAGTGACCCCCACCCCCACCCCAGGGAGGAGCCAGGCCGTCTGCAGAGGGGACGAGCCCCTGAAGACAGCTTTCCCCTGCCCCAGCTTCTGCAAACTCACCCTCTAAATTCTTCATAGATTGGACCAGCAGCCTGGTCTTTCCCACTGACCTGTCCTCGACAGCGGTTTCTAAATTCAGACAGGATTTCAGAGGCTACTGGTTCTCAGAGAAACCAACACAACGACCCATACCTGATCCCATACACACGCAGGCCCACCCGGCTTCTCTCTGTGAGAACCTGGACAAGGCGCCCGAGATTCCCCAGGGCCGTCTTGGGACCACCCGTCTCAGGGGTCCTGGCTGGCCTCTGCTCCCAGACCCCCGTCCTGGGTCCACCTGTCTCGGGGTCCTGGCTGGCCTCTGCTCCCAAACCCCGGGTCCTGCCTGGACTGTCCTGTCGTCCCTATTTCCTCACGAGACTAAGAGTCAGATGGCACAAGGGCTGACCCTTCGGTCTCTGGTATGACCAGCAACACGGGCGGGTCACTGCATCTGGAGGGATAGGGGAGCCCCTGTCACAGGCCTGGGCGCCTGGAGGCTGACCTCTGTGGTGCCCATGATGTCCTGAAGCCAAGCCATGCCCCGTGCCTCTGCCCACCCTTGGGAGCATTTCCAAAAGGCAACCCCAGCCTGACTTGAAACCCTTCACCAGCTCCACGCCAAGCTCAGATCAAGTCCCAAGGTCTCAACTCAGCAGTGACCTCGCCATGTCCCCCATCCCCGGGCTTCACATCCAACCAGCCCCCAACACCCTGGGGGCTGACCTTCGCAGCCCTGGCCCCCACCATGCTTCTCCTGGCTTTGCTGAAACACCCTGTTCCCCGTTAGGACTCCCCTCCTCCCGAGCCTTCCCTGGGCAGTGAGGCGCCACCGACTCTGCCCCACCGAGCCCTCTCCTGGCTGACCCACCTGTGGGGTGATGCGTGGCTGCCCCCAGCTTTTAGGGATGGGGGTCTGAAGGCTAGGGTGTGTGCCCTGCTTCATCGCACAGCACAACAGCAGGCAACGCTCGTGGAGAGGAAGCGCGCAGCCGCCCGGCCCCGAGCACACCGAGCCGCCGCGGGAAGAGGAGCCGCGAGAGGGCATGCACACAGCCAGCTCCTGGGAGCGCCTCACCGTGTGAGCTTCAGACTGAGTTTTCGCCAGACAGGCTTTCCGCCCACCCACGGGGCACTAAGGTGAGCTTGCACTGCGTGACCTTCCCAGCATTAAGACGGGCTGTGAAGGATTTGGGGATATGCACTTGTTCTTAATAAAAAATTATTTTTCTCCAACAACTGATTTGCACATGGAAGGCCATGACTCATGATCAATTCTCAAATACGGGCAACTGTTTGGACCCGCGGAGAACCGTTCACAACCTCCCCTGGACGTGTCCACGGCCTCCTCCCTCCGAGGATGACACGAGCAACCAAAGTCTGCATATTTCTTCCAGCTTCCAGGGGTAAAGCCCAAGAAGGTGCCTCCTTCTGACTGAAGGAGGGTCCTCACATCCTCGAGAGGGGCGCTTCCTCTTGGCCCGGCCGGGCAGCAGCCGTGGCCACTCCAGGTCACCACACCTGGCACGTCTGTATCACCTCCTGCAAGGCCCTCACCCCCTCCACGCTCTTGTCCTTCACCGCCATGGCAAGGAGGACTGCTCTGTTTCCAGCTGCTTGAGACACGAACGCCACCAGGTTCTTGGCAAAGACGTGGATGAGAGGCTGGTGAAGGGAAGGGGAGAAGACCGTTTTAACTGCGGGAAATCTGTTCTCTTCTCAATGCCTTCGCTAAGGACCCCTCAGGAACCCAGACTGGCTTCCCACACCACCACTAAATTTCAGGGCCAGAGTGATTCAGGGTTAACGTGACTCTCCTAACACGCCAGTCATAAACACACTGCTAGGAGCATCATTAAATTTGTTTCCTTTGTGCTTGCTGGGTACTCTCTCTACTCTGGAAGGACCCACGAATGAGTCTGTGGAGGGAAGCTCTGTCAAACAGCACAGATGATCTTTCTAGAACGGAGCACAGACAACCACTCATTACCATAATGTATTGTGACAGGGTCAAACTGAGGGGAAGGTCTACATTACAAAATCAATACCTCCGCTTGTCTGCTGACAAAACGTTGATGGGGTGTGAGAACCATCCACCAAGGGCAGGCGGATGCCCTCAGATGCAGAGGCCTCAGAAAACCCTGTTGCAGGCTGGGGGTGGGGGGGCTGCCTGCCTGCCTGCCTGCCAGATGCTCTACGGCCATACTGACAAATTATAGTCACAGAAGTGCGTTTTCCGCCACCACAGGGAGCCCTACACTTTACCTCGTCCGGCCCGAGGAGGACTTTAGTGGTGAGCACAGGCTTGCTGATGTCACTGGTCACGTTGCTGGGTTCCAGGGAGACCAGGGTCCCCATTTTCCCGAACTGGGTCACCACCACCAGGATGTGGCTGCTGAAGGCCGTGCAGACCACCTGGGTTGGTACCCCACACACCACTTCAGTCTTCTGTTTTGATACCACCAATGGTTTGCCTTCCATGGCTGGGTCTGTTCAATGGTAACTTTAGTTTATGTTTAAAAGAAGGGGGGGGGGAGTAAATCATCAATTTCAGATAGGCCTTGGAGCTCCAGAATATGTACCACTTGGGATTAAAACAGAGTAAGAGGTGGGGGGCGGACCGCTCAGTGGTAGAGCGCATGCTTAGCATGCATGAGGTCCTGGGTTCAATCCCCAGCACCTCCACTTTAAAAAAAACTGTAGGCGCATTTAAAAGCCTGTCTCTGTTCATCCATACAGGTTTCACTCGCCTGGAACTTTCTGGATTCGTTGACTAGACACACACGTATACACAGACAGGCCGGGCAGAGGCGGGATGTCAAACACGCTTTTGTCTCTAGAGGTAGGTTGGGACTCTCCTCTCCCACGCGCTCGGGGCCCTCGCCGTCTGCACCGCGGTGACCCCACAGCCTCCTGAGGGCTCCCAGCGGAGCCGCGGGTGGGGAAGGAGGCGCCGCAGGTGCAGGGACCCGGGCCGGTGGCCGCGCCCCCGCCGCCCCTCCGGTCCACCCACTGAGGTTTCATTTTCCTTGTCTGGGGAAACCACCGGTCCCGCAGGAGAAGCAGCACCCCCACCACGGCGCGGGGCAGAGGGCGGCTGGCGCTGGACGGGGCCCACGGGGACGCCCACCCTCCCGGCCCGGCTCCGACCACGCCGCCCGCCCACCCACCTACCCACCTACCCACCTACCCACCATACCTCCCGCGCTCACCGCCCCGCGCCGCGCCGCGCCCGGAAGTGACGCACCTGGGAGGCCGGCGCGGGCCCGCCCCCGACAGGCCCCGCCCCACCCTCGAAGGCCAGGCCTCTCACTCGCTCCGCTGCTTCCGCCGGAAGTGCGGCCCTCAGGGCTTCCGGTCCCGCCGGGGGCTTCCGGGCGCTGAGCCGCGGCTTTCCGAGTTCCGGGGCAGCGCTGGCCGGGCGCTGTGTCTCGGGGAAGGGGCGGCAGCCCTGACGCGCGGGCCTCGGCCCCTCGGCCCCAGACCTTCGGTAGAGGCCTCTGGCTTCCGCGGAAGGGGGCCCTCGGGCTCTCCTCGTGGGGACCCTCAGAAGTGGGGTCTCGCCCCCGGGCCGTGGGTTCCAGGACCCTCGGAAAGGGGAGCTGAGAGAGGAAAGCGGGCTGCACGGCAGTTAAAGCGCTGAAGACGGATGAGGCCGTCGGGGTGGAAGGGCTCGCCCCGAGCGCCGCGCCGGCCGTGGGGACTGCAGCCTCGGAGCGGCGGGGGGCCGGGGGCGGGGCGGCCCTAAGAGGAGGCGTCCGGGGCGGGCGTTCCTGCCGAGCCCACCCGGCAGCAGTCGCGCTGAGCGCCGGCGGGGTGGCCCCGGGTTAGACAGCCAGGTTGCCCCGCACGGAGGATGGGGCTCCTTGCCAACATGAACATGCGGACGCCGCACAGCCGTGCAGCGGCGGGGGGTCTAGGACGGAGTCCCGGCGGGCGCCCGCCGCCTGGCCGTGACAGGCCTTGGGGCCCTCTGGGTGGGCCCGGGGGCCTCTGCCCTCGGAAGTCCGCCTGGGGTATCCTCCCGCGTCCGAGGGAATAAGCAGAGCTAACATTGTTGGCACTGGGTGTGTGCCAGGCGCTGGTCTAAGTGCTTTATATATAGTAACTCGTTTACTCTCAACAACCCCATTAAGTAGAGGCATTATTGTCCCCGTTTTACAGTCGGGATGTTCAGGTTCAGAGAACCCACCCCAGGTCACGAAGCTGGCAAGGGCTGGATCTGGGCTTCAGACCTTTGCCCTCAGTTACTGGTCCTGTGACCCGCATGCCCAGGTCAAGGGAAGGAGGAGGGACCAGTGCTGTCTGGTTCCTCCCAGGGATTCTGTGAGCCCCCCACTGCGTGTCTTCCCGTTGTCCAAGCTGGAGGTTGTGTCGGCAGGCTGGGGGAGGCTGGTGCTGATCCTGCCGTTAACTGAGCCTTGAGACGCTTCCTTAGGGAATTAACGCTCCTTCAAAGCCGCAGTCAGAAGCCTTTCTGTCCAGTTTCCGGACAGGCCTGTCAAGGCACGTTCCCCCCCTCGCCTGGTCTGGCCCCATCACTTACCCCCCAGGAAGCTTAGGCATCTCTCATATCTTTGCTGCCTCTGCTCACAGTTCTAATGACTCTTTGTAACCCAAGTCAAGTCAAACGAAGCGTGCTCCCTCCAAAATGATTTCTGGGGGCCTAAAAGAAGAGGCATGTATACAAAACACGATCAAAACTGCCGTAAAAATCACGGGGAAACTTGTTTTTGAGCTTTCTTGCAGCCAGTTCACGGAGGGAAGGATCATGAGTTTCACGGCTCTCATACTCAAAAGGGGGAAACATACCAATTTCTCAGGAGAGTCTAAGGTTTTGTTGGTTCTAAATTTAAACACACACCTACCCACCCACACCCCAAAAGCAAATTGACAATGTATTACCACATGAAACCTTTACAAGTTTCATTTACTTGTATTCACCTTTCGTGCACTCTCTCTGTAGGCAAATAGACACAAGAAATCTGACCCCCCCCCCCCAAAATCCCCTAACCCTGAAATATACTTGTCACCTTTATACAAGAGTAAAAGAGATGTTGGAGGACAAACTGGATGGTGTTTTGATGACACTGTGGCTGTCTTTTGATCTGGATTTTTGGTGAAGACTGAGCACAGGAAACAGGAGGTGGGAGGGTGAGGTGGCGGCAGTCCTGGGAGGGAGCTTCCTGGTGGCCCAGGGGTGTGTGGGCGGGAGTTACACACTTAGAACAGCGGAGAGAGAGCTCACTGCCTGCCACTGACTGTTCTCCAGGGCAAGGCAGTACCTGAACTGGAAAGGAAGATCCCCTAAGTGAATTCACTAACAGTGGGAATCAAATAGGAATAATATCAATAGTGGCGCAGAGGAGTTTGAGAATTTATCCTGAAAAAAAAGGGGGGAGGGGGATATTTGCATTCGTCTTGTCCTCAAGGAAATTTAGGTTATGAATGCAATTATAATTAATTTGTCGAACCAACAAAAGAGTAACCAAGTGTTGCTTCGGCGGGGTCATAGTTTTCCCAACAGATTGTACAATACCTCTACCCGTTGTCCACGTCGTGTGTGATTTCCTCAGCTCTGACAGGGAGGATCAGCTGCACGAAGGCCTGTGCAAGGACACGGTCCCTCTCCCCAAGAATGTCTCTCTGTCCTTTGATATTCAAATCACCTCTTGTCGAAGTACCGCCCTGCCTGTCGTTAGCCTCCTCAGCTTCCTGTCCCCAGTCGCCTGCGGTTCTGGTACATCGGGAGGGACGTTAGAGTGAAGCCCAGCTGTATGAATAGTCACTTCGTTAGTGAAACTCTTTGTGTTATGGCAGTGTCTGTTTAGCTCTGCAGGCTCCCAGGTAATCGGCATGCCACCCATCAGGACCTCCCAGGCATCACGGTCTGGGAGTGGGTAGGGCTTGGGGCCTCAGAATCAACCGCGGCCATCCTCACTAACTTTGTGCCTTTGGGCAATTCACCCTGTGGCCTCAGTTTCTCAGCCTGAAAATGGGGGTGACAGCTGGGCTGCCTTGTAGGGCTGAGCGAGGTGGTCTGTGTGCAGCAATTCACCGGAACTTTCTGAATTTAGCCATTGAACTTCATTATTAACCCACAGTTCTGTCATCCTTCAGTAAATGAAATCCGCTGGTAGACACTGAATGCGAACCAGCCGTCGGGACTCACGTTGGCGGTTCTGGTTGTCTTTGCCCTTGGCCTGTGTGGCCTGACGGCCCTGGGCCTTGCGGGAGGCTCTCTCCAAGTTGTCAGGAGGAGACTCCCAGGGTCTGCCTGAGTCCTGTAGTCTCAACGTCCCTCTGAGTTTTTGTGAGACGTGCTAATGTGTGGAACCTTTTTTTTTTTTTTTTTTTTTTTTTTTGCATGAACGGTAAACACTCACTTTTCTTGGTGGGTCTTTTAAGAAGAGCTGGTAGGAGACAGTTGGAGATTCCATTTGTGATGCAGGCCTGAGACAGCTGTCAGATACAGGTATTTTATTACATTTAGATTATAGATATTTTGGAGTGAGTGAGGGAAGCTGTTTCGTTAGGATGTTTTCCAGTGTAGGTGACAGACAGCCACGTGAAACCATCTTATGACCCCAAAGGGGAACGGACGGGCAGATCTGAAAGGATGCGGAGATGCACACAATTTCTTTCTGCACCTCCAAGCTCTGCAGTCGCCTTAGCTCAGCCTCGGAGGGGCTCTCCCCGCGCTAAAATCACCAGCCTCTGCGCCTCCGCCCCTCTCCGTTCCCCACGTCCCCAGTGAAAGTCCCAGGGCTGAATCACCTGGGATCAGCCTGGCTCACATGCCTGCCCCCGAACCAATTGCTGTTTGAAAGACACGTTAATGTAAACGCGACTTCCCGTGCATCTGAGAGCTTAAAAACCTCTAAATAGCGTCTGTCCCCGAAGAAATCATAAGTGGAAATGACAAGCCATTTAGAACTGCCCTCCCCCGGAGACCACTCACCTACTTTCTGTTTCTGTGGCTTTGCTGTTCTGGACATTTCCTGGGAAGGGCCTCTGCCTCTGTGGCCCTGTGTCTGTCTTCCCTCAGCGGTCGAGGTCCTCTGTCCCAGCCTGTGTCAGGGCTCCTCCGCTTCCTCGATTCTTCCTTCCTTGATAACCCAGAGGATTAAATGACATCACGTTTGCAAAAGGGCCTCGTTTAGGGCCTGACACACACAGGGCGTTTAGGAAAGTTCCCTTCCCTTCCTGAGTCGTCGGATTCCACCGGCGATGCCACGTGCACGGGTATCAGCGGCTCCCACCTCTCCGCGCGCCAGGCTGCTTCTGCGAGGACGGAGAGACGAGGCTGGGTGACGTAACCCCACCCCTCACTCCCCATGATGGGCCCTGGGTCCGGTAAGGGTCCAAGCAGCCTCTGATGGACGTGGAGGCTGGGCGGTCCTGATGCCGCCGTCCCGTCTCTGGGGAAGGGCTGCGGGGGCGCAGGCCGGCTCTCCTGTCACAGGATGTAAAGGCACAAGTGGAGGCAGCGGGGCCCAGCTCAGCGCCCGGACCAGCTTCCCAGCTGTCTGCAGCCCTGTAGCTCTGCGGGCCCTGGTTTCTACGCCAGCCTCGTCCCTGCCCTTCTTTGCCCCCGGCACCGGGTGACTTTCTCCTGCAGCGTGGCTGCGGGCCGTGCCTCTGCCTGTGTGGCGAGGCGTCCTGGCTCAGCGGTCTCCAAGACGCTTGAACAAAGAGCAACACAGAAATACAGACAGTTCGAGCCGGGGGCTCCATGACACACAGGTGGCCTCTCGTAGCACCAAGTTATCTAAGATGGTGAATGGTTCTTTTTTTTTTTTTCCTTTTCCCCCCCTTTTTTTTTTTTTTTTTTTACAAACTAGGATTCTCCAAGTTGAGGGAGGGAACAGAACATAAAGAGTAAAGGCAACCCCGTGAACATCACGTATATTTCACGACGAAAGCAGCACCCTGGGACTGTGAAATTGAGGTTTTTCCTGACGGAAATTAATGGATACTGTTAAAACTGAGTCCAGCCTGTAAGGATCCAGGGAGCAGCCCAGCCGGAAAGGAATAACTCCTCTTCCCAGGGAGCATTTAGAGGTCAATCCTGAGACGCCCGCGGCACAGGGGCAGAGGCATAGACCCCGTTCTCCCGCGCGGGCCGGCGAGGGCTGTGGTCCCGGGCCGCCCGAGCTTCGGCGTGCTGTGTCAACGGGTAGTTTTATTTAGCGTCTCACAGTAAACAGAAAGGAAATCCTGTGTTTTCAGAGCTAATTCCATCAGGGCACAGAATTGAGAGTTTAGCTGGTCACTTTGTTTTCTGCCGAACTTAGTCAAGCTCAGATATTCCAAAGTGTAACAGAGCGAGGCTTTCTGTCCTCATTAGAAATATTGAAAGCTGCCTCGGACTCACGTCGTGCACTGTTTGTTCAGTTCTTTAATAAGTGAAACCTTAATCCACATACAATTTCGGAGAGCCGTTCTCTCAATATTTTAACAAGTTATTTCCCCTGGTAAGAAGCCGTCTGGTCCCCGGGTGGAGCCGGACGACACCGCCTTCCAGTCTCTGCCGAGGCTGGGTGTTGCCTGTGTTCTTGTCCCTTGCGGGGAGAGGACAGGGGACCAGCGTGCTGTGCTGCGGGTCCCGGGGCCTCGGGGGACGTTTGTTGAATTGGGTCACATTCAAGCCCGCGTGTAAAGCGGTGGGTCCAGGGTGTGGGAGGGGTGGGGACGGGGCAGGATGAAGCGGAAGGAAGCGCAAGCCCTGCCCTGGGGCCCTGGCGCCAGCTCGCTGATGACCTCAGACAGTTCCCCTCTCTGGTCCTCTGTTTCCTTGTCTGTGAAATGGGCAAATTGGCCAGGTGGCCTCCAGGTGCCTCTGATCCCTGGGATGGGGGCAGGGCCGTAGAGAGAGAGGTGGCCAGGGGACACCCAGGGTCGGAGCTGGGCTGGTCTGAGCAGGGAGGGGGTGGAGTGGCTGGGATGCTGATCACAGGGCCGCACACCTGTCTGCGCTCTCAGAGCTGTGCCGTGAGCGAACCCTGAGCTACGTACCCCGAAGAGGGGAAGTAAGTAACTCAAGCAAACAAGAACGGACAGAAATGGTAGAGAGACTCCCCCCCAGCCTAAACAAACCAGGCTCTCGGTTTAAATGAAGGCCCATCACACCTCTTAGGGTGGCTAATATGTACACGTGTGTATGTGTCCAGGTCTGTGCACACACACCCCAAACAGGAAGTGTTGGCTGGATGTGGAGCACCTGGAACCCTTGTGCACTGTTCACGGGAATGTAAAATTGTGCAGCTGCTGTACAAAACAGTGCGGCGGGTCCTCAAAAAATGAAACATAGAATTACTATCCTGCCCAGGTCCCGTCACCTCAACACCTCAGTGCACACGGGTCTGTTTCCACTGCCTGGGCCTGCACTGTGTCGGTGGGGGCTTTCCCTGTGGAAGTTCTAAAGTCACTCATCCATCCATTTGTGTGTGCATCCATCCGTTCCTCCAGCCACCCATCCATCTGCATGTCCATCCATCCACCCATCCATCCAACCATCCATCCATCCATCCTTCTTCTCCCACCCACGTGTCCATCTGTCCATCCATCCATCCTTCCCACCTTCCTTCCTTCCATCCATCCATCCATCCACCCACCCATCCATCCACATGTCCATCCGTCCGTCCATCCATCCATCCATCCTTCTGCTCATCCATTCTCCATCCACGTGCCCATCCACATATCCATCCATCTATCCTTCCATTCTTACACCCATCACTCAATGAACCTTTGCTGCTAGGAGCTAGTCTGAGTGGCCTCCCAGATGCCCACCGGTTTACTGCTGAGATGAGACCGATGATGAGTATGTAACTGCAGGTCCAGCAGAGCCAGGTAAAAACAGGAACCCCCCCCCCCCCCCCAGCAAGTGGAGCAGGCAAGACCTTCGGAGGAGGTTGGAGGGAAGGAGGAGGTACTCCTCTAGGAAAACAGCTTCTAAAAATGAAGACAGTGGTTCATAAGCAACGAGGTCCTGGTTACACAGGACCTCCTGCCTGGCGAAAAAGGCTGGTCACGACCCTGCGTCACAGAGGTGGCCCTGAAGGGGTGGTGGGGCTGAAGAATTAGGTGGGACGCTCAGTTTCCACGCTCATGCGTTTGTGCACTGTGTGCGTTTTCAGCACACTTCAGAGAAGAAAAGGGGGAGTGGGCCGGGTACTCACGGCCGTCGTAGCCGGGGTCTTGCACCTCGTAGAGGCAGCCACAGCCGCCAGGAGAATCCAGCAGGGGAATCTGAGTGGGCGGGCTGGCAGGGCTGAGCTGCTCAGCGGCCCCAGGGAGAGCTGGGCGGGGAGTGCCTGTGTTACCAGGGAATACCTCTGGGGGGCAGCAGAGGCCACAGAACGGTCTCAGCACGCGGAACAGGGACAGGGCTGAATCCAGTGTGCGCCGCCGAGGAACCGAGGAGCCCTGTCTTCCTCCTCCTCCTCCTCCTCCTCGTCCCCGCTGGGAAGAGGGCCTCCTCCTTCCCTCCAGCCCTTCCCACCCCCATCCGCCCTTGGGCAGGGCTGGCCTCCAGCTGCCATGCAGAGGCCCTGCATCTTCCCTGGAGCCCAGGAGCCAGTTCTTTCCTCTTCCTCTCTGTCTCCTCCCCCCTCCCTCCCCCCACCCGCCCCTCCCCCTTTCTCCCTCCCGCCTCTCGTCTCCCCACCTCTCCCCCCCCACGCCCCACCCCACCCTGCCCCTCCCCCCGCCCCACCCCTCCCCCTCTCTCTCCCCACCCCATCACACTTTCTTATCTGGGTGTGTCCCTCTCTCCATCCAGTCATCTAATGAAGAGTTCTTTGTCCTTCAAAGGTGTCAACATCTGTAATTTATGTCCCAGGCACTAGGGAAACTTGAGGGCCATAGCAAGAAGTCCAGGTCCAACCTGCAGTCCCCTGCGGAGACCGTCAGGCACTCACAGGTAACAGGATTATAAATCAGACTGCAACGTGAGCTTTCAAAGTCAGGACTAGGAAATATAAGTTGGACTAGACTGTCGGCCATAATAAAACACAAAGTGAGTACATGCTGGTCTCTCTGTCCCCCATAGTCACTATTATTGGGCCTCAGGGTTAGCTTTGAGCTTCCTGGTAGCCACAGATAAAAGGGAAACAAGATCAGGCACCCAGGTACCTACCTCATTGTCCATGGTCAGAAGCACAAGGCTGTCCAGACTCCTGCAGGGATGGCAGTTCCCTCCTGGGGCTTTCTTCAGGGGCCTGCTGGGTGTCAGGGCGATGCCTGGGCACTCTCACTGCCCCTCGCTGGGCTGTAGCCCCAGGGTCACTCAGACAGGACTGGAGGATTTGGGTCACGGGGAGCAGGGACCCAGTCCCACTCAGGGCTAAGCCTTGAGGAGCTGAGGGCCTCGACAGTCTCTGGGGAAACTGCAGGGCTCTTGCCAGGCTCGGTTTTAGTTTTTGTAACTTGAAAAAGTAGAGGCATGATTTGCATATGGCTGATGCACTGGGTGCGCGGTTCTGGGATTTGACCAACGTGTGTGATCGTGTAACCATGACCGCAGTGCCACCATCCCCTGGTTCCCTCCGGTCGGCCCAGAGCCTGTGACCCCTGGGCTGTGCCCTGTCCCTGTGGTTTTGCCTTTTGCAGGATGTCATCTGAACGGAACCCCACGGGAGGGGCTGGCAGGGCTGTGGGGAGGGTGAGCTGTGTGTGCGTGCGTGCGTGCGTGTGTGTGTAAGTGTGCGTGCGTGTCTGTGCGGGCACACGGATGTCTGTGTGTGGGGTGTGCCTGCGTGGAGGCCGTGGGCCCAAGGGCTTGATGCTTCCCTGCGCGGGGCTCTCCCGTGTCGGGCCCCTCCTCGTGTGCTGGTGGGCACTGCCTCTGCTGCCTGACTTCGCGCTGCCGCCAGGGATGATCTCCCTTATGGGTTTTTTGAGGGGGCAGGTAATTAGGTTAACTTATCAATTAATTAACTACTGGGGGGCCCGGGGATTGAACCCAGGACCCGGGGCAGGCTAAGCGCACGCTCCACCCCTGAGCTCGCCCCGCCCACCATGAGCTCCCTTGGGAGTTAACAGCCGAAGCTCCTCTGCTGACAATTAGCCCTTCCCGCCTTGTTTCCGGGTGGTTTGTCACCCCCGCCCCCCTGGGGTCACGGCCCCCTCACCCCTGGGCACTGCTGAGAGTGCCACCTGGGAGCGAGGCTCGGAGCGGGGACCCGGCGGGCGGCGCACCTGGAGGTTCTGCTGCCCCTGGAGTGCGGACCCCCGGGCCGGACGCGGGCGGGTGGGCCGGGCCCCCAGTCCTCCGTCCTGGCTCCGGGCACAAGGCCGTCGGCTGTCCTGGCGACGCACAGAAATCAGGCCTGCCTGGGGGGGCGGGTGCAGTGGGGGCTTTTTAATTCACTGCGGTTACGGTTCTGCGTGGCTGTCCTGCGCAGGCAGTCAGCCGCCCCTGGCAGCCCCTGATGTCCCAGCCACGGACTCTGCGGAACATTCCAGCACCTCTGCCAGCTGGGGGAGCCCAGGCCCGAGGCTGTCTCTGCTCTGAAGCAGCAGAGACAGCTCCCCCACAATGTGCTGTGGAGGTGGCCGTGTGGCGACAGTGAGGGGGACACAGGCCTCGCAGAGCGCAGCTGGGGCCACGGGCTGGCCGGCGGCCTCTCCGCTGATTATTACAGTTGTCAAAACGCTGGGCCCTTGAGGGGCTTCTCTGTCCACCCCTTGTCTGGTGGGGGGGGGGACTCTGGCACCCTGGGACAGGTCTAGGGGCAGGGAACTCACTCCAGGACCAGGCCTGGCAGAGCAGGCCCCTCCCCGGTCACCTGGGCCCGGGTCCAGGTGTGCGGGCGGTGGTGCCTCGGGGTGCAGTGGTGGGGGGTCTGCTGGTCTCCTTGGAGATCAGTCTTGGCTCCATCACCAGGAGGCAGCTGTCCACAGCCTCCCGCATCTTCTCTCCTGCACACGGAGGGCGTCCCTGAGCCCCTGCCTGTCCCCGGCTGCGCCCCTCCCGCCATGCGTCTGGCTTCCCTCTGCAGCACCCCGGGGCCGTGGCCCCTGAGAGCCTGCACTCCGGGAGCAGAGCGGCCTGAAACCAGGGAAAAGAACACTGGGGGATTTGGCTTAAACTCATTAAACCCCACGAGCCCTCCTGCCGCGTGATCGCAGCCCGCACCCGGCCTTCTAATCTCGTTCGGGCCTCGGGGTAATTTGTTTAGCTGTGCTGATCAGTTGAAGGTTGATTCAATTGGACTTGGGTTATTTATTTGTGCCCGGATTTGCTAAGTGTCATTGGAGGTACGTGAGGTCTTCATTATGGCAGCGAGATGGCTTCATTAGGGTGGTGGCCACTCCTGCCCCACCCTCCCCCTCCGCCCTTCTCCTGGCCCCTGGGTCCCCTCCCTCCTAGGGAGGGCATGGTTGCCAGGGGAGCAGGGGTATGGCTCAATCGCCCCGTTCCCCAGTGCAGCTGGCTTGGGGGTGGACACTACGCCAAGGGGCTGAAGATCTGACGGCCTGCAAAATCTGCTCATCAAATTACCAGTCCCTGGTGAGCGTGGGTGACCTGCTGTCCTGTGCTCACCCCCCGGGGAGGACCCCAAAGGCCTCCACCTCCCTAAGCCTTGGTTTTCTCATCCGCAAACTGGGAACACTGGTCTTCCCTCCTGCCGCCTCCCGGGGGTGGGCTCATGGGGTGAGCCCTCCCGCCCCCACGACTTGTGCATGTGGACACTGAGGTCGCAGGGAGGGCAGATGGGGTCAGCGCTGGGCCCTCTCTTTGGGCAGCTGGGAGTGAATGATGGATGGCCCTGCGGTGCCGCCCAGGATAAGCGGACCTGGCAGTTTGCCGCTTCCTGCCCTGAGGTCGGACGCCTGGCTGGTTCCGCTTCAGAGTCCTGGGTCATCCTCGCCTGTCCCACGGCCTCGACCCTCCAGGTGGGAGGTCCCATCCCTGCCACGTGTGACGAGGTCACCCTCAGGGCTGCTCTCTGGTCCGTGCCTTCCAGCCGGCAGTCTCTCTGGCACCGAGCAGGCGAGCTGGAGGGACGGGAGAGTACTGCGTGGAGCTGGAGGGTCCAGGCTAGGCATCAAGAGAGACAAGTGAGGGGTGGGGTGCCCCCCAAGGGGTCTGGGCTCTGGAGGTGGCCCAGAGGGCTGGAGTGCTGAGAGCCGGGGCAGAAGAAAGTTTGGTAACCATTCACCAGCTGTGACATAGGCACCCAGGGCAGGGCGGAGAGAGGGGGACCGGCAGGGGGCAGAAGGTCCAGCGGCAAAGACCCCGCCCATGTTCCCTGCCCGGGAGCACCCCAGAACTGGCGGGCTTCCCCTTCCACCCCGTCCAGGAGAGGAGCCAGAGCCAGAGCCCGGTCGGCCCCCTCAGCGGGTACCCTCTGCTCTCAGAGCCCAATGGGCCTCTGTGGCTCCAGCTGATCCCTTAGCTGAACCAGGAAGTATCTGATTCCCGTAGAGGGGAAGCGATGTGTCTGAGGTCACTCAGTGCATGGGGCAGTGCAGGGACCAAGGTCCAGGGCCACGAGAGGAAGACACTGGGAATGACCCAGGAGCCAAGCTCCCCACTCCCCAGACTCCAACCCGTTAACGCCTCAGAGCAACCCAATCACCCCTTCTCACGTGGGAGGCCGTGGAGGCTCAGAGAGTTTAAGTGACTTGTCCGAGGCCTCACAGCTGCTCCATTGCAGAACTGACTGCAGATCCATCTGCTTCTGCCCCCAGCCCTGTCCTTCCCTGTGCAAGACAGGAGTCAGGGCCATTCCGGGGAAGGCTCAGGGGTCCCCCTAAGCTGACCCCGGGAGGAGGAATGCTGTCACTGGGAGGAGTTCTTGGGAACTCCAGTGGTGGGGCCAGGGGAGGAGCAGTCACCAGGGGCGTCTTTGCGCCTGTCACCCTGTGGATGGCGGCAGCTCCCTGCACTGGGTGGCCCTGGGAGCCACTGTGGTGCATCCTCAGAGCCACCCCCCAAGGTATTGGGGGTGTTTCTACACCAACTCCATCAGGCACTGCTGAACATCTTGTCCTGGACCGTCTCCTCCCATCCCTGGGATGTCTTGTGGTCCTTACGCCACAGGTGGAGAAACTGAGGCTCAGAGAGTCTTGATGGGGTCAGTGCCCAAGTGCCCACGCCAGGAAGCCTTCCGTGCTGGGTCCAGCCCCTCATAGGGTTCCTGAGTTGCCCTGGGTTCCCACTGTCATTGCCTCGATGACCTGACGTGTCCCTCCAGGCTGAGAGCCCCGAGGGCAGGATGCACTGAATGCCCCCAGCTCCCAGCAAGCCCTGGGCAGCGGGAGAGGGTGTGTCAGGCCGCATAACAAGCCACACACTGACCGTTTCATTACAGTTCCTGGTTTGTGGGTCGAGAATCTGGGCTGGGCTCAGCTGGATGGTTCTTCTGCCCCACGAGGTGTTGACAAGAGGTTGCGTGGGGCACTCAGCTGGGGGATGGGCTGGTCTGGAGGGTCCCAGACAGCTTTACTCACCTACCTGGTGCCTCGGCAGGGACGGCTAGAAGGCTGGGCTCAGCCAGGACTGTCACTGGGGTTCCCACCTGTGGCCTCTCCAGGGTAGTGGACTGCATACATGACAGGCCAGGGCTCCCAGACCCAGTGTCCCAAAAGGCAGGAGGTGGAGGCGGGCCCGGAAGCCAGCACCACAGTGCCCACCCCCTGCTCTCTCTATCTGTTAATTCATGTGCATGCTAATAAAATGCACATCGCACAATAGTTACATTCGACCATTTGCGTCAATCCAGCGTCACTGAATTCACTTACAACGTTGTGTGACCATCGTCATCTATACCGGAAACGTCTTCATCGCCTGCAGCAAAACCCTGTCCCCGTTAAGCACGCACCCTCTTGCTTTCTGTCTATGAATCTGACCCCTCTGGGGACCTCACATGAACGGAGCCCTACAGTAGTGTCCTCTGTGTGTGACTGACTTCGCTGAGCACCATGTCCTCAAGGTCCATCCACGCTGTAGCAGGTGTCAGAGTTTCCTTCCTCTTTATGGCTGAATTGTATCCCACTGTGTGGATGGACCCCACTTCAGTGTCCATTCATCCTTTGGTGGTCACTGGGGGGTCGTTCCACCTTCTGGTGGCAGTGAGTAATGCTGCTATGACCACGGGTGTACAAGACTCTGTCTGAGCCCCTTACACCCTTGATAAGCAGTCCCCGGAGCCTGGAGCCCAGGGCAGGGGGCACAGGAAGAGGGCAAGAACTTGCAGCATCTTTAGTCCACCATGCCGTGCGGTGTAGAGAGAGGTCTGCTGGAAACCTCGGGCCACAAAGCAAATCAGGAGGCAGCTGCAGATCAGATGGCGGAGGAAAGGGGAGATGGGGCCCCAGTGTCTGGGGATGTAGGAGAAGCTGGACTGGGTCTGGGAGGACGGGTGGAGGCTTCTGGAGGGGTGGGGCCTGAGGTCCTCAGCCTGGCGGAGGTGTGAGCCTGGGCTCCACTGCCCAGGAGCTGTGTGACCTGAACCATCAAACGTCCTCCCTTGGAAGATGGGAGCAGATAACTGGCCACCCTTGCAGGATGCTGAGGGGATTCAGTGGGGAACTTTGTGCAAACCTCTAGCCTGGTTCATAGTCAACCGGGAGGTCACGGGTGTTGAGAAGGACGAGAGACTCTCCTCTGCCATCCCCAGGTCACACCTGCTGGGCTGGGGAGAGTGGGGGCGGGCTTCCCAGAAGGCCATGCCGGTGCAGGGCCAGGGCTTGGCGTTTGGTGAGTCTGAGTCAGACCTCTTGGGGAGGCCGGCCGCATTGTCACTGTTGGGAGCTCTGGGGTGAGCTGGGGGCTGACTGGGTGGTTCCCACTGCTCTAGCAGGGCCCACCCACCTGCGGCAGCGTCCCGGGGCCGCCCTCTTGAGGCAGGCCCAGGGTGCTGCCCTCCGAAGCCATGACCGGGGCAGGAACGTCTAGGGGCAGCCTTCCAGGGGGGCCCCTCAGGTCAGCCTTGGGAACGTGTGCCATCACTCTCGCTACAGTCCAGCGGTCGAAGCGCGCCCTGGGCTAGGCCCAGACCTAAGGGAGGGAAAGCACACTGCCTCCTGGGCAGGGAGAACCGCTGTGGCCAGGTCTGCAGGCTGGTGCCCCAGAGGCCCAGCCAGCGGTGTGCAGCAGGCTGGGCACGAGGCCCCGCCCCCAGGAGGGCGAGCGCGGGAGCCGCTGACTCTGCGGGCCTGAGAACACAGCACCGGGAGCATCCAGTGGGCGCTCAGTGTGTGCTTATCACAGGATGTGTGAGGAGTGAAGGAACCAACCAGGCTGGACCTCAGGCGGGTCCGGGCTCCCTGCTCGGCCGCACGTCGTGCGGGACTGCAGGGCCAGCGGCGGCAGCGGGCGCCCTGCGGCACCTGTTTGGGCATGAGACCTCTGCCTGTCGCTCCCACCCACATTCCCGCCCGCCTCCCGCCTCCCGCCTCCCTTTCCTTGCACATCAGCCAAACTCCGACTCCCCCAAGGCTGCCTCATCAAACATTCCTTCCTCCTCATCACCATAATTTCTCGTTTGTAGGTTAAGCTGCACCTGGGGTTCTCAGCAATCCGCTCGCTGCCTTGCAACTTGCCGACTTCTCAAATGTCTCATCCTCTCCCGCCTCTTTCCTTCTGGAGGAGGAAGCTGGCCGTGGCGGGAGCGGGGAAGGCTGGCGGCTCCCCACTGCAGTCTGTAGGGCTTCGTCTGGAAAGACGCAGCCTGATCCAGCTGTCTGTCCGTCTGTCCATCCTCTCCAGACACTGTGGACTAGAGAGATGAGTTGGGATCAACCGACATTTTCCAGAGCTTTCCGCCTGCCAGGTGCTCTCAGCGTGCCGTGGGGGCGTTACTTGTTGAATGCTGAGGACGCACACCCCCTGTGCTCCCCATTTTGTCCCCAGAGAACCCAGGCTCAGGCAGGCGTGTGGCCTGCTCCAGGTCACCTGGATAGCGATGAGCGCAGGGGGACTGGAGCCCGGCCTCTGGGACTGCGGTGTGTTTGGGAAGGGACGCATCCACAGCACAGGGCGGCTTGCGGGATGGGTGCCGGCCGAGCAGGAGGTCGGGAGGCTGGGGATCGCTGAGTGCCTCTGCGTGCACGTGCCGGGGAGCGAAGCCCTGGGCTGCCACTGGGTCCAGCTTGCCTGAGCCCCGCTGGCCCCGGGGAGGTGGGGGGTGGGCTCTGCTCACCTGGCAGAGACGACGATGCAGCGAAGTGTCGAGAGAGAGGCGCATCTCTCTGTCCGGCCAGCTGCAGGTGGAGGCGAGGACGGAGCCCTGCGGAGCTCAGGAGTGAAGCTGGCGCCCAGCCAGACCGGGGACCTTGGGACCTTGGGAAGCTGTCACCCAGCAGGGCGGGCAGAGGCCCCCCTGGAGAGAAGGCCTGCGGGCTGCAGACCCCAAGCCCAGAAGCACTTCCCCTGCTATTCCCAAGTTCCCTGCCTTTCTGAGCCGGGACTGAGGGCTCCAGCCAACAAGGGGCCAGAGCTCCAGGCCAAGGGTGCTGCTCCCTCCTCCCCGCTCCTCCTCCCTCCTCCTTCCCCTTCCCTCCTCCCTCCTCCGTCCCTCCTTCCCCCTCCATCCCTCCTCCCTCCGTCCCTCCTCCCCTCTCCATCCCTCCTCCCTCCATTCCTCCTCCCTCCATCCTCCCTCCTCCCTCCCACCCATCCCCCAGCAGGGAGGACAGGTAGGGAGCTGCACCCCTGGGGATAGAGCAGTGACAAGACCACAGAGGCCACCGTTTAGCAGGAGAGAGAACAAGTCCGTGACCACATGTGCTCCGAGGGCTGGGCCTTGTGGGAGGAACAGCAGGACACTGACTTGGGCAGGGGGCCGGGGGAGTCTCTGATGAGAGACCTTTGGGCTGGGGCGGGGCAGTTGCGGGCGGACGAAGGCAGCCCGTGGGGATGGAGGAGACACTGTGCTGAGGCGTGGGGCCAGAGCAGAGCGGGTGGCACTGGTGGGATGGGGGCGGGCCATTTACTGAGCAGCGTGTCCTGGGCCCAGCAGGCAGGGAGGGGCAGGTGCCGGGGCCTCTCACTGCAGCGTCCCCTCGCCCCCACCCCCATTCCCACTCCCCTGCAGCTCCTCATCCAGGATGCCTGCCCGGAACAGGCCTGAGTCCTGGGGGCCTTGAAGACACTGCCAAGCCTCTCTCCCCAGATGACGTCATCACTCACCACTTGACAGGAAGCCGCTCCCTGCTTCCCAGGCCGACCCCGAGGGCTTCACCTCTGTGTCTTCAGCCCATTGTACAGATTATTCTTCCATTAGTGAAATCACACAGTGGGGACCGAGGGACTTTCATCTCCAAGAGGCCTTGCAAACATGGATCACTAAAAATTAGTGAAAGCATTCTCATCTCTAAGTGCCTCTAGGCTGCAATCTTCCCTTCCTGTGTCAGCTGAGGGAAATGCAGCCTTGATTACAGGAAGCTCCTGGGTGGGGTGTGGGGCAGCCTCGGCTCCCCCTCCTGGGTGCTGCATGTGGGGACCGTTCACAAGGCAGCCGGCAGCAATCAGACATTTGGGGAGAAGGAGAGATGGCCCTAGGGGAAGGGTCCAGCGTGCTCCAGGCTCCCGGGGCTGCCCCCAGGGCTCGGACGGCCCGCGGCCCTCGGCAGGTGCTGTGCTGAGGTCCCCTGCGCCCCACTGCAAGGACAACTTGGGTTGGCCTTGAGGGGCCCTGTCCCTTTGCTTCGTGACCCCAGACGAGCGCCACCCCCTCCCACCGCCTGCCTTTCTCATTGATTCCAGGGTCTCGAGGACGCCTTCCCCCGCCTCGATTCCCCCAGATCCGAGACAAGCTTCTGGCACCTGCCGCCTGGCCAGGCTTGCTCTCTGGTGTAAGCTCTGCTTCAGCTGAAAGGTTGAGCTGATAATGAAGTTTCTTCAGATCCATTATGTTCACCAGGGTTTCTCCCCAAGGGAGCCCTTGATGTCAGATCTGCAGCCTCTGCAAAGCAGGGTGGCCAGGCCTTGGGCCTTCCTTGGGGTCGGCCGAATGCAAAAGAGTAGGTGTGCTGGGGGGGTTGGCGGCCTTCTCCCCAGGCAGATGTGTGTGTGGTACGTGCAGCCCTCACAACTTGGGGTTCAGAAAGCCAGGGCCTCTGGGACCTGGCAGGTGCTCAGGGATGGGCATGCACGGGTCACCTGCCCAAAACACCAGGGTGCATCCAGAAGTACTTCTGGTTAACTTTTAGGGAGAAGGGGGCGGTGCCCAGTACACAGGACTCTTGGAAGACCATTTCTGAAGCACTGCTTTGCGTGCACCAGGTTGGAGAGAACTGTCATGGTCAACGCTGAATTAGCAGAGCGTGGGAGTCTGGGAACCCTCGGCCAGGCTTCGGGTTGGTCCCACACCTGGGTTGGCAGCAAGGCTGGAGCAAACATCAGGTGAGCAGGACTCCAAGACTGAGGGCTCCCCATGGGAGACTAGGATGGGGCCGTACTGGCTCTGATGACGGTGCCTCCACCCCGGTGGCTGTTCGTGTGCAAGTCTGTGGGCATGCGGGATGGGATCTGGGGAGTAGCGAGTGATGCTGGAAAGGGTGTGGAAAACCAGACCCCAGTCAAGAGGCTGTTGGGGAGCTGGGAGACAGAGCCATGGGTAGCGAGCTGCAGTGCGGTGCCTGCAGTGAGGGACACTTGGCCCCCGATCCTGGTATGGCCTCTAAGGAGCTGTGCAACCGTGGGCAAGTCAATCACTGTCTCTGAATGGCAGTGGCCTTGTAGGTAAGGCCTGAACCGTGAGGTGCTCTAAGAGCTAGGAATCATGAGTGTAAGACACCAGCCCAGAGCCTGCCGGGCCCGAGCTGGGGCACAGCCCGTTGGGGTAGTTAGCTGCTGACGTGTTTCTCTGTGCATGGACTGTGGGTGAGCCTTCTCCCGGGGCTGAGGAGCATGAGGACGGGCAAGGCTGTTTTCAAGGAGCTGACCTCCTAGTTGGAGGGACACTCGACAAGCAGCTCCAATCTAGTGTACTCAGTGCTGTGATGCGGAAATGGGCTGTGGGCACCCAGAGCAGGGGTGGGGGTTCTCAGGGGAAAGTTCCATGAAGAGCTCTCACAGCTCAGACCTAATGACTGAGTAGATCTTTTTCTAGGCAAAGGTGTATAGAGAGTTCTAGAAGGAGGAGCCAGCATTCGCATAGGCCTAGGGAGAGTCTGCTTAGACCATGAGTTGATGATGATGGCAACAGTGATGGTGATGATAGTGATGGGGATAAAGGTGATGATGGTGATGATAACGGCAATGATGATGGTGTTGGTGGTGATAATGGTGATGATGGTGATGGAAATATGGTGATAGTGGAGGTAACAGTGATGGTAATGGTGATGATGGTGGTGATGATGGTGATGGAGATGGTGATGATGGTGGTGATAATGGGGATGATAATGGCAATGATGATGGTGTTGGTGGTGATAATGGTGATGATGGTGATGATGATGGCAGTGGTGATGGCAGTGATGGTGGTGACGACAGTGGAGATGAAGCTGACGGTGGTGATGTCTGTGGTGGTGGTGGTGGTGACAACAGTGATGATGGTGGTGACGACGGCAGTGAGGGTGAGGAGGAGCTGCTGCTGGTGACAGTAAGTGTGACGGTGCTCCTGACCCAGCAGCAGCAGCAGCCTCCTCCCCCTGGTCGGGGTTCTGGTCAGCTGAGGGACTAGAACAAAAGTGCTGGCCAGCTGGGGACCGGCTGACTTCTCCTTGGTCTGAGCCGTGCTCTCTGATCCTTCCATCCTTTCCATGGCCCCATGCGGACTACGTCCCCTGGATCACTCCTGTCTGTCCCTGCAGGGCTGTGGTCTGTGCTCTGTCTCCTCTCAGGGAGGGGGACCATCCAGGCTTTGATGCCCTCAGCTGTTTCCCTGGTCCTCCACTGATGGCCACTCCCAGTCTGGTCAGTTGAAGGGGCGAGTTTGCATCCTGGAGGGGTTGGCCTCCTCCCCTGGTGGCCTTCCTGGGGCAGCCCCTACCGCGAGGTGACAGCTGGCCGCTGCTGGGCCGTGTCTCCAAGGCTGGCCGCAACAAGGGGCCTCATCAGGCAGAGATGACCCCGCTGACTCTCCCCTAAGCCGTCTTCCTGGATCCAGCTACATCTGCCTAACTTCTTCCTTAAAAGCAAGTAATTGGGATTTGAAATTAAAATCAAATTGGAATAAAAAAGATCAAATTAGAGATCCTAGGAATCCTGCAGGCACCCGTGCCGCCGTGGTGCAGCCTCTGCTGGAGACGACCCAGTCTCTGCACTGCTGCCTCTGCCTGGCCCTGTGCCCGCATGGACCCTGGGGGCACACGGCCCCTCCACCTGAGATGGAGCTGGAAGAGGACAGCACAGGCCCCCGCCCAGAGCTGTGCTCTGTTCTTCTCCCCACACTGCCCAGTCTGCTCCCCCTAAAGGCGCCCACGCCCGCCCTGGCCACCTCCCTCCCCCCTGCATGGGGCCCCCGCGGGTGCTTGCTTACCTCTTGATGGACAACAGAGCCAAGCCCCCCAGAGGCTGACCTCTCACACCTCTGAGCCCGGGTGCCTAACCCTGCAGTCACAGGCCCAGCACTCACACCTGGCGTTCCCGACACGCTGAGCGTCCCCGCAGTCCCACTCACATGCACAGGCACAGCCGTCTGACACTAGCATAACAATCATGCTTTTTACGTTCCCTTGACGTCTTCCATCTCCAGGGCTGAGCCCCGAGCCTCGAGGCCCCTGGGTGGGGAAGGAGGGAGGACCCCACCCAGAACAGATGGGTGAGTGGTCTACCCAGGGCCACAGAGCCAGCTCACGCAAGGGGAAGTCTGGACAACCAGGGTCTGGGAGTGAGAACATTTCCTCTGGTCCCTTGACCCCTGTTTAGCATTTCAAGGTCCAGCGATGTCCTTGAGTCTTGCTGATGTGTGTGTCGGGGTGGGAGAACTCTGGAAGTGGTGCAGTCAAGGGCAGTTCAGCCCTGGTGATGGGGGAAGGCAGGGAGTGGGGAGGGGGCCGGGAGGGTAGCCAGGACCTCTGGTGTCCGAGGGGCTTTAGAAGCATCCATCTGGGTGTGGGGACACACGAGAACATGGGAAGGGGGCTCTGCCCTGGTGCAGCATGGGGAGACTGAAGGTCCCCTCTGCCATGCCCTGCCCACCTCCAACACGACACGGGATGGAGGGCCCGTGGGAAAAAGCTGGGAAGATGGGCCGGACAGGGTCCTGGCTCCGCGTGCCCTGGGTGGGAGTTCAGGACACTCAGGAGCCCCCGAGAGGCCAGCCCACCAGCAGGAAGGGCTACCGGGGTGAAGAGGCTGCAGCCGGGGAGGACGCCGTGACCCGGGCAGACGGCCTTGAGAGAGGACGGTGCGGAGCCGTCCTCGTGAGTGTGGCAGTGGGGTGGACGCCCGGCCCTTCCCGCGGACGTCCCCACAGAACCTGACACGCTCATGGACTTGGCAAGCGTCGCCCAGCTTTTAATTTGCGGGAGAGGCGACCTTTTCTATTTCAGATCACATGAAGTTAATTTGCACTCCAAGTTCAAGAGAGCGCCTGAGAAGGTACAAATGTGACTTCTCAACAGCTGTTACTGGAGGACTCGACACAACAGAAATGATGAGAAGGGAGGGTTCGGTTTGAGAGAGAGAGGCGTGTTCTCCCGAGAGCCGGCCCGCGTGGCGGCAGCCAGCCTGGAGGGGCTGCGGGAGCAGGGGGCCAGCTGCTCTCCTTGTGCGGCTTCCCTGGCCCCCGCTGCCCTGTTTCTGTTTGAATACTGCCTGTGCTGGAGCGCTCACTGCCCCCAGGAGCAGGCGAGTCCTGTACCCGGCAGGTTCGGCTGTGAGATGATCTCTCCAGGGTTGGGAAAAGTCTGCTCTGGGTGACGGTGTTCTGACCCCTGACGATGCACAGATCCCCCCGCCCTGCCCGTGTCTGAAGGCGGCGAGCTCGTCTGCCTCTCCGCTGCCCGCCTCCGACTCCGTAACCACGTGTCCCCAGGCTGGTGTCCGTGTCCGACGATCCTGTTCCTGGGGGCGTTCTGATCTGCCAGTGTCCCTAACGTGAGCCACTCAGAACCAAACACAACGTTCCTTTTTCCGACCGGCCAAGGTGCCTATCACTTCCCTGGACACTGCCCCTCCAGCCAGACGGCCGCACCGCACACTCAGCATGAGTGGAGGTGCACGGCTTGCCCATCTGGTCCGTATCGGGGAGAAGCCGCGTGTGCCAGCCCCTTGTCGATCCCTGAGGGGGGTCAGGCAGGAGAGGCAGCCACGGGAGAGGTGAGTCCAGTGCAGAGACGGACCTGACACTGACGGGGGCTGCTGGTTTTAGGGTGAATCCAGCAGCTCGTGGTGGCCCAGCTGACCTGTCTTCCTGTGGTCCTGCCCTGTGCCCACCCTGGGCCCTGATGATTGGACCACGCTGGTCACCTGACTTAAGCTAGACCAATCGGATTGGGAGTTGGGATGGGGAGGTCAGTGCCCCGCAGCTGGCTGTGGAGCAGCTTTATTCCCATGGGGTCGGGAAATCTGTTGTCCGTTTGCAAAGAAATCTGTTGTCCTGGTGGGGGAGGCACGGGGGAGAGGAGTGAAAGGTGATGTAAATGCAGAGGTGGGGGTGGGCACACACCTGGAGCCCACGTGTGTCACCTGCGCTCCCAGCCACGTAGACCCAGAGGGTCCCACGGGGAGGGGAGGGAGAAGGGTGCTGGCGTCTGGCCCTGAGACCCGGCTCCAACCCCGACCTGAGCCCTTCCTGGTGCCAGGATTCTCCGTTGTCCCTGGGACCCATCTCAACCTCGTGGAAAAATCCAAGCCAACCTGAAGGCCCCCAGCCTCTCAAGGTCCCACCCTCCCTGTGTCCGGGGTGAGGGGCCAACAGCCCATTGCCTCGGGCTCCTTGTGGCTGCGTCCTTTGTGCTTTTTGTAAGTGGCTTCCAGCCACTCCTCGGGGATGCTTACTGGCTGCTGGCCCTGTACCTGCCCAGGCGTGGGGCCCGGAAAGGACTCGAGTCGGGGGCGACTGCCCGGGCTGAAGCAACGTGACTCAGCGCTTGGCCGAGACTGGCTGAGACCAGCGCGGGTCCGGTCTCGCCGGGGCCCTTCCCTGGCGTGAGCAGGCGGCCGACCCTCTTAGAGTCCCCGTTCTCTGCTCTGCAGAACGAGGGCCTCGTGACCTTTCATGACTCCAGGCGTCTGTTATGAGCTGAACTGTGTCCCCTCCAAATTTGTAGCTGAGCTCTAATCCCTAGTGCCTCAGCATGGGACTGTGGTGGAGCCCTGCTCTTTAAAGAGATGATCGAGGCAAAACGAGGTCACATGCGTGGGTCCTAATCCAGTCTGACAAGTGTCCCGATAAGAGGGGACTAGGACACAGGCACACACGGAGGGAGGGGCCCGTGAGGCTGCAGAAGACGGCCGCCTGCACCCCAAGGAGGGAGGCCTAGGGGAACCAGCCCGCGGGCCCCTGACCTCTGGACTCCAGACCCGGGAGGAGACGTGTGTTGTTTAAGCCGCCGGCCTTGGGTATTTGTCGCAGCTGCCCGAGCGACTGTTCGAGCACCTCTCAGCTGTGCTCTGTCCAAGGTGCTCGCAGAGGCCCGTCCAGGGTCAAGGAGGGGACACGGAGGACCCCCACCCTTGACGGGGAAGGTGGCCCTGGGAGCAGCGTTTGTGGGGAAGTCTATGTGCTATGCGGATGCGCACGGATTGCCCAGGAGTGGGAACCAGGCAGGTGGCGGAAGGGGGAAGGGAAGGGAAGGGAAGGGAAGGGGAGGGAAGGGGAGGGGAGGGGAGGGGAGGGGAGGGCAGGGCAGGGCAGGGCCCGGGGCGGGGGCCCGGCGGGCTGGGACGAGGCTGGAGGCCTGGACGCCTGGACGCGGGATGCGGGGTCGGGGCTCGCAGCCTGCAGGGGGGCCCAGGAGCCCACCAAGCCACCTGCTTGTGGAGACCGTTAAGGAGCTGGGCTGTGACGCCTGCGAGCTCAGTTCTGCGGCTCAGGACGCAAGAGACGCCGCAGCCTGGAGCGCGGGGAGCTTCCTGCCCCGGGAGCGGGGAGCCGGGAGCGGGGAGCCGGCAGCGGGTGGGGCCGGGCGCACCCCTGGGGGCGGCCACCCTGGGCACTGAGCCCGGCTCTGACTTCCACCCCCAGGAAGCCCCCGGGCTCCTCAGGCTCTGTGTGCCGTGTGGGCCGGAGGCCCCCTCAGCGGGGTTCTTCCTCTCCGTGTTCTGTTTAGCGCCGTTACAGCCTCAGACCGCGGGGGTGGAAGTGACACTCTGGGGAGACCTTGTCACAGCGAGAGGCTGGGAGGGGGGACTTCGTGGCAAAGGCGAGGCCTGAGCGCCGATTTCCCCGAGCGAGCCGAAGCCCCCAGGTAGGCGAGAGGAAACAGGTGTTCAGGGGCTGCGGGAGCTGAGTGCCGCTTGTCACTTGGCGGGGCCGCCAGCCCGGGCACAGGCCGCCCACCTGGCTGGGGTGGAGCAGAGCTCACTTCGTGACTGTGAACCCAGACTCCTCCGCTGTCTCTTCCGTTCCCTCTTCCCCCAGGTGCCTTGCTTCACCCCCTTTATTCACTCGCTCATTTGCTCATTCATGGAAGGCCCCCCCGTTGCCAGGGGCACAGAAATGAAGGGACAAAAAGGAGTCCCCGTCTCCCGGGGCTGCCCAGGCACGTGCCCTCAGGCGCCACTCTCGTTTCCTGTCTTTCATCTTCAAAATAGATTCCACTCAAACAGTCCAGCAGTTCAAATGGCCAAACACAGAACTACCATTGACCCGGCAATCCCACTCCCTGGTTCCGACCCACGAGCGAGGGAAGCCTACGTTCCCAGGAACGTCTGCTCAGGACGGTCGTCGCAGCGCGTTCACAGTAGCCGACGGGTGGGAAGAACCTCAACGCCGTCAGCGGGTGAACAGATGACAACAGTCACGTTCGAAGAGTCTTCAGCAAAAATTAAAAACCAAAAAAAAAAAAAAAAAAACCCAGGACTGAGGTTCAGACGTGTGCTTGCGCATGATGGCTCCTGAGAGCAGGCTGCTCAGTGGAAGAAGCCAGCACACAGGCCCCGGAGGCTGTGACTGCACTGCTGTGGAACGCCCCGAGCAGGCAAGGCCACCGGGACAGCGGACCGGCGGTCTCCGGGCCCGGGAGGGGTGGGGGCCGGGGGACGGCTGAGGAGCACAGGGCTCCTCTTTGGGGTAATGAAAGTGTTCTCGAGCTGACTGCTGGCGGCGGGGGCACACCTCGCTGCGGGTACCAGGAGCCATCGAACGGCGCACTCCGAGCGGGCGACTGGCACGTGTGAGAGTTACATCTCAACAAAGCTGTCGGAAAATAACCGTGCCTGCCTTCACCGGGGTGTTGAGGGGGTTCACTGTTTTCTGTAAAATATTTAAAACAGTGCCTGGCACGTGCTGGAGCACCCATAGATGGTAGCTGTTTAAAAACAGTACATTCCTTTTAAGCACCGGAAGCTCTGCGTCCCTGAGCAGCCTGCCAGGCCCGGGCAGACAGGGGCTCCCGGGCCCGGGTGCCCGCGCCTGGCTCCCGCTGGCCAACAAAGACACTCATCCCTTTGATTCCCTTTAGTACCGGGGTTTGCTACCTGGCTCCTCTGTCTGTGGTTTTAGCATCACCTTTGAGGGGCCCCCGCATGGCCACCTCTTCCTCTCCCCCCACTGCCCCACGGGACCCGGCCCTCTGGGGTTACATGGCTTATTTGGAGGGTGGCCCCTTGTCCTCTCGCCACTCACTCATCTCAGACCCCACACCCCACACCCCACGGCCCCTTCCCTTCTAATCTGGTGAGGCCAGAAGCCAATCACACGCTGGGGTCTCGTCCCCACGTTTTGCTTGCTCCTGCGAGACGCACCTTGGCCAAACGGGCAGTCTGGAGGCTGGCGCTGGGTCTGGCTCCCGGGGACCCTGGCTGGGGGCTGTCTCCCCGAAGCACATGGACGTCTGACCTGGAGGCCAGGCTGGCAAATCCGTGGGTGAACATTTGCAGATACCATTAAACGGACAGAATGGCTAATAATTTAGATAATTTGAAAACAATCCAGCTTTGTCTGAGTAAGTTAGAAAAATAAAATGAGGCTTATCAAGGGCAAAGGCAGAGCCATCCAACAGGAGAGAACTGAAATGGGAAAGGCAGGAATTTGGAGCAGTGTTAACACAGAGAAGGACCGGGAGCTTGTGTCTGACGCGAAGGGACACGTGAGTCGCTGTGACGAGCCCCCAGTCTGCCTGGGAGCCCAGAGCAACTTGGGGCTCGGGGAGAGCCACCCCGCCCGCCTCTGCCGGCCAAGGGGCAGCTTCTCGGCCTGGCCTGGCCTGGCAGCGAGTGGCACTGGCCGGGTGCCGGGGCCTGTCACAGAGCTCGTGTTTCCAGGAGAGACCAGAGAGCCAGCCGGACGGGCGGCCCCTTGGAGTGTGTGCAGCGCCTTTACGTTTACCGAGCACCTACTGTGTGCCAGGCAGGGGCGTAAACATACGTCGCTGAGAACTGACTGTGTGCCGAGTGCCTTCAGGGCCCTATCTCAGCAATCGCTGCATTGATTCTGTGAGTCAGGTGTGCTCACTTCCAGTGTATGGGTGAGCAGCCAGGCACAGAGAGGGTTAGCAACCTGCCCGAGGTCACACAGCCAGGAAGTGGCAGAGCCAGGGCCGAGAGCTGCTGGGTTCTGGATCCCACAATTCTCCTGGCTGTTCAACAACTTAGGTGAATGTCTGCTACGCACGGGAACGGAGGGTGTGGGGCGAGCACAGTTCCTGCCCCCAGAGGCAGAGAAGGATAAAGCAACAGGCAGTTACGCTGCGTAAGCCCAGGGGTTACAAGGTGCACGATGGTCCTTGTAACCCACCCCGTCCTGGGTGGTCTAGAAGACCGGCCGGGCGTTCGCCAAGCCGGGGCGTGTGATGCAGCAGAAATGCTTTAAGCTGGTGGAACAGTAAGTTCAAAGCTAGGTGTTCTTGGAGAGTTGCAAGTCCTTCCTTCCCAACTGAGTCTCGGGCGTGAAGGGACAGTGGGGGCAGGCGTGGGGACAGACATGGCTTGGAAGCCATGCCAGGGAGTTTGACTCCGTCTTGGGGACACTGGCGAGCCTGGTGGTGGGGGAGCGGGGTTGACAGGCAAGAGGATCAGATTTGTGCTTTCGAGGGATCTCAGTGGCCGCACCGCTCGGAGGCTGGCTTGAAGGGCTTGAATCCCGAGGCCGGGGGATCTCTCAGAGGCTGTGGTGGGAGGACCCCCGCTTGCTAGAGAGGAGAGCCCAGCTCCAGTAAGATTAGGCGGCTCACCTAACTGGGAAGTCCAGGCTGCAGGGGTGGCTGGATCCAAGGGCACAGTTAGAGTCGTTCTCCGTCCCTCCCCCGGCCCCCACCCTGAGCCCCTCTCTCCCCGAGGATGAGTTTCCTCCTCGTAACGTCCCCCCAGCATCACAACCAGAAAGGCACAAGCCATTGTTATCCCTGGAAGAGAAATCTTGAGAAAGATGGAGTCGTGTGCCATCCCTGAACTGGCCGCTATGGCCCCGAGAGTGGCTTCTTCCACTGGTCAGCTGGGCCGGCTGCTTGCAGGGAGGAGCCCCAAGGACACACTGACGCCCAGCCCCCTGTGGTCAAGATGTCGGTGGGGTACGCAGGTGCCTCCGGGCCACCACGGGGGAGACGGGTCAGTGAGGCCCGGAGGAGGTCAGATTGGCATGGTCTGGCAGGACTGGCAGGCACTGGGAGAGGTTGGGAACTAGGAATAACTTCTAGGGTTCTGGTCCAATCCCCTGATTAGATGGTGGCGTCCTTCACTGAAGTTGGGACGTCAAGTGAGAGGAAAAGATGTTTGGGGAAAGCTGGCGAGTGCGTTTCAGGCACACCGAGTTTGAGGTGCCTGCGGGACATCTTGGGGCACAGTGCTGGTATCCAAAGAGAGGCCCTGGCCGGAGAGCCACTCGGGGATGACCTCTGGGCGAGGCTTGTAGAGCTGAGGTCGTGGTGGGCTCTCTCTGGGGGGGGGGGGGGAGTGAGGGGAGGCGGAGGGGCCTGGGAGCGTCTTGAGAACCCCCACCACCAGCTGGGCAGTCAGTGATGTCGTGGGGCCAAGAGCCAAGGGGAAGGAAGGTTTCCCAATGACTCCTTGGAGGCGCTGGTGGCAGAAGCAGAGGCTAACGGACCCCTGGGAGAAGAGGAATCTGGAGGGGAGTGGGCATGAGGCCCAGCCTGGCCAGACAGGCTCAGAGCGGGTCACCAGGCAGCTCAGGTGGGCCCCAGGCTGGAGTGCCCGGGGGAGCTGGTCGCCTTCCCTGGGCTCCCGGGCTCCCAGCCCTCCTCGCAGCCCAGTTCTGCAGGGCCTGGACCCGACACACAGACACAGCTCTGGGCTTCCTCACATCCCCTCGTGCTGGGCTCTCCCCGGGCTCAGGCTGACCTGGTTGGTGATCTAGGGCTAGCCATGCAGGTGTGGGCAGGCTGGACGCCCCCAAAGGGGGAGGATGGCAGGGCCAGACCCCTCACACACCCCTGTACCTTTGCAGGGGCCGGGCCCGCGGGCCTGGGGAGAGGCCGAGATGGCGGTTTTCTTCCCGTTTTGCACGTGAGGAGAGTGAGGCTCAGAGCGGGGTCAGGAGCAGTGCTCTGGGAAGAACTTACATTGGGGGAAACCACGGCAGTCTCAGGTGAGAGCCAGGCCTGCTGCCCCGGCTGGTGTCCCCCCCTACTCAGTGAGACCCCCTTCGGCCGGGCTGAGGCTGACCAGCGAGGCAATGCAGGGCAGGTGGTGCGGGGGAGGAGAGACCCCAGCGTCCAAGAATTCGGCCAGCCTCCCAGGGTCGGGGTGTATGTGGGGACAGGCTCCGGGCACCCCAGGAGCCATGGAAAGAGTCGCCAAGGGCCCTCCTGGCAGAGAGAGGGCTGGGGAGGTGGGTGAGTGGGGTGGGGTCTGCTGGGCGATGGCTCCGGGGTGGGGGGAGCGGCCCCGCAGCCGCAGAGCGCTGCCTGAGGCCCTCTGATGACGGCTCCATGTCAGAGCTGGCCCCGTGGCTGTTGCCTGCACGGCAGCTCGGGCGGCCCCGCGCCAATTAAAGACGAGCTGAGCATACTGTTAGCTTCCAACTCGTCAGGAATCCAATTAGGGGCGTCTTAGATCCACTCGAGCGGTTCTGCCGGCCATCCGCGCTGGAGACGCTGGGGCTGGGGCGCAGGCTGCACACTGACGCGCTGTCCTGGGGCTTGGCCAGGCAGGGGCTGGCTAACGCTGGCCCAGCAAGGGCGAGTTCCTGGCACAGCCAGCGTGCCGAGGGCCGTGGTCCCGACTGGTCAGTGCGGATCTCGGGACGGTGGCCTTTCTCCTGGGGGGGGATGTGCCAGACCGATCGGAGGTCCACAAGGAGGCAGTCCCAGTGTCATGTTTCCATCAGGCTTGGCCCTGAGGGGCCATCTGGTCTACCCCTCCAGTGCCGCTGGGAGGCACCCTAGACAGGGATCTAGTCCAGACCCTAAAGTGGACTTGAATCCGCTCCATTCCAGCCAAGCGGCCATTGACTCGGGCCCCTTTTATGACAAAGAGGGCCAGGGTCCTTATTTGCAAATAAGACACCAGGCTCGAATTTGCCGAGACAAGGAAGGAACTTCCCGGAAGGAAGGATTCTGGGGTTTCACACACAGAAGGGAGGCTCAGATGCTGCCACCCTCTCCGCCGCCCATCCCTGCTACTCCGCACACACAGCCGCTCCCACCAGGGCGCGGTGGGCAACCGGGGCACACGGCCGCTGAGAGCCCGCAGCCCTCCCTCCCACCCCGGCTGCCTCGGAGGGGACGCGCTCGTCTTCCGCCCGCTCCAGTGGGGAGGTCTCGGGGAGGGCTGCGACAGTCCGGCTCGGTCGGGGAGAACTGTGTCCTCCCCAGACTCCTAGGTCAAAGCCCGAATGCCCAGGACCTCAGCACGTGACTGCATTTGGAGACAAGGGCTTTTAAGAGGCAGAGAAGTTAAAATGAGGCTGGTGGGCTGTCCCAGACCTTCCCTCCTGAAGGGCCTGGGCTGTGATTAGTCCAGCCCTGTGATTCTCCACGGATGAAGTTTGCAGGGAGGTGGCGGCTTCCGCTAAAAGCTGCACGGTTGGTGTTTACTCACTCATTTATCTAATATTCACGGAGTCTGCTGTGTGCCGGGCAGTGTTGTCTACGTAGCTGGAGAGACAGGCAGGAAACAAGACCGTTCCAGACAGCGGGAGGTGTCCTGAAGATGACCCAGCACAGTGTGTGACAGGAGGTGACGTCAGCTAGGGCAGCCAGAGTGGGTCTCACAAAGGCCATGTGCAGATTAGAGGACGTGCCTTCTCGGCAGAAGAAACAGCAAGTGCAAAGGCCCTGGGGTAGAAACACATTTGGTGTGGATCCACGTGGCCACTGGAGCTTGAAGAACTGAGAGCAAGAATGTGGAAAAAGGAAGCCTCGTAGTTCACAGTAGGGGGGACGTGAGAAGCCAGCAGGGGTTAAGCTGGGAGGCACGGGATGTGTGTTCTGAGAGAGTGAACTGACTTCCCGCTGAGGACGAAAGGTGGGAAAACACGGCAGTGCAGAGACCAGGGTGTGGCCGCCAGCGGGAGGCGGGGGCTTGGGGGCTATTAGACTTGCTCCTGGCCTGGGCGGGGAGGGGGGGCGGGCTGGGAAGAGGAAATGATGGAAGGTTCTGGCCTGAGCTGCTGGGAGAGCTGGTCCTGCTGCCGGGATGCGGGGAGCCTGCAGCTCTGTTCGGGGGCGTCGTGTGAGCGGACCTGTGGGAAGGGCAGTTGGGTCTGAAAGCTGGGAGAGGCTAGGGCGGGAATGGAGGAGGGAGCGGGGCTCAGGCAGGTAAACCCTCAACCCTGCGGCGTCGCCCCCATGCAGGGGCAGGAGATTTGAGCCAGGGAGGTGGTGGTGGGGAGAAGGGAGCACCCAGGTTTGAACCCAGGCTCAGCTCCTCCCCGCCGAGTGTGGCCTCATGGGACCCCTGTGTCCTCACTGGACCTCAGTTTTCTCACCTGTGAAGTGGGAGCACACCCAGTTTTCTAACGTTGCTCTGGTTGGATTTATCACCTTTGTCTTCATGCTGTGTGCCTGTGGTTTGTTCAGGAAGTATTCCCACACCCAGAGACGGTAGACAAGTCCACCCTGTGCACTTGGGTCTCTACTGAAGGGGTGCGCTCTGCCGTGTGCGAGGCGGGGCTCATCGGGGGCTGCCCTCCATTTAGTGGATCGTTGCTTAATAGCCTTGCTCTTCCCCCTTCTGAGCACAGCCACCCTCTCCGCATGATGCACGGGGTGTTGGGGTTTCTGGAAGCCCTAGAGGAGGGGAAAATGTAGAGGGGAAGGGAGGTGAGGTGGCCTGGAGGGAGCAAGGTGGCCCCCGGGGGGCTGGGATGCTGGGACGGTGCGGCAGGGGCGGTTCCTGGGGGAGGGGCTGGGGACACACTACACAGGTCATGGGAAAGGACACTGTCCAGGGGCGGGAGGCACTTGGGTGTCTCTGTTCTCTGACAGTGGCTTCCTTGGCTCCAAACCTTCCGATGAGCCTCCTGTGCACATGGGAGCCTCGTTCGAGGGCCGGGCCTCCAGCGGTGGGCAGAGCACAGGTCCCAGAGTCAGGAGGCCCCGCTGCCGTGCCCCGGGGACTGAGGCTGGGCGCCGCCCCCGCCCCGGCCTCCTGTGGGCTCCCCACCTGTGAAGTGAGGTGGGTGTGGGGCAGGGCCGGAGGGCTCAGTGCCCTTGACCTCAGCCCCAGCCTAGCCGTCCACCTGCTGGCGAGGGGCACCCAGTCCCAGGGCCGAGGCCCATGGAGGGGCCACACTGAGAGTTAGAAGAGTGAGGACCAGGCCTGGGACTCCGGGCTCCTGGCTGGGGCCTCCCCTCCCGTGCAGGCAGCGGCCCCAGCCCGTGGGGAGCAGACACTCGGAACCCCTGGTGGCGCTGAGCCCTGAATCTCCTTCCTGCCGGACCCCTCCTCACGCAGCCGCCACTCTGGCCGCACCCACAGGGCTGCCAGCCCAGGGCCCCGGGCTGGGAAATGTTCTCTCCCCAGGCGGGCGGCTGAAACAAGGCAGCGCAGGTGGAGCGGCTGAGACAGCACGGACCACTCCCTGCAGCCCCGGAGGCTGGAGCCTGAGGTCAGGGTGTCGGGGGCGATCGCCCGAGGCCGCCCTCCCCGGGGCGCAGGCGGCCGTCCTCCCCGCGTCCCCACGTGCTCAGGCCTCTGTGTGTGCCTGCGCCCTAATCTCTTCTTGTCAGGACCCCAGACGTGCTGGCCTAGGACCCACCCTAGTGACCTCGTCTTGCCTTAATTCCCTCTTTAAAGATTTTGCCTCCGAGCACAGTCGCAGGCCGAGGTGCTGAGGCTGGGCTGCAGCGTGTGGGTTGGTGGTGGAGGTGGGGGCACAGGCCAGCCCCTCAAGGGCGGACAGCGAGGAGCTTTTAGAGAGGGTGGGGTGGGCTCGGGGCTGAAGGGGCCTGGCCCTGTTGCCTGCACTGAGCTTTCTGGGGGCTCTGGGGTGTGGGGGTGTGCAGGGTGTGACGTACAGGGCCTGGGGCGTGCTGCGCGGGGTGATGGGGTGTGGGGGGGAGGCCGGTCCACTGGGGCAGTGGCAGCACCGGGGGACCTTCCTGCCCCAAGGGGGAGGCGGCACACCGTCCCCAGGCTACAGAGCAGAGTGGGAAGTGCAGGGAGAGCCCTGGAGGCCACACGACCACAAGGACAATGACAACGACTTGTGGGGACCTTCGAGGTGCCGTACCCGGGGGTGGGTGGCCTGAGAGCCGGCCCCTCCACATACACACACACACACACACACACAGTGAGGAACTCAGACCCACCTCTGCAGGGAGGAGGGAGGCCACGTTCTGCGCTGGGAATCAGCGCCTCAAGGCCGACCTTCAGCCAAGTTACAGAGACTCGTAAATCGTCCTGCCCTTGCGCACTCGTCTCGGGCCCTGCGCACTGTCCGCGTGCCCCTGCTTCTCCTGGGGTCTGCATAAGAGCCTGGGCTTATGTCACCGAGAAAGACCAGGCCCCTCCAGGCCAGGAAGAGGAAGGCCTGGAGTCACAGGAGGCCAGTGTCGCCTCCCCCAGGCGCCCCTGCCAGCTGCAGAGCTAGGCCGCGCCGTGTTGTGGCCAGGAGGGGAGGGGTCCCGGGTGGCCCGCCCACCCCCACACCCCCCCGCCTCTCTCTGGGGCCTGTAATTGGATCTGGAGCCTGAGAGCTTTGGCCTGAGGGGTGGGGTGGATATGGGGATCTTGGGTCTCAGGGCCCCTGGGCTGAGCCCGGGTGGAGAGAGGCATGCAGGGGCCCGGCACTCTGCGGCCGGGCAGAGGCCAGGAGGGCCCAGGGCGCAGAAGCCTCGGTGGCCTGCACCCTGGTCCTCACGGGCCCCTCCAGCTCCACGCGGGCCCTGTGTCAGCCCACCCGCTCCCGTCCTGTCATCAGGAGATTAGGCGTGGGCGGCCCTGCATGGCCGCAGGGGCCCCGGGCATTAGGCCTCTCCTCTGACCTTGAGGGGATTTGGCCGGGGCATCGGGGCGGGGCGGGGAGGGAGAGGACAGGCCCAGGCCGGGGCCAGCCCCGCGGTCACTCACGGGCACCCTGTTACCACAGGTCCCAGACAGTGGCCCAGACCCAGGCTTTGTCTGAAAAGTAGAATATTAAACAAAACAAAAAATATTAGAATCAGCTGCCAAGATTTAAAATGGAGAAATTTTACATTAAAATCTAATTTCTAGCTTTTCTGAGGAAACAGAAGGAAATCAAAGACCAGGTGACAATGGGCTCCGTTCTGGTTCTGCTCAGACGCTCCAAGTCCCAGGTCCCTCCGAGGAAGAGCCCATCAGAGCCCCACACCTCCTGGCCCTGCCGGCATGTCCCCGCCACATCCCTGCCTCCCCTGTGCTCTTTCTGTCTCAGACGCACCACCCCTTGCTTCCTCCAGCTTCGAGACCTGCTGCTGCCTCAGGGCTTTTGCACTTGCTGCTTCTACTTGGCTGCCAGCTCCCACCTCGTGTCACTGGGGTCTTGACTGTCACGTCACCTTCTCTCCTGCATCTCCCTCTCTGCTTTGTTTCCTGTGTCACTCATCACCATGTGACACTCTGTCCTGCTTATTACAGGGCTCGGGCTGAGGGCCGACTGCCGGCTGAGATAGGGCTGGCGGCTTCTCCGTGGGGCCTGGGCTCCTTCGCAGTGTGGGGACCGGGAAGCATCTGGCGAGAGCACCGGGCACAGACCTGGCCCAGAAAGGGCATGAACTGTCCTGCTGCACACTGTTGGCTGGAGGAGACAGACCTCGTCCAGACTCAAGAGGCTTTGTCTGAGGAGGGTACATGGACAAGTTCGAAGGGAGAGGCGCTCGGAGCCCTGCCAAACACCTGGGGCGGGAGCGCTGCTGCGGTGCTTTTTAGGCAGCGCAGTCGGCCACAAGCGAGTCTCAGAATCCACGGTGCTCAGTGAAGCCTTGGCGCTGGGTGGCTGGCTGCCCGCTGTGGGCCTGGTGGACAGGAGCCCTCTGGCCAGAGTTCCTTCTTCCTGTGACCCGCCCCCGCCCCCCAGGCATCTGAGCTGTTGTGCCCACCTTTAGAGAACCCTTCATCTCGGGGCTCCCTTATGCTGGTCCCTCATGACACCCCTTTGCAGCCGCCCTCCCCACAAACTCCAGCCCCTACAGTCGCAGATCCCTTCTCTGTGCTAGTAGCTCGGACTACTAGTATAAATGTCATCACATAGCACGCAGCCCTGCGTGTCTTTTTAGGACTTTAGGCAAACCCGGGGTAGCACTTGCCAGGTTGTAGCAGGTGTCAGTGCTTCGTTCCTTTTTTTGTGGCCAAATCATATTCCGTTGTGTGACTAGACCACATTTGCTTACCCATTCATCAGCTGGTGGCATTTGGGGTATTTCCACCTTTCGTCTGCTGTGAGCAGTGCTGCTATGAACGTTCACGTGCACGTTTTTGTTTAAACAGCTATTTTCAGCTCCTGTGGGGTCTGTGCCTCAGAGTGGAGTTGCTGGATGGTGCGGTAACTCGATGCTGAGCACGCTGGGACTGCTAGACTGGCTTCTGTGGCAACGGCACCATTCACATCCCACCAGCTCGCACGAGGCTCCAACCCTTCCAACACCTGTTCTTCTCTTGCTTATTGTTACAGTCAAACCGGTGGGTGCGAAGTGGTCTCTCGCTGCAGTTTTGACTTGCATCTTCCTGGTGATCAATGATTGAGCATCTTTTCATGTCTTATTGGCCGTTTGAATGTCTTCTTTGGGGAAACGAATGTCTTCTCAGATCTTCTGCTCAATCTAAAAATTTGGGGTTGTCTTTTTATTCTTGAGCTGGATGAGTTCTTTACAGATTCTGGGTACTAGACCCTTACCAGATATGTTTTGCAAATATTTTCTCCCATTCTGTGGGTTGTCACTTTTACTTTTCTTGGTGGTGTCCTTTGGGACACAAAAGCTTGAAAATTTGATAAAGTCCAGTATATCTGTTTTTTTGTTGCCAAAAAATTTGGTGTTTGGTGTCATATCTAAGAAACCACTGCTAAATCAAGGGTCATAAAGATTTGCCTCTGTTTTATTCTAAGAATTTTGTAGATTTAGCTGCCATATTTAGGTTTTTTATTTACTTTGCGTTAAATTTTGTATATGGTGTGAGGTAGGGGTCTGAGTTTGTATTTTTGGGTGTGGCCCTCTGGTTGTCCCAGAACCATTCATTTAAGAGACTATTTACCCCCCTCCCCCATTGAGTAGTTCTGGCCTGCTGGTGGAAGATCAACTGGCCATGACAGACAGGTCTCTTCTGAACTTTCAGTGATCATTATGTCTATTCTTGAATTAGCTCCGTGTTATTTGATTACAGTAGTTTTGTAGTAAGTTTCTCAACTGGAAAGTGTGAGTTGAATCCTCCACCTTTGTCCTTCTTTTTCAAGATTATTTTGGCCATTTAGGCCCCCCTTGCAATTCCACATGAATTTTAGGATTAGCTTGTCCATTTCTGCAAAAAAAGGCCATTGGAATTTTGATAGGAATTGCATTGAATCTGTAGATCAATTTGGGGAGTATTGTCATCTTAACATTATTAAGCTTCCCAATCCATGAACATGGGATGTATTTCCATTTACTCTGGTTTTCTTTCATTTCTTTCAGCAATGTTTTACGGGTTTCTGTGAAGCAGTCTGCATCACCTCAGATACATTTGTTATTAAATGTTTTATTCTTTTTGATGCTGCTGTAAATGGAATGGTTTGTTAGTGTGTAGAAACGCTGCTGATTCTGTGTGTTGACCTTGTATTCTGCGGCTTTGCTGAATTTGTCCGTTAGCTTTAACAGCTTTTTTTTTTTTTTTTTTTTGGTGTATATGGATTTTTAACATTTTCTGTATATAAAATTGTGTCATCTGTTAATAGAGACAGTTTTACTTAGCATTTTTTTGAGATTCATTGGTGATGTTGTATCAATAGCTTATTCCTTTTTATTGCTGAGTAGCTTTCCGTTGAATGGACATGTCACAATTCATTTATCTGTCCTCCTGTTAACAGACATTTGGGTTGTTTCCAGCTTAGGCTATTGCAAATTGGGCTGCTAGATTATTATGCAAGTCTTTGTATGGACATATTTTTTTTGAATTTTTCTTGGGTAAATACCTAGAAGTGGAATGGTTAGCTCATGAGGCAGGTGTGTATTGAACTCCCAACTTTTAAGAATCTGCCAAACTATTTTCCAAAGTGGTTGTACAGTTTTGCACTTACATCAGCAGTGTATGAGAGTTCCAGTTTCTCTAAATCTTCGACTCCTGATGTGATTGGTCTTTTTAGTTTTTGTCATTCTAACAGGTGCTTGGAGGTATGTCATTTTGATTTTAATTTGTATTTCCCAAATGACCAGTAACCTTGAGCATCATTTCAGTGCATATTTGCCGTTTGTACATCTTCTATGTGAAATGTCTGTTCATAGCTTTTGCCCATTTTTAACTTGACTTCTTTGTTTCCTTATTGTTGAATTTTGAGACTTCTTTATGTATTCTGTATCTGTATCTTTTATCAGATAAGCGGTTTGCAAATACTTCCCCTCTGTCTATGAGCTGTCCTTCTGTTGTCTTTACAGCTACCTTTGAAGAGCAGGCGTTTTTAACTTTGATGATACCCAGTTCATTAATTTTTAGTTTTTGAATCATGCTTTTGATGTCATATCTAAATAATCCTTACTTAAGCAGAGGTCACAAAGATTTTCTCCTATGTTATCTTCTAGAAGTTTAATAATTCTAGGTTTTACACTTGGCTCTATGATCCGTTTTGAATTAAATGTTTTATATAGTGTGAGATATGGATCAACCGGGTTTTTGTTTGTTTGGTTTTTATATATGGCTATCCGAATGTTCCCGTATCACTGGTGAAATGACTGTCTTTTCTCTGCTAAGTTGCCTGTGTGCCTTTGTCAGAGGCTGGCCGTCCGTGTAAGTGTGTACTTCTGACTCTATACCGTGCCGTGGGTCTGATTGTCTACGTTTAGATCCTGTCTTGTTAGCTACAGCTTTATAACCTGTCTTTCAATCATGTGGAGTTAGTGCTCCAACTTGGTACTTTTCCTGTTGTTTCGCCTCTTCTAGGTCTTTTGCATTTCATATGAATTTAACAAATGGCTTGTCAATTTCTAAAAACAAAACAAAAGCTGTCCCAGACCGCACGGGTCTCTGACAGTCGGCAGCTGTTATGGGTTATGTTGTTTCCTCTCCTGCAGGCTGATCTTTCCAGGAGCTTCTCCTGCTTTCCCCTGACGTGGCCCACTCTAAACCACTGCGTCCACTCTAGACCGACTTACTCAGGTGTGTTGTCCCCTGTACAGAGACACCAGGCCACCTGCATCACCCGCTGAGTTTCTCAGAGCAGGGGATCATCACTTACTCTGCAACCCCCAGAGAGCCCAGTGGAGCTGGGTACGTGGGAGAGTTTTCCTAAGGCTTTGATCATATTTCCACACAAGTCCTTTATAGTATGGACTAGAACAGGGAGCTAATGAGGATGTCTAATGCTTGAGTTCCTACCCATCCACCTACCCACCCATCCTTCACCCACAGCCGTCTCTCTTCCCATCTTCTGGCCCCCCACCCTCCCTTCCTGATCACCAACTATACTAGACACCAGGGTTCAGAAACATCTTCCCGGCCCTAAGTTTCTCTGCCTTTAAACGAGCAGGTTGGAGGGACTGATTTCCCAGAGCTCTGCACACTCAGTTTTCCTTTGACTTCTGCACAAGGACAATCAGCACCTCAGGCTGACAGGGTTACAGCGTTTCCACAGGAAGGATGAGGAGCTGGGCCAAGTGAGAGAGAGGGCCTCATGCCCACTGACTCCGGCACAGACACTGATTACCACTTGCCCCTATGTGAGCCAAGATCCCAGGAACTGAGGGCCCTGTGACAGGGCGGGTGCAGGGGGGAATCCCAGAGACGGCCCCTCCTGGCTGCGGGCGGTATTCCCTGGGCGCCCAGAGTCTCCCTCGCTGTCTGTGTCCAGTGGGAGCCTCCTGCTGGCCCAGTAGCCACGGTACCCTAGGAGGCAGTGGCTGAGCACGGAGGGCTAGGAGGCTAGGAGTGGGGGGCACTCGGGCCCGAGGGGCAGAGCAGGGGCCCCAGGAAGCCTCAGGTCTATTTTACCCCAGGGCGGGGCCGAGGCCCACGGTGTCTAAAGCGTCTGGGGTGACATCATCAAGACCTGCTCTGGCTGCTGCCTCCCTCACCGCACCTGTGCCCACCCAGAGCTGTTTGTGGCCGACACCTGTGCCCCTGGCCAGGCCATCCTGGGGGAGGCCTCTGAGGTGGAGGGAAGGCTAGGGTTGGGGCGTGGAGGAGGCGGGTGACCCCTTTCCCCTCTGCCCAGGCTCCTCCTCCCGGTGCCTGGGGCTGCCCTGACGCCCCCGCAGCCTGGGCCCAGTTGTGACACCGTACAGTTTGGAGTTAATAACAGAGGTTTTTATCTCTTCTGCAGTTTTCTTGTTGCTCTGTGGCCTCTGCCCGTTGAATCGGGGCCCCGGCTGCCTCAGGGGGGAAGCAGACACAGCTAAGAACAAAGAAATCAATTGACTTTCTGGAATGAATTTTTAAAAACTCGCAGCAGAGGCAATATTCTGAAAGCGCAGAGGATGTCTTTTGCAAGAGCAGGGCTTTTTGAGAGAGGAAGCGTTTTTTGAGTGAAAACATAGACTTTATTGCATAAGCTGCAGATGGGGGAAACCGTGGGAGGGCGTTTTCCTGCTGAAAGGGGCAATAACGGGACTAGGGGTAGCAGAGAAGGGGGGTCCGAGCCCCCCACCTGGCCCCGGCCTGGGTGAAGCCATGTGGAGGCGGCTGATGGGAAATCTGGGTAAGTCTGGGGACTCTGGGCGTGTGAGACCTGCATTTGCCCCATGTCTTCATGGAGAAGCCCCGCCTGACAGCATCATGGTGGCCCCTGGGGAGCAGCCCCCAACAGCCCCCAATCGTCACTGCTCAAAAGAGGCTATTGTTGTTATTATTATTTCTGTTTCACAAAGCAGATGGTTTGTGTATTAGTTATCTACTGCTGCATAACAAATCACCCCAAAATTCAGTGACGTGGAACAACACAGATTATCTCCCGTAATTTCTGCGGTGAACAATTTAGAAGTTGCCTAGCAGGGTGGGTCCAGCTCAGGGTTGCTCTCGAGGCTGCATCTGAAGGCTCAACTGGGGCCAGGGGATCCTGGTCCAGCCCTGGCTGTTGTACGGGGGCTTCATCTTCTTTCATGTGGCCCCTGCACGGGCTGCTGAGTGTCCTCACAGCACAGCAGGGGACTTCCCCGGAGCTGGTGACCCACGAGAGCTGAGAGGGAAAGTGCCATGCTTTGTGGACTGGCCCTGGAAGTCAGCCCCTCAACACAGGTAGAGACGGGACAAGTGTGTAAATACCAGAAGGGGTTCGTCCTGGGAGGCCGCCCATGAGTGCAGTGCCGTCTGGATTTCAAAGCATTTAGCAGCTTTCAAAGCACTCTAGCGTCCACAGCAGACAGGTGCACACACTAGCTCACTGGCCTTTCCCTGAGATGGTCCCAGGTCTCCTGTGCAGGGACTGAGCCAGGGGCTTTGCGAGCTTCTCTGGTCCTGCCTGTGCCCTGTGCTGGGCCTCCAGTGTTTGTGGGGCCCAGGAAGTCATCCTGGAGAAGAAATCCAACCCCAGCCCCAAAGAGCAAGGCCAGAGCTAAGACGGACAGGCTCAGTTCAGGGTCAGCGAGGAGCAGAGAGGGCAGAGCCCCTGAGAACACAGCAAGGGTCTGTCTGGAGGGCCTGGGATGCCCGGCGGAGACATCGGCCAGCAGAAACTGCATCTCCATGTGTCCCCTCCTCGGTGTCCCCAGCACCCAGCTCAGGGCTTTGCCCCAGAGGGTCTGTGGCATTGGGGGCCATCCCAGGTTTTGGAGTGGGGGCAGGGGTGGCGCTGTGTCCACTGATCTCTGGTGCTACTGTGTGTCCCTGCACAGGAGTGCTGGAGGCAGGGAGGCCCAGTGGAGGCTGAGAGGCCCCCTGGCGTGGTGGGGAATGCTGAGGCTGAGACTACCTTGTTGTGGGGCCCTCTGTGTGATTCAGGGGGTTCCTCCCCTCCTGGGCCCATACCTGTGAACCATGGTAGATGCCTTCTGACCTGGGGGCTGAAGCAGTGGCCTGTGAGGTCCTACAAGGGGCTTGGTGGCCACACAGAGCCTGGGCTGAATTCCCCCAGGCCCTCAGCTGGCCCCAAGCTATGACAGAATTCCTTGTTTCTGGGCCAGGCTCCTCTCCCAATGCCGCCTCCTGCAGCTCCATGGACTCTGTCTGTCTCTGCCTGCCAGACTTCCTGGGGCCCCCCACCCCCAAGCTGCCACTGGGGGGCCTGCTGTTCCTCCTGCATAGACACCGCCTTCAGGGGCACTTCCTGCAGCCAGCCTTGCAACCATGGGGTGCACACTCGCTCTCCAAGTCTCAGAGCCTCTGCTGGGGCTGGACCCCCGGCTGCAAGACTGGCTCCACCACTGAGCAGTCAGTGTGCATCCTTGGGCCAGTGCTGGGGCCTCCCACCTCCTCAGCAACCAGTAGGGGCCAGACACTAACTTGGATAAGATACTGAGGCCACGGAGGTGAGCGGGGAGCCAGGGCACCTCAATCAAGTCCTTTCCTTCCCCTTCCCCCGACTCCCAGACTTATCCAGGGAAGGCAAGTTGCTTTAGCCCTCCAAGCCTCACTTTTCCTATCTTTAAAATGGGCACCACAGTGTCTTTTGAAGGGCGAAGACATTAAATGTTGGGGAAGTCCACTTTATCAATTTTTCTTTTACAATCTGTATTTTTGTGTCACGTTCGAGAAATCTTTGCCAAACCCAAGGTCCCTAAGATTTTCTCCCATGAAAAGATAAGCTGCAGTGTGGGAGAGAATGTTTGCAGAACACATATCACGAAGGACTTGTATTCGGAGTATATAAAGATCTTTCATCACTCAGTCGTAAGAAGACTCAGCCCAGTTTCTAAAGTGGGCCAAATATTTAAGCAGACATTTCACTAAAGAAGTCGTGATGAATCAGCCATGAAAAGATGCTTGAGATCATTAGCCATTAGGAAAATGCAGATTAGAGCCACAGTGCAGCACCACCCCACACCTCCTGGAAAGGCCGCAGTGAAACAGACTGACTACAGCAAGTGCTGGCGAGGATGGGGGGCAGCCGGAGCCAGTAGGGGTGTAAAGCCGGGCAGCTGCTTTAAGCAAGCGTGGTAGTTAAACATACTCCTGCTGTGAGACCAGATGCTCCTCTCCTGAGCACTCAGGAGAGTCCGGGACACGTGCGCAGACGGTCCCAGCCCACCAGCTCGGGTGCTCAGGTGTCCCAGGCAACTTGGGGTCCGGCAGGACCCGAGCACCGCCTCTCCGCGTTGCTGGGAGGGTTCGCCTTGCTGGTGGACGCTTCTACGTGGGCTGCACGTGGGAAGCACAGAACAAGTATGTCTCCCGTGTTGTCTTCATCTCACCCGCCGGCAACAGCGTGCAGTTGGGGAAACGGAGGCCGGGACAGGGCAGGCTGTTGACAGGGACTGGCCAGCAGGCCAGTGTCAATGCCGGGCCCAGCAGCCAGGCTCTGACTGTGGCCAGTGGACGCCCAGCTCCCTTTCCTTCCTCCGTCCTGGTGGAGCCGCCGAACTTCCATCTCATGGGGACGGGGGTGTCTCCACGCTTTCCCCTCAGCTGGATCAGGGCCACAATCCCTGGGCAGGCTGGAGCAAATACCCCTCCCTGAGCCACCCAGCTCATCAGCGCCCCGTTAGAGCAAAACAAGGAGCACCTGCCAAAGGGCCCTTGCTGGTTTCGGCTAAATGAACCCAAAAGGAGTCGCCTGCTGCTGAAGTTGGCTTCGGTGGCAGCCTCGACAGTGGCAGAGAGCAGGGGAGTGCCGAGCATCGGCTGGAAGAACGGAGCCTTCAGCTCAGCTCCCGGGTGAGGACTGGAACTCCCCCTGGCTGCCAGTGGGGGAGGCAGAGGCAGCCCTGGTCTCACCTCACCCCCGAGCCGCTGCGGCATGGGGCTGGGGGTGTGGGGAGTGGAGCCAGAGCTGGGGAGCTGGGGCACAGCTGGGACCACTGGGAGCCCCCAGTGTTCCGATTGTCCACTGCTGCATAACAAAGCACCCCAAACTCAGCAGCTTGAAACAATCGTCATTTATTCTGTTCCCGAATCCCCACCCCGGGCATTGCTGGCATGGGGTGGAGGTTGGTCTTGGCTTCACGAGGCGTGGGGTGGGCAGCCTGGCTGGAGACTGAGGGGCCTCATTCCAGACGGTGCACTCCAGTGGGGGCCAGCTGTGGGCCTCTCTGTGTGGCCTGGGCTTCCACAGAATAAGGTGTCTGGGTTCCCAGGTGACAATCATATGGCCATTTGAGACACAGCCTCAAGGGTCCCAGAGCATCACGTTGCCCCGTTACCTCATGGGGGCCGTGGAAAACAGAGGGCTGGGGCACAGACCCCACCTCTTGGCGGGAGGGCGGTGGGGTTCTGGAAGGTCGTGGGGACAGGAAGCTAGCTATGCGGCGTTTTTAGAGCTACAGCCTGCACCTGCTCGGCCTCCACACCCTGCAGGCAGGGAGGACCCCAGATTCACCCAGCCTAGAGCCCCCCACGAATGCTGGCCCTGCCCAGTGCATTGCCTCACGGCCTGAGGGCAAATCGGCTTGGGAAGCCCTGCCATGGCTTCCCTTGTCCTGCAAAGGTCCTGGCTTGTTAACTCGGAGGGTCTGGGGGCGGGGCGGGGCCTGGCAGCCAGGGGCGTGGCCGGTGGTGGGGTGTGGCCGGTGGTGGGTGCGGCCTGTGGTGGGGCGTGGCCTGTGGTGGGGGCGGGCTTTGGTCACCTGGTCGGAGGCCGCAATGCTTTCCTGGCAGTGGAAGACCTTTCTCTTTCATATGTGGTCTTCCCTTCCATGAAGGGGCCCCTCCATCCCTCCCGTCCTGTTCACCTCTTTCACAGTCTGCGGGAGGCCTGGGCCGGGCTATGTTTCTTGGGAAACAGAAGAGCATGTAGTAACCCACCAATTGTTCTCCAAGTTCAGAGTCACTGCAGTCTCCAGGGTGTCCCCACACCTGCCCTGGGGCTTTCCAAACATCAGGGTCCACCGGGACCCCCTCCCTGTGAGATGTTGGCAAGGCCCAGAGTGGGAAGCGGGCTTGCCCCGGGCAGGCACCTGGCCACGGCACAGCAGGGCCTCCGCCACACCTCTCGCCACCTGTTGTCAGCAGTAGCCCTGTCGTTCCGAGCCACGGAGGGGCAGGTCCTGGCCTGGGCCTTAAGCCACCAGTGGGGGCCTCCGTGTCCGTCTGGGGGACACTGTGCAGGGCTGTGAGGACTGGCTGCAGTCCTGGGCACCTGGGTAGAGCAGGGACGGCTGGGCAGGGTCAGGGGGATCTGATGGCCAAGACCCCCATTTAGCCTCCATCCAGAGGTCGTCTCCAGGACAGGAGCCCGGCCGCGGGGAGCCGCCTCCCATGTGACTCCGAGCACCTGGCCGCTTCTACCTCCTCTTTCCTTACCTACGGAAAGGGCCTGCCTACCGCCCACCCCATTCCCGGGGGAGCAAGGTGACGACAGGCCCCCGAGCTCCAGGTGCACCCCAAGGGTGGCATGTGGGTGGAGACCCCAGGTTCTCTTCTGGGGGGAAGAGGAGGGGCCTCGGTGTCCCTCGGCCGAGCCGCGCATCCCCCGACCCCACACCAGACAGGCTCTGTCCCATCAAATTCTCCAAGTTAACAAGTGCAGGCCTGATGATTAACTAGATTTGCAAAGTTGATGAAAAGCTCGGGATATAAATAAATATTCCTGGAGACATCCCACCCCCCGCAGGCATGAACTTTGAATAATTGGAGAGAATTATGCTGAGGATTAATCAAAACTTTTTTTTCCTTTCGCTAATTACCTCTGGCTTCATCAGTGTCAGAGTCTAATCAACCCCAGACGTCGTAACCGACCCTCGGGAAACGTGAGGGACGGGGGTGTGGGGAGGGGGGAGGGCGGGCTTGGTGCCACTTCGAGGGGGATGGGGAGCTGGGCGGGGAGCCTGGTCCAGCTCCAGAGCCGCCCTGGCCTGGGGTGCGGCTGGCGGTGGCGGGGGGCGGGAGCCAGCCCCCAGGCCTGCCTCTGATCCAGATGAGGGGAGTGGTGATGCAGTCCAGCCGCCTCCCTCCGCTCCTCCCTCCTTGCTGAGTTTCTCGGTCAGATGGACGGGGCCCAGGGTGGGGGCGAGCGCTGGGGCGGCCCCAGTTGTGGGGAGAGGCGGGCGCTGGCCAGCCGCCGTGGTGGGCCTGAGGGCTGGTCAGGATTCTGTGCATCTCTAGGGGAAGGAGGCTTTGCCCCCCCCAACCCCCAAGCCCTCTGAGGAAGTCATCTGCATCTGATGAAGGACCCCTGTTCTGGGAGCATGGCTCCAGCGCCCGCCCGGAGGAGAGGCCAGGGCCTCGGGCCGGTGCCTCCGTCACAGCTCTCTCGCTGCGTTGCGACCGCAGGGCGTCTGGGCTGTGACGGCAGGACAGGCAGTGGCTCTTAGCCCCTCTGGGCAGCGCCCCCCCCGACCCTGGCCTCTCCCCCTGCCTGGGCCTCCTTCCCTGGGGCTGCTTCTGACCCCCTCCCCCTCCCCTTCCTCGTTTGGCGAACCAGATGAGCCTTTGACCAACGTCTGAAGAAAACTCGCCTGCCTGGACGTTCGCCCCAGCGCCCCCGCTCAGGAACCGAAACCCCGCCCTGGGCCCCTCGGCACTCGTGCCGGCCCGGTCTTGCCCCTCTTCCTGGCACAGTTCCTAGGAGAGGCTGCGGGCCCCGGTCAGGGTCACCGGCCCAGCCCCGCCTAGGGCCACCGTGTGGCCTCTGAGCAGGAGGAACGGGCCCCTCCTGGCTTCTCACAGCCACGGCCTGCAGACCCCGCGCAGCCGCCACCGGCAGCCGGGGGCAGCCGGGAGCAGCCCCCAGCCCAGCAGGGGATGGAACTGGCCTCGTGCAGGTCTGGGACCTAGGAGGTGACAGCCTTGTGAATCCCCACAGCCCCAGCCAAGGACCCTGGACCCGGGGTCCTGAGACCTGGCTGGGGGACTTGGGTGCCCGGCACCCTCCCGTCAGGGGGCCCACATGTACCCAGGATGGCTGAAGGGTGGTGTCTGGGTCACTCTTTTCTCCCTGGGGCTCCGGTGGTTGCTGCTCCCCCCAGCAGGCAGGTCTTGGCTCACAACCCCTGTGGGGTCGGTCCTGCCCCCCTTTCTCCCCGTGAAGCAGCACCCCTGCCTGGTGCCCCGTGGCTGGCTGGACCCGGCCCCACATCTTTCTTCTCGCAGCAGATGGAGAGGATGGTGGGTGGGAACCAGGGTTCCCAGAGCATCAGAGTTGAGGCTGCTACCCTCCTGTGTGGAGAGGGGTGCACTGGCCTCTCCTGCTCTGAACGAAGTGGTGCAGAGGCTGCTGGGGTTTGTTCCTTTTCCTTCCAAACTTTCCTAAAAGGGGGTTGAGATTGCCTTTAATTACAGAGCAGAGCGAGGCAGAAGGCACAGCGACTCTGCAGGCAAAGTGACCCCCAGAGGCCCAGGCCTTGCAGAAAGGGATAGGGGGCAGGGGGCGCAAGGAAGGAGCACTGAGGGGCTGGGGGGCAGGGGGCCCCAGGGATGGGAGGATGGTGGTGCCTGGAGGGGCCCTGAGAGATGGAGTCCGGGGAAGTGGGGGCCTGAGGGGCCTCTGCCGGTGTCTCTGACTTCCCCCCTCCTGCCTTCCTGTCTCTCCACCTGTCTCCCTGGGTCTCAGGTGTGCCCCTGAGCAAGGTGGGCATAGGCCATGGCCGCAGGGGTCAGGGCAGGCTGGGTCATCCCCGTGGCCTGCCCCTCCTGGCGCTGGGTGACCAAGTACCCCCGCAGTCCCCCATCAGAGAGGGAGTGATGTTCCGACCGCTGCCTCCCCCTGCCGTGATCCGGTGGGCAGAGACAGGCCCAGGCGCCCCTGAGCCCTGGCCACTCTGGTCCTTCTGCCACCTCTGCCCCTCAGCCAGACCTTGGAAGTCCATTATTTCTGTTTCCTGGCAAAGACAGGGTAGCCGACCACCGATCTGAGAGATTATAGGTCCTTTCTTCTGTCTTTAGACAGGTTGGGGGTTAGCGTCACACCCGTGTCCACAGGAGGGAGCTGCTTGACAGGGCACCTGTGGCTCCTGGGCCAGCCGTGGACATACCGAGGACCCCTGCCCTTTGCTGGGCACAGCCCAGCAAGACCTGTGCACTGGGGGTCCAAGGGCAGCCCCTCCACCACCTCGCCTGTCCCCAGGAGGCCTGTGCTCCTGCCCCACCCTGACCCTGGATTGCTGTGTGTCTCTGGGCACAGGCCTCCCCTCTCTGGGCCTATTTATCTTCTCTCCTCTAGATCGGCTTCCGTGCGCCCCAGGTCCTTCAGGCCCAGACGCTGGGTAACTTCAGCTGGGCAGGGCCCCCACAGGCTGTCCCCACCTTCCCGGGCACCCGGGCTCCCGCTAGGCCCGAGGGCTGCCTGGCCTCCTTGTCTGCAGCAGGACCATCCGTCACTGCTCGTGACAGATTATCTGTCCCTGTCCCTGCTGCTGCTCTGGCTATTCCGGCTGCAAAGCAGTGTTTATCACTCCCCACAACACGACTCCCCCCCTCCGCCCGCCCCACCTCCCTCCCCTGGCCACAGATAGCAGGAGGTTTTCTGGGGCTATTTTCATGGTTTTAATTTTCCATTCCCTGCCCCCTCTCTTCCCCCTTACTATATCCTGGGCTCTTTTGGGGCTTCTGGAATGAGCCTACATTTTCCCAGCGATATTTTTTAATAAAAACCATCATTTATGATTATTTTCCTTCCCCACGGACTGTCAGCTTCCTCATCTGATTTTTTTATCGCCGTGGCGTCCTGCCCACTCTGTCACCACGCAGGCGCAGACGGGCATGCGTGCACATCCTTATGGGCTCGAGGGTTTGCTCCAGAGCCGCAGGTGGGGACCCTCCTGCCCCTGCCCTGCCCTGCCCTGTCTCAGCCCAGCCCTGCGGCCCTCCGTTCTCCGCGGCCCCTGGTCTCCTGAGCTTTCAGTCCTCCTTCAGGGGAGTGTCACCTGCACGTCTTTCTCAGCTCCGTTCATTAGAAAGGACAGAGGTCTCGGAGGAGGTGGGGCTGCCTGCAGAGTCTGCCCGGCTGCTAATGGCTCAGGACCATCAGGGACCGTGGTTTTCCACAGAGAGTCTGGTCTAACACACCCTCCAGCAAGACCTGGGATGGGGCCCTGCATCCAACACTTGGTTCCCTCTTTTTGAAATATAGACAAATATGGGGCTGTGGGTCATTCATTCATTCAACAAACACTCCTGGAGGGCCTACTATGTGTGGGAAGAGCCACACACCTGTCCTAGGGTAGGAACCAGCTTAGATGTCACCCTCCTGATACCAGAGCCTCCACTCACACTCACACACTCACAGAATGGAGCCCTGCGCTGCCCAGTGATTTTGCTGTGTGACCTCTGGCAAGTTGCTGACCCTCTCTGAGCCTTCATCGCTTTCCTTCTCTGGTCTCCATCCACCCCTGGCCGGACATTGGTCCTTTCCTCATCAGCCCCCAGGGGATCGCGTTTCAAGCAGCTGCAGCCTCTTCCCAGTTCCTTCTCGGCTGCTTGCCAATTACCCAGAGGAGCCAGACCTGTCTTGAGACAGCCAGCTCCAGACAGCTCCTCCCCTGCCTGCCATACCCAGGCGTCCCAGACCAACCACATGGCCCTCCCACCCCTGCCAGGCTCTTGCTGGCCCCTGCTCCTTGGCCATCTTTGGAGACAGGACCCTGCTGGGTTCACTGGTGGCTGGGTTCCGAAGCCTGGGGCCACTGTCCCGGGTTCCAGCCCGAGGCTGGCCGGACAAGTGAGTAATGGGTTCTCCCAGCCCAGCTTCTCCCTTATCAGTGGAAGGAGAGAGTGCTATGAATATTCATAGGGCTCACATGAATATTCATGATGACGATGACGCTCTCCCTCCATCACCTTGCCCTCGGGCACCTCCATAGCTTTCCAAGCTCCCGCCCCTCCCCTTGATCCCAGCCTGCAGGTGGCTTTACCTCCATTGGCAGGGAGGCGGGCAGGAGCCCCTGGTCAGGGAGGTCCCTGGTGGGAAAGACCCCTGTCCTGGTGCCCAGGGGTCCAGGCTCGCATCTGCACTCTGACCCCACTTCCCATGGGAAGCCACTTCCCCTGGGCCTCAGTTTCCCTCCTGACCTCTACCGGCCCTTCTGGGCCTGAGGGTTTGGCCAGGCGGACCGCTCCAGGAACACACACGTCCTCTCTGACTCCACTTTCTCTGCTCCACTGTGTGAGGACAAAGCTGGGGGTCTTGGGTTCCCTGAGGTGGAGCCAGGCAGACCGGGTTACCCAGGACCGGTAACCAGAGAGGCCCGGGGTCCGGTGTCATGGGCTGGTGGCCAGGGACCGCTCCGCTGGCCATCCCCTGGGACAGGCGAGACAGGCGGGCGAGGGCGCTGGCTGGGATGGCGGGGGCTCCAGGAGCAGCAGAGGGAGGGGTTGGGTCCGGAAGGCGGGGAGGTGGGTGGGCAGGGCTCGGGAAGACCTTCGCCTTCAGGGTCAGGGTATGCGGGACCTCAGCTCCTGGAGGGGAGGCTGGCTTTGCCGCGCACACTGTGTGACCTTGGGCAGGTGGCCCAGCTCTGTGCCTCGGTGTCCCTCTCTGTGCAGGCCTTTCCCTGCTGTGTTCAAGGCTGAGCTACCCTGGCTCCCAAAGTGTGGGAGGGCCCCCTCTGAAGGCATTTGGCCATGTGCTCGGAGGGGAGCCAGCTTGGGGACACACCGCAGGGCCCAAAGCTTTGAGATTCTGGGAGGCCAAGCCTCTGCTTGTGCCCTGTCCCCCTGCCCATGATCCCTGAGCTCTCAAGAGCAAGCTGCCTGCTGGCTCCAGACCTCCATGGGCTCCTCCCTCTGCCAAGGCACCTGCGCTCATGCTGAACCCCGATTTCCCTGCATCTCTCTCTTGTCTGACTCTCACTGGGCTGCAAGCGGTAGGCATCCAGGGTCCCTGCCTCTTTCTGGGTGCCCAGCTCGGTCTCACAGCGATGGACCCTCCTCCGGGGGCAAGAGGTAGCCTCCTGCCTGCAAGCCTTCTCCGGGGGGTGGGGGACTTGGCAGGAGCAGGTGGGTGACCAGACTCATTAAGGAGAACAAGCCCTGCTCAGCGCCTTCCGGAGAGCTCCGAGGCACGGGCCCCCTCGGTCTCCTGATCGCCTGCTAGACTGTGCGGACAGCAGCCTCCCTTGCCTGCACACAGACTAAAGGTGTCCCTGTGCTTCCAGCTCGCTCTGGCCACCGTCCTGGGGCTCCACCTGCCCTCCCCGCGGTGTGGGAGTGGAGGCTCGCAGCACTTCGGTGCTTGACCAAGGCCGCCCAGGGGGCAGGTGGGACCAGGCCCCTGTCCCCTCTTCCCAGGCAGGGGACAGATGGAGGGCCCCCGCCCTCGGGTCTCACTGAGGCTGACCCTGCGAGAGCTCTGTCGCTGAGACCCAGCCCGCTCCGCGCTGTTTGCCTAAATTTGTTCAACCCCGTCTTCCCACGGGACCCAGGCGGCCACCGCCGACATCTGTGGGAACACAGCAGAGGAATGCCTAATGAGGGCTCAGCGTGGCCCCGCCACGGAGCGCAGGCTGGGACAGATGGTCCATCATTACCCATTTTTATTAATTACTGGCTCCGCGTGCGGCGATTGGCTTGCAAGCCCCTGACTCGTCGGACGCACCGCCGTCCCGGCTATTCTGGAAGGAAGAACGGCCCTGCATTTAGCTCAGCGGGCGCTTCCTCCCGGCTTCCTTTGAGGCCACAGACATTTCTGGCTCAGCGTGGTCCCTGGGGGACCGGGCCAGGCAGGGAGAGGCGAGTGTGCAGCTGCCACCTGCCCGAGGAGACTGGGAGAGGGGCTGGCGCAGGACAGACGCAGGGGGCCCCACCTACCCCAGCCCGGTGGGGGCGGGCGACCAGACACCCGGGCCCCAGGACCCAGCTCAGGGCTGAGGCTGCCTCCTACACCCTCTCCCTGCTGGCCTCAAGCCTGCTGGGCATAACCAGCCTCAGAAAGAGCAAGCCTTCCGTCTCCACCCCCAGACGGGGGCACTTGGGGCCCACAAACCCCCTGGTGCTGCGGGGAGCCCATGCTCCTGGGTGCTCTTCTGCGTAGAGGTCCACAGCCTCCCTCTTGTTTGCAGATGCTCCGGACCCCAGCCTCGTCTCTCCTGGGGGCTCCTGAGACTCTGCGGTCCCACAGCCCTGGGTCCCAAGCCCAACACTGGCTCCGACTTGCAGAGACGCTGGGTGAGTCCCCCCCACCCCCATCCCTGGGCTTCACAGCCCCACCTGCAAAGGGGAGGCCCTGACCTACTGAGTGCCCACGCGGCGGAAGGCCTCAGAACACTGCTGCTCTGTGGCTGCTGCCGATCCTAGGTTTGCTTTCGGCAAGTCCCGCGTTGCCTGCAGCCTCTACGAGGAGTGATTGTGTCCTGCTGGACCCCCAACAAGAAGGGAAAGAAAGTGTATTGGGGGCACAGGGACCCACGTCGTCAGACAGTCCTGGGAGGGGATGCTGGGTGCACTGGGAGGCCCCACAGCGTCGGGCCGCCCTGGGAGCCCGCGTCTCCCTGCTGGCCAGGATGCCGCGTTCCCTCCGGCTTCTGAGTGTGGCCCGTTAGCCCAGGAGATAATGGGACATGAAGCACAAGATTTCTAGTCAATAAAAAGGCGCCTCGGAGGCTTTTAGATCTTCCCTCTGTCACACTGGGTCGGCACTTTATCTGCTGCCCACTGGACAGTCTGTCACAAAGCTGGGTCCCTGCCCTGCTGGAGCCCGCCACGGCTTGTCCCGGCCGCCGCCCGTGAGCCGGCGGAGCCCAGACACCAGTGAGGTCAGCTCAGAGGGGCCTGCTGGCTGTATGGCCAGGAGAGCCGGCGGGCCACCTTTGCAGAGATGCAGGGGAGGCGATGAGGTTGGGGGTGGGGACCACGTGGGAGGGGCAGGCGGGGCTGGGACGTGGACTGACCTGAGGCCAGGAGGCCTGGGAGGTAGACGCACAACACGCTGCCCTTTGATGGCCCGAGGGGCAGCCCTGTCTGGGGCAGGAGGCGGGGCTTAGCCCTTCTCAAGACAGATCCAGTCGGGACTCGGTAGGCACACAAAGCTAGCAGCTGCCCAGGCTGGGCAGTAGTGAGGTCCTTGACGCTGGGGGAAATCAAGCGCAGCCTGATGCCCACTGGGCCAGGAGGCCTGAGTGAGAGAAGCAGAAAGGCCAGCAGCACAAGGGGTTCCATTTGTATCAGAGGTAATTGGCGGGGGGACAGTGTCCTGGAAGGAAGGAGGAGACGGCCTTCGGGGTCTCAGGATGGACTCAGTAGCCGCCCTGCCTCCCACACTGCCTGGTTCTTTAATCGAGGACCAGGGCCTGGGCAGCAGGGTGGGGTTTGAGACTTGAGCTGTAGACCCCAGCCCCAGAGCTGGGACCCTGCCCCACAGAGGCACCGAACGGCGACCAGAGGCAGCTCTCAGGGCCAGTGTTCCCTGAGCCGGGACAGATCAGGGTGGCTGTCAGGGAGGCCACCCCCTGGACTCTCATCCATATGCCTCTGACCCTTGGATCAGGCCAGAGGGAGGGCACGCAGCCAGGGAGGGGGGAGGCCCTGGCCTCCTTCCCGGAGGAAACCCAACCGACCGCTCCTCACTGCAGACACCTCCTGGCCCGACCGCCCTGCTCACGACTGGCTTCCCGTCCTGGTGGGGGCTTGGAGTAAGTGGCCTGTCCTTGGGTGGGGGAAGGGTCCTGGGAGGGAGGGCAGCTGGCCCTGAAGCAGGAGGTGGGGCAGCCAGCTGGCAAGGTTGCTGGGGGGTGGGGGGCGGTGGCCTCTCTTCCCTGGGCTGGCCTGCCCGCCCCTCCCCTGGGACCCATCCCCTCTACTTCCATCAGGTCAGTTCAAAGCCCTGGGAGGAGCACTGGGGCTCTGGGGCACTGGTGCAGCCTCTCTCTGCAAGGTGCTCCCCTACCGGGAAGCGTGACCCCAGCCCAGGTGACCAGTGTGCACAGGTACCTGGATGAGCCCAGGACACCTGAGCTGGGCCTGAGGGACAGAGGGCTGGGACAGGCCAGCCAAGGTGCAGGAGGGCACGCCGGGCAGATGCGCCAGTGTGAGCACGGCCTGGAGGTGAGGGGGGCACACCTGCCGGAGGAGACGAGCGCTGCACTGGGGATGGGCGTCCGCTCCCACCAGACCCGCCCTCCTGCCCGCGGGCTCCTGGAGCAGCGGGCTCCTGTGCCCAGGGCTTGGCTGCAGCGAATTTCCCGGAGAGAAGATCAGGCACTGGGGGGGTCCCTACCGGAGCAGGGCAGCAGGGCCACGTGCTGAGGGCTCGCCTTTGAGGAAGGGCACATCCGTGGCTCAGTTCCAAAGTGCCTACTGTGAGCACCCATTATGCCCAGTGACAGCAATCAGACCAGTCCTGCCCCCAAGGGGCTCACACGAGATGCTGGGAAGGACAGGAGCCTCTCTCAGCAGGGGTGTACAGGAGTTCAAGGCCACGGCCACGTGTAGCCCTGACAACGCCTCCATCGCGGGGCCTCTGGAGGGCCCTGGGGACCCCACGGGGCCACAGGGCAATGGTAGCCCACCACCATTCTCTGCCATCCTTGTCCTCGATCTTTCCCTCCAAGAAGGGAATCCTGGTGGTTGAAAACATTTTCATGAAGTACAGTACCTCTCTGTCTGCTTCAAAGCTTACAACGGCCATCTTTGTCCTTTTCTGACCAAGGCCTGTTTGAGTCCTTTAGTTAGCAGCGGGACAAATCCCAGGGGAACAAGTGAATGGGGCTGGGGCGGTGGGCCCCCTGCCTCTCACACTTTGGGAGGGTAACCCCAGCCTTCAGAGCAGGAGGGGGCGCACCCCCTTCCAGGCCGTGAGGTGGCGGCTTTCCCAGCCCCACCTCTGCAGCCCTGGGAGAGGTGGCCCCTCAGCTCCTGGAGCATGGAAGCTCTGTGGACCTGACCCAGGTGTGAGGCCCCTTCCGTCTGTCTGTCCGTCTGTTCTTCCTGCCCTCATCCCATCTGCAAACACGGCTGGTCACTGATGGTGGCCCTGGCCGGGTGCCGGGCGTCTGTCAGGGACACAGACAGGATCTCTGAGGGGCTCATGGGCCAGGACACCCTCACCTTCATAATCCACATACCTGATGGTCAAGGTGGACAATTCTGGAAAAAAAAAAAAAAAGAACAAAAAAGCAACATCATTGTCGGGTCTTCCTTTTACACACATGTACATTTTTTTTCTTCGCAGAATTGGGATTGAATTTACTATGCAATTTCTAACCTGTTGATTTCTCCACCTAACGTCGCTTCATGTGCTCTATCCCAGGTGCACGATGCGGACGAAGGTGCGCATTCCTGCAGCCTCTGGCTTCCGAGGAGGCAACACCACCTCCAGTTTCCTCTGAAGCTTGTGCAGCTGAAAAGACAGCCCCGAGGAGCAGGTGGGTGGGGAAGGCAGATGTGAACAGAGGTCACACAGGTGGGCAGGTGCAGGGGCCGGAGCGGAGGCTGTGGGGGAGCAATGTGGTATCCGCTGGGAAAGGCTCTCTGCCTTCCTCAGACTGAGAAATGGGGCTAGCAGTGGTGCAGAACGGGGGCGCCCACCCCCAGGAGGGCGTGGAGCGGGCAGTGATGCGCTGGAGGACTCTGCCGCTTAGCAAAACAGAGCAGCCGACAGACACACACAGGACCAGGCACGAACTCAGAAAGCCCGTGCCGGCCAGAAGGAACCAGACGCAGGGAGGACGCACTCTGCGATCCCAAGTCCATGAGACTCTGGAACAGAGTGAACCAACCTCCGGTGGAAAAGTCAGAACCAGGGTGGCCTCTGCAAGGGCCGGGGCACTGCGGGGACTTATGGAATGAATGTCCTGTATCTCAGCAGGGGTTTGGGCTGCAGAAATGCCGCCCGTCCCGGCATTAGATGCCTCCCCCCACAGTTCTACATCTCACTGTGTATCAGTTTAACTCAAGGGAATTTCAGACCCGTCACAGGCACTGACCTCTAGCTCGCGCTGTGCGCGCTGCTTCCGCAGGGGTGAAGGGGCTGGACGCCTGCAGCTTACTTGGAAGGCAGCTGACTGATGCAGGGCTGGAGAGAGGGGATAAGGCACCCGTAGCAAGATGTCAGTCATGGAGTCCATGTGCTAGGTGTTTGGGTGTTCGCTATCAGATTATTTTGATTCTTCCGTATGTATGAAAAATTTCAAGATTAAATGTGGAAAACAATTTCTGACGCTGCAGACAAGCGGCTGGACCGTGGCAGCAGTTTACTGACCCTGTGACCTTGGACTAGTTTCTCAGCCTCCTGGTGCCTCAGTGGCCTCACTGGAAAGTGGGCGTGGTGCTGGTATCAACCCCCGAGGCGTGAAAGAATTAACAAAGACCGAGTGCTTACACACGGTGGGCACAGGTGCACAGCAGGTGCTTCAAGAGTGTGCCCTTGTTGGCAGCATCCCGCTGTTGGCAATGCTGGGTTGTCAGGGCTGCCACGTGAGCTGCAGGCGCTCCGGGCGGCCGAGGGGCAGCCGGGGTCTGCACTGGGTTCAACAGAAAGGGGCCAGAAGCACCAAAACGATCGTGAAGAAGCACAGAGCAGCGGGGGAGGGCGCAGCTCAGCGGCAGAGCGCGTGCTCAGCATGCACGAGGTCCTGGGTTCAATCCCCAGCACCTCCATTAAAATAAACAAATAAATAAGCCTAGTTGTCCTCCCCCCTAAAAAAGAGAACAAAGCAGAGGGTCACACAGTTCCACTGTCAAACCTCCTACAGCCATCGAGGCAGAGTGGTCCGCAGAAGGATGGGGGCGTACACCGGTGGGGTAGGACGGAGGCTGCAGAAGCAAGCCCACACCCTGAGGGTCACTTTATTTTTATTTGTTAATGGAGGTGCTGGGGTTGAACCCAGGACCTCGTGCATGCTGAGCGTGCGCTCCACCGCTGAGCTGCGCCCTGACAGATACCATGGTCACTTTATTTTCCACAAGGGCGCCGAGACAAGTGAGTGAGAAAGAACAGTCCTTTCAACCAACGGCGGTGGGACCATTCGGGCCCAGCAACACACGCCAAGGAATGAAATTGGACCCCTAGTTCATGCCGTTTGAAAAATGAACTCAGTGGATCAAAGACCTAAATATAAAAGCTGAAACTATAGAACTCCTAGAGGGAAACAGAGGAGTACACCTGCACCTTAGGCGAAGGCTTCGCAGGGACATCAAAAGCAGAAGCAACACAAAGGGAAAATGGGAATTCGTCAACGTTGAAAACTTTTGTGCTGCAAACAATTCCAACAAGAAAGTGAAAAAACAACACACAGAACAGGAGAAAATATTTGCAAATTATAAATCTAATTAGGAACTTGTGTCTAGAATATACAAAGAATGCTTACAACTCAATAATAAAAAGGTAAATAGCCCGATTTAAAAATGGACAAAGGATCTGAATAAACATTTCTCCAGAGAAGATACTCAAATGGGCAGGAAGCTCATGAAACGACGCTCAACATTTTTTGCCACCGGGAAATGTAAACCGAAACCACAGTGAGGAACCACTGCTCGCCCCCGGGTTGGCTAGAATCAGACAGACAGGTGGAAGCAAGTGTTGGCGAGGACGCAGAGGGAGAGAAACTCAGGCCGCCGTGGAATGTGGAATATATCCACTCTGGAAACAGTCTGGGAATTCTTTAAAATGTTGACCGTGGGGTTACCATGTGACCCAGCAATTCCAGTCCTAGGTGCGTACCCAGGAGAAATGAAAGTGTGTGTTCACGTGAAAACGCCTGTGGAAATGTTCCCAGCAGCATGTTTGCAATATCCCCAAAGTGGAAACAACCCAGATGTCCATCAGCGGATGAGTGGACAATGAATGCGAGCCACCCGCACAAAGGAATGTTATTAGACAGTTAGCAGGAACGAGGCAGTGATCCCCGCTCTCAGAAGCACAGCGCTCGGGGGAGGGCGCAGCCCGAGCGGTAGAGCTCATGCTTACGCACAGGAGGTCCTGGGTCCAGCCTCCTCAGTATCCCCCTCCAAGAAAAATAAATAATCTAAAGCTCTCTTGTTTCACCAAGGCCCTCCCAGGACAATGTTTAAAACAAAACAAAACAAAACAAAACAAAACAAAACAACCAAAAAACCAAAAACCATCGCGCTGAGCGAAATAAGCCAGTCACAAAAGACCCCGAAGCCGGTGATTCCACTGATTTGAAATATCCCAAGTGTCAAATCCACACAGAGAGAGAGTGGGTTAGTGTTGCCTAGAGTTGGGGGGGGTGGTGGAGAATGGGGGGTGATTGCTAATGGCTACTGGGGTTTCCTTTTGGGGTGAAAAATGTTCTAAATTTGTGGTGTTGGTCGCACAACTCTGGATATACTAAAAATCACTGTATTATCCACTTGAAATGGGTGAATTGTATGGTATATAAATCTGACCTCAAAAAAGCTGTTAAAACAAAAGGTAGCCTTGAGCTCAAGTCATGGCTCGGCTCTCTGGGGATTCCGCAGTCAAAAGTGTCGCCCACGAAGCCCAGTCTGATGTGTACAAGGGGGCTGAGAGACCTGCCTTGCTGGGTCCCGTGGGGACCAGAGGAGATGACAGATACGAAACAATTTTTCATTGTAACTTCTGTGTACAAATTTATTACAAAAGGAAACGTATGCACATTGTACAAAATTCAATTGGCAGATGTGGGTACACAGTGGAAGGTCTCATTTTTCTGGGGCAATGGAGATGTGCATTATCTTGACTAGGGTGGTGGTTCCACAGATGTATACGTCTGTCAACCCACAGACCTGTACCCTTAAGAAGGGTGAATTTCACTGTCAATACATAATATGTTAAAACATATCTTTAAGTAAATCCCTCCTCTCTGCCCTCTCTGTGTCTCCCAGCTCTCCAATTTGCCTACAGTTTTGCACATAATAGCAAATAAAACGTCATCTCGTTGTACCCTTTTGGTGCACAGATGCAAGGAGAAAAAGTACTACATGCAGTGTTCTGCTCCTTGTTTTTTTCCCCTACAGACCATCCTTGGAGACGGACTCAGAGCAGTCTGCGCTCACCTGGCAGCACGCATGTCTGATGGCGCGCCGCGGGCCTCCCGGCGCGCCGCCGCCGGCTGGCACTTAGAGCGCTCCAAATTTGCTGCTGTTACACAGAGTACTCCAGTGAATAACCTTGTATGCGGTGATATATCATTTTTCACATTTGCGAGCAGTCTCTGGAGGACAGATTCCTAGAAGTAAATGCTGGGCCAAAGGGTACATGTATTTGGAATTTGGGCATTGTTTCAGAGGTTCCAAGACTGTCTGCTTCCCACACCATTGCAACACGGTGGGTCACTAAGTTTTACTCTTTGCCTATCTGATGAACAAAAAAACCACCTCTCAGAGTGGTTTTAATTTGCGTTTCTGTTGTGCAGGGTGAGACTGGCACTTTTTTGTACATGTGTTTTTATTTCCTTTTCTGTTCTCTGCCTATGCCCCCTCCTTGGGTATTTTTTTTTATTGATTTGTAAGAGCTCTTTACATATGAGACATTGGCACTTTGCATGGGGTATAAATTTTTATGGCTTTGGGGTTTTTTGGTGTCTGTTGTTACTATGAAGTTCTGGGCACAGGAAGAGACTGTCTCCATTTTTCTCCGGGTACCATCTCTCGGGCTCTTCTCCCCTACATTAATCCCAGCCACTTGTGTCCTTTTCTCTTTCCATGCACACCCTCAGGTTACCTGCCTGGGTCAGTCACTGCCAACCAGGCCATCCTTAGAGGAGAGAGGAGACAGCCATGGGGTGCAGAGACATGTGAGAGTCCCCATTGATCTGGAAACTGCACTGGGTAACTGCTTCCGTGTTGGTCCAGTGGGAAGAGCGGGGATTCAGAGGTGAGTCAGACTGTCCTGCTCCCCTGAGGTCACAGTCTGGAAGATCCGATGTGGACAGTACTTGGCTGGGGGATCCCAGGGTATCTGGGGCATAGGCAGCTGGGCGAGGGGGCAGCCCTGCAGCCCCAGGCCTGAGCAGCTCACCGCCCAGCTTGCCTCTCTGCAAACAGCTCTGGGGTGAGTCCTGATATGGTGGCTGGTTTGTTATGATAAAAACAAGAATCTTGCCGCCCCAGTCCCTGTGGAGTGAGAGTCCTGGTCTCCCTGTGAGGTGGGAGATGTCAATAGGACTCATTTCTGGGGTGGCTGTGAGGATGAACTGAATTGATGCAAGCAGCAAGCACATGCTTTGACACATGGAGGTAACTGTTAAAATTCCATATGGGTGTGCACGTGTGTGTGTGAGAGAGACGGCTAGGTGTGGGCTTGGAGTGCATTTGATTTGAGGTGTTTGGAACAGGATGCCCTTACAACTAACTGGCTATACCAGCTAATTGGTGTAGCCAGGCTTTGGTGAGGGTGGGAGGAATAGTCCATGTTCCTGCCCAGATAACTCAGTGTGGGGGGATGGGCAGGTGGGGTGAGATTAGGGCTGTGTGTAGACATGCAGTGTGTGGGTGTAATGTGTGTGTCTACAACAGAGGCTGCGTGGGGGTTTGCAGGAGGAGATGGGAGCCTGGGGGGGGGGGTGGGGAGAGCAAGATCTTGCCTCGCAGCAGACACACCAGGGAGAGAGAGCTTTGGCTGTTTAGCCCAGAGAAGACCGGCCTTCCTCCGCCTCCTCCCTCCAGGTCTGCCCTGGGGTCTCCCATTCCCAGCTTGAGGGGTGTCCAGCCTTTCTGCAGCCAGGCTGTGCCCTCACAGAACAAACAAGGACATATTTCAACAGCTTAAGGAGCTGGAGCCAGAAAGGCCTCGATAAGCGGCAGGAGAGCCCCTCTCAGGGAACCAGGCCAGGGACTTGCAAGGCCGTGGCCAGTTGGGGAGAGAGAACGTGGGAACAGGGGTGGCGTGCCGGCCTAGCCTGCAGAGAGGCAGGGCACCTCCATTAGGGATGTAGGCAAGAGAGACCCTCAAGGCCAGCCGCTGCCCCCACTTCTTGTTCCCAGGAAGTCTGAGTGCCCCTGCTCATGGACCCAAGGACAGAACAGCCCGAAGACAGGGCCCCCGTCATTGACCATCATCCTCCGGGTGCAAGAGTCCAGGCGAAAGGTGGTGGCACATCCTCTACCCTGGCCCCCTCTGGGGTCTCGGCTCTCCTGCAGGGACATCTGGCGGAGGCGCGGGGTGGGGTTGGGAGGAGCTGGAGGGCGGGCAGCTGGCGCCGCAGGCTGGACGGAGTTATGGGCTGCGGACAGGCCGCTGGACCGGACCCCGAACCAGAGCCCCGTGCGCCCATCCTCCGTCGCCGCCGCATCAGCCTTTGGCCCGCTGCTCGCTGCCTCCCGCCGGTCCTGGGGCCTCCTCCGGGAGAGGCGCCCCTCACCCTCCAGTCGCCCCCTCCCTTTTGCAGCGCGCGCTTGCCGGCGCACAGGTCGATCCTGCCGCCTCTCTCTCCCTTCGCAGGTCGGGGCACGACGCCGGGCAGGGGCGCAGCGCAGGGGGCGGCGTCCGGAGGGTCTCTTCCCGCGCCCGCGGGGGTCTTGGCTCCGCAGCTCCAGCTCGGCCGCTCGGGAAGCGGCGCCCAGGCCGTGCCGGGCGGGGGCGCTCTTGAGCCTGGTTTGGAATTTTCACCCAACGCGCAAGCCGCAGGCTGGGCAGCGGCGGTGGGAAGTGGGAGCCGCCCCGGGAGGCGGTGTGGCCGCTGGGTGCGGGCTCGGGGCGACGAGGGGGCTGCGGATCTAGAACCCAGTCTAAAGGCCGACCGAGCGACTTCGAACACCCAGAGATTCGGAAGGCGAATGAAGGGGAAGGGGGATCGGTCGGAGGAAAATCCGCTAAATCGAACCTTCCGAGAATCAGAAGGAACCTGGCTGATCTCACCCCCCTCCTGCACTACCCCCAGCTGAAAGCCGGGGCGGGGGGCGGGGGAGCAATGGATGTGTTAGTTGGGGGTCAACGATCCGGAGGAGAGCAAGTCCTTGAGGATGCGACCACCCTTTCGCCCCCACCCCCGCACGTGCCGGGCCCTCCCCATCCCGGAAACGCGCGCCCCTGCGGGCTTTGCAATTGCACTCGCGGACGCGCGCTCCCACACAGGGTCTGACTTCGGGTCAACTTTCACACGGTTCCTCGGGTGTGTGTGCACACGGCCATGCCCGCACGCGCGTGCACATCCCCGCCCCAGGTTCGCACCTCCCAATGCCACCAAGTGTCCCGACTCCTAGATCTTCGGGGGCTTCTGCTGGAACAGTGGCCTGGGGCGGGGGCAGGGACGCGCAGGGCGAACCAGAAGGAGGGGGCGAGGATGCCTCTGGGCTCCCCAAGCCGCCCCCACAGCATGTTCCAACTTCCCCTCCCGCGTCACCCTCCGGACACCCCCAGTCCACCGACGTGCGGGAGCGACACTGCCGCCCGCCCCTCCGGCCGCCCCCGCCCGCGTCCCCCGCCCCTCCTCCAGCCCTCCCCGCTCTGGCTCCTACACGAAACCTTCGATCACGCTCAGAAAGAATGTGCTACAACCTCGGCGAGGCCGCGGCCGCCGCCACCGCGCCCGCGCCGGAGCCGGAGCCGGAGCCCGAGCCGGAGCCCGAGCCGCCGCTCCCCCGCCTGCCAGGCCGGCCCTGGGCTCACAGCGCGCGGTCCCCACCGCCGCCCCGCGTTCGCCCCGCGCTTGACGCAGTGAGCGCCGCAGCCCGGCTCCCAGCGGCTCCGCTCCGCTCCCCGTCGCAGGCCGAGCCCAGCCCGGCGGGCTCCGGGAGGGGCGGGCAGGGCGCGAGGGGGAGGAGATCTGTCTGGAGCCAGCGAGGCCGGAGGAGGAAGAGCAGGAGAAAGGAGGGGAAGCCGCCGCCGCCGCCGCTGCTCTCCGGGGACCTGGGCGCGCGCGCTCCGCTCGCCCGTGACCGTGCTTCCAGCCCCGGGCCCGCACCCCGGCCCAGGTAGGAAGGGGTTTGTGGGGGAGGGGGCTGCGCGGGGGCTGAGGGGCGGGGGTCCCCTCTACCGCAGCTGCGCGGCCAGTGGGTCCCCGCCCCTGGGGAGGTAGGGAAGATGCTCTCCCGGGCGGCGGTGGGGGCGGGCGCGAGGTCCCAGCGGCTCTCACAGCCCGGGCAGCTCCAGTCCCGGGGCCGCTCCAGTCCCCGCGCCCTGCCCTGAGCGTCCACGCCAGGGCTGAGTCCCTCCGCCCGTAGGGCTTTGGCTGTGGCGCGTTGGGTCCGCGGTTCCTGGGCACCTCCCCCCACCTCGGGTTCCGAGGCGGGCGCACCCGAAGTTAGCAGTCGCCGAGCTCCGGCCGGACAAACTTCCCTCCCCTACGCCGCGGCCCGAAGGCCCGGGACTCCGGACCCCTTGGGCTAGGCGGCGCCGCGGGGACCCCGAAACTTTCCTGAGCGCTGTGAGCACGAAGGGCGGAATAGGCAGGGAGAGTGGGAGTCGGTGGTCCTGCCTGCGAGTGAACAGTGGTAGCCTCGCGCCCCAAGTTGACGGGGAGACAGCCCCCCATCTGGTACCCTATCTTGTAGTCCAGCGTGAGCAGGGAGTGGACTATGGGTGTCTAGCCTTCATACAGCGGTGGTGGGGAGTGAGCACTGCTCTGCTGGAGCCCTTGGAGGGGGTGTTACAGCCCCCCCCCCAATCTGACCGCCTGGCTCTGCCCGCTGCTGCCAAGCTCGCGGGAAGGGCCGGGCTCCAGGCTATTAATAGGCGCCTGTGACCCGAACCTCTCTGCCCGGGAAGCCGTGAAGCTGGGCTTGGCTGTGGGGTGTGGCGCGACCCCAGGCCCGGAGCCGGCCCCCTCCCCAGCTCTCATGATCCTCATCCTGTCGCCCCTCCTTCCACGCCCCCTGCTCCTCGTCCACTCTTTCCTCTCAGGTCTCTGGGTGTCGCCCCCCAACTTTTTCTCTTCTCAAACTGTGCGGTGTGGCCTGTGGCTGCCGAGGCCAGCGGGATTCCAGCCGAGTCCTCCTCCCTGGGTGGGAGTGGGGTCCCTGGGGCCAGACTGCCGGCTGTGAGCGGGAATTTCCTTCCAATCTCACACGGACGCGCAGCCCATTCACCCAACCCGCGCGCGAGTTGCCACCGGGTCTGAGCGGCGGGGATAGTGCGGTGGTCGCTTATGGGCCGCCTACAGGTCATGGAGAGTAGAGGGGAGCACGAAGCTCCTGAGAGGGTTTTGGGGTGTAGATACAGCCGCACGTGCAGGGAGGAGGCAGTGCCCTGGTGGCTCCCTCTTCCAGCATCGCCTTCGTGCACCCCCCCCCAAGGCCCAGGAGGTTTCCGTTTGCTCCCACCACCTCATGCACCCCACACTCAGATCCGAGCTTGAGTGGATTTGAGGATTTGGGGGACGGGGGCTACCGGGTACTTGTTCCCGTCTCCCGGTCTGCAGAACCCAGACCCCAGGCAGCTCGGGGGTCTTTGTCCCAAGGGCTGGCCTCCGGCCCCGCCCCCTCCGTCAACTCCGGGACCCCGAGGGCCTCCAGAGCTCGGGCGCTGTGCTCCACCGGTCCCAGAGCCTTGGTGAGCTGGGAGCCGCATCCTTTCCCTGGCTCTGGGTCTGGGAGTGGGGCAGGGGGCGTGGAGCGCAGTACTGGGTCCCTGACAGACGTCCTCGCGGCGGCGCCGGCATCTCTGTAGCAGAATTAATGACTTACACGCAGGCCGCCAGGCGGCGCGGCCACGGGGGAGGGGCGACCCAGCCGAGCCTCAGGAGATGAGGTCGCAGCCCCACTGCGCAGCTTCCGCTTGGGGTGGGGGGCTTAGTGGCGAGGACCCCGAGCCTGGCCTTCGGTCCACTTCCCATCCCCTGTGCCCTCAACGCTGTCATTTGCTCTCTGCGCCCCATGCCTCTGGGATCCACCCCCCACCCCCACCCCGTGCCAGGACCCTTCCCACCTCTCCAGTTGGCCTGTGAGCCCCAGGGCAGAGCCCTGACTCTGGGCAGCGTTATACAGGCTGGGGGGTAGGGGGAGGCGGGGAGCAGGGCAGTGTGGGCCAAGGGCTCTCTAAGGCCTCTGGCCTTGGCTTGCTTGGGGAGAAATGGGCTCACAGCCCCTGTACCTGGGGAATAGTAGGAGCAGGCCCTCACACTGTCCCTGGCACACCAGAGTGGCCCATCACAAGTCAACCCGATCCTTCCTGAGCCGGAGCTGCTTGGCCAGAGTGGGCCTGGGGGAACCAGCCAGAAAGAGGAGTGAGTCACCTCTGGCAGGGGCTTGCCTAGGAAAGGATGCCCAGGAGCCTTGGGCCCCTCACGTGCATTCCCCGCTCAGGGCTGGTGAGGCCAGAGGCTGGAAGGTTGCTTTCTCAGACCTTCCAAGAGAGTCCACGGTCACCTCTGGGGGAGGACCAGTTTCTCCCCAGTCCCAGCCGCAGCTGAAGAGGCCTCTTTGCAGGGAGGAGGGGGCAACCTCTCACCACTTGCTCTGTTCCCTGGTCCCCAGGCCTGGCACATCTGAGGCTTGTAGTATTTATCTGGTGATGACCAAGGGCCTGCCCTTGCCCTGCATGTGGCCGTTGGGACAAGGGTCCAGGTAGGGGCAGCCCAAGGAGAAAGGTTCAGATGCCCCACGTAGCCCAAATGCCTTCTGTCTGCCTCACCCTGCCCCCTGGAGCTGTGACAGGTTTCAGGACATACTGCCCCCCCAGAACTTGTCTGTGACCACGGGGGCACACTGGCTTTGGTCCTAGCACCCCCTTTATGGCTCTGCACCCATCCTCAAAGGAGCCCCACCTGGCAGGCAGGAGGGAGCCACAAAGCCCTAAATTCCTAAATTCCCACCTGGCTGGGGAAGGGCGGCTTGGAGCCCACTCCCCACTTCCTGGCGGACCTTCGGTGCCCAGGTGGTGCTGGGGGATGGGGACTTGCCAGTCCCTATGGGAGTCGCTTGTGCTGTGGGCGTTCATTCACATTCACTCTCCCGTCCCCACACACTATAGGATTTATCTTGATTTGCTGCCTTTGAATTGAGTCAACTCTTTTGTATGCTCGGTGAATTGCCCAGCTGCTGGCGGGGAGCGGAGAGCGTGCCGGGGGTACTGAGGCCGGGAATCAGAGGCGGGCGGGGGACAGGAAGCGGGGAGGGGGCGCGGGCGCCAGCGGGGACGGGCCAGGCTGCACGGGGACACGAGCGGGCCCTGAGACGCCGGCCAGGCCGCCCACCCGGGCTGGCCAAGGCACTGCCGGGGCCTGCCCGGCCCGAGCAGGGAGTCCGGAGGGGTCGGGAGGCTCGGTCCTGAGGTCGAGGTTGCCCCTGGGGCTCTGCTTCGTACGGGCTGTGTGGTGGGGGGCAAGCCTCTGGGCCTCTCTGGACGGTTTCGTCGCCTGTAACTTGCGCAAAGGGGGGCTTCCGCGCACGCAGGTTATGAGGGTCAAACTAAGCGGGAAGAGTGCGCGAGAGCCCCCTGGAGTCTTCCCAGAGGTTGGGGTGAGTGGGGGAAGGAAGGGGGCCGGGGCTAGGGAGAGGGTGCCAGCCCTGTCTGTCCTGCTCCCCGTACCCCCAGTCCTCTGCCGCCGGATCCCTGCCTTTTTTGAGGTGGGCCGAACTGACCGGCTGACCCGGGTCCTAAGAACGCCTGGGCTTTGCTGAAAGTGGAGGGGATCTGGAGGGCTCTTCCAGGCCACAGCTGCTGCGCGCTCCCCCACCCGGAGGGCCGCCCCCGCCCCCACTGGGATGTGGGTGGAAGGGCAGGAGAGGGGCCAAAGGAAACCCTCCTGCGCTTTCTAGTACCTCCCCCTCCCGCTGCCCTCCCCTTCCCCCTCCTCTGGGCCGCCGGAGGGAAGGAGCGAGGCGGCGAGGAGGCCGGGCGAGCGGAGGGGGTTCTGGAGGGAGGTGGGGGGAGGACGCGAGACTCCGAGCCGGACCCGAGCCGGGAGGAAGAAGGGGGTGGGAAGAAGCGCGCAGGGCGGGGGGGGAGCGCGCAGGGGAGGTGCGCGCGATCCAGCCCCCCCTGCCCGCGAGGCGAGGGGCGGGGCGGCGCGCGGATCGATGGGCGAAGCTGGGGAGGAATTTCAATCCCCGGAGCGAAGTTAGAGCTTGAAGGACGGCGGCGGCGGCGGCGGCGGCGGGCGCAGCCCCGGAACGGCGTCCGGGCGAGCAGGTAAGCGCGGAGCCGGCGGAGCCCGAGTCCAAGCGGGGCCGGGGCCGAGCCTGGGGACGCGGGAGTCCAGCCGCTGCCCGGGCTGGCGCGGTGGGCTCCGCACCTCGGGCCCCCTCATCTCGCGCCCCAGCGCTCTCTCCCTGCGCCCCCGGCCCCTCGCCCTCCCAGCGCAGCGGGCAAAGTTGGAGGAACTTGGCGGCGGCGGCGGAGCGGGCGCTCGGCTCAGCCGGGCTGAGCGAGGTCCTGGGTTGGGGTCCTGCACCCTCCCCCCGGGTCGCCCCTGCCCCTCGCACAACGACTTCTCGCCAGGACCTGCCCGTTCCCCAGCACCGCTCTCCCCGCGTCGGTTCCTTTGGCGGTCCGCATCCCACCCTCCGCCTGGGGCTGCTGCTCCCTGCGGTCGACCCAGCGCGGCCCTTGCCCGTCCCCGAAACCTCTTCAGCCCAGGGTCCCTCACCCCGATCCGTGCCCGCCTCGTCTGCCCTCCCTCCCGACGTTGCGCGCCTCGCCATTTGGCACCGGGACCGTCCAGCCACACTCGGGGGAGGGGCCGCTTTCCGCGATCCAGAGCCGAAGCCCCGCGTGGGGGCGGGGCCTTCGCTCTGAACCTGGCCGATTTTCTCCACCCCTCCCCCGCCTCGGACCCGTTCTCCTCGTCATCCCTTGGGGGGAGGGGTGCTGAGTCTCGCTGCCCCAACCTGCCTCAGAAGACAGGGGTCCCCCTTCCAGCCTGTAAAATCCGCAGGTCACCTGCTTGCTTCTCAGGGTGGGGCCCCCAGCAGGTGTTTCCCCCACCAACGCAGACCGACAGCCTCTGGCGTCAAAACCAGACTTCCAGGTATCAGCTGTGTGACCTTGGGGCAGGTAACTTCTCAGAGCCTCAATTTCCACATCTGTGAAGTGAGGGTACAATGATGTGTGCTTTACGGAAGGCACACCCCCGGGCCCCTGGAGGCCTCCTCTCCAGGCTTGGTGAGGGGGAGTCAGGGCAGGTTTGCACCCTCTGACAGAGCCTCAGGTGTGAGCATTTTCTCTTCCCACGTGTGCAGCATGGAGCCCTCGCTTGGGTGCAGCTGAATCTGCCTGTCATCACCTGTCCTGGGCCGGGTACTGTGCTGAAAGCATTCACCACATCTTAAGACCCTAGGTGCCCTGGGTAGGAGCTCGCGAAGCCTGCGGAGCAAGGGGAGATAGAAAGGCACCCTCCTCCACCCTGGTCTCCCTCAGGGGCCGGCTCTGATGAGGCCCCGGAAGAAAGGAGCAGACGGGGCTTATGTTGCTTTGAAGCTGCAGATGCTCTCAACTTCCCGGCCCAGCCAGCCCTGGCCTCTTGCGCCCTCGCCCTCGCACCTTTCACCTTTCACCTGATTGAGCGTTGAGCATCGCGGAGACACACAGACTCCATCTCAGGTTTGTGTCCCGCTTCATCAGAAGAGGAGACACACCCAGACACAGAGGGACCAATTCCAGATGGCCCGTGCGACAGAGGGGAGTGCCTACCTTCTCTCTGGTTTTGAGGGGGTTGGGGCCGAGCCAGGACCCCAGCGCTTTGGTACCTCACTTTCCTGGGCATGAAGTGAGGGGGAGCTGAACACCCTCTGGTGGGCAGAAGACCGTCGGGTCTGTGGGTCTGGAAGGTTGGGAGTCAGGCCCTCTCCCCAGCAGCTGTGCGGCCTGGGGGTGGTGTGGGCTATGGTGGGAGGCTTGCTGCCTGCAAGTCCTTGGGGAAGACATGGCAAGCCAAGGGCCGGCAGTTCCTGGCCAGAAAAGCCGGGATAGGCACCTTATCCTGAGGCCTGGCAAACCTGTGGAGGGGGAGGGGTTGGCAAGGGATGTGGTGGGCACCTTCCCCACCGTCCCCCATGGGACTCCCTCTGGGAATTCCAGGTGCCTTTGGAAGCTGGCACCCCACATCTGAGCTGGGGAGAGGCTGCTGCTCCCCAACTCCCTACCCACCCTCCCAAGAAACAGATGGCCAGGGCCCCCAGGAGAGCCTAGGGCCAGATCTTGGACCCAGCAGCCCCTTCTTAGGCCCTGGGAATTGGAATCTAAATGTCTCCTTGTCAGAATCGCCTCCTCCAAGAGAGGAAAATTAGTGGGGCCAAACTTAAGGCAGTGACTTGGATCGCAGGGGAGTGAGATGGGAGCGTCTGCTTGGGTCCCACATCTGTGTGCGTCTTGAAAACACACATATGCCCTGGTTCTAGCTTTCAATGGGATTTTCCAAACACTCAGGAAACTCTTCTCCTCGGACCCCCTGGGTCAGAGCCCCCAGCCCCACCCTGCAGCACCCCTGCTTAGAGGCCCAGATGCCATTAGCAGAGGCGCGTGTTTCTGAGGCCAGTGTAGCAGCGGGAGGAATTTACGAGCGGAGGTGCATGGGCTGGGGGTGTTCGTATGCCTCGGCAGGAAGCAAACAGGCAGACCCTGTAGAAGCGTGGGCGGGTGGGGTACGATACATACGGGGGAGGGCGCCGGATGGAAGATGCCACTGAGTGACAGGCAGGAGATACATCTCCAGGTCCCGGTGACGCGGCCATAAATTTCCGGGCGTGAACCTGGAACAGATGGTGGCGTTGCCGCGGACATGGGATACATTTGTCATCTCTCCGGCGTTCCCCCCCCCCCATCGCCCTTCCCTTTTTGTCTTCTGTCGTAGATCCCATTTCTTCCAACGGCAGCTCGGGTGTCAGCTGGCCCTGGGCGGGCCTCTGTTGGGATGGCTGGTAATGCGGCCCACGCAGGGGGCTGGAGCCCTGATGTCAAAGGGACTTGGGCACATCCACCTGGGCACCCACTATACAGATGGGGAGACTGAGGCCAGGGTGCAGGGGGACTGTCCAAGGATGCACAGTGAGTGGGGGCAGAGGGGGCTGGAGGGGCACCTGTGCCCACTGCTGGATTGGTCCAGGTCTGGTAATTTGAGCAGGGCAGGCCAGCCTTGGCTACTGGGACACTTGCTCCCTGCCTCCCGCCCCTCCTTTCCTGGCCAGGTACCCTACGTCACTGGGTGGCCCCGGGGGGTGAGCAAGAAGTGGGGTGTGTGGGGTGGTGGCTGTGGACACTCGGCCCCTCTCTGTGGCCTCCCTGCCAGAGAGAAGCCAGTTGAGACCTGGCTTTGCCAGCCTCACCCGGGGAGGGAAGGGGTTGGAGAGACCACCTGGGACCCAGCCTCCTGGCCATCTAAGCTGGAGAACCAGAAGGTTGTTCAACAGACGTATCAGGGGTCTGCTCTGTGCTCTGCCTGGGATCCGGGGGTGAGACGGTGATGAAGCCTGGCAGGGTGGGCTTGTGTTTGGGTGGGGAGGCAGACGGTACACAGGGACACATGGGGTACACACACAGTCCTTTCCAGTGGAGGTCGGTCTATCCAGCTCCATTTTTCAGGAGGGTCCCGGTCACCCAAGGTCACACGGCAGGAGAGGCGTGAAGCCAAGGCTGGAATCCTTCTGGGGGCCAGGCCCAGGCTGGCCTCGGGCTTGGAGACAAGCTAGTGCAGAGGAGGGCTGCGGAGGCCGTTAGGAGGGTCAGCGGTGGGCCTTTCCAGGCCCTGGGGGCTGAGGAAGAGCCTCAGGGAAACTGAGTCCTGGGGGCTGGCCCGGTGTCTGGGGAGGGGAGGGGTTGGAGAGCACTGGGCCATGACTGCATCCCCGCCTCTCAGTGACAGCGCTGCCCCCGACCCCTGACCACCACCGCCACCCATGCAGCCAGGACTCAGGCTGTTTCGTGCTGGGAGACCCCCAGCCTCTGACGCCCTGCTGGGACACCTCCCTCCCTGTCCTGACAAGAATTTATGACCAGACTTGCCCTCAGGGTTCCCTGCCCTGTGGGTGGGCCCCAGCTCCTTTAGGGGACTGCTCTGCCCCAAGCCTGGGGGTTCCTGGGGGAGGGGTCAGGCAGGCCCTTGACATTTAAATGATCTGAGAGGACAGGACAGGCCCCCAGGCCGGGAGCAGCAGGAGCCGAGAAGTGGACCTACCAGGGAGTGGGGATGAGGAGGGGGCATAAGCTGGGGACCTCCAGCAGCCCACCCAGCAGCTGTCAGTATGGGGGGGTTGAACTTGGTGGAGCCTCCTGTTCAGCTCCTCCAACGAACGGGGAAACCAAGGCCCAGACAGGGCAGTGGCACTGGCAGTGGCAATGACAGCATCGTCTGGCCCAGCGCTGCTCCCACGCGCCGTCCCCTGCGCCCCCCTCCCCACCTGGGGGAGAGCAAGGGCCTTGTGGGCACCCTCTCCTGGCAGCTGGGGCCCTGGTGGCCCTGCCCGCGGCTCTCTAGCCTCTTGAGGGTGGGCGCACAGAGGACTGCCCTGCCCCCCGCTCTGCAGGCTCCATCCCTGCCATCTCCCGCTCCACTTGGGCCCAGCCCCTCCTTTAATCACCCCTCCCCAGGAGCACGCTTCCCAGCTGGCCACCCCCTCCGGTGGCTGCTGCCCTAAGAGGGCTGGCTGGGTTCTAAGCATGTGCGGAGCCCAGGCAGTGTTGAGAGCTGTCCCCCGGCACTGGAGATGTGGACGGCGTGACGGGTGGCCCAGGGTCTGCACCCCCACCTCGGGGAGCAGTGGGGCCCTCCCTTGGCATGGGGATCCCAGGAGGAGATTGGCAGCCCGAGGCTCCCTGGCCTTTACCCACGGGTCCTGGTTTTGTTTTCCGCAGAACCAAACTCAGGAGCCTCTCACTCCCCGACTCCTAACAGCTGAATAAACGCCGAGACCCTCCCGCACGTGGGGTGGACGTGTCTCGGGCCAGCCGTTGGGGGCCAAGAGCCCTGTCTAGAAGGGGCCTTTCTGGACCGTCCCTCCCCCAGTGGGCGCTGTGGAGAGGAGGCTGGCAGAGCACACAGGGAGGAGCACACGCTGGTCCTGTGCTGTGTAGACAGAGCCCCGGGGACTTGCTGGGAGGGGCCGGGGGCCTGCGCCCTGGGAATGCCGGCAGTGCGGACCCCAGCTCTGCTCCTCCACCCCCCTCCCCATGGGTTCCCATGCTGCCCTGGAAGCCTGAGGGCAAGGGACCCTTGGAATGGGTTTCCTGAGCTTGTATCTGGGCCCCTAGCTGGCCACGTGAACTGGGGGCGGGCCACCCTTCCACCTGTGCCTCAGTGCTCTCATCTGTCAAATGGGTCTAAAGCACAGGCCCTCCCGGTGTCAGGGGCCGGGGTGCATGGTCCTAGGTCAGGGGCCCAGCTTGTGGGTGGATCCCTTCCCCTCGCTGAGTTTCTTTCCCCTCTGCAAGGGAGGGGCTGGGGTAGGCAGCCAGCCGTGAGGAGTCTGAGCTGTTGACACAAGGTCTGTAATAGGCAGAGCTGCACTGATGCTGGCAGAATCCCCGGGCCTTTTGGCTTTGTCCTGTGGGGCCCTCGCTCAGCCCCATGGCCCTGCTGCTTCTTCTGTCCCTTTGCACCCCACTGTGCAAAGAGGCTGGGAAGGAGCTGGGGAAAGGGTAGCAGGTGCAAAGGCCCCGAGGTAGCGACACGCTTGGTGTGTGGGAGGAGGGCAGGGCTGGCAGAGACGGAGCCCACGGAGCTCTGTGAGGGGTCGGGTTCTCAGGAAGAGCTGGAGCTTTCTCTTTGCCTTGGGAAGCTTTTGGGAAGTTTGAGCAGGTGGGGAACCCAGTTGGCTTACATGTTAGAGAGGTCCCCCTGGCTGGAGGGGAGAAAGGAGTGTCAGGGGCCCACGCGGGAATGAGCCTCCAGCTCAGAGGCTCTGGTGACGCCTGAGAGCCACGGGGCAGCCCCTGTGGGCCGGTGAAGCTGGCGAGGGGGAGACGGAGGGGCACGGAGCATCTGTTTAACATTGTTTTAAAACTGGAGCTGTGTTCTTATAGAAAAAAATATTCTGTAAAGCAAAACCCATTTTCCCATTTATATCCGTTACGAAACGAGGGACGCTTTTGTGTAGAGAATAAGATTGTGTAAAGCAAATCCTGCTCCCCTGCCGTCCCTCAGCATTTCGGAGACGTCTTTCCAAGGGAGGGCATCCCTCAAAAGCAGACTGCTGTGGAACCAGGGGGGGTTCAGCGCCGGCCCGGGTGCCGGGGGCAGTGGGGCGGGCGCCTCCTCTTAGAGACGCACTTCTCGGATCCTAGTGTGTGTGTGCGCGCGCGCGTGTGCTCACACGTGTGTGTGTGTGTGTGCGTGCGCGTGCCTGCCTGCCTGCTCCGGGCACGGCCCCTCCACCTCTCGGGGCCGGAGCAGGCCACGGACGGGGCCTGACGGGGTGTGTTCCGGTCTCGGGCTCCTGTCTGCGGGTCTAAGTTCTGTAAGATGAATTTGTTGTTGGCTTTTTATTTTATTTCTTTTCGCAAATCGAGTAGAGCGGACTGAGGTTATGAAACGAGGGGGCACGTAGAGCCCCCAGGGGCTCCCGGGGGCCCCCACCGTGGGCTTGGAGCAGGCCGGGCCCGGCGTCCTTGGGGAGAGACCCGGCGGGGACGAGACTCCGGCCTCCGAGACACTTGCTGCCTGACAGACAGCGGGCTTATTTTGGTCTCCTCATTATGGTGTCCCCGCAGAGCGAGGACATGCTGGGTCTGATTTGCCAAAGACAGCTTTTTAGAAAAACAACTCCCCGGGAATCCAGTGTTGCCGCCCGGCTCTATCCACACAAGTCAGGGCTGAGACGGGCAACACCCCAGCCGGGGCAGCTGCACCCGAACCCTGGGGCCGTGTGGCTGTCACACCCACCCCGTGTGACACACATGGCCACTCTGGGGCGCACAGGTGCAGCCTCTTGACGCGCACGTGTGCCGGCAGCGTGCACATCACGCCAGTGCAGGCGCGGCACGAGCTCATCTTCCACATGCACGTAGCAACATGCCCGCAGGCCCAGGGGTGGCCAGCCCCTCTACAGTGTCCCGTGTCCTGCATCTGCGCCCAGTGGCACGTCCACTCGTGCGCCCCGTGCTCATGCTCCCGCAGGCACGCGTGTCTGGCCTGTCCCCTGCGGCCATGAAGCTGTTGCTCTCCGGGGTCTGGGTTGAGGGGAGGGCTCCTGGGGGCAGTGTGTTTTGATGGGACGCCCCTCCCCAAGTCCCCCCACAGCTTCCCTCCCAGCTGGGCTGGGGTATTCTCTCCATCGTGGGCTCACCTTTGCTCTGCCAGGCGCTGCACAGAGCCTGGAGCCAAGGTCCAGGGGTGAGGCTGTACCCTCGTGGGGTCCTTGGGAAGCTGGGCCCTGGGAGAGCAGATAAGGTGGAGGGTACTGGCCATGGGGGAGGAGGACGGCCGGGATCTGATCCCTTTCCAGGTGGTTCAGGGGTGCCTTGTGCATCTAGACGGTGGAACTGCAGCTGCCCTGGCTGGGGACTGGGGCCAGAAGGCAGGGGCTGCATCATGGGGGGCCTGATCGTGGGGGTGGAGGGGCCCCCAGCTTCCTCCGGTGTTGGCCTCTGCAGAAGGTGATGGGCTGTGGGGAAGCCTGGATCCCCAGTGACACCTGCGCTCTCCCCTGCCCCACCCGGCCTCAGGGTGGCCCAGCCAGGAGGTCATCAGATCCAAATTAAGGTCCTTTTAGGGCAGAACTTCTTCTATCTCCCACCTTGCTCTTGTGGAAAACATGTCTGGAAATTCTAAATTCAAGGAGAACAGCCCCTTCCTTGGGGGAGGAGATGGGAGGCGAGGGTGCGTGGCAGGAAGTATGAAGCCAGGAATGCTTCACAGTCAGAGCTTTTGGGCTGCTCTGGCTACCACCTTACAGAGGGAATCCAAGGCTTGGCGGGGCAGGGGCCTGACCCCTGGGTGCTTGGCTCAGCTCTCCGACCCTCAGCCTTGCAGGGAAGGTGCCCCAGCCTCCTGGAGCACGGCCCCTCTGCCACATGGGACCCTTGGCTCCTCTCCTGCCCACCTGCCACAACCCTGGCCTCGGGAGGACTCCCAGGAGTGCAGAGCTTGGTGCCTGCGTGGGCTCCATGATCCACGCCCTGCCTGGTCCTGTGCCCCGTGTGACAGCCCCACCACTACTGGGCATCTCACAAAGCCAGGGAGGGAGGTCCCTGTGCCCATTTCATAGACAGGAGACTGAGGCACTGAGGTGAAGTGATTTGGCCCAGGCTCACAGCCCACAAGTGCTGGCACGCAGATCTGCCTTCTCTTGGCAATTTCCAAAAAAAAAGAAAAAGGAAAAAAAAAGCTTGCTGAGATTTTGATGGGTTTCTGTTGAATTTACAGCTCAATTTGGAAATATCAATCCATGAACATGGAATGTCTCTCCCTTAAGTTAGATTATCTTTATCTTCTCTAAGCATTTTTGTTGTCATCTTCAGTGTGCAGGTCTTGCGAATTAAATTTCCTTTGCTAAATTTACCCCTAAGTAGTTTTTGATGCTATTGTGAATGGAATTATTTTCTTAATTTCATTTTAAGATTGTTTGTTGCTGATGCAGAGGAATAAAACTGAGTTTTGTTCACTGATCTTTCATCCCAAGACCTTACTGAATTTGATTGTTAGCTAGTTCCAGTGGACTTTGTGGATTCTTTGGACTTTCTACATACAGGGTCACGTTATCTGAAAACAAGGGCAGCTTTATGTGTCTTCCTTTTCAAACTGGACTCCTTGTTATTATCTCTCTTGTCTTACTGCACTGACTGGAAACTTCAGAATAATGCCAAATTGCAGAGACGCTTCCTTCCTGACCTTAGAGGAAAAGCATTCAGTCTTTCACTGTTGAACGTGACGTTAACTGTGACTTTCACAGACGGTCTTTATCAGGTTGAGAAGTTCCCTGTGTTCCCGGTTTGTTGAGCATTTTTATCGTGAATGATACTGGATTTGGTTAGATACTTTCCTTGCATCTACTAAAGTGATCATGTGGCTTTTGTCCTTTTATTAATGTGACTTTAATTGGTTTTCAGATATTAAACCAGCCTTGCATTCCTGGCATGAATGCCATTTGTACAATCCTTTTTCTTTGCTGCTGGATTTGGTTTGCTAATGTTCTGTGAAAGATTATTTTGCACCTGTGATCGTGAGATGTATGGGTCTTTTGTTTTCTTGTGATGTCTTTGGTGGGAGGGGGGAGTTTTTCTCCTCTCTTTTTTAGAAAGAGTTTGTGAAAGTTCAATATGATTTTTTAAAAAAAATTTTGATAGAATTTACCACTAAAGCCTCCTGGACTAGGGCTTTTTTTAAAATGGGAATATAAAAATATCATTCATTTTTAAGAAATGGTTATGTTTATTCAGATATTCTATTTTTTTCTTGAATCAGTTTTGTTAATTTGTGTCTTTCTAGGAATTTATCTGCTTCATCTAAGTTGTATAATTTGTTGGCATAAAGTTGTTCATATATTACCTGATACTCCCTTAGATTTCTGTAGAATTGCAGTCATGTTTCCTCTTTAATAATAACTAATTTTGTGTAATTCGTGTCTTCTCTCTCTTCCCTTGGTCAATCTAGCTACAAGCTTGTCAATTTCATTAATCTTTTCAAATAGCTGAATTTTGTTTTCATTGATTTTCTCTATTTTTTCCATCAATCTTAGTTCTAATTTTTATTATTGCCTTTATTCTACTTGCTTTGGCTTTTTCTTTTTCTAATTTCTTAAGGTAGAACTTAGGTTGTTGAGATTTTTCTTCTTTTCTGATGCACATCGAAAGCTGTAAATTCTAGTCTAAGCCCTGCTTTAACTGCATCTCATAGATTTTCATATGTTCTGTTTTATTTTCATTTAATTAAAGCATTTTCTAATTTCCTTTATGATTCCTTTGACTCATGGGCTATTTAAAACTCTGTTGTTTACTTTCCAAATATTTGGAGATCTCTCAGATTCTTTTTTGTTGATTTCTAATTCAATTCCATTGTGGTTGGAGAATGTACTTCCTACTGTTTCATTCATTTTAAGTTTATGGAGGTTTGTGTTATAGCCTAGAATATTGTCTGTCTGAAGAATGTACCTTGTGGGTTTGAAAAGAAGGTGTATTCTGCTGGGAAGGGTGTTCTACAAATGTCAGGTCCAGTTGGTGGTGGTGTCAGTTAAGTCGTCTGTGTCTTTGCTGACTTTTTGTCTAGTTTTTCTCTCAGTTATTGAAAACGGAGCATTGAAATTTCCAACTATTATTGTTGAATTGTCTGTTTCTTCTTTCAGCTCTATTTTTGCTTGCTGTCATTTGGGGCTTCTTTGCTGCAGGCATATTCATTTATAACTGTTGTCTCTTTCTGAGGTATCGACTCGTTCATAATCACGAAATGCCCCTCTTTGCCTTCGGTCAGTTTCTGAAAGTCTCTTTTGTCCAATGTTAATTTTCCCATCCTGGCTGTGATGTGATTACTATTTGCATTTATGTTTCCATCCTTTTACTTTTAACATAGTTGTGCATCCAAAACTAAAGTGTATCACTTTTGGACAATATGTATTTGGACTTGTTTTTTTAATCCAGTCCGACAGCCTCTGCCTTTTGATTGGGGCCAGTTAGTCCATTCATGTATAATGTAATTTTTGATTTGATTTGCTTGCCATTTTCTGAGTTGTTTTCTACATGTCTCATCTTTCCCCCCTCTGTTTCTCCTTTGCTGTTAGGTAAATACTCTCAGGGTACTGTTTTAATTCCTCTATTAATTTTTAAAACTTTCTTTCTTTGCGTTGTTTTCTTAGTGCTTGCTCTGAGGGTTACAATATGCACCTTAATTTAACACAAATGATTTCAGATTAACGCTAACTTAATGAGGGTAAAATAGGGAAATTCTACTCCAGTATAGCTTCATTTTCTCCTCCCTCCTTTGTGCTATTATTACATACAGCCCATCAATATGTGCTAAATGGTTATAGCAACAATCCAATGTTATAACTATTGCTTTATGTAATGTTATGTTTTTAAAAGAAGTTAAGGGAAGGGAAGAGAAAAGAATACGTTGATGGAGTCTTCTGTGTCCGGGCGCACATTTACCATTTCTGGTGCTCTTCGTTCTTTCTGTGGCTTCGTTCTTTCTGTGGCTTTACCGCCAGACGCGATTTCCTTTCAGTCTGAAGGACTTCCTTCAGTGTTTCTTCTAAAGCACGTCTGCTAGATTCTTTCAGTCTTTGTTTGTCAGTGAATGTCTTTAGTTTGCCTTCGTTCCTGAAGGACAGTTTCACGGGATGTGGAACTCTGGACGGCTCTTCTTTTAGCACGCTGAACACGCCCTCCGCTGCCTTCTCGCCTCCACGGTTCTGGATGAGAAACCAGCCATGGGTTGCATTTTCTTTATCTGGCATGTGAGGACTCACTTTTCCCTTCCTGCTTTCTTTTGTCTCTTAGCAGTTTGGTTGCGACGTGTCCAGGTGTGAACTTCCTGGTTTTCGTCCTGCTTGGAGTTTGTTGACTGTGAATCTGTTAGATTAATGTTTCTCCATCAAATTAGGGGGGTTTTAGCCATGATTCCTTGAAGTATTTTCTTCCCTCTTTCTCTTCTCCTGGGACTTCAGTCGCTACATGCTGTTGCCCGTGAAGGCTTGACCTGTCTTCAGGTTCACTGATTCTTTCCTCTGCCACCTCAAACTGGCTGTTGAGCCTTTCGTGAATTTTTCACTTTGGTTACCACACTTTTGAATTCCAAAACTTTGTTCAATAAGTTCTCTCTCTTGATTGAGGTTCTCTGTTTTTGAGTCATTGTCACCATACTTTCCTTTGATCTCTAAACATGATTGTCTTTTGCTTTAAAAAAAAACAAACCAGATTTACGATGGCTGCTTTGAAGTCTTCGTCTGCTATGCGCAACATCTTGTGACATTCAGTGACAGTTTTTATTGACTGCTTTTTATTTTGAGTATGAGTTACCTTTTCCTGCTCGTTTGCATGTCTCATAAATTTGTGTTGAAAACGGGCTTTCGGATAACTTGCTGGAGCACCTCTGGGTTCCGGTTGTTTTCCTCCATGGAAGTTGTTATCATTGCTGGTTTTTTGTTTATCAAGTAACTTGCTTGGATTAAAACTTTGAAATTCATTGTCCCTCGATGTGTGACGATTGAGATCTCTGCTTAGTTTGTCTTAAAAAAAAAAAAATCCCAGCTTTTATGTTAAATTCTGGCTTCCTAAGGATCATCTCTGTCTGCGTAGCTTTGCGGTCAGTCTGCGATTGGTTAGAGGCCGCGTTCAAACACACTGAGCCAGTCAGGCTGACGCTCTCTGCTGCTGGATCTGCGTGTGGGTTCAGGAGCATGTTCAAAGACCAGGCAGTTTTCGAGTCTGCCCTGGCTTTACTCTCTGCCAGACTCTTCATCTCCTCTGCATGTGTCCGCAGGATCTCGGAAGGCCGGGGATGTGTGAATTCCCTGGGCTCTCTGCTCTCCGCTGTGCATGCTACCCACCAGCCGGGGATACGTGGAAAGCTCATCGGGCACCGCCTCCATGACTGTCACACTTTGTGTCTTTCCTTGTCACATTTCCAGCTAGTCCCCTGGTCTCCTGCTGCCCCAGCCAGAATTACAGTCTCAGCCTGGTAGACTCGCTGGCTTTCTCCATTCACTGACCACTGAGATTGCTGCTTATTATTGACTTCACTGCTGCTGAGTGTGAGTTTAGTGCCTTCTGCTCTAAATCAAATCAGCCTCTGGCAGTGAAGCTTCTGGTTTTCATTGCCTGGCCTGCACTGTCCTGTTAGAATGATGTGCCAGCTGAGCGGCCAATGGGGAGGTAGACGTGGTTCCCATAAGAACATCACGGGTTTTTCCCTGTCTTATTCAAAGTTTAGTAGTTCTTCATGGATGAACGCCTTTGGTCAATTTCTAGCATGTTGAAATGGTTATTTTTGATCATTTTGACTATTTTTATAGTTGTTTTGGAGAAAGGATTTGGCGGCCCTCTTCTTACAGCATGCTGGAAGTCCTATCTCATTCTTTTTGGAAAGTCTTCTAAAAACAAGACTGTGAAGAACATGGGCAGCTCCAGGAGTTACCCCAAAGTGAGATTTGTCTGGGAACCACCAAGTTCAAGAAGTAAGACATCACCTGCATCCCAGAACGTCCTCACGTGCCCGCATGACTGCTTCCCCCCTCTTCTCCCCACAAGGGAACATTTTTTTGGATTTTTAATCTCATAGGTTAGGTTTTCCTCTTTTATGCTTCATATGACTAGAACCACACAATATGTGTTCTTTGGAGGCCAGCCTTTTTTGCTGGACCCCATTTTTTGTGAGATGCATCTAGGTGCCAGTGTTGCCCATGCAGTCTGTGTTCATTATATCGTGTCCCTTTACCTTTTCTGCCCTTGTTGGCCATGTGGGGTGCTTCTGGTCTTGCGCAACTAGGGAGAGTGCCGTGGTGAGTGAGCTCGTACTTGCCTTTTGGTGGACGTGTAGCTCATTCTGGTCGGGCAGCTCCTGAGTGGTGGGGGTGTGGGCAGCACCTCTGTTCAGTTTTGGTCGATAGTGCCAGTTTTCAAAAGTGCTTGTGCCAGTTTACACTCTCATGAGCCCACCCCCCGTCAGCACCAGCTGGCTGCTGGTTGTTCCGCGTCCTTGCCAGCACTTGATATTATCGGTCCTTTTAATTTTAGCCCTGCTGGTGAGTGCTTTTTCATAGATTTATTGACCATTTGGATATTCTCTTTGGTGAAATATCTGTTCAGAACTTCTACCCCTTTTTTTCTATTGAGATGGCTGTCTTTATCCGATACCTCCGTAAGAGTTCTTTATGTGTCTGTCAGGTCTCCCAAACTTGATTATATAAGCTGAAGACACCTTCTTTCATGCTGTGGCTTGATCTTTCCCTCTTCCAGTTGTGCCTTTTAGTGACAAGTTCTGCATCCTGATGTCGTCCAACTTACCCTGCTCGGTGCTTTTTGTTAGCTAATAACAGAATCTCTTCTGTCCTTGAGTTTTTGCAGATGCTCTTCCACGTCATCTTCTAGATGCCTTGTTGTTTTACATTTGACATTCAGGCCTTCAGTCCACCTGGAATTATTATTTTTTTACTTTTTAAATTTTTTATTGCAGTGTAATTGATTTACACTGTTAGTTTCAGGTGCACAGCAATGCGATTCAGTTACACATATAATACATATATAGTTTTTCTTTTTAGATTCTTTTCCATTATATATTATTATAAGAAATTGAATATAGTTCCCTGTGCTACACAGTAGGTCCTTGTTGTTTGTGTGTTTTATATGTAGCAATGTGCATCTGTTAATCCCAAACTCCTGGTTTACTTCTCTCCCACCCTTTCCCCTTTGGTAACCATAGTTTGTTTTCTATGTCCATGAGTCTGTTTCCGGTTTGTAAATAAAATTTATATCTTTTTTTTTAGATTCCACGTATAAGTGATAACATATAGTATTTCTCTTTCTCTGTCTGACTTACTTCACTTAGTAAGTCCATCCATGTTGCTGGAAATGTCAGTATTTCATTCTTTTTTATGGCTGAGTAATGTTCCATTGTATGCATATATGTAGATATATAGATATACCACACCTTCCTTACCCAGTCATCTGTTGATGGACATTTAGGTTGTTTCCATGTCTGGGATTATTTTTCCCCTATGGTGTGAGGTAGGGATTCAGTTTCAGCTCTTCCCATATGTATTAATCCTGTTGATCCTACACATTTTATTAAACATACCATCCATTTTTAATGGCATTATTTAATCTATTTTAAGTTAAAATTTTTATTTTAAGATCAATTGCAGAGTCCCATGTAGTTGTGAGAAATAATACATAGAGATCCTATGTCTCCTTTATCCAGTTCTCCCCAGTGTTACCATCTTGTGAAACTATGGTGCGGTGTGATGACTGGGATATTGACAGTGATACAGTCCAGTACAGAGCATCCCCATCAACACAAAGGCCCTTCCGGTCCCTTTTTTTTTAATAGCCACACTCAGCTCCCTCCTCCCAACCCCATCTCAGACCCCTAATAAACACTAATCTGTTCTCCATTTCTATAATTTTGTCTTTTCAAGTATACTACATAAATGGAATCATACAGTAATGTAACTTTTGGGGACTGGATTTGTTTTCACTCAGCAAGATTCCTTGGAGATTCATCCAAGTTGCTGTGTTTGTCAATCACCCATCCTTTTTTGTAAGTGAGTAGTGACATTACTTTTTAGCCTGGTCTGTCTGCATGGCACACTGTATGTACTGACCATGCATGTGAATGTGTAAGTAGTTTCAGGGTTGTTCAGGACCTTGACCACTGTTCCGTTAATATAATGTGTCTGGGGTCCAAAAGTACAGATGGACAAAAAAGGGAACCAAAGAATGAAGAGACACAGGGGGAAGAACACAGATTCCCAGCTCAGACCCGACAGCCGTGGGTTGCTAAGGAACCACACATCTGTTTCTGGGTGTTTCATGCAATGTGGGGATTTCAGTTTGTCCTTGATGCCCTGGGATCTGCAGGGGGTTCATCTGGGCAGACCTAGTCCCACTTTAGCTGGTGGCTGGAACCTGGTGCACCACAGACCCTTGAGAACCTGTGGCATTGGTGGCAAGGGCCAAATGTGTCCTGTCTGTTTATTTTTAATCATTTTGTTGTGTCCCTTGACCACACTGTCCACTTACAGCCCTCCGAGTTAGCCAGTTTCCCTGGTGTGGCCCCGTGTGAAGCCTCTGCAGTCACGTGTCCATTGCAGATGGGGGTGTATCAAGTCCCTGACCAGGTGCGCAGAGCCCTGAAGCAGGGCCCGTGTTGGGGAGCCTCTCTGGCTCCTTAGCTTTTGGTTGCCTCCAGAAGCCCTCGAATGGGGATGGGAGCTCTTCCTCGAGCCAGCAGGGGTCAGAGCCCATGCCGAGGGCAGCACGGGTGCTGCTTGAGCTGTCTGGGTACCTGCCGTCCTGGGAAGGGCACTGGGTCAGGGCTAGGGAGCCTGGGCTCCAGTTCCGGTCCAGGACTGCTTGATACACTTTTCATAAATAGGTAAATGGAAGGGCAGATGGGTGCAGTGGTAGATGTGTAGATGGATGAATGATGGATGGATAAAATGGATGGATGAGAGATGGATGGATGGATGCTAGAAGGGTAGACAGATGGTAATGAATAGATAAATGGATGGATGAGGGATGGAGGAATGAGGGATGGATGAGGTGATGGTTGAGTGGATGATGGTGGATGAATGGATGACAGACAGATACACCTACAGGGACTGGGAAGAGACCATGTCAGTGTGGACAGAAGCTTGGAAGAAATGGGAGCATTGAAGGCCCCTGGTTCAAGAGACTAATGCCACCAAGTGGCAGATGGAGACGCTGAGGCCCAGAGCAGCTGGGCAGCCTCCTGGAGGCAGGTGGTCGCAGAAGTGAGGCCTGAACCTCGCTCTGCCTGAGTCCAAATTCAGGCTTCCTTCCACCGCATCACCCTGAGAGACAGGGTCTAATCCAGGGGGCAGGTCGCCTCTCACAGAGGCCGTCAGCGGTCATGGCAGAGACAGGCCAGGCTGGGCCATCCCGGGCCAGCGCCGTGGGTGCAGGAGCCAGGGCTCCGGCTCCGGCTCCGGCGTCCGTGTCTGCCCCTCACTGCCCTGCGGCCTTGGGTGACTTACTTCTGGGAGCAAGCGTAGCAGACCTCCTGCTTGCCTGGCCCTGTGCTTGGCCCCAAGGGAAGCAGAGCTGGATGAGATGCTCTGGTCCCTGAGGTTAGAGGGCTGACAGCCCCCCCCCCCCACTTCTCATCTTGTAAAGTGGGGTGGACCATCGGCAGGCAGTCCTGCCACGCAGCCTCGCCCACCCCGGCTCTGCGCCCCTCCCGTGGCCGCTGGGGTGGGTTTTCTGTGGATGCGCGGTGGCGGTGAGAGCCGAGGGCGCTGTGGAAAGCCATGTGGACGGCGGCCTCCCCGAGTGGCTGTCTCGGCCCTGCACCCAGGACGTTACCGGGCTGTGTCTACAGGCTGGGCCTGGGAGCACGGGAAATGTTTAACTTTGAAAAATGGACCTTCACAGCTCATTAGGCCTGAGCTGCGCGGCCCGGCGCCTCGGGCGGCTGGGGGAGAGGGAGCTGCCGGGCAGGAAGTCAGCGGAGTACTTAAAGGCCAATTCTGCATTCCTGACGGGCGCCGTCTGCCTGCCGGGCCCGCAGCACGGCCGGGCCGCCGTGTCATCCGCACGACGGGCGCACAGCATCCGCGTAGCTGGCGGGGGTGGCGGCCACACCGGGGACTCCTGTTGTCCCCCACTGTGTGCGGTGACCCGATCCCAGATCAGACCCTCCCGGCCTCTGCCATTTTCTGGCTCGATGAAGCTGACCTGCCGCTCTGGGCCTCAGTTTCTCCCCCTGCACTGTGACTGGTGTGCCGAGTGGACGACACCGTGGAAGCGGAGGCTGGTTCTAAGTGCCGTAAGGTGTGGGCGAGGGGCGCCTCCACGGAGCGAGGCGGAGGGTCTGCCAGTATCCGTCGCCTGAGACCCCTACCCCTGTGCTGCAGCCGCACCGCAAGCCGCGGGGCCGGTCCCTGGGGCCCGGGTGACTCCGTCCTGCCTGCCTGGCTGAAACTGGGCTTGCGGAGGGCTGGCACCATTTGTGGCTGCAGGGCCGGGGCCCCTCCGTCTGGCCTCGTGTCCATTCCCCATCCAGCCTGGTGGCAGTGCTGCTTCTCTGCCCTGGGCCTGGAAGGGAGGGCCCTCTGGGCTGTGAGGGAGGGCAGGATGCAGGGGACCGGGGCTGGGGCAGGGGGTGTGTCTGAGTGGAGCTGGGAAAGAGGCAGCCAAGAAAAATCGGAGCTTATCAGCGGAGGCAGCCGCGCTGCTCTGAACGTGGAGAATGGCGTCACATGAGCTCGCCGGCACCTCGGTGTGTGTATTAGATGCAGAGTCATAAGCAGGAGGCACTTGGGGCCAGTGACCCGCGTGCCCAGGCTGCGGCTGCCTCTGGCTCCGGGGTGGGGGGAGGAGCAGGGCCGGACCGGGCCACGGAGTTTTCTGGAATCTTGAGGCCCTCCCGGGGACCCTCCTGACGACCCTCCGACACTCTGAGCGCCCGGTGGCCCTGGGAGAGCTGCCTTCTTTCTCAGAGCCTGTTTCTTTAACTGGAATTTGGGGGGAGCTTCCTGAACCCCTCCCTTGCAGGACTGTGGAGTGAAAGGAGAGAAAGCGGACGCAGGCGTCTGCCCCTTCCGGGTGTGCGCCGCAGGGGACGGTGGCCAAGGTCTGCGTACGCGCCCCTGAACGCGTGTTTGCGCGGACCGGGCCTGCGTCCGCCCCCCAGCGCGGGCCCCGCCCCTGGTGTTAGAACACGCCCGCAGCTCCGTGCGGGTCACTGCACGTGTAAGCGTGCACACATGTGGACGTGGTGTGGGCGCACCTGCAGACCTGTCTGTGCACGGCTCGTGTGGACACCTCGCCGGTGCCCATGGCCCTGCGTGAAATGCGCGCGCCCCTCCGGCTCGTCCCCATGGCAACCCCAGGCGCAGAGCAGGTGTCTGGGAGACCTGGATTGGTGCTGACAGGTGGGGCGCGTGTGACGGGCTCCCTGGAGGTGGCTGGACCAGTCGGGGCCCCTGGGTGGAGGCTCCAGGAAGATGTGAAAGTGCTGCCCTCTCTCCACCAAATGCCACCAACCCCCTGCGAGCAGCATTAGGTGGGAAGCTTCCAGAAGCCCCCATCTGGCTGCGATTCATGCAGGGTGAGCCAGGGCAGCACAGGGCTGACAGACGCGTCCGGGAGCCCTGGGTTTGTGGTCTCGCTCTCACCTTCTGGAGAGGGAAACTGAGGCTGGAGTAGCAGCAACCACTCCCCGGCCAGCCTGGGTAGACCTCGGCCCTGCCCCCCTCCGTCTAAAGGAGTGGGGCTCAGCACACACCCACCCGCAGCTCCCAGACTGGAATGCCCTCGCTTTAAGCCCAAGTTTGGCCTCTCTGCCAAGTGGCTTCCCTCCTTCCTTTGCCACTTGGTTAATTATCCAAGACCTTTGCTGCAAGACCGGGCAAGCCCAGCCCTCCCCTTCCAGCCACCGTGAAGTCACCGAAGCCAACGGCTCAGCTCTCAGCTGGCGGGGTTCCCATGGCAACAGCAGTGACGTCACCAAGGGCCTGGGAGGCTGGAGGGAGGGGTAGGTGAGGCCAGAGGAGGGGATTTCTCGCTTCTCAGTCACCCACAGGCATGTGTTGTGATGCTGGGGATGGGTCCGGGCGTCCCCCACTGCTCGCAGCAGGAAACGCCCTCCTCTGAGGGGGTGACCCACCCCCGGCACCCACACACTCACCTGCCCAAGTGCAGAGACCCTGGCAGGAGTGAGGACACTGGATCCGAGGCTCAGAAGAAGTCACGGTCACTGGGCCTGGCCAACCCAGTGGTGCTTTGCCAGACTGGCTCTGCGGGCGGCTGGCCGCATGCCTCACCTGGGGCCCGCTTGGGTCCCATGAGACCGCCTGGCAGCCGGCCCCAAAGGGGTGGGGGTGTGGGGGCTGCACTGGAGTTTCTGGATCTCATTGGAGCTAGCCTGAGATTCAGAGAAAACAAGCTTTCTTCAAGATGGAGGTGGGGGCTCCACGAGGCTCTTGTCTCCGGATCCCGGGGACATGGCTGCTGCCTGCTGCGTGGCCACCAGGCACAGGGCCTCCTGCCTGTCAGGGACAGACCCAGCCTTGCCGCTCTGTGCAGGGAGGCCAGGGCCCCACGCCTGACGTTCTGCGTCTGTGCCCCTCCTTCCTCACGTGGCATCGCGGGCGCTACCTGCGCACTGCCGCCCACCGGGGCGGCCCTGTGTGCGCACCTCGCCTGCAGGGAGGGATCGCCCCCAGCCAGGCCAGGGCAGTGGCGTGCTTGTGGAACCCACTCGGACACTCCTGCTGACTCGGGGGCTCGAAACCTGTGTTCCCTCAATGCCTGAGAACCGGCCCTAGTCCAGAGGGACTCGGACCCCCAACTCCATTCAGCGCCCTCCCAATGCCAGCCTGTGTCCTCGCCCCTCGGGCTGCACCCTCAGGTCTGGTGCCCAAGTGGCATTTGGGCAGGAGCAACCCGGGACCAGGCCTGGGAGGAACCCCCCCCCCCCCCCAGAGGCAGAAGCCTCTGCCCGTGACCCACGCTCTTAGAACCTGGCTGGATTTAGGCTGAACTGATCCCCACTCATTCACATCGCTCAGCGAACCTCATGGGGCCTGCCTTGTGCCGGGTGCCAGGACACAAGACAAAGTCCTTGCCCTCGTGCAGTGTGCATCTGTTGACCTCCTACTGTGTGCTCGGCCTGCACTGGTGTGGGCGCTGGGGCGCAGCAGCACAGGGGTGGATATGGTTCCTGCCCGCGTGGAGGCAGAGGGGTGCCATGGAGAAGCGGGAAAAATGCTGGAGGGCAGGGCTCTGCAGACGTGGCCTGAGGTGATCTGCTGGCAGCTGCTGGGGGCCTCCTTCACGTGGGGCAGGCTGGGAGGCTCCTTGGAGGAGGTGGCGAGCTGGCTCTTCCAGGCTGGGACCCCAGGCCCACTGCCATTTTCTCTGAGGCCTTGGAGAAGCTGCTCTCCTCCCTGCCCGGGGCTTCCGGGCAGCAGTGGGGGTGCCCCGAGGAGTCGGGTGTCGGAGAGTTTGCTGTAAGTGAGGGCAGGGCGAGAGGACAGGGGGTCGGTCCCAGTGGGGCACCACAGAGAGGAGCCCCCATCCCTCTTGGCAGGAGATGCCCAGTCAGGCTCCAGAGGGGCAGCGGGAGGGTCCCCGCCCACGTTTCCACCCACAGACAAATGGCCCTGAGCCCTGGGCCCGGCTCCAGCTGGGGTCTCCCCTCCTCGCTGCCGGGAGCATCTGGGCGGCTGGAGGGGTGCACCCAGGCGGGAGGCCAATTCCCGGCCTCTCTGCGGGTCCACCCGCCCACTCAGAGACGGGCCTGGGGGAAGGTTTGGGGTCTGTGTTCCTGTCCCAGCTTGAGGCCCCCAAGCTGCTCGTCAAAAGGGTTCTCAGTGGGAGGAGGGCGGTTCCCCCTGTGGCACATTTACTTATTTTCTCTTTGATTTCCGGCCCTTTCAGGGGTGTCTCCTCCCCCCATTCTTCTGGGGACATGTCTTTTCCCGCCCCTTTTATCAGTGTTGCCTGTCCTGTGTGCGATAAGGCATTTGTAGTCATTCAGCAAGTTCACCTCAGCAGACGTTTGCCGGGCCGGGCGCCCGGGTCCCACAGGGAGGCAGGCTGCTCCCGGGCCCCCTGCCCGCAGGGTGACGAGCATGGGTCCTGGAGGGTTCGTCTCTGCTCCTCAGTGCGCTCACCTGTAGCGAGGGTCCGCGGACGGGCCCCACCCACCAGGGTCGGAGGGAAGATGAGTGAGGAACAAGGCGGGGAACGTAGCCAGGGCCCCGTGTCTCCATCGTCGGTGCTAGAGCAGAGGTCAGCTGGATGGGCCCTCGGCTGGGGTCCTGGACTGCCTCGAGGCAGGGACCAGAGTTGCCAGACAGATGGCAGGAGGGTGCGAGGGGCCCGGCCGACTGTCCGTCCTGTTTCTAAAGAGCGTTTTCCGGCGCACCCGAGATTCCAGGGGCGCCAAGTTCCACGCTCCTCTGGGCATCTCACATCTGCCTAGATGCATTTTTTTTTTTTATCTTGTGCCTACAATGGAACATCTCACCACGTTTTTAGCCAATTAAAGACCGACGGAGCCTCGGCCTTCATTTCAGGCAAACAAGCAAATTTCAAGCCTCATTTTCGTGTTTCTAATAAGCACTTACCAAGTTTATGGCTCCTCCATACGCCGTGTCCGTCTGATGTCTTCGGACTATTCCCACCTCCCCTTCGCTGCAGTTTTCTTTCCCTGCGTTGCACCCTCCGAGCCCTCTCTGACTTGGCTCAGCAAATTGGCACGTCAGCCTCCTGTGGGCTGAGGGGTGACGAAGCTGCAGCCGGAGAAGGTGGGGCGAGGGTCCCGGTCACGTGAGCGCCAGGCCTGAGCTTTCCCGCCACGTTGAAGGCACCCGGCCATCCCGAACGGCAAGACACGAGGCAGCGCCGCAGTGCTTTCCCCGAGCGCTTACACACGCGTAATAGCGTGTACTTGCCAGTGACTTCTTATTTTCAAAAGACACGTATTTCTTTGCTGAAGAAAATTAAGAAAATGCTGAAAGTAGGAGAAATGAACTGTGGTTCTTCCATCCAGAGATGGGCAGGTCAGCCCTTTGGAGAGTGGCCTGCTGCTCTTTTCTTCTTCTGAGGCTGAGAGTTTATTATTACCGAGTATTGGTATCAGTCGGGCTTAAAAAACACACTGGCAACAAATTGAAATGCAGCTTGCCTACAGAAAAGTTCTCAATCCCAAGTTACTGCTCAGTGGATTTCGCAAAGTGCATCCAGCACCTGCGTTGAAAGGGGGCACCGTTTAGCACCCGGAAGTTGCCTCCTGGCCTTTCTGGGTCGTGCCCCGCCCAAGGTAACCGCAGCCTAGGCTCCTGGCGCCTTCGTTTTGTCCGTGTTTGCGCAGCGTGCAGGCGCAACCGTGGGTCGTGTGCTCTCCACGGCGTCTTTTGCTGACGTTTCACTTGCGAGAGTCCCACCCCTCGTGGCTGGACGGGTCCCTCCGTCCTCGCTGCTGTGCCGTGCTCCCCAGCGTGGAGGCCCCCCGGGCTGCCCGTCCCTCCCGCCACTGCTGGGCACGGAGCTTCTTCCCAGGTTCGGCTGCACCGGCTAGTGTTGTGAAGCACAACCTTGAATAGGTGTTCTGTGGGCTTGTGTTCATATTTCTGTCTGTCCAGGAGTGAACTCGTCGGGTCTGATCCTTCACGGATCTTGAGTGGTTTCCAAGTTGCAAAAATGTTCTTCAGCGTTATTGCAGCGATGGCGCAGGGTTCAGGCCGGGCGTGCTGTAGTTGATTTACAGTCCTTCTCTCGAATATGAAAATGAATATATACATACATGCGTGACAGGGGCATGATGCTGCACAGCAGAAACAGACACATTGTAGCTGACTGTACTTCAATTTGAAAAAGCAATACAGTCCTTCTCTTACTGAACGCTCAGGTTGTTGGCAGTTTTTTCCCTTATGAAGTGGCAGTGGATGTCTCGGGCCGCACTTTTTTTTTCTCTTCGAGATGATTTCTCTGCAATAGGTTCTTCAGGAGAAGACATTTGGCTCAAGGGGTGAACTTTCCTCCCACACTCCTTGCTTTTTAAAATTGTGAGATGTAATGGACAGTACGCAAACGGAAGAGTGCAGGGAGAACGTGGGAACCGTGGAAAGAACAGTCGCTGTGTGGACGTCTGTGTGACCACAGCCAAGGTGAGAAGGCGCGACAGAGCATCTCCAGCGCCCGGAGCCCTTCGGGCGCTCCTCCCTGGCACAGCGGCCCTCCCTCTCTTCGTCCCTGAATACGGCACCAGCTTCCCGGACGCTGTCTTCTGGGGCGGCCTGCCTTTGAACTCTACATAAATGTGGTCGTTGCACGCGTAGTCTGTCTGGACCCGGCTCTTCCGGTCGGCGTTATCTGGGGGAGACCTAGCCCTTCGCTGTGGGTGATCGTGAGCAGAGGCTGAGGGTTCCCCTGCGTCAGCCCTCCCCCGAGGCAAGGCTCTGACTTTGGAAGCTCGTCTGTCCTCTGGAGTAACGAAGCCGAGCACCTCTTACGGTCTGGCTTTTTGGGAACCGTTTGCGGGTCCTCGTCTGTGAAATGCCTTCTCAAGCCCTCTCCCCGCTTTATTAAGGAGGTGTCTGGGTTTCCCTCAGTGAATCGGAGGTATTTGTAGATTCTCGATGAAAACGCGTTTACTCAGAGAAGATGTCTGTCCTCTGACCTTAGTGGCTTGTGTTCTGTTCCTTTTGTGTTACATGTTAAGGGCAGAAATTCTTCCTTTTTATGTGGTAAGGTTCATCCGTGTGTTCTTACATGGGTGCACGGGAGGGAAACCCTCCTGTGTCTTTTCGATGTTATCTCCTGAAACACGTGGCTCTCCTTTCCCCAGGGCGGTCTGCGGTCCGGCTGGAATGGGCGTTCTGCGTGGCGTGGCGCCAGCCGGGGGTCCGCCCTGCCGCCGGCGCCCCTGCCTTCTGTTGGCCTGCCGCGCCTGCCCCGCCGCGCCCCCGCGTCCTGCGTCCATCCCCGGCTTCACTGGCCCGGCCTCGCACCGCGGGCGCACCGCTTCCGTGGCTGTATGGCACGTGGTCGCTTTCTGATTCGGTAAAACCCCTGTCACCCTTGTTCTTGTTTAGGACCGTTCTTGCTCTTCCATGTAAACTGTAGAATCAGCTTGTCAAGTTCCATGGAAAGGAAGAAGTCGGCTGGGATTTTGACTGTGGTGACGGCGCACCTGTAGGTCAGGTTTCAGTGCTGAATCTTTTGTGGACGCTCATGTTCGACTTGCTGCACACGCACGGACACCCAGTCCACATTTGTACGGGGTTCTCCATCCAGCACCCCAAGCTCTCTTACTTATCACTGTGTTTGTCCCTTCTTTGGGATTTTTTAGGTACATTATGATACCGGTGAGTAACTAGAGTTCCGTTTCTTCCTTTCTGATTCACACCGTTGTTATTTCTTTTCTTGCCTTACTGCGATGGCTGAGGCCACTAGCTCCGAGCTGAGCAGCGACGGTGGTAGCAGGCATCCACGTGTTCTTGATCTCAAGAGGAAAGCCGCCGCTTCACCATCAAGCGTCTTGTCTGCTGTCAGCTATGCACACTTGAAGGTCTTTTTATCTGCGCTGTTAAGTGACTTTCTGAAAGAACCGTGCCAGGTTCACCACAGCCTTAGCAGCGCCGGCTGCTGACGCCAGGGTTCGTCTTGCGTGGCCGTGGTGGGTCTTAGGTCGTTGTTGATCTGTGAGCCTATGTGGTGTCTCGCTGTGATCTCAGGAAATTTCGTTTCCCTGATTATGCGAGAGGTTGAACGCCGCCTCATGTATTTCTTAACCGACTGTTTTCTCCTGTGTGTCTGTTTCTCTACCCATTTGTTTATACAATGTTGGTGTTTTAAAATTTTTGTTATTTTTTTCTGTTCCTTTCCCTTACTTTCATATGGTCAAATCTGCCTCTCTTTTCTTCTACAATTTATTCTATTCCTCCAGAGCTTGGAAAGCCTGTCTCCCTCCTGAGGACTGATAAGTATTGAATTCTGTTTCCATCCAGCTTTTTTTTATGGCGTCATATTTCATATTTAACTGTTTACTCCATCTGGAATTTGTGGGGCTGTGGGGGTGTGAAGCGAGGAGCTAATTGCTGCTCGCAGTTTAAGGGGGAAGGGGCCTCATTTGCACTTCCAAGCCTCTGGCTCTGACTTCCCGGCGTCTGGGCTGAGTGGGGAGAGATTAAAGGGAGGAGGGGAGGCGGCACTGTCTGCAGCCAGCCTGGGAGCTGTAATCACGACGTCCCTTAGCTGCCTCTGCCTGACTTGAAGTCAGAAGCAAAGCGCTGTCAGCCCAGCTGAGCAGTGTCCCGGGCAAGACCCTTCCTGTGTCTGGGACTCAGTTTCCTCATCCACAAGATGGGGGCACTCCTGATACCCGTCCCGTCAGGCTCTGCCACCGGGAGCACGTCCTGCAAGGAGCAAGGGGTCAGGCACACGCAGCACGGATCCTGGCTCACCTGGGGGGCGTCACTTCTCTGAGCCTCAGTCTCTCCACGTGGAAACCGGGGATGAGACGACCATGGCTCCCGCCTCGTGGGGCCAGGAGGCCCTGCATGGACGTTCCTCTGCCGTCATGATCATTATGCGGTGGGGTCAGTGCAAGGATGGGGCGCCCCTTCCCCAGCCCCCCACCTCCCCTGCGCATAGTAGGTGCCTGGGATGTGCTGCCCGTGGACGGAAGGGGCGCCCCACTGCTGAGGCCCGCCGTGTGCCAGACGGTGGGCTGGGCCACCAGCGAGGCCGGGAGAGGGTGGTCGGGAGGTTCTGGGCCTGAATGATGCGGGTGCTGGCTGTGCAGCTCTGGGAGGCCTTCCAGGCAGGTGCAAGGGGCCTGAGGGGTCACGTGCAGGGGGTGGGAGGATGTGTTGGGGGAAAGGCTATGACCCAAGGGGCTGGGTGAGGAGCGCAGCATGAGACTGGCAGGTCGTGGGGGGGGGGGTCGCACCTGCAGGGCCCCAGGGCGGCCAGCAGCACCCCCATTCACAGGTCGGGGGCCTGGCTCCTCACAGGCAAGCAGGCCCGGGTAGAGGGTTCGCCCCGGGCCTCCTGGGGAGGTACAGGACGGAGGAGAGGGATGGGGGCGCCGGCGCAGCTGCGGGGAGGCCGGGCTGCTGGCATCAGCAGCCCCTCCTCCCCACCTCGCTAAACAATCATTGCGCAAAATATGCAAATGGTATAATTACTGTTATTTGTTTTGCTGATATGAGTGTTTGAAATGCAAATGTCAAGTTGGGCCTTTCCTTTGTCCCACCCTCTCACTCTGTTCCTGAAGGAGGAGGAGGATTTGGGGCGCCCCCCCCCCAGCTGCTGCCTCTGCTGCTGAGGGGCACCCGGACATGGAGGGGTTGCAGGGCCCCCTCCCGAGTGTGCCCACAGTGCCCCTCAGAAGGGAGGCCTCAGTCACCCCGCTCCCCAACCGGGTGACCTGGGCTTGGTCGCTTGGCCCCTCACGGTCGCGGTTTACCTGGCCGCGTCCCGGGATCGCCAGCTTTGGGGCCCAGCACTCTCTGCCCCATGACAACTCAGTGGAAGGGCTGGGCCCCGATTTCCCACCTGCAGAATTCTGCACAGGGGTGTTCTCCAGAAAGTGGAGACTCAGTCCCTGGGCAGTCTTTGGGGGCCCTGGTGAGCCCCCAGTATCACTGTGTGTGTGCACTTCCTGGGGGGTCGTCACCTTCGACCTCCAGCCCCGCGGGTCTCTGGGGCTGTCAGGGCTCTCAGAGCTGTGGCTGCTGGCCAGTGAGAGGTGTCACCATAATCTCCGTCGTTCGGAGCGGAGACTGAGGCTTGTCAAGGTCACTCTGGTCAGCGTGTCTCCATCAGGTGCCGGTTCCCACTGGCCCCTCCCCGCCCTGTCACCAAGCAGGACAGCACCTTCTTCTGCCCCAGCTGCTCCACCTGGACCTTGGTAGGCCCCCCGCACCAGGCAGCCCCACCTGAACCCCTGCCCCGATGGGTCTTGTGGTTCCGATTCCATCATCGGCGGGCCGCTCACGCCATGGGTTCCCCGCCGCCTCGAAGCTGTGCAGTTGGCCTGGCTCCGGTTAGGAGCACTCCCTGGGAGGCCTTCTGACGGCCCCAGGCCGACGGGAGCTGGTGGCCTGCACCAGGGGTGGCACCTGAGTGATGCTCCAGGCCACCTGGGGAAAGGAAAGGTGTTATCAGAGGCACGTGGGGCGGAGTGGCCCCGGGCCGCTGTGGCCTGGTGCACCGGTGGCTGCAGGGCAGGACGCAGGGTGGGGGCGGGGGCTGCGTTAAAGCTCAGGTTAGGCCTGAGCGGGCGCGTGCAGAGCGAGCATGGGTGTGTGTGCACACCACGTGCACACATCTGTCATCTGTGGGTCCGAAGTGACACTAACGGAGAGTGAAAAGCTCAGGGCAGGCGCCCAGCTCAGTGTGGGAACCAGGACTCACCGCAGACAGGGGCGCGGGGACCACGGGTCTGCCATGTGGCGGCCTGGCTTCTGCTCACATTCGGGGTAGCGTGGGGGCCAGCGCTGCGCCTTCGGACAGCTGTGCCAGGATGTCTGAGAGCAGCCGGCAGCCCGTGCCCCGGCCCCGCCCAGCGCTGGCTGGGACGGCAGGCCTGTCCCCCGGGCTTCCTGAGCTGTGTCCTCGTCTGTCTGTAACTCAGACTCTCTGTGAAGCTGGGCTGGGTATACAGCAGGCACTCAATCAGCACGCATTCCTGCTTCTCCCTTGGGCTTCCTGGGGCGCGGCAGCCCTGCTCCCGGCTCGGGGCAGCTGGGAGGCTGAGCTGGGGTTGTCGGCGTTACCAGGACCCAGGAGAGGAGAGCAGAGGTCGGCAGGGAGAGGGCACCCAGGCAGGTGTTGGGGCAGAGGCCTGGGGGTGGGAAGGGATGGGGTGCCCTGCTCCCTGGCTGCTGTGGTCTGGCCCAGAAGCCTCCTTGGGGGGGGCAGGCTCTGGGAGTTTCTGAGCCCCTGGGTTCCCTCTGTTTTTATTCCAATTACCTTTTCCAAGGCAGGTTCAGCCTCATTAGCATATTCAAAGACAGTCCATTATTATTTCAATTAGCTGTTAAGTAATTAACTCTAATTGATGACCATCCCCCCACTTCCCCACATATTTTTTGGTTATTTACATCCGCTTCTAACCAACAATTTTAGGTAATTACACGCCAGTCACTCATCTATTTGCACACACACGCGCACATACACGCACACGTACACGCGCACATGCTTCCTCGCACGACAGGCCCCCCTCCCTTTTAACTCCCACCCCCAGCCCAGGAGTTGGGGGCATGGTGGGACGCAGGCAGACAGAAGAGGGGATCCCTCAGGGCTCCTGCCCAGGCCCTCCTGAGGGTCACTGCCCAGCCTCCAGGGGCTCAAGGTAACCGGAACCCCCCGCCTTACCCCCAGAACCCTGACCCAAAGATGCGCCTCCTCTGGTACCCCCCTTCCTTACCCCCCAACCAGGTGGCGCCACTCTTGAGCTGGTGGGAAGCGTGTCTTCAGTCAGGAAGGCAGAGCGCGGCCACACCGTGGCTCCTTCCTGCATCTCGGCTGTGTGCCCCGGGAAGCGGACGTGCCTCCCAGCCTTGGTGTCCCTGCCTGCGAAGCAGGGCTCGAGTGATTGAAGGGCGGGGGTGAAACGAGGGGCTGCCTGGAAGGTCCTCAGCACAAATAGAATGCTCAGTGTTCGCTGGGGTTGATGAGGGATGGACGGACGGACGGACAGACGAATGACCCTTCATACCTAGTGGGCTAGTGAGGAGACTCAGGCTGTAAACTGACTTGCCAGGGTCACATGCTCGTTACACTAGCCAGGCCGTGGGCCCAAGGCTTCTGTTTCCTGACTTGGTTCCCTCCTGAGTGGCCGGTGATGCTGGTCTGGAATCTGGTGCCCTCCCCCGGGAGAGCCCTGCCTGGAGGGGAGCAGTTCTGGTGCCTGGGCTGTGCCTGCTGGAGGCCAAGGCTGTCGGGGGGTTGGGCGCACTGTGCTCTTCCTGTTCTTACCGATACGCTTATCCCAGAGCTTCCAGAATTTCTGGGGGCTCGCCCAACCCCCAGGCCCAGCAGAGTGGAGCGGGCTGGAGACGCAGCGGTGACCATGGGCCCGGCCAGCCCGTCCTCCCAGGTTCCGTGTCAGCGCCTCTCCCCGCCCTTGGCCCTGCTCGTGTATTGCGGCCTCTGTTGTGTTACCAACTCGGAGTGCACACGGGGCCGGGACTCCCGAGCTCTGGCCCACGGGATCTTCTGAAAGCTGAGCCGGCTGTGGGCTGGCTGCCCCTATTTTTTCTCACCACCTCCCCCTTGTCTCCACACAGTGGGAGCTGCCTCGGTGAGCCCGTGTCCTGCTCTTTGCCCGGACCCATGCTCTTCCTCTGCGTCCTGAGCTGAGGATGCGATGCTCATGACCCCCACCGGGAGGAATCCACCAGCCTGGGCTTCTCAGACGGGCCGGGTCATTGGCGGGCCCTGACCCAAAGGTAAGGGACGTCCTTGCCCATGGGCTGTCCCAGCACGGGCGGTAGGGACAATGCATACGACCTGGGAGACAGGTGTGCCAGGTCATGGGTCAGGCCTAGAACGGCGGGGCCAGGTTTGGGTATCCCGCAGAAGCGGACGTCCCGTAGGGACTGACTCCTGTTAGAGGTGCTGCCCTCCCGTGGAGAGGGGTGGACGGAGGAGGCAGGGGCCCTCGGGTTTGACAAGAGGAACTGGGGTTTGGGGGCGCCCAGGAGCGGTCTACGTGGGTTGTGGCCGTCCAGTATCCTCCCCTGATGAGTCAGGGGGTGCTCTGTGGGTTAAAAGGTTTTGTCTCCGACTCCTTTATGGGAATAGATGCAGTACCATGAGTTGGAGTCTGTAACGTGGTGTGTTAATGTCAACTCAGTATATATTTGAAGACAGACTCTTATATGGAAAAAACCACCGAAGGTGAATTGAGTACCTGAGTGGGTGAGGTGGGTCGGGGCTGCCGTCCCAGTGGCCAGGCGTTCCAGCGGCCAGCTGTGCCGTGTCTGCTGGGAGGCTCACCTCCGGCTGGAAGGTGCCTGGACAAGCTGTCTTCCTTTGGACGCTCAGAAATCTCAGGCGTGCCCTCTCTTGTCGACTGTGTCTTGGGTCTCTCCGGGCCACAGGTGCCTCGCGTGGTTCTGGGGTGCTGACTCAGCAGGTTTCAAACTCGGCTCCTGTGCGGCTGGTGTTCAGTGGGGGTTGCTTTGTAGTAGAGCTGGGTTGCAGTGCTTCACGTCACCAGCAGGAGGTGCTGTCGATGAAGGACGCATTGAAAAGCGGATTTTAGGTTTGCAGGTTTCCCAGTGGATTCCTGGCCGCCGTATTTCTATAGACTGGGCTTATTTGAAGCGATCGTGATACGCTCTCCCAGCTCTCGTGAGAGGAAGCACTGGGAATGTGTGAGGCTCCCCAGACTTCCCTGTGGCTTTGAAGTGAGGCTTCTGGGAGGCGACTCCGGAGGGAGCTGAGGGTGGAGGGGAGCCCGCTGGGGAAGAGGCAGCAGGGTTCTGGGCAGAGGGACCAGCCTGAGCCGAAGCCTCGAGGGTGGAGAGGCTTAGCCCGTGTGAGAGTCAGAGCACAGGCGGGGGCAGCTGGAGCTGGTGGGCGAGGCGAGAGCTGGACAGGGGCCAGATCACGGGGTTGAGCTGCCAGGTCATTTTTCCGTCAGTCATCCTGCAGGCGTCCGTCAGGTGCCTGCCGTTTGTCAGACTCTGGGCGTGGTGGCACTAGAGACCCCTGTCCCTCCAGGAGCCGCCAAGTCTAGCAGGTTGGGAGGGCATGAGGGTGCCCCGTTCATGCTGTGTTGTGGCCCCATCTCTTTTGGGGGTGACATCATCAAGGAAGTTGGGGGCAGGGTTCTGACCCCATCACTACCACCAACTCCATGTGACAGGTGACACAGTGGGCCTCAGTTTCCCATATGAAACATGACGGTGTCCCCACGGATTTGTTGGGAAGAGGGGACAGTCTGGGTAGGGGTGAGCTCTGACCACACAGCAGCCTGAGACCCCCGTGGCTGTCCAGACTGAGGCCCACACAGCAGTGGAGCATGACACAGGTGGTGGACAGGACACCTCAGAGGCCAGGGCTGCAGGGGAGCGTGGACACTTAGGGCCGGGCTGGGTGGACTCAGTGGTGCTGACCTCAGGCCACCGGCATGGACCTGAGGGTCAGGACAGTGCAGGACAGCCGGGGCTCGACTGAGGTCCTGGTATCAGCTCAGTCCTTCCCCATCCCGTGCCTCTGCTCATCCTGTGCTAGAGTACCCTCTCTCCAAAGTCGTCTATCTTTGGAGTGACTTTGGTGTAGGACAGACCCCCCTCCGCTGGATTTTGGATGTAGAATGCTGGAAAGGTCATTACTATCTCTGGCCTCACATTCTTTTATCTGAAATGGAGAGGATGTCCTCTCCCGTAAGGCGAGCATTCAGTGGGATGTGTGAATGGCCTGGCGCGCAGTAGGCACTCCGGAAACAGGAGTGGGTATTGCCCCCCTCCTAAGCATGAAACGGGAGTGCCCCTAGTCCATCACCTTAGATAAACGCCAGTTCTTTTCATCCCTCTGGAGGTGCCCGCCCTCCCAGCCCAGGTCAAGTGCAGGCTCACCCCTGCGAGTCCGGGATCCCCACGGCCGGCAGCACCTCCCCCGTGGCCCCCGCGGCCCGTGCGTCTTCCCTCGCGCTCACCCCAGGCCGCGTGTCCCGCCGCCAGGCTCCTGAGCCTGGCAGGTGGCAGACACTGAGTGAATATTTGTTGAATGAATGGATGGGCTGTCTCCCCGCCCCGCCCTACCTGAGGAGGCAGGTGGCCAAGCAGATGGCCGGGCTCCTGCCGGGTCTGGCAGAGGAGCCCGCCCTCACACTAGGTCTTCTTCGGGAACCTGGGGGTTGGGCCGTTGTTTCCCGGACTCCTTCCAGATAGAACGTTTTGTCGTCCAGCGAGTTGAACTTCCTCAGTTCCATTCCTGCCTCCCTCCTCCTCCGCTTCCTGGTCCTAAGGCTTCGTCCCTAGCAGTTGCTTTTGTTGAAGCAATGACTAAGAGTCCAGAAGGAGCCCTTTGTGTGTTCTGATGGCCCCAGGTGACCTGTCAGGCAGGGCCAGCCTGTGGCCAGCGCTGTGTTCAGCACCACGGACAGAGCCACGGCGAGCCACCCCCGGCCGAGGGCGCGGTGGAGGGGAGAGACATGGGCGCTGGCGGAGCTGGAGCCCAGCCCCCTTCTGTAAGTCCCCTCCGCTTCCTAAGCCTCGGTTTTCTACCCTGAGAAGTGGGGGTGGTGCTTTCCTCAGCAGAGCTGGCATGGCATAGTGGTGACTTGCCCGAGGCCACCCAGAGGACACCCAGCAACTGTCAGAACCCACCCTTTCCTCCTGCACGTCCCTGCACCTCCCCCAGCTCCTCCTGGCTCCCCGCCCCCACCTCTCCAAGGAGCAGAATTATTTATCTGCCGGATGGTGACAGGCAGCAGTGGCTGGAGTTAGAGCTGCTGTCCAGAGATCAGCTGGCGGCTTCGGAGCAAACAGCCCAAGCTAATTAGCAAAAGGTCACGCCTGCTCCTGGAGGCCCTGCTTTTGAAGTCGGGGCCTCACACAGGCAGGCTGGTAGGAACTGAGACTTTGAGTTAGTGGCTTGGTTACCAGGACAGCTTCAAAACCCGGCCCAAGGCTCATCGCCTGATTGCTGAGCCCACAACTCTGAGGCTTCACCTTCTGGAGATTCCCAGTGCCGGGGTCCAGCCATGCAACCACTGCCCCAGGCTGGACAGAGGCCAGAGAGCAGCCCTCAGCATGCATCGAGGGCTAGTGGTAACCCGCACCTGCGTCCCACCCTGCACCCAGGGGCAGACTGTACCCAGCAGCGGAAGTACAGGGCTGGGCAGTGGCCACCCACACACCCCCTACGTTCTCTCTGACTGCGTTCTTACTGTTTTTCTCTAAGTAAATTTACTTTTTAAAAACTTAAATACATTTATTTAAAAGGGAAGTTTTATGGCACTACTACAAGTGGAGAACAAGCCTCCTTTTCCTGTAAATAGAATTCATAATCATAAAAATAAATTCAGTGGAAACAAAACAATGTTATTAAATTCCAGTTGGATGCTGGGGCCCAGTGGAGACTCAGAGCCCAAGGCCTGGTATCACTTATTAAAAAGGGAAAAGAGCAAGTGTGCAGAGACGTTCAAGACTTACTAGCCCTGATCCGAGTGATCAGAAGCACTGAAAAGAATTAAATTGAGAGCAACTTTCTACTGAAATTATTCAGCGTTATTTTATGCTGTGTCAGCTAGGGGCTGAATTTGGCTGCAAAGGCAGAAACCTGACCTTGTTGTGTGGTTGAATCCCACGTAGGGATTCACTTTCCTCATGTAGAATGCAGCCGTCGGGGTGGGGCACGGTCCGAGGAAGTTGTCAGCAATCCAGGTTCCGTGTAGCTTCCTCCTCTGCCAGTCTTAGCATTCGTCCTCACAGCTTCCAAATGGCTGCTGCATCTCCAGCCCTCATATCTGCATCTCAAGTGGGGAAAGCAGGGGAGGTGAAGGGACGGGAGCACGCCAGCCAAGTCCATTCCCTGCTGTCAGGAAGATGGCAGCGGGCATCCAGGCCTGCTCTCTTGCCCAGTGTGGCCCACTCCTGTCTCGTGGTTGGTTCGCACTACACGGTTCTATTTGCCGCACACTTACTTGGCACCTGCTGTTTTTCAGGCGGTAGACCCCTTCCCTTGTGGTGTTCATGAGGCCACACGCTGGCGTTCACGAGATGAGTCACGGCCCCGTGCTGGGGCATCCTTCCTTGCTCCACCCCACACCTGGCTCTGGCTGTCCACAGCTCAAGGTCAAAGGTGGCCCTGCCTCAGCCCCCGTTTCTCCTCCCCTCAGACCCAGCGTGCCCTCGCCACCCGCAGGGGTGTCCAGGTTCAAGCGCCCGGTCAGCCTGTGCAGAGCAGCTCTTCCCTCCCCTCCAGCCCTCTCGGGGCCCTGGGTCCCTGTCTGTCCGCTCTGGCCTCCTGCAAAGCCCCTTCTTGGCGTTTCTGTCCCTCCAGCCAGCAGGTGGGCCAGGCCGCAGGGGCCGAGTTTCTGCTCTTGGACCTGAGTTTGTCTCTTCATCTCTTTGTAGAACGTGCATCCTGTGGCTCCTGAACTTAACTTGCAGGGGGAGGGTCAGGGCTTGGGGTGGGCGGGCCCTGGGGACCCCTCCTCCCTCAGGCTGGGGCTCCTGGGTCATGCCTGCTGCCCCTGGGCCGTCCTTGCCTCAGGGCTTTGTCCTTCAGCCTGAGCTCCTTCTCATCCCCTCCCCTCATAGACCTGACCTCTAGCCTTTGACCTCTCTCCTTGGCATCAGTGCCAGGGACCTGTTATAGGTCCCAGATTTAAATATGGGTCCCCGGGCTGACCAGCTGTGCAATCAGGGGCAGGTCACTTAATCTCTCTGGGTTCTACGTCCATGCGTTGAGGATGACGGCAGCTGCTGGTGGGGCTCTTTGAGGAAGTGAGTGAGAGGCATGGAGGGGGCGCCCCACCTGTGCCTCCTCCCCGTCTCCCCTCCCGTCTCCCAGCTCCTGCTTTGTGGGTGCTTACATCCTGCACAGTGTGCGTGAGCCTCTCTGCGGTACGTGTCCTCATGACCCCGTGGGGCCTCTGTGCCCCGCCCTGTCCTCCCTCCGCTCGCTCAGCCCCAGTGACTCACAGCCAGGGCTGCAGCCTTGCTCCCCAGCCCCACCCAGCGAACTGTGAATCCAGCAGCCCAAGTGGGCCCGGGGCATGTGGGGAGCGGGGAGGCCATTGCCAAGGCCAGGTCGATGGCAGCTGTGGGGGTGATGGGAGAGGGGGAAGTTGAGGGGAGAGTGGGATCTGGAGCAGGCTGGAGCAGGTGGCCAGCACGGGGCATGGGAGCCAGAAGGGAACTAGCAGACAGAGCTGGTTTTTCATCGTGATGATTTGATGCGGAGGGACAGGGCCCAGAGCTCTGGAGATGCTTCTCTGCCAGGAGGTACAGGGGGAGGAGCCAAGGACGCATTTACTGAGCACCTATTGCGTGCAGGCCCTTCCCGTGCCCGGGCTCATCTCACACAGTGACCTTGAGTGTCAGAGTGACTGCTGGATGGCTGGCGCCTGGAGTCCCACCCCCACTTGCCAGACCTGCAGCCTCACTGCTCTCTGGGTGGAGACCGAGGGTACTTGGAGCCCTTGGGGAGCTCTCTGCCTGTCCTGGCCGAGGCTGCTCTGGGCTGGCCCTCACCCTGGACGCGTGAACGTCCCCAGCCTGGCTGCTTGCAGCTTGGCCCTGAAGTGCCAAGTTCACGCTGGCAGGCCGCAGTTCCAGGCTTGACAGCTGACAGTCTGAGGCTCCTGGAGAGGGGTGGGCGGAGGTGGGACAGTGTGCTTGGTCTTTAAATACACGCTGTGGTCCTACTGTGTGCTCCCTGCAGAGGGGGACACGGGAGCTGGAGGGCCAGGCCTGGCTGGGGATGTGGCTCCCATGGGCTTTGACCCTTCCATACTGGACAGTGTGTGCAGGCAGAGCTCAGAAGAGGAGCAGGCTTCCCAGGGCGAAGGGTGGGCAGGACTTGGGCGAGGCGGGCGGGCGGCGGACAGGAGGCCTTCCCAGGTGTCAGGAATGGCGGGAACAGCGGCGTCTCCACAGCACAGAGCGTGTGCAGTGCAGGAAGCACGGCCGGCCCGCGGCGGGAGTGGGAAGAGGTACGGTGAGGGCGGCAGGGACGGCTGCAGGGTGTTGGGGGTGCCTCCCCTCCATTCCCCTCCCCCAGGGCAGTCCCAGGTCTCGCCGAGCTCCCTCCCTGGTGATCTGTTCCCTTGAGTGAGAAGGCCCTCGTCTGTGTTAGTAAGCGGTTAAACTCCCCCAAAGATCTGGCCGTGTAAATGAGACAGAGGTCGTGGCCCGGGGCTGGTAGGGCAGCTGTGTCACTATCTGTGTCTGGGACCAAAGTGGCTGCTCCGGCTCCCAGCATCACATCTTCATCCCAACTGGGCAAGGTGCCTGCATGCCCATTCCCTTGAAGGGGGCGATTCAGCAGGGTGCCCTTCAACTCCACTCACGTCCCATCGCTGGAGCAGGGTCAGAGGCCATGCCGAGCCGCAAGGCTCTGAGGCCCCCAGACTCATCGAAGTTAATGACGCAGGTCTCGGCCTTGTCCTCATTTCTCGTCCCAGAACGCCAGCCTCTCTGAGCCTGGGTTTCGGTGATGCTGAGGGTGGCGTGTCTCAGAGGTGGGGAGATTCCCCGCCCTCATTGTGGCCTCTGAGAGCCTGGCGCTGTCCGGGGTCCTGACTGCCTGCAGAGGGACGGCGCTGAATGCTGCCACCCTCCCTGCCAACAGGCAGCCCGCACCCCCCTAGAGTCCCCCTCTCATGCTCCGGGGTCCAGTCTGGACACACCCATACGTGAAGATGCCCATTGCTCAGAGGTGGCTCCCTCCCCCAAGCCCGGGCCCGAGGAGACCTCTGGGGCACATCCTGACCCTAACTCATCTACAAAATTGGGACCCTAGTAATTACTGCTCCCCGTTCCTGCAGAGGGTCCCCACGTATATGGTATTCAGTGCCCTGAACCACGCCTTCTGTCTTGAAACAGCCTCTCCTCTGCTCTTGGCATCTGGGCTCCTCCTCCCTCTGGACGGTCTTCTTCTCAGGTGCCCCTAAGTGTCGGTCCTCCTGAGGTCCCTGACCACGCTTCCACCTCATGCCGTGCCCTTTCCCTGCCCTGGTGTCAGCCGCATCGTGCAGGCAGCGCCTGGCCCGCCTACCGCCTACCTCCTGCCTGGTCCCCTCTGCCCAGCGCAGGCCTTGGGGCGTCTCCCCTTGTCCTCTGTCGCAGGCGCCCCAAGCTCGGCATGGCTCTGACTGCACGGACTCGCCGTAACTCCCTGCTCCCTACTGTTCCCCACCTCAGCTGAGGGCAGAAGCAGCCCACCACTTGGTCGATCAATGTTCACGTCTTTCTGTCCCCCACTGTCAAATAAATCACCAAGTGACATTGATCTGACCTCCTAAGTACCTCCTCTCTCCCTCTCCAATCTCTTACTGGAGCGTGACACCACGCACAGGGAAGTGATCTATCGCCAGTGTGTTTAGCTCGGTGAACTTTCATGAACTGGACACGTCGTGTCCCCAGGACCCAGGTCACGAAGCAGGGCATCACCAGCCGCCGCCCCAGGCGCTCCTCGCGTCCCCTTCCAGTCACCACCGCAACGGTGACCACTAGTCTTCTCGAAACCACACTCTTGTGCCTGCTCTGGAACTTTGTGTAAATGGTTCGCTCAACACCGTGTTTGTGACATTCGTCCGCATTGTTTCATCCTAAGGGTTGTTCCGTTGTCTGGATGCACCGCGGTGTGCGGTCCGGTCTCTTGTTGATGGGCACTGGGTAGTGTCCAGTTGGGGCTGCTACGAATAGTGCTGGTGAACATCCGCATCTCCGTGTGCACGTGTGTGCATTTCCATCAGGCACAGTCTGTGCTTCGTGGTTCCATTCATCTCTCCCTTTCCTTCCACGAGCCAGTCCAGGACCCCGTCCAGTGTCCTTCAGTGACTGGTGCAGCTCCCCTCCTGGTCTCTGCACACCCACTGTTGTCCTGTAACAGTCCATTCTCCATCAATAGCTAGGGTGACCTTACCTCCTCTCTACTGAACCTTCAGTGGCTCCCTAGTGCCCCAGGACTGAGAGCAACGCTCACTGCAGATCTGCCCCTCCTGGGTTCCTGTCACCCCACCCACCCCTCCTTCCAGGTTCCAGCTCTCTTGGCCTCTGTACTCCCTCACAGTTCCTGCCCTGTCTTCCCTTTGCTCACCTACTGCCTTTGCATGGCCGAGTTCTCTCTTAAGTCTGCAGAAATGGTACCTCTCTGGGAACACTGGCTGGGACCTGGACCCCACAGACTAGGCTGAACCCCCGCTGACCCTCCCTCCACCAGCTCCCCCCGCACCGTGCTCTCCCACGACCACACCTCACTCAGGCTGGTTGGAGCTCTGTCTTCCCCTCCAGGCCAGGAGTTCCAGGACGTCAGTCGTGCTGTCCTCTGCATCCCAGTTGGACCAGCATCTGGCCCATGGTGGGGCCTCGCTCACCGTCTGTCTGAAGTGGGCAGGCAGGGTGGGAGCTGCGGTCCGTTCTGCAGGAGAGAAATCAGGAGCTCAGAGTGAGGGGCTCACAGTCACCCAGCGGCCACAGGAGGAGGAGCCGCGTTTACACGGCTGTTCATGCTGAGTCTATCCGGGAGGAGCTGCTTCCGGGAGCTGTTGGCCAGATCTGTGCCATCGTCCTGAAAACCAGACACAGCAGGGTCTCAAGTTGTGGGGGAGGGGGACAAGCAAGGAACAGATCCGGGGCGGGGGCAGGTGGCACCTGCACTCACAGCCCCACGGGCCCCGGCCGCCCCACACCCGTGCCCGGGCTCGTTTCTCAGGCCCGCCAACAGCATCCGGCATCTTCCCTCGTGAGCTCTGTGCCTTCTGGAGCTGCCCCGGGCAGACGCCTCTTGTTTCCAGCCCCACTCCCACCCCCGTTTCCTCATCACGAGGAAGCCCACATCCTTGCCGGGACATCCACCCACCCCTCTGTCGGGAGGGGTGGCGGCATGGCGGGGGAGGGGTGGCGGCATGGCAGTGGAGGAGGGGGCGAAGTCTCCAGCGTGGGCCATGGGCTTCCTCTCCTGCCTTTGGTTCCTCCAGAGGCCGTCCAGCTCACCTCGAGGCCCCTCCAGCCTCCAAAAGGGGCAGCAGGCCCAAACCCCAGCCGGCTTCAGCCCCCACCCAGGGGCAGCAGAGAGTACCCTGAGGCCGGGTGCCAGGAAAGGATGGGGCGGCCACCTTCACCGCCCAGCCGTACCCGATGGGCCGGTGGGGACCAGATGGCCCTCTGCCTGGCATGGTGTACCGGGAATGGGGCTGGTGTGGCTGCTGTCCTGAGATCCTTGAAGGCCCTTTCTACTCCGGGCGTCATGGGCCCTGAGACCACCTCTCCCTTCCTGGGCTGGACCCCCTCCGCCCCCGAGCCCACTCCCCATCTCTGTACCTGGACCTCTTCTGCGGAACTGGCACGACGACTTTTCATTACAGGTAACGTGGGACGGCCTTTCATTGTCGTTAGAAGTACCGACGACTGGGCGCTGAGAGCTCAGGCTCGGACCTCGCGCGTTCAGCCGGCCCAGCGGGCAGCCCGCACCGCCTGCCCGGTCCGGGCCCCAGCCGGGCCGCTCGCCCGCGTGCTCCTTGTGCTCACAGAGCCTCGGTCCCCTCGTCCATAAAATGGGAGCCGTCGTACGATCATCTGCTTCACTGCGTCGCTCTGGGTCGGATAGCACTTCACAAACGTGCGTCAGCGCTCGGTGGCCGTTCGCTGGCCCGATGCTGCCTGGTCTGCTCGGCCCTGAGGGGCAGCTGCTGCCTTTCTGAGGAGGAGGCAGGGATGTAGGGAGATGGAGCGGCTCGCCCCAGGCCCTCATCTGGCAAGTCTGCAGAGCCCGATCGCTCAGGCCCCCTGCCTCGGTGCCCTGTTGGAAGGGGGCTCGGGGGTCAGAACGGAAGCAGCTATAGCTCTGACCTCACGCCACCTCCTCCTGGACCCCCAGCCCTGGGGCGACAGCATGGCCCTCATGTCCTTAGTGGGGGGGAGGCGGGGTACAGAGGAGCCCCCTGGAGAAGGATCAGGACCACCAGGTCCTCATTCTGGTTCTGCCACAATTGCTGTGTGACCCTGGGAAAGTTCTTTGCCTTCTCTGGGTCTGTGAGTACAAGCTCTTCAAAGGCAGAGGCCGGAGCTGGGAGGTTCTCTGACCTGATTCTTCAGGCATGCTGGGAGGGCTCAGCGAGGGTGGGCACCAGCTGGACGGTTCACCCCTGTCTGCCACTGCCTCCCTGGCATGGTACCTGGCACACAGTAGGTGCCTTAAGCTCTTTGTCGACGGGATGGGAGAGGCTGGAGTGTCAGAGCCATCAGCCTGTGAGATGAGGACTCGCCCCCCTCCCCGCCCCCCGGAACCCTTGCAGGGTGCGTCATGCACGTGCCGAGCCTGCCGAGTTGAGTCTGTCGAGTGTTTCGTCAGCGCCTGGTTGAAGCCAGGCCCGGCCAGAGAGGCTCAGGGTGGACGAGGGCTCTTGGAGAGGGGGCTGCCCCCAGCGCCGTCGGCCACCACTGTGGCTCTGTCAACCTGGAGTCGTGAGCCCATGACACAGGGAGGTCCTGGAGGGGAAGCGTGAGGGCTGGGCTCCAGCCCACCTTCCAGCCTCAACTCCCCTGTGATCCTGAGACCTCTCCCTCCCTCTCCGGCCCTCAGCGTGTCCACCCGTGCTCCAGGGGTCAAGTTCACGGCTGGTGCGTTTCATCCTGTTTTCCGTGGCTGTGACACCGACAGCCTTCTGCGCAGCCCTGGGACTGGTGGTGCTGGTCAGCGGCCCCAGCAGCCTGGGCCTGGTCAGACCGAGCAGCGCCCCCTCTAGGCAGCGGGCCTGTGAAACAAACGCAGACACCCCGCCCTGGAGGCCTGCGGAGTCGGGACCAGGGCTGGGTGGCGGGTGGAGGGGGGTGTTTTTAAAGCTCATGAGTGATTCTGGTGGTTTTCCTGGTTCAGGACGGAACACTGCTTCAGGTCCACCCCCACCCCGTGCACCCCTCTCTGACAGCTGCCTCTCCTTGCACACCTCCGGCGACGGGGAGCTCAGTCTCACACTGGTCGATTCCTTTTCAAAACATTTTAAAATTTATTATAAAATATTGAAGACATCTCAAATATTTAAGAAATCTCCAATAAATGTTTCACTAATTATAAAATATGCAGCACAGCCCAAGGTATGAAGAACGATGCCATGAATACCTGAGCACTCTCCTCCGGCGAAAAGCTGGCCCGTCAGTGCCCAGGGGTGGGGAGGCCCGGGGGGGGACAGAGGGGCAGCTCAAATCCCCCCCCCACCCTCGCCGAAGCTTCTGGAGCACCCCTCCCCGACCATATCGCCTGCCTTTTCCTTCCTAAAATTTTTACTGTGGTAATATATGTGTAACATACAGCTTACCGTCCTGCGCGATTCTGAGTGTGCCGGCAGGGGTGCTGAGCGCGTCACGCGGTGCAGGACTCCTCCTGCCCCCCCCCCCCCACCAAGGAAGCCCTCTGCTAAGGTTTGTGATGCTGTCTCTCCTGCCCTTTCCCACTTACACTCTGTTGGTCGGAGCCGGCGCGATACCGCTTGGCGTGTTTCACAGCCTCGGGTCTGGGGCGCCCAGCACCGAGTGGCTGTGGAAGCGCAAACAGGTTAATTGCCGTCGCTGGGCCTCTGCTGTAGAACGGATGACGGCAGCGCTGACTGCGCGGGACAGGGTTAGACACACAGCACGCTGCTGGACGTGCAGCTGTGGGAAGAGTGTCTGGCGCGCAGCAGGCGCCGTGAGTGTGAGGCGTCGTTACCCCCTGAGGTCTGGAAGCAGACCCTCTGGATGTGTGGGCTGGGCAGAGCCGGTCATCACCTCCTCCATTCTGCCTGATCTATCTCTGTTAAGTCAGCCTGAGTTACCTGTGGAACCTGCTCTTGCCTCTTTCTTTCCCTGTGAGTGAGGTGGAGCCATGCGCCTCCACTGACCCCTTCCTGGCACGTGTTTGCCTGTGCAATTCACTGAGGTGGATCTGAGCCGTTACTGCAGCTGGAGGGAATGCCTGGATTCGGGCCTCGAACTCCAGTGTCTGTCCCCTTCCTGCAGGCTCCCAGAGTTCGTCCAAACTGCAGCTCACCATGAGAACTGGGTGCAAACGGAGCTGCAGGCCACCCAGGCACCCTGGGGGCACCGCTGGTCCTTTGAGTGACGCCGTCTGTCTCCCTCCGCACCCACCATCACTCCGCCCACCTTGCTGGAGGCCCAGCCCCGACAAATGTCAGACTGTCCTCCGGGATTAGGGCCTGTGGGGCAGCTGCCCCTGGCACCCCAGTACCCGGCGGGTAGCAGAGGCTGGTGCCACATTCAGCGGGAGAGTGAGCTAGGGAATGGGGCGGTAACCGCACTGCCGCCTGGGGTCGTGACATCACGTCTCAGAGGGAGGCTGCCTGGCCTGAGATCCTGCCTGCAGCCACCCTGGGGACCCCACGCCGGCAGAGGTGAGCCGGTGACAGGTGTGTGGCCCGCAAGCCAGGAGGGGAGTCAGACGCCTGGCAGACGGTGGGAGGAGGAGGTGGGGAGAGCCACCACAGGGCAGCCCCCCAGCCCAGCGAGGAGGAGAGTCAGGAGGGGAGCGTGTCCTCACACCCCACCTGGGACGGTTCCAGCCTTGCCAGTTACAGCGAAGGCTGTACGTCCTCCAGCTGCTCCGGCTGTCGCCTCCTGCCCGCGGGGGGACGGGGAGCAGACGCTTGTGTGCGATGCTTATGTGTGTGGGTGTGCAGGACGGGTGGGCAGGTGGTGGAACTGCAGCCGAGGGGTTGAAGTCTGGGGACTCACACACGGTCACACACACATACACGGCCGTACGTGTACCCCTGGTTGTGCACAGGCACACACTCACTCACACCCCCCAAGCAGGTCTCAGGCTCTAAAATGCTGGCCCCCAGGTCCCCACCTGCATAGCCTGACCCCTCCAGCCTTGTGGCCCTCCCACCAGAAGCCGCCCTGCCTGCGGCCCTGAGATGGGGCTCTGGGAGATGCCTCTGACCCAGCCGGGGCCCCCAGCCCCCTGTTCACGCACCTGCATTTCACTCCCTTGGTCCTTTGGAGCCGATGTGAGCAGCAGTTCTGTTAACAGCGACACGTGCATCACACAGCCCCTTTCTTGCTCAGCCATCTGCTGCAGTTCCACGCCAGAACAAAGTGCATGAAATACCGAGGGAATGAGTGAGTGACTGTGCGAAGAGGTCTCTGCCCACGTTTCAGGGCTGAGATTGGGGGGGGGTGAGTCTCTAGCCAAGGTCTCCCCATCATCTGAGTCACCGAAGTGTGTGGCCTTGGTCCTCCTACCGGGGGAAGCTGGAGATGATGGAGACAAGGCCTTTTATTCTGGCGGGGGGATCTCCTTAGGCTTCGGGCCAGGTAGCTGGGGCTGAACCTTCCCTTGACTCTCCTTGAGACCTCCAGCCGTGCCCAAGGGCCTCCTTGGGAGAGTCCTGGGCTGCCAGGGGGGGACTTCCATTCATCTGCTCTTTGAGCTCACTGACCCAGTGCCTTCCCTGACTGCGCCTGGCTGGAGGCTCCGGCCGTGTTCCCAATCTTTACTCTTAACCCCTTGGACTTGAGAGGGCCAAGATGTGTCTTCTCTCCACCCCATTTGAGGGGATGGAGATGAGGGGGCTGAGGGCCCAGGGGTCCAGGCTGCGTCCTCCTCACTCTTGACCGTCAGGAAGCCCCACCCCTTTGCACACCCTCCTATGGGCCACAGAACTGGTGAGAGGCAGGGCCAGACCCAGATCCCAGGCACCCTGGCCTCCACTTTCCACCCCCCCGGCCCCCAGATGGGGTCAGACTCACCTCGGAGCACCAAGCAGGAGTGGGAATGGAGGAGGCCCCGGCCCCCACACCAGCAGCCCCCCTTCCCAGGGCGTCTCGGTGACTAGCAGGAGAGCAGCCTCTTCCAGACCCATCCCGTTCTTGGCCTCTCAGTTATAATTAATGTTTGCTGTGTTATTAGATGGACTTTCTTATAGACTCAGAGGTGAGGGTTTCCAGAGCTGGCCGGGCGAGCAGAGGGGCACTGCAGGCCGCCCTCCGTCTGGGTCCAGCCCAGCCCAGCTTGCCCACGAGCCCCATCATGCTTCTCTCTCAGGAGTGTCAGTGGTCCCATTTGTCAGGAAAGTAAACTGAGTCTCAGAGAAGTTACGAAAGCTCCACAAAACAGCCCACCCGGTGAGCAGCAGGGCGGGGGTCCCACGCAGCTCTCTGGGCTCTCTTAGTCAGGCGGGCACTGACCGGTCTTCCCTGACCCCCAGAAGCAGACCCCCTCTCTGAACTCCCAGCAGCACTCAGGTCCTGCCCCGAGTTCTTGGGACGAGGAGCTGGGCTCCCTCTGAGATTGGGAGTGAGGTCTGGGGCACAGGGCTCACCCCCCTGCTCTCGCACTGGTGCTCAGCCCCGGGTCGGTTATCCACCGCTGCGCGACAAGCCGCCCCAGCCTCAGGGGTGTGAAGGAGCCCCTGGCTCTGGGAGCAGAGCTGGGCACAGGCCTGGCTGGGCAGTTCACCTCCGCTCCACGTGGCGTCAGCCGTCCTTTCCAGCAGGCTCTCGCCCTCCAGACCCCGTCCCCCACCCCCGACCCCCCGCGCCCCAAGCTTCTCCAGCACATGGTGTCCGGAAGTTGCTGTTTTGGGTGGTGACTGCTTCCAAGAGACAGCAAGTGGACCTGCTGGGCTGGCTGAGGGCTGTGCCCACGACGGACACGGTTTACTTCCATCAGCGATATTGGTCAGTGTGGGTTCGGGCCCCCCGGCTTCAAGGGGTGCAGAGACAGACCCCCTCGCCGTGGAGAGGGGCCAGGTCCTGCTGCAGACGAGATGGGAGGGGAAGCTGCAATCACCTTTTGGGAGAACCATCTGCTGTAGCAGCTGCGGCCTTACCTCCCGTGTGAAGGAAGGTTTCCCGTCCGCTAGAGCGGACGTCCTGAGAGGGTCTGCGCCTAAGGCGACGTCCTTATGTCCACGCACGGGCGACTCAGAACATCAGAAGGCCCCGTGAGGGTGGTCTCACAATCCTGACCTCACCGGAGGAGGCTGGGGTCTCCCTCCGAGGCCCCGGGCAGCACCCCCACCCCTGCCAGCCCTTCCCTAATCGCCCTGTCCCCCTGGGAGCCACTGCAGGATTCCCCGAGTAAGATGCCTGTTGTAAGCTCCCCCGCCGGGGATTTCTCTGCTGTTGACTCTGCCCAGAGCCGCCCCCGATGCGTGTAAATCTGGACTGCACAGAAGACAAATGGGGGTGACACTTCACTTGATAAAACGGCCATGCACTTCACAGAGTGGTTCACGGGGTTGGTCTACACGGCTGTCCCGGGCACTTCTCCCGTGGAGGCTCATAAAATCAGAAGCATTCCTTGCCTGAGCTGTTAGCCACCATCTGGAGGAACTCACCTGGGGTGGGAGTGAGAAGTGCCCCAAACTGTGAAGACGGTCCAGGAAATGAAACCCCACAGGGATCTCGCCTCGGAATACTGGATCAGAATTCCTCAATAACAACAGCAGCAAAAATCCTAAGACGGGCAGGTTCAGTTCCTCAGAATGTTAGAGAGAGATCTGCCACGATTATGTGGGGTTTATGGGAAGAATTCAAAGATGGCTTAATATTAGAGAAACCTATTAATACAATGCACGGTATCAGCAGGTCAGCCATAACGCTCTGTTAATAAATGACAAAAGGCATATGATAAAATCCAAGGCCAGTTTTGGATTCTAAAGTAACTGCTTAAAATAGAACCAGAAAGATACTTTATCGCAGTAAACAGTCTGTGTCTCAGTTCAGCGCTGGTGTCATTCTAAATGATGAAGGCTTTAATGATTTCAATTCATGAACTTTTATTAAAAAAAAAAAAACAACAGTGTCCTTTATCGTTGTCCAGAGCGATCGCTGGACGTAGCAGTAAGACCTGAAACAGAATTAAATGGGATACAAGAAAGAACTGTAATTATTTGCAGACAATATGATTTGAGATCTTAGAAACCCAAGAGAACCAACTGAAAAAAGAACTTAATATGAGAACGCAGTGAAGGTACTGGCCTGGACAGAACACAAACCTGCACAAATCGGTAATTTTCATCTGTACCACCACCAACGGGTTGGAAAACGTAATGAAATAAGCGGTCCCCACTCACAATATTGACCAAAAAGCCTCCGTGGAATTCCCGGGGATGAGGTTACGAGAAAAAATGAGGATCGTTAAGACCTCTGAAGTTTCGTGAGAGACGTCAAAGGAAGCAAGAGGAGGGAGATAGGCCACGCTGGGTGGAGCATTACAAACCTGAGGTTCTTCCCAAATTCACCCGTAGGTTCCAAGCAGCCCCCTCGGCACCTCGGCGGCCTGTTCTGAAGAGGCAGATAGAACTGCTCTGAAAGTTCATCAGCAGAGTGTGCGAGGGCTGCGGTTCTTCGGAGACACCGAAGCCTCTTGCAGGGAGACGGAGACTTAAACGATGCTGACTGCTGTCACAGGAGAGGGAAGGAGTCCTCAAAGGAACAGAATAGTCCCCACACAGAGGCCTCCTTAGTGGGTGACCATGGAATAATGTATCACCCAAACGGGAATCATTTGCAAGTGAAAGCAGACGCCTCAGTACTCGCTGTGTGACAGCGCCAGCAGCAGCGAGGACAGCCGGCCCAGGAGCACCATGACTCACGGCTGGCCTCCTCTCGGCGACTGTGGGTTGAGTGTTTTCACAAACCCAGTCAGCATGCGTTTCCTGCTCAGCCCTGCTGGCTTCAGCCTCGGATCAGCCAGGGAGCCTGGCCTTTGCCAGAGGGGTCACAGCGGGCAGCTTGGGCAGCTTTGGGATCCCCAAGGGGAGACCCCAGCCCCAAGCTGAGCAGAGAGCACGGCTGGGTGGTGGAGGGGTGAGTGAGTCAGGTGGAGGAAACAGCATCTTAGAGAAAGTGTAAGAAATGCAGGTTGTCACCTTACAGGGATGTGAGGGACAGGCAGGGCCCATCAGCAGCGCCTGGCTGGCTCACTGGGGACATGGGCTCCTCAGGGGAACTGGGGAGCTGTGTGGGGTTGCAGGGGAGGAGGGGGCAGACTTGACCAGCTGTTCCCTGTGAAAAGCACACTCCAGCTGTGGGCTGGGCCGTCTGCGAGCTGCAGGAGAGGGTGTGGGATGAGGCCACGCAGCGGGCAGTTCTGTTCCCGACGTTCAGACGGACCCTGGAGGCTCGTGGATCCTGGCGCACGGGTGCCGGAGGCAGCAGCCTCTGACAGGTGTCGTGGGGGACTGCTTGGCGCAGGAGGGGCGGGGGGTGGAGAGGAGCCTCCTGGAAGGACGGGGCCTCTTGGGACCTGACGGTTCCAGCTGCGGTCACAGGGACCACAAATATTCCAGACGCGGAGCCGCACTGAGAGACCCCGGGAGGCATGGCTGGGCAGTGTTTTGCTGGACCACTGGGTGAGGTGACGACTCCCAGTTCCCACATGGAAGCACCGCACTGCTGGGGGCGCTGTGCTGGGCTGGCTTCTGCCTTTTCTCTGAGCTGCCCCCTCATCCAAGACCCAGCCCGCAGCACGGCCAGCCCCGGGAGCTGCAGACCAGCCCTGACCGCTGTGTTGTGCTTCTTAGACCGACTTTGCTTCATATTTTATTTCCCTCATTAATTTTGCGTTTGGGGGCTAATTGCTAATTTATAACCTCCGCTCGAAAACCGTGCCCAAGATCTTTAGTACAATTAATGGTGGACAGGAAATACGCTTTGATTAAATAATTATAACAGCGGCGACGTGGGGCGGGGACCCGCGTGCACAGAGGCCAGGCCGGGTGAGCAGGTGGGGAGCAGTCCCTGCGTCGTGCGGGTGGCCCGGGTGGTGGCGTGCGGGACGAGGCTGCTGTGCCTCCGTGTCCTCTGTCATCCTGTGTCGCGGTCCTGCCCTCCCCTCGGGCTGGGATCAGCACTCGGGGAGGAGACAGAGTCCCCGAGCCCGGGGTGATCAGGAAGGGCTCTTGGACGTCAGGATTCTGCTGGGGAGAGCCGTCTCAACCCGGCTGTCCCTCAGAGCAACTGCAGAGGTTCAGGTCAGACTAAAGAGGGAACTTCCCGGCTGCCAGGGTTACGGGGGCGTGATGGGGAACAGTGCCGGGCGTCCTTCGGACACCCAGGCCCCCGCCTGGCTTCGGTGACGTGCTCACGCAGGCGGTGGACCAGGGCTCCTGGAGAGGGTCGGGTGTCCTCCGTCATCCCCGGAGGCCAGCCGGCCTCCCTCCTCCCCGCACCCCCGCCTGCGCCGGAAACCGTCCCAAAGTGATTTCTCTCTCCAGCGATGCCATACGTTATGTTTTTTAATTTAAAAAGATGCCCAGTGGAAATGTAACAGACCATTAAACGTTTGGGTCCCTAATTAACTCTGGAGCAGCCTGGCGCTGTGGGCCTGGAGGTGGGGGTAGCAGCCCCGCGACATCCCAGGGCAGGCAGGACTCCAGCCCCCGTCCATCCAGTCCTCCCTGCCGCATCTGCTGGATGGGGTGCCCCAGTCCACCTTCCGGGGCCAGGACTTTGGGGGAGCCAGGGCCACTGCGCACAGCCCTGTGTGGGCTCCAGGCTTGGGGACTTGGGGACTCTGGGGCGGGGCACGAACCTGCGTTTTTAACAGGCAGGGGTGGAGGCGGCTGCGTTCCACTGACCTCGCTTGGGGAGAAGTGTGACTTTCCGGCCAAGCGAAGGGCTTTCCCTCTCTGAGTCTGTTTTCCCATCCATCTAACTGAACTTGCCTCCCTGGGCCTGGGAGAAGATCAGTACGCAGTAGGCACTCGGTCCATGAGGATCCTGGGGGAAACAAGAGGTCGCCTGTGTTTGTGCAGCCTCTGGATGGGCAGGGTGAGGGCCCCCAAGGCTCAGCGGGACCCTGTGGGCCACCCAAGGTCACCTGGCAGGTGTGTCAGGCCCTCGGCACCGTCCTGGGCCCCACTGGACCCAACCCTGTGGCCAAGTCCTGAGCGTCCAGCCCTGCTGAGTCAGCACTGCTGGACCACCCACAGCAGGCGCCCGCGCCAGCCTCCTTGGACACGTAGGGAGGGAGCGGGAAGGGGGCCAGGTTCTCGGTGGGTGGGGAGCCTGGGGCAGCCCCCACTGGTCCTCCTGTGTGTGCACCTGGGAGGGCGGCTTGCTGAAGTAGAACCAACCACACTGCCTGGAATCCCTCCCCTGTCCGCGAGGCCAGGGGGCTGCAGGGGAGGAGATGAAGGTTGACCACCCCGGAGCCCGCTGGAAGCCTCCATAAGCTAGTCATGTCGGCCTCGCTGTAACCCTGTCAGGGGAGCTACCATGCCGATCCATCTCCATTTGACAGAGGTGGAAACAGAGAGGTAAGTGACTTGCCCAAGGTCACACAGCCAGAGTGTGGTGGAGCCAACATCCACATCCTGGCCCAGGACTCTACAGCCCGAGGTGGCTCTGGGCCCCTTTCAGGCGGGCAGGCCGCCCTCACGTGCCCGTCAGGCCGCGGGCTCTGCGGCAGAGCGGGCTGCAGAGGCAGGCGAACGTTAGTAAACATGGTCTATCGGCAGAGCGTTGGAGAGGTGAGGAGTTACCATCTATTACTTCCCCAACGTCCCTGCCTCCCCCAGGTGCCCAGCCCTTGGCCTGCCTCCCTCTGGAGGTGGAAAGTTCTCTCCATCAGCAAAATCCACAGCCTGGCCTCAGCCTGGCCCCAGCCCAGCCCTGGCCTCTCGTCTGGGCCAGGTGACTGGGGGAGGCATAGTATTTTTAGGCAGATGTGCTCCGTCCCAGCACGGCCGCGGTGATTATGCAGATCCAGCCATAGGAAGTTTAAAAGCCTGGAACCACCATATTTCTTGACTTCATTAGTGGCGACGCAGGCTGCAGGGCTGCTGGGGCAGATGGACATGGTGCCAGCCCCTTCGTCCCCTTGGCGACAGGGGCGTGTGTTCCCTGCAGCGTGCATGCATGCGTGCACGCAGTCAGGAGACGTCAGTGGGCCCTTCGGGGGCACCTGGCTCCCCCACTGAAGGTGGCAGGTGGGGATGCTGAGGCCTGGAGGGGAACTGGGGAAGCCCCAGGGCTTGGGCGTCTCCTCTGGCTGGGGCTCGCACCCTCCCCCTGCACAGCGGTCCCCTGCCCCAGTGCTGGGCCCCTCGGGAGGGGCCGCAGAGACCAGGCTCCTGCCCTGGCGCTCGGGGCCCTTTTGCGCTGGCCCCGCCTCCCGCCGGGGCATCACCCTGGTACCACCGCCCACGTGTAGGACGCCCACGCTCCCTGGAGGGCAGGGCCTCCTGCCTCCACACTGCTGCACACACCTGTCTCTAGGACACCCGGCGCCCAGCTTCTTTGCCTCATGAACTCCTACCCGTCTGCTAGGACCCACCACACGGAGGCCCAGCGAGCGCCTACCTCTCCCTGCAGGCCTGGGCAGTGCCAGATGCTGCCAGGGCAGCTGGGCCTCCGTGTGCCCACCCCTCCCAGCAGGTGCTTGCTGAGACGCCAGCTGAGTGGCTCCGGCGGGCTCACCCCACCCAGCTGACTCGGCGCTTGACAGGCGCTTTCGCTCTCGGGGCCCCGGGCTTCTCACCTGGCGCCCGGAGGCCGTGGTGTCCCTGTCCCTCGCCGTGTAGGGCACCGGCGAGGTTTAAAGGCGGATGGCGCCGCAGGTGACCTGCTGGGCATGACTGCTGTGGTGCCGACGGCCAGGGACAGCCTCCCTCCCCTCCCCCAGGTCTCTAGTGGCCTTAGGCCGCACTACTTCCAGTAGCCCCCTGACACCTGGGCACTGCCAGACCCCCAGGTGTGCGCACTTGTAGACACGTGGGGCAAACACCGGCACGTGTGCACACATGGACCCGGCCACTTCAGGCAGCCCTGCGTCCGGGAGAGTCCCTGCCTCGCCAGCTGTGACCTGAGACCCTGAGCTGTTCTGCTGACGGGCAGGGTGGCAAGCGGTGACCAGGCCAAGTCCAACCTGCCAGGTGGGAAATAACCCCATTTGAAAGATGGGGAGACCGAGGTCGTCTCCCCTCGGTGACAGGAACTCACTGTCAGAGCCCGGGGTCACATCCAGGCCCTCCTTGTGACGTGGCCCGGTGGGCCCCAGGCTGTGGTTCTCCCTCTAAGGAGTGAGGTCATCATCATGTCACCTCAAGGGGCTGTCATGGGGAATCTGGGCAGAGACCCCAGTGCAGCCTGGTGTCCAGCAGGGCCACCAGGGCCACGTGCTTGGGGCTCTGTCCATCCAGGTCGGGGGCACTGGGGGAGCAGAGCCCCTGGGTGTTCAGGTGGGTGTTGTGCGGAGTGAGGATGTCAGACAGACACACATCTCTGCTCCATTGGTGGGTGGGGATTTGCAGAGCAGGGGTGGCTGGGGCAGCTGTGGCCCTCCGGACGGCGGTGACCGCTCCCACTGGCCTGACACACACAAAAGGAGACACGTTTGTGAGAAACCACCAGCCGGCATTTTTACCCCCGTTTTGCAGACGAGCCCCGGCTGGTGCCCCGTGTAGTCTGAATCTCCAGGATTTGGGTGAGAGGAAGGGGCAGGCCTCTTCTGATCAGACAGCAGAAAGGAAGAGCTTCCAGGAGAGGGCACGGCGGGGTGGGGCCTGGCAGCCAGGAGGAGGAGGGGCAGGGGCTGAGGGCCTCGGGGTGAGGAGAGGTGAGGCTGGGGGGCTGGCGGGTCCCCGTGCGGGGGAGCGGCTGCCATCGGGGCTCTGGGTGGGGACGGTGGGCTCCTGTGACGGCTCTCCAAGGTCCCTCTGGCTGCAGGGGGTGGGGTGGGGGAGGATCCCAGGAGATGAGGTGGGACCCACGGGCTTCTTCGCAGCACGGGATGGAGGTGGCTTGGACCAGGGTGGCCACGGCGGGAGTGGTGGGACGTGCAGATGGCAGACACGTTTGGAGGCGGCGCTGACGCTGTTGCTGGAGGACTGGTGTTGGGGCCGCGAGAGGGAGTCTAGGTCCCACACTGATTTTGGGTTTGAGGCACGTGGTGGAGGGTGAGGCAGGAAAAGCGGAGGGACTTGGAGAGGAAGCAACTGCGTCTGTGAGTCTGCGGTCCAGGTTGGCGGGACAGGCCAGTCGCACGGAGAGAGCATTAAAGCCACGGGCAGGGAGCAACCACCCGTGTGAGGCAGGCTGAGGACGGAGCCACAGGGACCGTCAGAGGTCAGGGTGCGGAGAGGGGCCAGCAGAGGGGCCAGCGGCCAGTGGAGGAGAGGCGGCGGCTCAGAGACCCAGAGCAGAAAGTGGTTCTGGAAGGAGCGGCCAGTTACCTGGGCCACGTGCTGCCGAGGGGCTGCAAGGGATAAAAATAGGACTGTGCCCTTCGGTACTGGTGAGACAGAGGTCACCGGTGACCTTGATGGAGCCAGCGCAGGGCATGGGGGGTGGACGCTGCCCTGGAGGGGCCGGGGGTGGAGATGGACCTGTGGGCAGTCGTCTTGAGGAAATCTGCGGAAGAGGCAGGGAGAGGGGCATGGCCTGAGGTGTTCAGGTCAAGCTGTCTCTGCAGAAGGTTCTAGAACTGTCTGATGCAGCAGCCACCAGCAAGTGCCCAGTAGCCGCATGAGCCCAGCGGCTGCCCGCTGGATGGCGCACGTGTGAACGCCGCCTGCACCATCGCAGAGTCTGCGGGCGCTGTGTGCGGGCGGGGGAGTGGGAGGGAGGCCGCGGGGACACAGGTGAAGCGCGGGGCCGGAGGCTGGCGGGGGCAGGTGCGGGCAGGGACCCAGGGCCTGTGCCTCCCCCGTGACAGGATCCTGGGTCTTGGGTGGCAGGTGGGGGGGACAGGGCCCTGCACCCCGCCGTCCCCGCACCTGCACTGCAGGAATCCTGGAAACAGCCGCTCAGTGAGCGGCGCGTGGTATACAAGGGGCAGAGTGTACGAACACGGGAGGGGTGAGCCGTGGGACGGGGTAGTGACAGCGTGGGCCAGGGTTCCTGAGTGACCCAGTGACTTGTGAGCCCACAAGAAAAGGGCTGTCCTGGTGTCCATTCAGAACCTTTCTGGGGTGTATCTGCCAGTTCCCTGGGCAGCGGTTTCAATGGGGCTCCCAGACCTCAGGGGGCTTCTAGCCCCCACACTTTGGGAGGGGGTCAGTGCCGACACAGTGGCCCCAAGGGGGCTCAGAGAGCTCAGTCCCTGCAGCTGGACGGAGGAGGCACCTGCTGGACCTGCCAGAGGCGCCGTCCCCGCCGGGAGGACAGGCTGACTCCTATGTGCACTTAGACAGGGTCCCCTGCTCCCTGGGCCCTCAGAGTCCCCTGTGTAATGTGGCATGTGGGACAGGAACTTGGGGGTCCCTGCAAGGCTGAGATCATGGGGGCAGAGGTGACTCTTTCTGAGGGTGGCGGCCACACCAGCAGGGGGACAGCAGAGTGGCCAGGGCTCTGTCCCCCCAGGCCTGGCACCAGGCCATCCCAGAGGTACCCACAGGGTGCCAGAGCACAGGTTCCCAAACTCTCACACGGGGCGGGGGGTTGGGGGTACGTGGTGGCACCAGTCAGGATGGGGAGGGGAAGAGGCTGGGGCCGGCCCGGCCTGCACACCCTGTGCCTGGGTGGAGCTAATCTGAAGGCACGCAGGTGCATGGACCGCGCTGGCGCCCCCATGCACACGCAGCCCTGCAGCCACCCCTTAGCCGACCCAGCAGTGGCCGCCTGGTGCGCAGGTGCCCTGGGAGTGGGGCAGGGAGCGAGGCTGGGCGCTCCGGGCCTGTCCCCCTCCCTGCCCGCGCTCGCCTGTGATAAGGGCTCTTTAGGCCCTGTAATCCTCCTTAACTTGACTTTGGGTTATTTTGAGCAAGAGATTAAAGGTGATTACCATCAGCCTTGCGGAGGCGCCACACTTCCTCGATGGTCCTGCTGCTCCCCTCCCCGCAGTCCAGAGGCCTGGAGGCAGGAGCCAGACTCTGATGGTGCCCCCACCACTGTCCCCCAAACTCTGCCTCAGATGCACTTGCAGTCAGATGAATGGGGACGGGCCTGCCCAGCTGCCCCCACTGGTCGGCCTGCTCTCGACCTCCTGGGAGCAGGGTGTCTGGCATCCTGGGGGGATGGGGCAGGTACACGGTGGGGAGGGAGGGGCGCACAGGTCAGCACTGCTACTCCCCGTGGGATCACAGGTTTCATATCACAGGATGGACCAGCAGGGACCCCAGCTTCTCCCTGTAGGCTCCCTCCTTAGGGGAGGGAGACCTAAGCAAACCCTGACCTGCCCCTGGAGACATACCGGTTGGGCCCAGAGAGGCCCAGTGCATTGCGGGATGTCACACAGCAACCTGGGGCCAAGCCCTTGATGCGATCCGCCAAGGCTCACCCGGACCTATTCTGATCTCTCCCCTGTCCTTGAATCAGAGACTCTCCCAGGAACCAGATCAAAACTGTTCTCTATGAAGTTTCCAAAACTGAGGCGGGGGTGGGGGGATCCATTGCACATCATTATTTTTTCCTCCTAATTTAAACCGCCTCAGTGCAGACTAGGTGCAAACGTCAATACCAGTGAAATACACTCAGCTGGCCGCCTGCCAGGCCACAGAGCGGTTACAGGGGCGGCTGTAAATCCAAACAGTAACAAGCAAACACACACTTACTCATCTGTCCTGTGGAAGAAATATGAGGGGCAGAGGGGTGAGTCCCTCAGTCGGGGGCGGGGGGGTGGGCCGGGGGAGGGAAAACCTGCAGTGACCTCCAGCCACAACACCCACCACGCACCCGGCTCCATCCCCCAGTGCTGCCCGGTGGATGCGTGCTGCCCTGGAGCAGCTCGGGGTCTGGTGGGGACGTAGGAGCAGCGAGCGGCGTGTTCTTGTCGCTGCCGGGTCCCGGGGCTGCAGAAGTGTCCTTGCTGGAGCCTGCGGAGGAGGCGGGGTGCCCTCTCTCCTTCCAGGACCCACCAGCACAGGCTGGTGACAGCCTTCAGGTCCCCAGAGCAAGATGGAAAACTGCAGAGACCAGCCAGCCAGCTCATTCAAGGAAGCTGGCCCATGCTGTGCTGGGTCACTCGGCCGGAGGGCACAGACCAGGAGCTGGCTGTCCTGGTGCCTCACTTGAGAGAAGCGCGAGGGAGGATCTCCATGGCCAGCTGAGGACCCTTTGGCTGGGGCTCCGAGCGCCCTCTGCAGGTGGCTGCAGTGCCTCGGCCAGGCCCTCCAAGGTCTTCAGGAGGGAGCAGGGCATTTGTCACACCCGTGTGACTGGCCGGAGCAGCCTCGTCACTCATCCACCAAGCAACTTTAGTCTTGTCCCTGGGCCTCGGTTTCCCCAACTGACAAATGGGCACCTGGTGGTCAATTCCCTGTGGCTGCCATGATACGGCCGAGCAGGGGTTGCGTCTGCTTTGAGAGGAGGCAGCAGCGGGGCTCAGGCTGACCCTACGCTTCCCACCCGCGAGAGTCAGAGACAAGCCCCCCGAGGGCACGGACTGAGCCCTTCCTGCGTGTCCTGCCTCATCGCGGCTGCCCCGAACGCACTTCCACGATGCACCGCGCTGCTTGGCTGTGGCACCCGGGGAAGCCTGGTGCCTCCTGACCGCTCTCTTTCTCCCCTTTGTCTTTACAGCAGGAGCGGCTGGAGCCGTCAGGAAGCCCAGGCTGATGGGGAAGGCGGCCGCGGTCCCGGCCGGACGTGGGTGAACGGCGAGAGGCTGCTGGCCGTGAGGGGGGCGCCCCCGCACCCAGTGCTCGCACCGCCCCGGGCGGCCATGCGGCTTGGGACAGGACACTCCTGAGAGCGCAGGCGTCCTCTCTTCTGTCCCTTCCGGGGCTGCCGCCCAGCGTCCACCCAGGGTCCGCGGGGTCCCCCATGGGGCTGGCCCCGATGGCCGGGTGCCGGGGGGCCGCGCTGTGGGTGTGCGTGGTGGCGGCCGCCCTGCTGCACGCAGGCGGCCTGGCCCGCGGCGACTGCTGGCTGATCGAGGGTGACAAGGGCTTCGTGTGGCTGGCCATCTGCAGCCAGAACCAGCCGCCCTACGAGGCCGTCCCGCAGCAGATCAACAGCAGCGTGGTGGACCTGCGGCTGAACGAGAACCGCATCCGCAGCCTGCCGCACGGGGTGCTCAGCCGCTTCGGCAACCTCACGTACCTCAACCTCACCAAGAACGAGATTGGCTACATCGAGGACGGCGCCTTCTCCGGCCAGTTCAACCTGCAGGTGCTGCAGCTGGGCTACAACCGCCTGCGCAACCTGACGGCGGGCGCACTGCGCGGCCTGAGCAAGCTGGAGTACCTGTACCTGCAGGCCAACCTCATCGAGGTGGTGACGCCCAGCGCCCTCTGGGAGTGCCCCAACATCGTCAACCTCGACCTGTCCATGAACCGCATCCAGCGGCTGCATGGCGCCACCTTCGCCGGCCTGGCCAAGCTGTCCGTGTGCGAGCTGTACAGCAACCCCTTCTACTGCTCCTGCGAGCTCCTGGGCTTCCTGCGCTGGCTGGCGGCCTTTGCCAACGCCACGCAGGCCTACGACCGCATGCAGTGCGAGTCGCCGCCCCTCTACTCGGGCTACTTCCTGCTAGGCCAGGGCCGCCACGGCCAGCGCAGCGTCCTCAGCAAGCTGCAGTCTGTGTGCACCGACGGCTCCTACGCAGCCGAGACCCGCCTAGTGCTGGGCCGCTCCCCGCCGCCGCCCCCGCCGCCGCCCTCCGAGCCCAGCGAGGCCCCCTGCGCCGATGACGAGTGCTTCTCTGGCGATGGCACCACGCCGCTGGTGGCCCTGCCCACGCTTGCCACACAGGCCGAGGCCCGCCCACTCATCAAGGTCAAGCAGCTGACGCAGAACTCAGCCACCATCACGGTCCAGCTGCCCAGCCCGTTCAACCGCATGTACACGCTGGAGCACTTCAACAACAGCAAGTCGTCCACCGTGTCCAAGCTGACCAAGGCCCAGGAGGACATCCACCTGCTCAACCTGTACGCGCTCACCAACTACACCTACTGCGTGGTGTCCAGCAGCTCTGGGCTGCACCACAACCACACCTGCCTCACCATCTGCCTGCCCAAACCGCCCGGCCCGCCGGGCCCGGGGCCCAGCCCGCCCACGGCCACCCACTACATCATGACCGTCCTGGGCTGCCTCTTCGGCATGGTGCTGGTGCTCGGCGCCGTCTACTACTGCCTGCGCCGGCGGAGGCGCCAGGGGGAGAAGCACAAGAAGGCGGCTGCGGCGGCCGCGGCCGGCAGCCTCAAGAAGACCATCCTGGAGCTCAAGTACGGCCCCGAGCTGGAGGCGCCCGGGCTGGGCCCACTCCGGGGCCCCGAGGCCGTGGCCCGCATCCCCTACCTGCCGGCAGCCCCCGGCGAGCTGGAGCAGCACAAGCTGGCAGGGAGCGGGGAGACACCCAAGGCCAGCTACATGGAGGTGCGGGCGGGGGGCCAGGCTGAGCGCGGGGACCGCGAGCTGGGCCGGCCCGGACCCGACAGCCAGGGTTCAGCGGCCGAGATCTCCACCATCGCCAAGGAGGTGGACAAGGTCAACCAGATCATCAACAACTGCATCGACGCCCTCAAGTCCGAGGCCGCCGCCTTCCAGGGCGGCAAGCCCGGGGCCGCAGGAGCGGCCGAGCCGCAGCTGGTGCTGCTGTCCGAGCCGCTGGCCGGCACGCACGGCTTCCTGTCGCCCGTCTACAAGGACAGCTTCAGCCACGGCCTGCAGCGGCACCACAGCACGGAGGCGGCCCCCGGGCCCCCGCGCGCCAGCACCTCGTCCAGTGGCTCAGCGCGCAGCCCGCGGCCCTTCCGCGCCGAGGCCACCGGGCCACATAAGGCGGCTGGCGGCAGCGGCGGAGGCCAAGTACATTGAGAAGAGCTCGCCCTGCGGCTGACGCCATCCTCACTGTGACCCCCGCGGCCGCCGTGCTGCGGGCCGAGGCCGAGAAGAGCCGCCAGTACGGCGAGCACCGGCACTCGTACCCCGGTTCGCACCCCGCCGAGCCGCCCACGCCCCCCTGCGCCCCCGCCCCACGAGAGCCTGGGCGGCCGTAAGCCATCCATCCTGGAGCCGCTGACCCGGCCGCGGCCCCGCGACCTGGCCTACTCGCAGCTGTCCCCGCAGTACCACCACCTGAGCTACTCCTCCAGCCCCGAGTACACCTGCAGGGCCTCCCAGAGCATCTGGGAGCGCTTCAGACTGAGCCGCCGGCGGCACAAGGACGACGAGGAGTTCATGGCGGCCGGCCACGCCCTGCGCAAGAAGGTCCAGTTCGCCAAAGATGAGGATCTGCACGACATCCTGGACTACTGGAAGGGCGTGTCGGCGCAGCACAAGTCCTGAGCCCGCGCCCTCCCCGAAACCCGGGACGCAGGGCGCGCCGGCCCAGCACAAGGCCTGAGCCCGCGCAGGCGCCCACACCTCCCCCCCCCCCGGAACCCGAGCTGCCGCTGGACCAAAAAGGACAAGACCCACTGTCTGTAGCCCAGAGACTCTCACAGAAACCCAACACACACACACACACACACACTAGCCCAGGGCTTGCAGAGAAGGCGGGGAGGGGGCGCCGACGGTAAGGACGGGACGTGACCCATGGCCGGGCGCGGGCAACTGCCCTGAGACACTCTCACCGGTGTGAGCGGCCTGTCCACACACACACTGTGCGCGCGCACACACGTGACTTCAGAAAACTGTGTCTTAGGGGTGGGGTGGGGGTGGGATTTTTTTTCATTGTCTTTTATCTTTGATTCTTCTCTGCCTTTTTTCTTTTCCTCTCTCTCAATTTTCTTCCGTTTTTAAAAAAAAAAGTTCTCTTAAAAAGATATAAAACACCAGACAGGGACGTGGCCATTGTGGCCACGTGGCTCCTCGCATGATCTCTGTCCGTGGCTTTCTGTGGACTCTGTTCAGTCCGTCTCTTTGTTGCTGCCTCCAGAGGCCACTGAAGAGGGGCAGAGCGGATGCAGGTGGCCCAGGGGGCCTCTGGGGCCCCTTCCTGGAGCCCCATGGGACTCGGGGTGGGGGAGGGCCGTGCCTGCGGACGGCTGGGGGTGGCCGGGCGGGGCGTGGGCTGGGAGGGTGTGCGCCAGCCCCACCCCCACTGTACACTGTCGTCGTCCTATTGTATAGAAAAATATTTCTATATTTGCAATGTTTGCTGTAAAACGAGAAAGAAAAAAAGAAGACTGTCTACTAAAAAGAAAACCTGCAAAGGAAAAAATGTCCCAATGCTTGTTTGTGCCGGGTTCTACTCTGGGATTTCAGGAAGGGCTTGCATTTTCTCTTACGTCTGGTTTAGGGGTGGGGCTGGGGTTACCGGTGGGTCACCACTGAGAACAGGGGTGACCCCAGGTGACCTCGGGTGGGGGGCGCACAGGGGCCCATGGGCCGGAAGGAGCTGGGGGTGAGGGGTGTGCGTGCGTGTGCGACCGGGGTCTGTGCGCAGACCTGGGGAGCGAGCGGGTGTGAGTGGACGCAGAGCTGACAGGTGGGTGTGCATGGTGGGGCTTTGAATGTGAGTGGCGGGGTGAACGTGAGAGGGCTGGAGGGCCACCTGTGGGGAAAGTGCCCTGAGGCCCCGAAGCCGCAGGCCCCTGGGGATGCTGGGCCCCCGAGCCGGCCTCTCGACCCCACAGGCATCGTGCCCATCCCCCGGCAGTCCTGGTGTGGCCCCGCATTCACACTGAGAGGTTTGAGAGCGTGTAGGAACGGTGCCAGGTGGTCCAAAATCTCCCAGGATGACTGGACCCCGACCCTCAGCCCACAGGAAGTCCCTCTTGGCGGCTGGCTCCCCAGGGGCTTCCCGCCAAGGTCTCAGGTGCCCTCTCGTCTGCCCTCAGGAGCGAGCAAGGCTTTCAGGGGAGAGATGCTATTTCTGGGGCTTGTGCCAGCAGAGTGGGGGCCCTGCACCCACCCCCAGTCCTGGGTCCTGCAGAGCCACCTTCTCTGGAGGGGGGGTGGAGCCACACAGGGAAGGGGCGTCGCCCGGCCCCTCCCTCTCACCGGCGCATCAAGTCTTGCGAGGTCGCTTCCCACCTAGCCGGCCCCCCCACCCCCCCACCCAGGGCAAACCCGCTCCTGGACTAAAGTTCTGACAGAGACCCAGGAAGGCAGGCACGAGGCTGCGATGGAGCCCAGAGGCAGAGGATGCTCAGGGGTTCTCAGGACCTGGGGGGTCACCGAGAAAGAGCCAGCCTCCAGCCTGACCAGCAGGGGCCCTAGCGGGAGGGAGCGGGAGGGAGCGGCGGGTGGGGCTGCAAGCGGCTGGGGGCCAGCAGCCTCTCCTTGCACACCCCTGGCAACAGGCTGCTCACCCCTCCTCAGCAGCTATTTGACTTCACGGACCTTTCAGACCGTACAGAAGCTTGCAGCTCGCCCCAGGGCCCAGCTCTGACTCCCTGGCCCCGCAGCTACGCAGCACTGGGACAGACCAGTCTGCCTCCTCCAGGCTGGCCCACCCAGTTCCGGCCCCTGCACTCAGGAGACCTCTGTATACACAGGAGGTCCTGTGTATGGGCCTCGGCACCAGGTGCATGCCCCAGCGGGGCTCTGACCAGCCCCCCTCAACCGAGCCCCTCTAAAGGCCGTTTTTGAGGACGCCACATTCCCTGCCCCCGCAGCCCCCGCCATGCTTGACCCGACAGGCCCTGGGCTACCCCAGCCCCAGGCAACTCCTCACCCTCCACCCTGGGGTCCCAGCAGGACAGCACAAGGGGGACCTGACGTATGAGTGGCTGGAGACAACGAGGTTGTGCCCAGGGTGGGTGGAGGCCCAGAGAGGGACCTGCCCAAGGTCACAGTCAGTGATGACAGTCCTGGCCATGGGACAGACGTGGGGCCAGGCCTCCTCAGCTGCTGTTCCCTGTCACCAAGGAGATAAAATTGGCTATTTACAGGGAATCAAAGAATGATGACCAGAGAGTAGAGGTGCCTGTCCTGGGTAGGCAGGACAACTGGCCAGACAGGCCAGGTGTGTGGGAGGGACACGTCATGTCACTGCTGAGAGCCCTGCTCCAAGCAGGGGTTACGGGGGGGGGGGGCAGGACATGGGGAGGGACGTGGAGAAAGAAGGGGAGGGTGCGGGGTCCTGAGCAGCCAAGAACGCCCGTTCTAGCTCAGACCCTCCCTGGAACACCCAGGGTTGGACAGAGGCGGCTCTAACTGGGCCAGTCCTGGGACACAGACCCATATGTCACTATGCCTTGGCTTAAAGGAGGTCACAGTGGAGGTGACAAGGGTATAAACACACATGGAGAAGAGGTACACATTTACTGAGCACCTACTGTGAGCAGAGCTATGCGCCAAGCACGCCTGGAGCCCAGCAAGGGGTCTGACCCTGCCCCCGCCCCGGAGAAGCTCACGGGGCAGCAGGGCACTTGAAGTAGAGGCAAGTGACCCAGCTCAGGGTGGTGCTGGGCCCACGAGGCCTGGGCAAGGATGGAAACTCCTGCCTAGGAAGAGCCTGGAAGACTTCCTGGAAGGGGTGGCATTTGGTCTGGATAAGGGGAACCACGGTGAGGAAGGAGGGTGTGCACGCTACAAAGTGGAGAGAGGTCAACATCCTTGCGGGCTCAGAAGTGAGCTCAGAGCACGAAAGGAAGGTCAACAAGAACGAGTCCTTTCCTGGGCTGGGCTGGGCCTGGCACCTGGCTTCCCCCAGGGCCACTCCTGTCTGTTTGTGAGACGTGGCATTTGGAAGCCAAAAGCCTGGGTTCAGACCAGGCTCTGCCACTTGTGACCACGTGACCTCACAAAACCACTGACCTCTCTGTGTCTCAGGGAGATGCTGGCCCCTGCCCCTCCCCCACTGCACTGGGCCCCCAACAGTGTCAGAGGGCACTTGGGACCAGAGGCTACACGTACCCTGGTGGTCTTATCTGTTACCCGCTGGCCTGATAACACCGCTGATAGCAAACCACCACCGCACACACATTACTGCGACCGGTGTGGATCTGCTGATTTCAGCCCACCCACGTGTCTGGGGAGGCTGGTGGGGACGGGGGTGCAGGGGGGATAGCTCTGCTCCAGGTGACCCTCATCCTTCAGCACACTGGTCCAGCTGACAGCCGAGAGAGCAAGCCGCCCCCACCCTCTGCAGTCACAGCAAGTCGCATGGCTGAGCTCAAAGTCGAGGGGTAGATGTGTCACCCCACCCACAGGGGCAAAGGCAGGGACACAGGCAAGAAGAATTAGGATCATCTGAGAACAGAAGCCAAACAAGTGGCTGAGCCCCACGCGTCCTCCCTCCAGGGCGGACCACAGAGTACAAGAAGCAGAAAGTCTGAGATTCCTGAAGTTTCATTCATTCATTCATTCATTCATTCATTCATTCAACATACAGCGGCAGAGCGCCTACTGCATACCAGACAGGCTGGGGACACCAGCAAACCTGCCCCGCCCTTCGGAGCGTACCAATCACAGCCCCAGCAGGAGAGGGGTGGCACCCCGGACAGGGCAATGCCAAGGGGTTTGCCTAAAAAGGGCTGCTTCCAGAGAGCGGGTGCGGGGGCCCTCGAGGGACAGTGGCAGCCTAGCGGGCAGCACACCTCGGCCCCGGGGGCGAGGGGCGGCGCTGGAGGAGAGGGATCGTGCAGAGAGCCCGCCGGGGCCCCGCAGAGGGGGCCTGCAGTGGGGACCGCCAGCCTGGGGCGATCCCACAGAGGGAGCGGGGATGAGTGCCCAAGCCCAGGGCCCCTCCCTGCCTTTCGTCCCCTGCGGGGCTCACCGCTGGCTGAACCACTGACCCAGACGCCCGGAGAGCACAAAGCCACCACTTACCTTGTGGAGCAAGAGACTTGTCCTCGCTCGAGACCTAGAAGGACAAACAGGAGTTGGCACGTTGGCTGGGTAGGTGGGCGCAGGCCAGGGACCTCCTCCCGGAGGAACCTGGAGGACCCTGCAGGGACCAAGGCAGCCCAGCCCAGCCTCTAGCCCGAGAGGCCAGGAGGTGCAGCTGGAGGCCAGAGCCGGGGTCATGGCGGGCTGGGGACTGGGCCGGGGCGGGGCGGGGGTCCTCTGAGCCAGGCTCGGATGGTCTGTCTCGCAAGTGTAAAGGAGCTGGAGTTGGGCTGAGGACCATGGGGGCCCCTGACGGCATTTTATAGAATAATAACAAGTATTGATTTTTTCCTTATCTCAAAAGGAACCCCTTATTACGTGAACTTTAGAAAACAGCTAAACATAAAGAAGAACACAGAAAGCTCTCGATCTCACCCCTCGAGATCATCATGGTTAATACTCTGTTATCTGCCCTTCCAGGCCTCTCTCTCTATAAATGCGGCCGCCTTGGGCTTATACACAACCACCACACGTGCAGAGAAGCACCTCCTTACCTTCTGCAACTGCAGACCATCCTCTGGGGCCTCCGTTGCCCTTGATGGGGGTCAGGGGCGGTGCACAGGGAGGGGACACACGACAGTATGTTTCTGGGTCCAGTGGGGAAGACAGCATGGACGATGCACAGGAGAGAGAGGGGCAGTCGCAGGAACGCGTCTCTGTAAGAAGGGGCTAGGTGCGCTCGGAACGGAGTGGGTGGGCTTGGCTAGCACCGCGGACAGCTGGCCCACCTGCTTCCAAGCGAGGACCGCCGCGGGGGTGGGGGCAATGGCAGAGCCTGAGAGGGTTCTCCTTCGATCACGGCCACCTTCTCGGCATCTTTTCTCACTCCACTACATTGCCTTTTTGTTCTACTTTCTGGGAGGTTTCTTTAAAAATCTGACATAATTATAGAGTCACAGAAGACACAAAACAGCACATGGAGTCACTCACCTTCCTGCAGTGGTAACACTGCGCGCGCCTGTAGCCCAGCACCCACACCAGGAAGCTGTCTGACGCATCAGTACAATGGCGGTAACTAGACTACAGGTCCCGGGTTTTCAGCAGCTTTCATGTGCACTCACTTGTGCACGTGTGAAGTCTCTGCAGCTTCACCCACCATGTGCAGGCGTGTGTAACCACCACCACCACCAGTCAAGATACAGAGCTGCCCCCCCGCCAAAAAGACCTCCCTCGTGGTGCCGTTCACAGCCGCCCTGCTCCCAGCTCCACCCCGTCCCCTGGCACCACTAATCTGTCCTCTCTCCCTGTCCTTTTGAGAATGTCATATAAATGAAGCATACAATATGTAATCTTTCGATACTGGCTTTTTTCATTCTGCATCATTTCCTTGAGAACCACCCAAGGTGTCACTGTATTTACAGTTTGCTCCTTTCATTGCTGGAGTATCCTGTTGTGTGGCTAATACACCAAAGTCTGTCTGCCATTCACCCACTGAAGGCCATCTGGGCGGTTTTCAGTTTAGGGAGTTACAAATACAGCTGCTGTGGAAGTCCTCGTGTAGGGTTTGCACGTGAACTTCAGCTCTCCTTTCTCTGGGGTAAGTGCTCTGAAGTGCGACTGCTGGGCCGCGTGTCAGCGCACGCTTAGCACTGGGAGGGACTGCTCAACTGTCTTCAGAGCGACTGCACCATTTACATTCCCACCAGCAATGGACGGGAGACGCAACTTCTCCACACCTTCACCAACATTCGGTATTATTGCTATTTTAAAATTTTGGTTGTTCAAACGGTGCACAGTGATACCTCACTGCGGTTTTAATTTGTATTTCCCTAATGTCTAATGCTGCCGAATGTCTTTTCATGTGCTTACTTGCTACTGGCCTCTCCACTGATGAAACATTTCCTCATTTTTTACCTGTGTTCTGAATGTTTTGTTTTTACTGAGTTTTGAGAGTTCTTCCCATTTTCTAGGTACAAGACCTCTGTCAGATATGTGGTTTGCAAACATCTTCTCCCAGCCTATAGCTTGTTTTTCCATCCTCTTAATGGTCCTTCCCAATGCAAAATTTTTTTATTTTGTTGAAGTCAAATTCATTATTTCATTTCGTAGATTGAGCTTCTGGTGTCATATTTAAGAACTCCCTGTCTGGCCCTGCTAGGTGTTCTTTTAGAAGCTCTATAGTTTTACGTTCTACATTTAAACTCATACCCTATTTTGATTTAATTTCTGTGTAAGATGCAAAGTCTAGGGCAAAGGCCCGGGGTTCGGAGCTTTCTGCTGGCTTGCCTTTGCCTGTGGCTGTCCAGTTGCTCTGACACTACTTGTTGAAAGACGACCCTGCTTCATCGGGCGGCTTTCGCCCCTTTGTAAAACTCCGGTGCGGTGTGCTTGTGGGGGCCTCTGTTCTGTGCTGCCACTCAGTGTACTTTACCCTTTCACCGGCGTCACGCTGCCTTAATGACTGCAGCTAAGCAGTGACGCTGACTAGAGTGGCCTCTCCCGCTTTATGCCTCTTTTTCAAAATCATTTTAGCTATTTTAGTTCCTTTGCTTTTCTATATAAACTTTAGAATAGGCCTGTCTGTATTTACCAAACATTTCACTGGGTTTATAACAGTAATTACGATAAAGCTATAGACAAATTCCAACAGAAGCTATATTGAGTCTTCCAATTCATGAATATGGTCTAATTATTTGAATATTCTTTACTTTTTTATCAGCATTTTGTTATTTTCAGCCTACAGACCCAATTCATACCTAAGGTTTTTTTAAGAAATTATAAATGGTGCTGTATTTTATTTTATTACTATTTTTAACTTTTGTATTTTATTTTTGGCAGGGGAGGCAGGTAATTAGGTTTTCTTATTTATTTTGAGAGGCGGTACTGGGGATTGAACCCAGGACCTTGTGAATGCCAAGCATGTGCTCCACCAGTTGAGCTACACCCTCCCCCAATGGTGCTGTATTTTAAATTTCAGTTTCCATGTGTTCATTGCCAGTGTGTAGAAATGTGATTTTTAAAATTTATTTACTTATTTGCAGTATCATAGTTTTTAACTGCAGTAGAGTTGAGGTACAATATTGCATGTCACACGCACACAATATCGTGAGTCCCAGTTTTTAAGGCTACACGTACTCCATCTACAGTCGCTGCGCAGTCCTGGCTCCACCCCACGTCGCAGGCGCAGCCCTGGCTCCACCCCACGTCGCACGCGCAGCCCTGGCTCCACCCCACGTCGCACGCGCAGCCTCGCGCTCACTTCACGCCTGACGGTGCGCGCCGCCTCCCCCGCCCCCACGCTCCGCACTGGGCACCTCTTGCTCCTTCTCTGCATCGGCGAGTCTGCTTCTTTTCTGTGACACTCACTAGTTTGTCGTATTTTTTAGATTCCACATGTAAGTGATGCCTTACAGTATCTGTCTTTCTCTGTCTGACTTATTTCACTCAGCCTGATGCCCTCCGAGTCCGTCCATGCTGTACGCCAGAAACTACCACAACATTTTAAATCAACTGTATTTCAATTAAAAAAGCAAACAAACAAACAAACAACCCATTTAACATACGGGTAGAAGGACTGAACAGACATTTTTCCCAAAGAGGAAACGCAGATGGCCAACAGGAACATGAAAACCTGCTCAACACCACTCATGCCAGGGAAATGCTGATCAAAACCACAATGAGACACCATCTCACACCTGTCAGAGTGGCTGTCACCAAAAAGCACGCAAATAACAGATGCCGGCAGGGAGGTGGGGAAAAGGGAACCCCGGTACGCTGCTGATGGGAACGCAAACCGGCGCAGCCACCATGGAAAACAACATGGAGGTTTCTCAAAACCCTAAAAATAGAACCGCCACATGGCCCAGCAATTCCATTCCTGGGCATATACCCAAGAAACAAAAACATTAATTCAAAGAGAGACATACACCCTGCTATCAGCTGCAACATTATTTATAATTGCCAAGATACGGACGCGTCCTAAGTGCACATCAGGAGATGAGTGGAAGAAGACGCAGCGTGAATACGCAGTGGAATGCACCTCATCCGCAAAAAAGAAGTTTGCCACTGAGGCCCTTCTTTCCCCTTTTTTAACGTGGCTGGTTTCTGTATGTTGGTCTTGTTCACCGCAACCCTGATGAGCTCACTTGTAATAACATCTCCTTTTGTGCCTGATAATTTTTTCTCTGAAGTGTGTTTTATCTGGTATTAATATATCCATGTCTGATTTTTAAAAATTAATGGTTGCATGGTTTTCTCTCATCGTTCTTTTACTCTCAACCTACCTACGCAGTGCATTTGCAGTGAGTGTCCTTAGGCAGCTTATAGTTGGGTGATTTTTTTCTCCGTCTTTTAATTGATGCATTTAGACCATTTCCACTTGTGATTATTGATGTGTTAGGCTGACATTTTACTGTTTGTCTTCTTTTTGTTCCCTCTGTCTCCCTGTTCCTAGCCTTCATGTAGGTTATTTGAACACTTTAAATAATTCCATTTAATCACTCTCTGATGCTTGAGTGTATCTCACTGTCGAGCGTTCTCAGCGACAGCTGCCTCTGGACATGACAGTACCCGTTCAAGCTCAGCACGGCCTCCTGGTGTCCACACGCTGTCACTTCGAGCGGCGTGCATAAAACGTGCTTCCATTTAGGTCCTTGACTGCCCCTTCCTTTCAGAATGTAACTGTCCTAAGTATCTCCTCCACGCGCATTGAACACTGTGTCAAATTGGGGCTACACTTTTTGCATCAAGCATCAAATGTAGTTTTTTAAGCCCACATGGCAAAGGCCGGTCTGCACCACACAGAGCCTCTGGCTTCCCCTCCACGTCGCCCTTCCCTCCTTCCTCGCGCTGCACGCCCCCTTCTGCCAATTCTTTTTTCTGCCTGGAGCACTTCTTTTAGGTAATTATTTAAAAATCCGCTGGTGACAAATTCTCCCAGTTTTCCTTCACCTGAGAATATCTTTATTTCCTCTAAATTCCTTAAGGTTACTTTTGCTGGACACAGAATTCACAGGGGACAACTACTCTACGTCACCATTTGAAAGCCCCGCCTTCTGGCATCCAGGGTCTCAGAGCAGGAATCTGACGCTGTTCAGCGTGTTGCTTTTCAAGGTTTTGTGTGTGTCTAGTTTTTGGAAGTTTAATTATGACATAGCTCAGGAAGGATTCTTTTTCTATTTTGGAGTTTGCTCAGCATCTTATAAGTTTAGGCCTTTCACCAAATTTGGGACGCTTTTAGACATTCAAACATTTTTTTTCAAGCCACTGAAAATGACGAAGTATCCTTGTTCAATCACAAACCTTTGGGAGGCAACCGAGAGCCAGGGCAGGCCGAACAGCAAAAGCTACCTCCCACACAAGGCCACTCCTTCAAGACCGGAGACGTGGCTGTTTTACCTAATGCACTGAAGCCAACACACAGAGTCAAGTAAAATGAAGAAACAGAAAAATATATTCCAAATGAAAGACTATAAAAACCTCAAAAAAAAGACCTTAATGAAACAGAGATAAGTGATTTACCTAAAAAGAGTTCAAAATAACAGTCATAAAGATGCTCACATGCTCCCCAAGCTCAGAAGAGTGGTGAACACAGTGAGGACGTCAACACAGAGACAGTAAATAAAAGAAAGCAGCAGACAGGAGCCACAGAACCAAAGGTCACAACCGAGCCGCCAAGCGCGACAGAGGCGGCCAGCACGCAGGCCAGAGGACGCCGAGGGAAGGCTCGGTGAGCCTGAAGGCACAGCAGGGACACGCACCCAACCAGAGCAGCAAAAACACAAAGAAGAAAGAGAGTGAAGATAGTTCACGGGACTAATGAGACAACACCAAACAGACCCACATCCAGTTCTGGGGGCTGAAGGAGGAGAAGGCAGAGAAAGGGGCAGGACGCACGCTGGAAGGCACGCTGGCTGTGCACCTCCTAACCTGGGGAAGGGAAGAGCCATTCAGATCCAGGAATCCCAACAAGCTCCAAATAAGATAAAGCTAAAGAGACCTACACCAAAATACATTATGCTTAAAATGCCCAAATTAAAGACAAGGAGAGAATCCTACATACATTATGAGGAAAATAGCTTGCTACCCTGATGGCCACGACACTACCAGCAGATTTCTTGGCAGAAACTTTACAGGCAGAGGCAGTGGCGTGACGTATTCAGAGTGCTGAAAGAACACTCCACCTGGAAAAGCTGCCATTCAGGACTGCGTGAGGGAGAGAGAGTTCCGGGTAGAGGAAGCGGAAGGAGGGCCCCACTATTAGACCAGCCTCACGCAAAATGCTAAGCCAATGCCTCTGAGCTGAAACAAAAGGTCAATAATTAGTAACAGGAAAACATCTGGGAGCCTAAAGCTCACTGGTGAAGTCAATATGCAGTGAAACTCGTAATAATCTAATGTTGTAAAGACAGTAGATTAATCACTTATACAGCTAGTATGAAGGTTAACATACAAAAGCAGCAAAAATAACTCTCACTACAGTAATTTGTCAAGGGACACACAAGATAAAAAGATACAAATTATGACATCAAAAACATAAAGCATGGTGTTGGGGTGGGGGAGTGAATGCATTCAAAAGCTCTACATTTTCAAACTTAAATTGTTATCAACTTAAAATAGACTGTTATAAATATAAGTTGTTTTATGTAAGCCTCATGGTAACTACAAAGCAAAAACCTAAAGTGAATACACAAGAGATAAAAGCAAAGAAATCTAAGCACAAGACTACAGAGAATCAAATCGCAAAAGAGAGCGAGAGGAGAAGGCAGGAACAGGAACTATAAGCCTGCCAGAACGCAATTAACAAAAAGGTAAGAGGTGTAAACCTACCAGTCACCACTTTAAACGTAAACAGACCAGTCAGAAAACAGAGTGGCCGACTGGACAGAAGAAGGGGGCACGTCTACATGCTGCCCGTACGACACTCACTGCTGCTGTCAGTGACACACAGACTGAAAGGGAAGGGGTGGAGACGGATACTCCATGCGGATGGAAACCAAAGGAAATGCAAGAACGCTTACTGACATTAGAGAAAGTACACATTAAGACAAAGATTGTATAGGAGAGACAAAAAAGGTCGTTACGTGATGATAAAGGGGTCACCTCAATAAGAGAATTTAAAATTTACAAATATTTATGCACCCAACATAGGAGCACCTAAACATAAAAAACAAATATTAACAAACCTATAGGGAGAAACAGACAACAAACCAAGAACAGTACAGAACGTTAACAATTCACTTTCGCCCATGGACAGATCATCCAGACGCTCAGTACGGAAGTACTGGACCCAATGATACATTAGACCAGATGGGCTTGACAGACAAATGCAGGAGATTCCAGCCCAAAGCAACAGAATATACATTCTTCCCAAGTACACATGGAACATTCTCCTGGATAGAGCATATATTAGGCCACAAAATAAGTCTTAATAAATTTAAGACAGTAAACAGAAATTTCAAACATTTTTTCCTACCACGATATGAAACTAGAAATCAATTACAAGAAGAAAACTGGAAAAATAACAAATATATGGAGATTAAACAACATGCTGCTGAAGAACCAGTGGGTTAAGAAATCAGAAGAAAAGTGTTAAATACCTCGAAACAATGAAAACAGAGACACAACACAAAATTCATGGGGTACAGCCACAGCAGTTCTAAGAAGGACGTTCACGGCAACAAACGCTCACATCAAGAGGTAAGAAAAATCTCAAACTACCTTACTTTACACCTCAAGCAACTAGAAAAAAAGAACAAAGCCCAAAGCTGGTAGAAGGAAGGAAATAACAAAAGTCAGAGGAGAAACAAACGAAATAGAGACTAAAAGGCAATAGAAAAGATCAATGAAACTAAGAGCTGGTTTTTGATGATGAATTGGCAAACCTTTAGCTGGGCTCACCAAGGAAAGCAAGAGGACTCTAAATCAGAAACGAAAAAGATGTTGCAACCAACATCACAGAAATGCAAAGGATCATAAAAGACTACTATGAACAATTATATGGCAACAAGGTGGATAACCTAAAAGAAATGGATAAATTCCTACAAACATGCAACCTCTCAAGACTGAATTGTAAACAGAAGATCTGAACAGACTAAGTAATACTAAAGCGATTGAGTCAGTAATCAAAAGCCTCCCAACAAACAAAAGTCCAGTGGCAAGTGACTTCACTGGTGAATGTTATCAAACATTCAAAAAAGATTTAATATCCATCCTTCTCAACACTTTCAAAAATTTGAAGAGGGGGAAATACTTCCAAACTCATTTTACAAGGCCAGCATTACCCTGATACCAAAACCAAAGATGCCACAAGGAAATTACAAGACAATATTCCTGATGAAATAGATGCAAACATCCTCAACAAAATATTAGTAAACTGAATCCAACAATGCAGTAAAAGGATTATACGCCACGATCAAGTGCGACCTATTCCAGGGATGCAAGGATGGCTCAACATCTTCAAATCAATCCATGTGCTACATACACCACACTAACAAACTGAAGAATAAAGGTCATATGATCATCTCAACAGATGCAGAAAACACATTAGACAAAATTCAACATCCATTTATGATCAAAACTCTCAACAAAGTGGGTATAGAGGGAACATACAAAACATAATAAAGGCCTCATATGACAAGCCCACAACGAACATCATACTCCATGATGAAAAGCTGAAAGCTTTTCCTCCAAGATCAGGAACAAGACAAGGATGCCCACTCTTGCTACTTTCATTCAACATAGCATTAGAAGTTCTAGCCAGAGCAAGTTAGGCAAGAAAAAGAAAAAAGCATACAAATTGGAGAGGAAGAAGTAAAACTGTCACCTTTTGCAGATGACATGTTCCTATATGTACAAAACCCTACAGACACCACCCAAAATGGTGAGAGCCAGTATATGAGCTCAGTAAAGTTGCAGGATGTAGAAATCAAAATACAAAACTCTGTTGTGTTTTGATACACTAAGAATGGAAAATAATCCCACTTACAATTGCATAAAAAAGAACAGAAATAGCTCGGAATAATTTAACTAAGGAAGTGAAAGACCTGTGTACCGAAAGCTGTAAGACCTTGACGAAAGAACCTGAAGAAGACAAACAGATGGAGAGAGATTCCATGCTCATAGGTTGAAAGAACTAATATTGTTAAAAAGTCCATACTACCCAAAGTCATCTACAGATTCAATGCAACCCCTATCAAAATTTCAATTTTATTTTTTATAGAAATAGAACAAACAATTCTAAAATTTGTATGGAATCACAAAAGACACCAAATAGCCAAAGCAACCTTGAGAAAGAAGAGCAAAGCTGGAGGCATCACATACCCTGATTTCAAACTATATTACAAAGCTACAGTAATCAGAACATTATGGTATGGCATAAAAACAGATACACAGATCAAAGGAACAGAACAGAGAGCCCAGAAATAAATTTATGGTCAATTTATGGCAAAGGAGCCAAGAATATACAGTGGGGAAAGGATGGACTCTTCAATAAATAGTGTTGGGAAAACTATTTGGACAACATCATGCAAGAAAGAGAGAAAGAGAGAAAGAAAGAAAGGAAGAAAGGAAGAAAAGAAACTGAACCACCATCTTACACCACACACAAAAACTAACTCAAAATGGATTAAAGACTTGAGTGTAAGACCTGAAGCTATAAACCTCCTGGAAGAAACATAGGTGCTAAGTTCCTCGACATGGGTCTTGGTGATGATTTTTTGGATTTGACACCAAAAGCAAAGTCAACAAGAGCAAAAATAAGTAAGTGGGATGACATCAAACTAAAAAGCTGCTGCAAAGCTGAAGAAAACATCAACAAAATGAAAAGGCAACCTACCAAGTGGGAGAAAATACTGCAAATCATGTATCTGATAAAGGGTTAACACTCCAAACATATAAAGAACTCACACAGCTCAATAGCAAAAAAAAAAAAAAATCTTATTTAAAAATGGGGCAGGGATCATTAAAAAGTCCACAAACGATAAATGCTATGGAGAGTGTGTGGAGAAAAGGGAACCCTCCTACATTGTTGGTGGGAATGTAAATTGGTGCAGCCACTGTGGAAAACAGTATGCAGTTTCCTCAAAAAATGAAAATAGAATGACCATATGATCCAGCAATCTCACTTCTTGACATATATTCAAAGAAAATGAAAACACGAACTCAAAAAGATATGCCCCCCCCATGTTCACTGCAGCATTATTTACAGTAGTCAGGACACAGAAGCAACCTAATGACTGGATAAAGCAAGCATGGTATGTATACACACACTGGAATATTACTCAGCTGTTAAAAAGAAGGAAATCTTGCCATTTGTAACCCCATGGATGGACTTTGAGAGTATTACGCTAAGTGAAATAAGTCAGACAGAGAAAGACAGGCATGATCTCACTTATATGTAGAATCTGAAAAATAAACAAAATCACGCACATAGATACAGAGAACAGATTGGGGGATGCTGGTGGGGGCTGAGGAAAAGGGTGGAGGTGGTCAAAAGGTAAAACCTTCCAGTTATGAAATAAGTCTTGGGAATGTTATGAACGGCATGGTGACTACAGTTAATAACGCTGCAATGCATATTTGAAAGTTGCTAAGAGAATCATCTTCAAAGTCGTCATCACAAGAAAAAGAACTTGTAACTATGTGGTGACGGACGTTTACTAGACTTACCGTGGTGCTCATTTTGCTGTGTGTAAACATCGGATCATTACGTTGGACACCTGAACCTAATACAGTGCCAATTACATCACAATTAAAAAAAAAAGAAAAATATTTTTTCCCTGCTGACACAAATATTCGAACTTTTGTTATTTTCCCACAGTTTCCTAAGGGTCTGTCTGTTTCCAGTCTGCCTTCTCTGTCGTCCAGATCTGGGAACTTCACAACGCATCTGTGAGTTCACCGATTCCTTCCTCTGTTGTCCCCAGCCAACAATTCAGCCTTTCCAGGGAACTTCTGGTTTTTGTCCTTGCGTTTTTCAGTTCTATACTTTCCCCTCGATTCTTTCCTCGCTGAGCCCTGCCTTTTCGTCTGCTTCAAGAGTACACGTTCATCACGGTTTGTGGAGGCAGGCCTTGCAGGCTGCTCTGAAACGTCCGCCAGGTGGTGCGGCGTCTGAGCCACCGTGGTGCTGGTGTGTGCTGGTTGCTTCTTTCTCATCAAGTTGTGATCATTCTGGCTCTTGGGATGACAAAGGATTTTTTTTTTAATTGTATGTATATCATTTTTGATTTTTGAAAGTTTCTTTTTAGCATACAAAGAGCAGTGATATTCAGAACCCTTAATGACTGGAAGAGCATGGAACTGGCCAACCAAAAACACGACAGCCCACTCAGACGCATGGATGCTGACTGCAAGCCAGCAGGCTGCCCGTGGCAGCGGGTAAAACCTGACTAGCCGCAGTGGAAAAGCTTCCTTCTGAACTCTCTGAAAACGTTAACTATAATTTTAATTTGAAATGGGCTCCTTCGATGCTTGCATTGGTTTCTGCCGTTAGATAATTCCTCGGATGGCTGGGGGGTCTTGGCTCTCTGTTTATACTTAAGAGTGATGCCTGCACCAGGAATGGTGAACTGACATCAATAAAAAGAGTGAAAAGAAGTGGTGCCTTGACAAACTCGCTGGGATCTTCGTGCCCAGGCAGGGCATGCCAATCTGGGGGCCATGCAGGATGACCTGGCAGGATGCTTTTGTTGCGAGACACCGGCTACCAGCACACAGATCTTTCATCTTGGGCCAGTTTCTCCAAAACGTGCCCCTCCCATCTCTTGAGTGCTCACACCCAGGAAGAAACGCGCCAGGAGTCTGCCTGCTCCTTAAGAGCGCCTTCACTTAATCTCTGTTTTCAAGAAAGTGTCCTTCCCTGCAGCCTTGCCTGGCGTCCCTAAGCCCAGGTCTCTGTGGTTCCTCCTCTCCTGGGACTGAATTTCTAAACGTGAGGGACAGTCTCCTGGTCGCTTTGCTTCTTCGTCTGACAATTAGTGAGCCCTGCTGATCTTCAGCCCTGGTATGTGCACAGTGCGCAACGAATTCTCTTCTCTCCCAGGCGTCTAGAACGTACCAGCTGTGAACCATCCTTGAGAAACGTGAGAAACAGACACTCGGAAGGCACTTTCTGTAGGATGTCATTCCACCCTGCAACTTTAGTTGCGAAAGGCTGATGGAGCTTGTCCTGTCTGGAGGCAAGGGCCTGGCTTTGGCACCCGGAGTCTGTCGGGCACTGGTCACCAGCTGCCCGGGGGGAGGAGGCACAATCCCGAGCCCCACCGCGAGGGGCGGTGCAGATCAGACGCCCGCCGGGCTTTCCCTCCGAGAAGGCGGCAGGCGTGGGCGCTGGCAGTGGCCCGGCTGCAGCTGGAGTAGGGCGGGTGGGGAGGAAGTGCCAGCAGCATTGGGTCGGGGCCGGCGGTGTCCGGCGTGGATCGCCCCTTGCCCCATCCCCTGCACTGACCTCTCATGTTAGATCTGTCTCCTCCCTCACAGCTTCTCCTGGACTTGGGCGGGCAGTAACTGCTGCAAACACTTACTTGGGGGGGGGGGGCGCAGCGGTTCGCGAGCCCACAGTGACACTCACCATCTCCTCCATCCCCCCCCTCCCACCTGTCCTGGACCCCCAGAGCCTCAACCAGCACGTAAGCCGGTCCACATGGCTCCCCCAGGGGGTGACTCAGACCCTCAGCCCTGAGCGGGCTGGGCCTCTGGTTATAATATGTTGTCGGGCCACCACTGCTTAAAATTCTCATTACATTAAAGCTGGACAGGGTAATAATGATCCATCAGTGCCCACTGGAGGGAAGTTTTGAGAGCGTAACCCCTCAGTGCCCCACGGTTAGACGCCCAGTCTGCCCTGGGAAGAGTGGGCTGCCCAGACCTGTGGCCTGCACCGGGGTGCGGCTCCCTGCAGACAGCGTGGCCTCACTCCTGGGCTCAGCTCCTGGTCTCTCCGTGATTCCGCGTTGCAGGCGGCCTGGTGCTCGTTCGTAGATCATGTCCACCTACCACGGACGCCTTGAGCACACGGGATCTGCCGGGTCCGATGGCCCAAGTGGCCAGACCCCTTGCACCACTGCCCAGAGCTATTTCAGGGTCCCCACGTGAAGCCCCACTTAAAACGGGCAGCTTTCCATGTCACTTGTCAGAACAGTGTCCCCGTGCAGAACAGGCCGCCTCTCCAAGCAGTGAAGCCCATGCCGCTTTCCTCGTGGTAGAAGGTTCCAGAGGCAATCACCTTATCCAGTAGGGCACATCCCGCATGCCCTGACCACTGGGCCTCCTCCTCCAGTGTGACCTGGTAGACCCCCTCCACTTTCTGGAACACATGTCTGCCCATAGCTCTCAGCCTATTTGCTACCTCTTGTTTCTCAAGTCCAACTAGCGTGATGCTCTGTGGAATGTCCAGGACCCGCAAGTCCCTTCCAGCTGTGCTGGGTCAGAGTGCAGGAAAGTCTAGTGTCGTCCACCCAGTGGACCGGAACCGCTCTGAGTCCTCCCTGCAGAAGGGCACTTAGAAGGACGTACTGACCACGTGAGAGCCGTGAGCTGTGGCCCAGAGGCTGCATCTGTCCGTTCTCGTGATCACAGCAGACACTTCAGAGCAGCTGCCACTGGGGTTTCTGCTTGACTGAGTCTGCAGTGGCCACAGTCGTCCACCGCGGCCCATCTGGTCCTGCAGAGCCAGGTGAGCGCAGGAAATGGGACACCACGGGAATACGCAGCTGCACCCTTTGAGTCTGAGGGCAGTCAGGATTTCCTCCACCCCACCCGGGATGTGATGTCCTTTTTGACCGTCTTGGCCAAGGGATCCGGCTTCACAGGCCTCCACTGGCCTTTCTTCCTCCGATAACTCTCATTCCACAGGCCAAGGTCCCGGTCCGCATGCTCATCCAGCCTGTCCCAATGACTCACTCAGAAACCTGGAAATGACCCCCTGGACCAGAGTGATGGGCTGAATTTTGTCCCCCCAGCTGCCATGCGGCAGCCCTGACCCCCAGGACCTCAGGAGGTGACTGTATTTGGAAATGGAGCCTTTAAGGAGGGAACTGAGGTAAAATCAGGTCATTAGGACGGGCGCCAATTCAGTATGACTGATGTCCTTGTAAGAAGAGATTAGGATTCAGACAGAGGGAAAAAGCTCGTACAGACGCGGGGAGGAGACAGCATCTACACGGCGAGGAGAGGCCCTGCGAGAAACCAGCCAGCCGCCAACGCCTCGGCCGTGGGTCCCAGCCTCCAGATTTGGGAGGAGACACGTTTCTGCTGCCTAAGCCGCCCGGCTGTGCTGTCTGCAGGGCAGCCCAGCAGACGGGGGCGGCCAGGACTCCGCCTGCGCCCAGCCCTTGGGTCCCGGGGGACCAGCGTCTCGAAAGATCCTTATCTTCCCCAGAGGACTGCTACCTGGGTAAACGGCATGGGTCCTGTGGGACAGGCTGTGGTGTCCCAGGGCCCTCTCCTCTCTACCTCGCGGATTCTGGGTCTGACAGTGGCTCAGGGTGGGACCTGGCCAAGCGACCTGACTGCCCCATCCTCTCGCCTTACACTGAAGTCCACCACGACTGGCCCTCCAGCTTCTGCCCACAGATCTGATCATTACAGGGGCCCCTGCACCTCCCAGCCCCCAGCGATACCCCCAATCTCCTCCATGTGCACCCCAGGACACCCCGCAGACCAAAGCCTGGGTAGCCGCATGGCAACAGCATCCTGGAGACGCACGCTCCACCCGTGACCAGGGAGGGGTCCCTTTGTCATCTGCCTGGTGGGTGACCCAGTGCCGGCACCTCCCCCTTCACCACTGCAGGGCCACCTCCAGTGCTAACGGCTTCAGGTCGGGTCTCTAGAAGCAGAGCCTGAAGCAGGACCTCTCAGCACATCATAAAGGGGTGTCCCCGGAGGGACCTGAGGGCAGCAGGGGAGGGGAGGGGAGGCAGTTACACCAGGGTGTGGCTTCACCAGGACCGCAGCCTCTGCCTGATGCCACGGGAGCTCTGAAGCATGAATGGTATCGCAGGGTCTGTCCTGCCCTGTGACAAGGGAGCAGGGAGTCTGAACCCTGCAACCGTCAGGAACTGGCCACGAGCCACAGCAGCCCAAATCTCAGGGGCCATCCGCCGGACGAGGCTGCAGGTGAGAGGTTTAGCGTCATTACCCGCAGCAGCTCTGGGGTGGCACACAGACAGGTGGCCAGGAAGGCCCAAAGGGGCCTGGGGGGGCGCCTACGGCACCTGCCCCCTCCACCCAGAAGCGGCTCCAGTTTACATGACCTTGTGACTGGTGTGACTTGAAGACGTTCTGAATGCTTCTTTAGCGAATTATACCCATCTTTATTTCTTTATAAGATTCTACTGTTTTTGCAAGAATACATTCGTCTTTTTAGCAAAATATACCCATCTTTTCCTCTTTATAAGATTCTATTCTTTTTATAACTCTGTTCTCTTTACAAGAATATATCCATCGTGTTAACATAATATACCCATCTTTTTCTCTTTATAAGATTTTGTTTTTACAAGAATGCTCACAACAACAGCTGAAGGGACAAATGGTGACGTGGCCCTGGAACTGCAGACCGCGCAGCACAGAGTCAGGGTGCCGGGGTGTCCAGACACAGGACAGCCCGCGTGGACCTGTAGCCACCACGCGGCACAAAGCAAGGCTCCCGCATGGCCTGCTTCCCGCAGGTTCTGCTTCCCGCAGGTTCTGCTTCTGTGACGCCGTGACTTGGAGCCACCCCCGATCTAAAACAATCCCCTATCTTCTTTCGGTTTTCAATGTATCTTTTTATCTTAAGTATTTAAGACTCTGGCGTTTACTCTGCCCGGAATAGGAAGCAGGAGCTTGGAACACTGCTCCTGGTGGTCGACCAGATGCTCCACACCGTTGCCGCGCCGCGCCTGGCAGCACTGACTTGAGTGCCTGCCTCCCCTCGTGTCTGTCTCCCACCTGACGCCCTGCCACTGGCGGGTCTGCCTCGCCCCCAGACTCACGCTGGGTTAGTGAGCATGGGGATGCGGTGCTGTAGCTCACAGGGCAAGCCCCTTCATTATTCTTCCCTATTTTCAAATTCTCCTCGGCCATCCTCACCCTACACTCGTCCAGAGGAACGCCAGGATCACTGAACCCTATTCCAGGAGCTGGGCCGGGCTTTTGTGCGGGGCTGCTTTACATTCAGACTGACTTGGAGGAGAACTGCATCCTCACAGCATCAGGTCTCCTGCTGCAGCGACATCACCGCTCTCTCCTTTTATTCAAAGTCTTTTTTATAAGCCCTGGTGTCGAAGACATTTCTGTGTGTGTGAGACGGAGGGAGGGAGGGAGGGCCTGCCAGCAACCAGTTCCCGTCCCCTGTGCCCTCTTCTCAGGTCTGAGAGCCCCCTTTCCCGGGAGACACATATTCCGGGGTACTAGCCCTCCAGAGGGGTGGAAAACGAGACCCAATGCCACCCAATCAAAAGCCCCTGCCCCTGGCCACACTGGTCAGCTCGCTTCTCCAGGGCGGCCTGACGCACGGGTGCTGGGAGAGGAGGGCTTCCTTCCTCTGGAGTTGCTGGGTCTGAGGAACACAACAACAACATGGCGCTTGCTGAGCACTTCCACGTCCTGGGCGCTGTCTTCCGACGGTAACGAGAGCTGAAACATGCCAGTGCCACAATAACCCTACGCAGTGGAACGGAAGGGGAGGGGAATTCAAGGCATTTGATAACAGGCCGGACTCCCGTGCTGACCAGTCAAAAGGGACAGCCCCGCGGGGGTGGACCAGCTGCATTTACCCAGAAGGCAGGAGTCATCACCCAACCCTTTCAAAAATGATTTTTTTTTGAGGGGGAGGTAATTAGGTGTTTATTTTAACAGCGGTACTGGGGACTGAACCCAGGACCCTGCGCATGCTAAGCACGCTACCGCTGAGCTATACCCTCCCCCGTCGCCCGTCACACACGAGGAGGCCGGAGCACAGAGTGCCCGCACAGCGGGGCAGCAGCGGGCCTGCATTTCCTCCCCGATCTGGACAGGAGTCTGGGGGCCAGGGGTCATGCAGGACGGACCTTAATGGGAACCGGCCCGTGGCAGAGCGGGGTGATGAGCCCTGTGCCCTGCTGGAGGACAGCCACGCTCGTTCTGGGGGACGCACTGGGTACACTGGGCCTTGCCACTGCTGGGCCACACATGTGCCCAGAGCTGTAGGGTGTTCACTGCCTTTGGGGGACAGGGGCGCTTGGTCTCTATGAAGACCCCACCTCGGGCTGCTCCACCCCTCGCCCAGCCCCTCCCCACTTGCTGGATGTGAAGATGCAGGCTGGGGCCACCAGTCACGGGACAGGGGCACCTCTAGAAGCTGGAAAGGCCGGGAAATGGCTTCTCTCCTGGAGCCTCTGGGGGACACAGCCCAGCGGACACCTGGATTTCAGCCCCCGCAAGACCTAGTCCTGACCTCTGACCTGGCCTGTAGTAAATGTGTTGTTTTGAGCCACTCAGTTGCGGGAACTTGTTACAGCAGCTTTAAACCCGGCCTCCCGTGCTCCGGGGCTTACTTGAGGCTGCTGTTGAAACAGAGGGTAACAGCACAGGGAGGGGGCGGACTATGAGCCACGCGTGCCCCGGCCTGCGTGGAGTCACTGCGACATCCACACGCGTGGCTGCAGGGGCCGCCGGCGGCCCGGGAGCTCGTCCTCCGAACAACTTCGGGTAGAAAACGGCGTCTGTTAAAGACTAAGACACAAGGCCGTGCCCCCTGGGAGCCTGCACAGCGAGTCTGGCAGTGGGGCATGACAGAGGACCAAGCCCCGGGCGGCTTAGGCCACAGAAACGTCCGTTTCCTTGGCCGGCGGGTCCTCCAGGGGCCGTGAGGGGGGATCCACTCCAGGCCTCCCCCCACGCTGCTGGAGGTTTGCTGGCAGCCCTCGGGCTCTTTGGCTGGTGGGTGCGTCACCCCATCTCTGCCGTCACCTTCCCATGGCCTTCTCCCTGCACCCGGGGTCAGGGGCCCCCCCAAATGACCTCATCTTAACTCTGTCTGCAGAGACTCCTTGTAAATCAGGGCACATTCGCAGGCGCTGTTGTCAGGACATCACTGTCTTCCTGAGGGATAGGGGACACAATTCAGCCAGTAATATACATAGATCATTAACAGTCGGCCAGGAGGGTGTGTGGGTCAGCGGTGCCACTGGCATCACCAGGGGAGACAAGAAAGCAGATGGACCCTAATCAGCTTTGTCACTGATTTTAAATCCTCCACGGGGCGTACCCCTCCCCCACCCGCGGTGGCACCTGGAGGCCGGCGCTTCCCGGCACAGGGACGGATGCACGGATGAGCCACTGTCCCCGGAGAGCCCAGCAGCTTCCCCAGGAGGTGGTGGGAGAGGAGGGGTCCGTGGCTGCGTGGAGCGAGCTGCCCAGCAGACAGTCCGCATGGAGGCTGGGGAGCGCCGGCCAGTGCACCTGCTCCGTGTCTGCGCTGTGTCCGCCAAGAGCGACAGCAGAGATGCTCGGGAACGTCCACTCAAAAGTCGTACCCTTCCTCCCGCGAGACCCTCGGCATTTCCAACTTTGGGCCGTTATTTCCAATGGGTTCTTGGTCCGCGTGCTATTCCAAGGGTTAGTGCTGATACGCAAAACACGGTTCGTGTTGGAATTCGTTTCTACACTTATGTTTTAGCTCAGGTGCAGTAAAACTGAGTTTTTCTGACATACGATTCTGAGAATTTGACCAATACAGAGTCATGGGACCACCTCCCAAATCAGGGTGCCTGCTCCCTGGAGCTGGTCCCTGGAGTAACCCTTCCTGTCGCCCACCCGGGCTCCGCTGGGCTCCCAGGGCAGGACTGCTCTGTATCACAGAATCTCAGCTTCAGAGGCCACATCCCGTGAGCACGAGGAACTTGGGATTGCCCTGTGGTGTTGGTCGGTCCTTTCCGGTGCCGAGCGCTCTACTCCACTGTGTGGATGAACGCGGCTCACTCCCCTGTTCACCAGCTGAAGGACACGCGGGTGTCTCTGGCTTTGGCAATGAAGAGTAACGCTTCTAGAACATTCCTGGTACAGCTTTTTGAGTGACCACAATTTTTCAGTTTCCTAGGGTAGATGTTTCTGATGGGACAGACTAGCTTATAAGGTCATCGTACGCTTCAGAAACTGTGTTTAAGAACTTAAACGTAAGTTCGAGAGCTGTCATCCCAAGTGGTGGTGACACCTTGCTCTTCCCCGACGACACAGAAGAGGCGTGGCCTCACGACCGCCAGCTCCTGGTTTCACCATCTTACAAACAGGCAGGGCCGCCTCCCCGTCATTTCAGCCTGCGTCTCCCTAAGGGCTAACGTGCTTCGTTTTCATGTGCTTATTTACTGTCCACATTCTCTCTTTGCAAACACGTAGTTTGAAATATTTCACCCATTTGAAAATTTGGGGTTTTTTTATTGCTGGGTTTTGAGAATTTGGGTTCCAAGCTGTTTGTTAGAGATGTGATTTGCACAAATTTGTGATTTGTGTTCTCCTTTCTTGAAGTCTGAGTTATCTGTTCATTTTCTAAACAGTTTCACAGAGCTAACGTTCTTAACTTTGATTTGGTCCAATTCACCAATTTTTTTTTTTTTTTTTTTGGTATGGATTGTGGTTTTTGTGTCACAGCAAAGAACTCTGCCTGGTGGGGGAGGGTGTAGCTCAGTGGTAGAGCGCGTGCTTAGCACGCATGAGGTCCTGGGTTCAATCCCCAGTACCTCCACTAAAAATCAGAAACAAACACAAACCTAATTACCTCCCCCTTCAAAACAAAACAAAAAACCCCACCAAAAGCAAAAACAAAAAGAACTCAGCCTAAATCTGAGGTCACAGAGATTTTCTCATGTCGTTTCTTCCAAAAGTTATAGTTTCAGGTCTGGTATTTGGGCCTACTAACCAGTCTGATTTCATTTTCCTGTAGAATAGATCCAGGCTCTATAAACGTGTCACCAAACTTCAGAAGTGTGGGGCATGGTTCCTTTCTTCAAGGACTCTTTTCTGTGCTCATTTTCCTCTCCTCTTGGGGCTCCCGGGAGAGGAATGTCGGACATGGTGGCATCACCCTGCCAGTCTACCTTTTTTCTTTTTGGATTAAAACTATTTAGTACACACACAATAGCCTTAAAATACCTATGTAAATCACGACGTTTATTCTTTTCTGGAGGGGGGAGGAAATTAAGTTTTTATTTATTCTTAATGGAGGTGCTGGGGATCGAGCCCAGGATCTGGCGCGTGCCAAGCACGCGCTCCACCCCCGAGCTACACCCTCCCCGCCAGGCATGCTGTTTGGCAACAGAACACATGCCTGGGAGTCGGATGTGCTGTGTGTCCCCTCGGGCCACCCCCGGCCGCCAGAGCCGGCGGCGAGTCTGAAACGGCTTTTACCAGCATCAGTCTTTCCCAGTGTGCCGCCTGTGTGTGCGCTCACACCCACAGCCCTTACTCTGAAATTATTTTCCGACATAAAAATGGTGTCCCAGGACGCGTATTCTCCTACACCTTGCTCCGTTACCCCAGTTTTAAGATCCGCCTACTAGGGTGCGTGGCTGCAGTCCATTATCTTGCCCCGTGTGCTACGGTCCACGGCACCTCCGTATCCTTACTCACTGCGCTGCTGACGGAAACGCAGGTATTCCTAGTGCTTTGCTCCTGTGGACGGTGACGCTGCGCCCTCCTGCCTGGGCCCCTGCAGCACGTGCAAGACTTCCTCTCAGGGCAGCGCCCAGGAACGCAGCTGCCGGGCCAAGCGCTGCCGCGTCATCAACACGGCCGGGTGACTGAAACGAAATGCCAGAACAGCCGCACCACCTCGCACCCCTCCAAGCGCACACGTTGCAGCTGGCCTGCACCCCTGCCGCCACGGGGCGGTCTCGGGCTCCGTCAGTTTCGTCAGTCTAGCACGGACAAGGGGCGGCCCAGAGGCTCTCAGCTACCTCTCCCCACCACTGCTGGGTGGACGGTCCCTGGCCGCCCCGTCTGCTTTTCTACGAAAGCCTGTTCCTGCCTCTTTCCCCTTCTCCATGGGGTTGTCTTTGTTTGTTTTAATTTTAGAAGTTCCTCACCCTGAGTGCTAACCCTCCACTGGCTACGTGGGCTGCAAGTGTCTTCCAGGCTGGCCTGTCCTCACTGTCCCCGTGCTGTCTCTGGCTGGCCAGACGCTCTCGCCGCCGCTCTGGCCGGTGTGCCGATCCACTTCTCCGTCATGCTGGGCCTTGTCCTCTCTTCACATGTTGAGTATCACCCCTCCCCACCCCGCGGGGACAACCAGCTTTCCCAGCACCGTCTGCTGACCAGTCCATTTCCCAGCTGATCTGTAGACCCACCTTTGCCCCGTGTCACGCCTGCACGGGTGTAAGTCCAGCGCGCACGTCACTGCGCCCTGTCCCCGTGGTCGAGAATGCCGTCCCACCCGCAGCGGACTTCACGACCGATTCACGGCGTGTCTTACTGACTCCCGCCACCCAGGTCTTCTTCAAGACCCTCTGGCTGTTCTTGGTCCTCTGCCCTTTCACACCCCTTCTAGAACCAGGCTCTCCAGTCCCGGGAAACCCCCCCCGTGTGTTTCCCGTGACCTGCCACTCCTGGTGTCACTGAGGTTTCGGGGGGAAGGGAATCTCAGGCTCCACGTTTCTGGGCATTTTAAACACGAGTGGGTGTCATTTTCTCTTCTGAATGCTCTTCCTTCACCTACTGAGATGGACAGAGGTTTTCCTCCTTTATTCCGTTACCGTGGAGAAAGGCGCAAACACCCCTTCTGCCGTCAAGGCGCCCTTTCACTCGCAGGGACACACCAGCTGTGACGTGTTTTCTAACGCTCCGAGGTGCTTTGCTACAATTCTTCTTAGGATTTTGCAAGTGTGCTCATCAGAGACTGTCCTGAAGCTCCCTTTTTCTTACCCTCTCCTCTATTGGGGCGCAATGGCCCTCTCAGCCTCACAGAACCGGCTGGGGGGCGACTGCTCTTGCTCCCTTTGCTGGAAGAAGACGGGAATCACTTGTGCCCTGAGCGTCCTGCTAGAACTCGCCCATTAAACAGGCTGAGCTCAGTTTTTATATTATGGGAACATTTCTGAAATACTGACTCAATTTCTGTTGTTATTATAGCACAGTTCAGGTGGTGGCTTTTGAATCTGTTTTGGTAATTTGTATTTTCCTGGGAACTTGACTATTTCATCTCTACTTTTAAATTTATTGGCAAAAAGATGTTCATAATATTCCCTTATTAACTTTTAAATCTCTACTGTCATCTGCAGTAATGTCCCCTCCCCGATCCTAATAGTTTTATTGGTGTTTTCCATCTTTTTAAAAGTCGATCAGTCTTACAAGCAGTTATCAGCAGTGTTGGTCTTTAAGAAAACAACTTTATCTTTGTCATCCTCCCCCTTCCATCTTTCTTTTCTAGTTCATTAATTTCTGTTTTTTTAAAAAATTTTCTCCTCCATTCTCTTTAGATTAATTTTGTTGTTTTCTTTCCTGACTTCCGTAAGTTAGATATTTAATTCATCAATTTTTAGGTTTTTCCTTTCCAAAATTTGCATTTATGATTATAAATCACCCTTTAAGTACCACATAATATTACATTCATTATCACATTCTGGTATTTCATTATTAGTCCTAAGTATTTTTAAATTTCCATCATGAGACCTTTTGGCCCATGAGTAGTCCAAAGTACGTTTTTCAATTTCCAGATTAAGATTTTCAGGGATTAGAGTTTCCCTAACTGCCATGGATTTCTAGTCTACTCGTGCTGTGACTTGAGAACGTTCTTCCTACGCATCAATTCTGTCTGCTGAGATTTATGACCTAACATGTAGTCAATTTTATAATGTTCCCTGTGCACTTCAAAAGAAAGTAAATTCTCCAACTATTGCATGCAGAGTTCTATAAATATCTTCTAGATCAAATGAGTTACTTTTGTTGTTCAAATCTTTTAAATCTTCCCTGATCTGCATCTGCTTGTTCCGTCCAATACTGAGAGGCGCGTTCAAACCTCCCCACGTGCTAGTGGGTTTGTCCGTTATTTCTTGCAGTTCTGTAACTTATTTCCTTTATAAAATGTAAACTGTGCTAATAGGCACACACGCGTTCAGAATTACTAAGTACTTCTGAAACCGAGTCTGGCGGGGCTGGGGGCTCTCTGATGCCCTCCCACCTGTGTCCTCGGGCTGGGCGGCCAACTCCTCTGGGCACAGAACGCCCAGCCCGGGGGATATGCAGTCTCTGGGACTCACACCCCTGTCTCATGTGAGGCCTCAGGAGTCCCCCTCCTTCCTTGCAGGTTTGTCCTGACTTCTTTCTGTACTTTGCAGGGAGTAATCTCAGTGTCTCAATCAGCATCTCCTGGGGAGCCTGTTAAAGGAGTTTCTCGGGCCCTTGATTCGGAAGGTGTGGGCATGGGGCGGGAGAATCTGCATCTCTAACGATTCTCAGGTGCCACCAGTGCTGCTGGTGCAGGGACCACAGCTGGAGGCATTCAGCTTCTGATGTCCCCAACGCCCGAACGTACAGCACTTCCAGAAAGGGTGGGTGCACTAATCAGCGGTTCGATTAGGCTAACGCACCTGCCTTTAAAGACACTGTCAGTGATTTGCAAACTTCGCACGCATCGGAATCACCCGGATGGCTTATTAAAACTCACGTGCCACCGGCCATCAGTGGGTTAATACTGATTTACAAGAATCAGCTTCAGAATGTATACATTTCACTAGTGATCAGTTTTTTAATATAAATTCTGTTTTTTGATGTCTTTCTAAGTTCTTGGCTTTTATTACATTTTGTTAAATAGTGGACCTATTTAATCTATACTCTTTTTTTTTTCTCCAAGTCTTAGGGGAATCCCTAACGAAACATTTAACATTCTCGTCACCATTAGAGAATTTAAGTGCAGCTTTAAATCTCCTCTTTGACTCGAGACTTATTTAGGAGAAGACTTCAAAAGTCCAATTATAAAATGCTGATTAATTACAAGTTATACAGCATTGCAGTTTGAGAATGTAGCCCAAATAGAAATACTGATGTTTTTTGTTGTGTTTTAATATATTGTCAATTTTTCTAAATGTTACATAGAGATCAAAAGGTATATCCCGGAGGACAGGTGTAGCTCAGTGGTGGGGTGCGTGCCCCAGCGCCTCCATTAAAAAAATAAAATAAATAAACCTAATCACCTCTCCCTCAAAAGGTATATTCTCTGCTTAAATGAAAAAGAACTAGAACATGTATTTGACTTTAAAGTAAACCAGACTAATTACAGGGTTCAGAGTGTCTCTAACTTCCCTTATTTTCTGCCTTCTCAAGTGAGCCTTGAGTTCCCGGTTCACTGCCTTGACCGAGTGTCTGGACACGAGGTAGGCAGGTAGGCCGGGTGGGCAGAGCGAGGAAGGGCAGAAGGGCGCCGGGTCGCCCCTCGGAAACCTCCCTGGGCTCCAGCAGAGCCTGCGGGCCGCCTGACTGTTCACCTGGTGCCCCCTACCCCCCGGGCAGACGCCACGTGCTCTAGGCCTGACTAGCTTCATCCGCCTGCATCCCAGGAGCCTGCCCCACTTCCCCGGGGCTGTGGACCAGCTCCTCCCAGCACAGCAGCAGACTTGACCAGCCACTGGGGAACCCCCTCCCAGCCTGTGCCCCGCTCCCAGGCCCCGGGGTGTCCGTCAGAGCTCTCTCTCCACCTGTACAGAGTCTCCCCTGCACTAGCTCCATCACACACCTCCCCGGCTGACATTCCTGCGCAGCTTCCGTCTGACTGCAACCACAGAGTGAACTAACCCCAAAGAAAGCAGCACGAAGAAAAATATGAAGAGCAGAAATGAGCGAAACTGAAAAGAGATGAACAACAGAGAGTCTCCCCTGCACTAGCTCCATCACACACCTCCCCGGCTGACATTCCTGCGCAGCTTCCGTCTGACTGCAACCACAGAGTGAACTAACCCCAAAGAAAGCAGCACGAAGAAAAATATGAAGAGCAGAAATGAGCGAAACTGAAAAGAGATGAACAACAGAGACAAATGAATGAAACCACATCCTGGTTCTCTGAGGGCAACAGAGTTAATAAACCTTTAGCCTCAGAAGGAGGAGCAAGAGGAGGAGAAATAACAAATTACCAAAATCTAGAGATGAAAAAAGGGACATCGTTACAATCTCTATGAGCGTCTGGGGGAACACCACAAACAACTTCGTCCTCGTAAATCCTGTGATGACCACGTTCCTTGACAGGCACAGCCCACCAAAGCTCGCTCAAGAGAAAAACAGGACAGTCTGACAGCTATTCATACTTGAAACCACAGCAGAAATATTTACAACAGCCAAGATGTGGAAGCAACCTAAATGTCCATCGACAGGTGACCTGATAAAGGAGCTGTGGTGTATACATATGATGGAATATTACTCAGCCATAAAAAAGAAAACAATGCCATTTGCAACAACATGGATGGACCTAGAGATGATCATACTAAGTGAAGTAGGTCAGACAGAGAAAGACAAATATCATATATCACTTATATGCAGAATCTAAAAAAAATGATACAAATGAATGTATTACAAAACAGAAACAGATTCACAGACATAGAGAACAAACATATGGTTACCAGGGGGAAAGGGGCAGAGGGAGGGATAAATCAGGAGTTTGGGATTTGCAGATACAAACTATTATATGTAAAATAGATAAACAACAAGGTCCCACTGTACAGCACAGGAAACTATATTCAATATCCTATAATAAACCATAATAGAAAATGTAAAAAATATAATATATATATAAAACTGAATCATTACGCCAAACACCAGAAAAACACAACATTGTAAATCAATTATGCTTCAATAAAAAATGAAACATAAAAGACAAACATCACAGAAATAAAACCCCAGGCCTAGATGGCTTCCCTAGCAAATTTTACCAAATACTTAAGGGAGAAATCTCACCAGGTCTCCACACTTGCAGACGCAGAGGAGGAATCACTTCACACTCACACTGTGAGGTCATCATCACTCTGACGACAAAACCAAAGACATTCCAAGAAAATTTCAGAATATGCCTTAGGAATGCAGACCCCCCGCCCATTTTTTTTCAAAACAGCAAATTGAATGCAGTGACGTCTAAAAAGGGTCATGTGTTGTGAACAAGCGGGGCCTGTCCCAGGAAAGGGAGGTTGGCGCATCACTTAGCAAAGTCGGCGCAGTTCACCAAGTCAGCGGAGCGGAGCCGCGCGGTTCCCCGGCAGCTGCGGGAACGGCCCTGGCTAAGCACGCCGCTGTGCGTGGTGCAGACTCCGGGAACCGGGAGCAGCACAACGGTTCCCGAAGTCGAGCCGGGGCACCGAAACAGCGTGCAGGTACCGTCGTAGCAGCGGTGCGGTGCGGGACAGCTGCCCCCGGGAGCAACGGGGGAGCACGCACAGCCCCCACGTCGGCGCCGCCCGGCCAGGCGGCGGGCGAGGAAAGGACCCGCCACCATCAGACCCGAGGAAGCCAGCTGTCCTCGTCTGCAGACGAGGGCACAGCAAAGCCGACGTCATCCGCCAGCTGTTAGGACTAGTCACCAATTCAGCAAGATTCTCGAGATACCTTATTTCGAGACGAAGGGAAAGGCGCAGTGACCGACGGCGGGGAGCGGGAGAGCCCCCCGCCCCCCTGCCCCCCCACCCCTCGGCCCCCACGGCCCGGCCCCCTCCCCCGCCCCGGAGGGGACGCGGCCTGGGCTCGCCCCACGCGCAGAGCCGGGCCGGGTGGGGCGAGCCGCTGGACGCGGGGCGAGGCTGAGCGCTCCTGAAAGCTCCTCGCCGCCCCGGGCCGACACCCCGCCGTGGGGAGCACGCAGGAGGCGCCGGCCGCCGTCGAGCCACAAGAGGCTCGAGGGCGGCACGCGGCCGCGAGCGGGAGGCCGTCCCGGAGGAGTTACCTGCGCCGCGAACGTCCGGCGAAGCGTTCACACCCAGGGCCGCTACGCCCCGCAGGCCCGCGAGGGAGGGGGCGCGGCGGCGTCCCCCGCCGCCACGAGGACCGGCGGGCCGCCGCGCCCTACACGCGTCCGGGAGCGGGCCGGGACGGACGGACGGACGGACGGACAGACGGGGCGCGGAGAACCTAGGCTCGCTCCGCGCCGCGGGGCCCCGCCTCCCCCGGGGAACTTCCCGGAAGCCCGGCCCCGCTTCCGGTGGGGCGGGCCGGACCGCCTCCTTGACCAGGGCCTGCGCGGGAGCCGTTAACCAGCCCCGGCCGCGGGCGTCGGGGCGGCGGGACGGAGGACGCGCGGAGCCCGGGGAGGGCACCGCCCAGGGCCGGGGCCTGCGCTCGGCCCCCGCACCTCCATGGAATAACGACCCCTCATCACCTAATGCCGCCCCCCACCGAGAATTAAGACTGAAAGAGGCGCAGAGAGGAGGATGTCCGGGTGCGCAGCACGCGTCCCTTCCCTGGAAAACGGAAGTGAGACCCCCGGCCGGGAAACCGAGGCGGCGGCGGGGCCCTCGGCGTCGGGGGGACGTGGGTGGCCGGGGCCCTCGCTGTCCCGGCGCACCGTCCGTTAGCTTTGGCTGAAGCCGAGCACGCGCGCCCTTGACCGGGGGCCACCCCCGGGCACGCGCCCCGCAGAAAGTGTCCCCAGAAGCCACGAGCCAGATTACCGCGGCCCATCCGTGAAGCCCCGGCGGTCCATGGACAATGGAACGGACGAACCGTGGGCGTCCCCACCACGGACTTCGGTCCAGTAACGACAGCTGTGACCCAGACCACTCGTCTGTTCCGTGCTCTCCCCGAAGGCACAACAGAGAGTAACTGGGGTGTCGGGGGCGCTGGCCCCGCGTGGGGTCAGCACTTCGCGCCCACATGCGTTTGACACCGCGGCGTTGGGCACCGGACGCTCATGCGGTGTCGGGGCATTTATTTACGCAGAGCCGGGCCACACCGGAAGGGCTGCTGCCTCTCGGGGCAAGGTGAAGGCCGCTTGGTGACGCAGAAGGAACGACGGAACTTTCTAGAATGATGGCCACATTCTGTATGCTGCTGGGGTCTTGGGTGTCACACGTGTGCACGTCTGTCACTTAAGATATTTACACCCCACACGTAAAGCTTACTTCAAGTGAAACTGCAAATTGAGCTCTAGTGAGCTCATCTCACAGAAGCTGAAGCATCTGGTGAGAAGGGGGTTGATGTCTGTCATTCACTCTGAACCTAAGAGATAAGAACTGATGGACTGATAGAGGAACAGCTAAGAAACAGACCAGATGTGGTAAAATATGAATGGAAGACACGAGGCGATGAGTGGGTGTGTTACTGTAAAATTCTCTCCCCTTTGCTGAATGTCCTTCCCCAGTAAAAGCTGGGAGAGAGACCCTCTTGCAGCAATGTGGTTGCATGTGTCACAAACAGTGTTGAGCAGAGGGAATCAGACACAGAAGGACACGTCCTGTCTTATTTCCTTTCTCTCAAGTTCATTCAGAAACGGGCAAACCTCCAGCCATGAGAGGTCACCTTTGGGGGCTGTCGTGACAAGAAGGGGGCACGTGATGGTGTCTGATGTTCCAGTAACGTTTCAAGTTGGAAAACTAGATAATTCACTTAGGATCTGTGCGTCTTTATTCATATTTGTTATGCTTTGATAACAATTTACCTTATAAAACTCTTGGGGAAATCGGGATGGATTAGAACTTCCTTACCCAGAAGAAAGGCGCCGCCTCTAGTCCACCGGCAGGCTGTAACAGCGAGGCTGAAGCATTCTCTTTAAAAACCAGTGGGAAGACCGTCACGAGAACGCAGAAGCCCCCTCCCGCCCCTCCCGTGTGCACAGCTCAGTAATTAAGATAGTTTGGCACTGATTCTGGGATGGGCTTAGTGACCAAGGGGGAAGAGCAGGGGCCCAGAAACAGACCTGCTGGCTCATGGAGCCTGGTTTATGACCACGCAGACAGCGGAAGACCACTCGGGAGACAGGAGACCATTTAACAAATGCTACTGAGACAATTAGTTATTCATGTGGAAAAAATGAAATTGGATTTCTGTCTCACACCATAAATAAAAATCACTTGTGGAAGACGATGTGGGTGATCGTCTTTATGACCTCAGCGTGGTGGGAAGGCTCCCTTCACCAAGACGCAAAACAGGCTGGGTGTAAAATACGAGGTTGAGAAATTCAACTCCGTTAACATCGAGAACTCTCGTGAGCAAAGAATCACACAAAGGGACTAAAAAAAGCAAACCATGAAGTGGGAGATGTTTCCACACATAAACCGGCAAAGGGATCGTACCGGGGGCGTAAATCAGTAAGACCGCAGCCACAGAGACGGTGGCAGACGGGGACGAGGGTCTCACAAGCAAGCACGTGGGAAGATGCTCCTCTGGAAGCTCGCGGAGACACGCACAGAGACCCCAGACTCGCCGTCTGGTAGCCGCGGGACTGGCCAGACCTGTGGTCGCTGGTGATGCAGGTTTGTGCCGGTGGAAACGCAAATTGCTCCGGGCACTTTGGAAAATAATTAGGCTGCATCTTGTAAAGCTGAGCGTTTGCAGACGCCCCAACCAGCAGCTCCATCTCTCGTGAAATCAAGAAACGCTTGCTCCGGAGCCCAAGGAGACGCGCCGCTGTGTCCGCAGATCGGTTCTTTCAGTTGCAAAGCGCTGGAGGCGGCCCGGATGTCCGTCTGCTGGGTCAACGGACATGCATTTCGGGGGTATGTTTACGCAACGGGATTTTACGGATAAGCCTTGGAGCATCGCGTTGAGGGTGGAAGAGTTGGCCGATTACCTGGTAAGCGTAAAGGCGGCACTGCTAAGCCGCACGAGGTGTAGCGCTGTGTATGTGACAGCAGTGGACAGAGTGAGAGGCCCGATGGACGCGGAACTCGGGGCGCGGGCAGTGGGCCCGGCTGCTTCCCAGCATCGACGTGACAAGCGGGGTGGGGGGGCCCCACGGCTCAGGCCGATGACTCAGTCCCTGGCATGTGGCACCTGTTACACGGCCAAATTAATTAAAAACAGAAGCGGAACCTTCCACACGCCCAGGCACCACGGAGCATCACGCCCGGTGTGTGCACTTTCCTGAGTGATGATAACGCCTCACTGGGCGTCGTGGACGGGCTTACGGGACCATTCAGACCTGGTTCTGCTGAAGCCGACGTGGGTGCTCACCTTTGGAGACTGTGACTCTCTGGGCCCTCGGTTTTGTCCCACATTTTGGTCCACTGGGACAGGCCTTTGGGGAAGACTCTAACTGGGTGTGCCTCCTGAGAGCCCGTCCTCCCATCAAACCCCATGCTGCCCGCTGCCCCCGGCCCCGGGTGTTCAGGGTAGGAACCAGCCTCGATCTGGTCTCCTTTGTAGGGTCCACTTTTGGGTTCAGACACGCAAGAGTCTTGGGTTTGGGATCTTCCCAGGCGCAGGCCCTTTGGAAGCGCACAGTCTCCTTTAGTTGGGAAGGTGTCCACCCCAGTGACGTCCAGGATGCCCCCCTCTCCCCGGGGGGCACTGCCTGGGGCCCCGTCCTCTCCTAGGGTCGCACCTGCCACCACAGTACCTCCTCACCCGCTGTGTCAGGACAGCGTCTCCACAGCGTCTCCACAGCTCCCTCCTGCCCCCAATGCGCTGGGCTCTCTGTCCTGCTCCCGCCTCTTCATGGCCCGAAATCCCTGCCTCCGCCTCCAGGTCTGCATCCCATCTTGTTTTCCTTGAAGAAAGACAGAGCCTTTGAGCGGCAAGCTCCCCGAGACTTGGAGGTTTTCCTGGACCCTAAGTCGTGAAACTAGGAAGGGCCCCCGGGAGCCCCTCGCTGGGCGGAGGACGAGCAGGTGGTGGTGGGCGGGGGCAGGCCCCGCGTCGGCGCCCCCCCTCAGCCCTCACGCTGGGGGGCTGGGCTTCTCCCCAGCGGGGTGAGCCCGTCACCCCTCTGCCTGTGTGGGCCTCTTCCGTCTTCTCTGTGCGACATCTGGCGATCAGTGATCTAATCTTAAGAATCTATTATGCAGATTTCCCTAAATATTTAAACACTCGTGCAATTAATGAATCTCAACTAAAAAAATTAACCAATAAAATTTCCCAGATATTTAGATACTGATTATAAACTTTAATCAAATGCTTCTAAATGTTTCGTTAAAACCACAAGCTAAACATAACCAGATTTGCTTAAATTGCCCCAAACGCCTTGCCAGCCAGGGAAAACCTACTGCTGGGGGCCGAAGGTTTGTGGGCCGCCCGCATGTGTGTGACTGCCTTTGGGGTCAGGCCTTTACGAGGTGATTAAGGTGAAATGTGGGCACAGGGCTGTAGCCTTGCGAGACCGGGGAGAGACACCGGGGTCCCTCTGCTGTGTGAGGACACGGGAGCCGGGCCGCCCGAGCCCACCGAGCCTGCTGAGCCCTAGACCCGGGACCCCCGGCCTCCGGAACCCTGAGAAAGGAGCGCCGTCTGAGCCGCCCGGGCTGCGGTGTTCTGTTGTCGCTGCCCGAGTTAAGGCAGCATGTGAATTATCTGGATTTGGGGGCACATGGTGGTGGGTGCACGACCGTCCGCCTCTGTCACACGTGCAGACCTGGGATAAACGGTGAACTGGACTGTCTCAGTCGGGCCCCACTGAGAGAGAGAGGAAAACCTGACAGTTTGTCTGCCTGGCCGCCAGTCCAGACAGTTCCCGGCTCTGCACATGGCTCTCCGCCGTCTATGACTCTCACCTGATCCGCGCCCTCCGAGATCTTGCCCGCAGGCCTGGGCTCTTCTCAAGCCTCCCCGCCCCGTGGGGCACAGGTCCTCCGGCATCGGAGCATCACCCGGACAGCTCCTCCCTGTCCAGGGCCCATCGACGTGCACTTGGCCTGGTGGACCTGACCGTGAGCCCCACTGGAAACAGCCACGGTCGTCACCCAGGGACTAACTGCTCCTCCTCGGGGGGGGTGCTGACAAGTACCCCGCCCCTGGGAGGGGGACCCGCCTCCCCCGGGGCTGTGACTCACAGCCCTCTGCACGTGCAAGCTGTCTGCTCCCTCCCCTCGGCCGCCCTGGCCGCTGCCTTGGGGTCCGGCTCCTGCTCGTTTGTGGGCTCATCGGCTGGCCCTGAGCGGTGCCCCGGCCCCGCCCCTCACACAGAGGACGGCTCGCCCCAGGCCTCAGACGGAGCCCCGGGCGCCCAGTCCCAGAACCAGTCAGTGCGAAGAACGTGACTGGTCCACACTCCCCTTTGTGCGTCCACGTGCAACACGCTGACCTCGTGGTCTGGGCCCCCAGACGAAGTCATCTCCGTGAATTTTCTGTGCCTGCTGTCCGCGTGCTTGCGCTCAAGCCACCACAGCCTGGGCGACGGCAGCCCCGCCCTGCTGCCACCACCCGACACCCCGAGACGTCCAGTCCGGGCGGGAGGGGCCCCGGCAGCGGCGCCTCAGCTCCCAGCTGAGTTGTTCCGAGTGTCCCGGTGTAAACACACCCGCAGTGTCCTCGAACGCAGGGCCTGTCTCTTCCTGCCTGGGTCCTGTCTCATGGACGCCTCGGGGACGTGGCTCTGCTGATGTCTCGGCCTCAGGGTCCCTGGGGCAACAGGGAACGACACCCTTGGGAGTGCAGACTGACCAAGGCCATGGGGCCCCTCGGCCAAGGGCCTCCAAGCATCCTCGCCCTTGGAGCCCGAGAGCTCCCGGGCGGTGTGCGCGAAGGTACAGTGAGGAAGCGCCCGGCAGCACGTTTGGTTTTTGTTGAAAAATCACCACAACCACATCAAATGGGAAAACTGATTTCCCGACAGAAGAGGTCCAATAAAGCGAGCATCCATGTGTTCTCCGCGCCGCAGGAGCCATACTCCTGAAATCCTGTCACGGAAAGTTTGGGATCTTTGGCGAAAACTGAAATACCACAAACCAGCACACGCAGATGCCGGCTCGGGGCTGCAGGCCCGGGGCCAGGAGGCAGCGGTGCGCACGCACACGTGCACACCACGCACGCACACCACGCACGCACACGCAGGCGCTCACGGGGCGGGTCCGGAAAACAGGTGTCCAGCCCATACAGTGATTATCTCTGGGTGACGGGTCATAAGTGATTTTTATTTTCTTCCTGAGACTTTCTTACAGTTTCCAAATATTTTACAATGACAGGTCATGAATGTTATAAGGAAAAAAAATCCCCAGATACGTTTGTTTTTAAGTGAAAACCACCACGCTGCCCCCGTCAGAGCTGCCGCGGGAGCAGACGTGCAGGCTGAGGGCCCAGGCTGGCTCCGCTGCGGTGGGTCCCGTGGGGTCCGCCAGGAAGGGGCACCGGAGCCACGTCTCTGGCCACCTGCCGGGCTGTGCGTTTGGCCCCTCTGGCCATCTGGACCATCGCAGCCTGGGGCTGGCAGGGAAGGGGTTAAGATGCTCCACCAATGCAAATTAGGTTTAATTAATCCTTTTCATCAGTTGCAAATATACCTTCTGAACCCCATTAAAAACATGAATATGCAAATGCAGACCTTTTTTAATTCTCATTTTCAAGGACTTGGTGTTGGGGTTTGATTAAGTGAATTCCGTTAACAGCCTGTAAACCTGGTGCAAAATTTAATTTCCATTTTAAGTTTGAAAAAAAAGAAAAAAAAAGACATGAAGTCTGCTGGTAATTGAACTAATTACGGTGTCGCACCGCAGAGGCCACACAGGAAGCCCCACCAGGTGGAGGGGCCTGGGGCAGTGCTGGCAGGGCCCAGGGGTGGGGGGTGGGGCTCACAAAGGCTGCAGCCGCTCTCCTGTGGGTCCATTTTCTGGATGTGGAGACTGAGGCTCATGGAGGCGCGGAGACTTGCCTGGAAGTGCCTGGCACGTGGCCTGGAGCCGGGTCCTGGCGTCCAGACCAACACGGGCTGCCTGGGCCCCAGCGGCTCAACTGGGGGACAGGGGTGCCCGGGAGGGAGCAGATGGCTCAGGCCTGGGCCCCGTGTCACCTCTGTCCGTGGGGATGTAGCTTCCTGCTTCCTGGCTCTGCCAGCATCCCCACGATCTCCCCGGTGACCTGCGGGACAGCCACTTCTCTCATCTGGCAAACAGGAGACAATCTGGAGGTGCCTTTGACACCCACGGTGGATTGGCAGCGGCCTCTGGTGAGCCGGGCGCTGTGGGGTGCCCAGGACCTGTGGGGGACGAGGCCCTCCCTCCACGGTTACTTACTGGGGGTCCAGAGCCGTCCTGCCCCATGGCGGCCACTGAGCGCTGGAGATGAGGCTGGTCCCGCCAAGATGGGCGGTAAGTGTCAAACTGGACGCGGCACTTCCGAGGCTGGTGCCAAGAGGTGGTAAGTACTGTCTCACCAATTCACATACACGTGTTAGCTCATTACTTTTAAATTAAGATGTAACTGTAACCTATAATGAAAAAGAAGATGGGAACGAACATATGTGCATCTGTGTACATCCTGGCTGCACACCAGGAACCGACACACTGTAAACTGGCTGCCCTTCAACCAGAAAAAGAGGAGGTAATTGACATACTGTATTCATTTCGGATACGCAACATGATTCAGTATTTGTTTGTATCACAAAACTAATTTTTATGTTGATGACATGTTGAAATAAAATTTGGTGTATGTTGAGTTAAATAAAATATATCCCTTAAAAGTAAGTTCGCCTGCTTTTTAAATGTGGCTACTGAAAAATTTCAAATGACATGTGGCTTGCACATTATTTCTCTCATTAGGGTGGTTCTACAGGTTCTTGGGAAGACAGTAAAACTGATGAAAATATGTGTAATATATGTATATCAGAAGTAAAATCTGCATTAAAAAATGCCAGGCGGTGGTCCCGTGGGGTGCCAGGGAGAGCAGGCAGGCTCCGGCGTCGGCCGGCTTGTGCCCCTAACAAGGAAGCACAGTCTGGGCGACTTAGTGGCACTGACACTGGCTTCCGCACGGTCCTGGAGGCTGGGCTCCGAGGCCCAGGTGTGAGCGGGGCTGGCTCCCTGAGGCCTCCCTCCTCGGCGTGCCCGTGCTGTGTGTGTCTGCGCCCGTCTCCTCCTCTTACGGGGACAGTCACGGGGACTGGGGCCCAGCCTAAAGGCCTCAGTGTAACTTAGCTCTCTGAAGGCTCGGTCTCCTAACAGCCACATGCTGAGGTACAGGGGCTAGGACTCCAGCACTTGAGTTTGTGGGCGACAGCGCAGGCCACAAGGGAGGACGCACCCCTGGCGGCCGGCGGGCGAGCTGGGGCGGCCGGCATGCCCGAGGCACGCCGGGAGTCCGTGTCTCAGAAATACTAACCCATCAGGGAAAAACCCAGACCTACTGCTCATTCTGGAAAACCTGGGGCTGGGAGTAGGGTGGGGACCAGAACCACGAGAAGAAGGGCTCCACGCAACACTTGTTCATTTGGACCCAGAAATTAGCTTCTGTTTGTTTGCTTGCGTCTGTCTTTACGGTGGCGGCCGACGTGGCTCAGACGACGGCCGTCCTGAGGTGCTGCCAGTCTCACTTCAGGACGAGGACCTGGGGTTTCTGCAGGTTATTGTTTCCAATAAAACTTCTTAAGCGTTTTGGAAACAACAACAAAAACCCAGTGGAATGTATTGGTAGAAGCTTTTATGGAAAATTTCCAAGACAATTGTTAAATGAGGAAAAAAACCCAAACTGCAGAGCAGAACCCACAGTTGTTTGAAATGAAGGCGCACGCCGCGCTTCGTCTGCCCACCCGCCAGGCGGGCGAGGCTGGGCCGGGCCGGGCCTTCCTTTCACTCTGCGTTTCTCCTGCTGAGGGCTTTTCTTCCTACACTGAACATGCATGGAAAGTGTGCAGCTGAAGATGCAGAAAGGAATGAAAAGAAACGTAAATCACACGGAGACAGGCGGAGGGGTGGGCTGGAGGACGTCCGCACCACGGTCCCCGCTCCCCGTCGTGGGCCCCTAGTGCTGTGTGACTCTGGGCAAGGCCCTGCCCCTCTCTGGGCCGGAAGCAGGAATCTAAGTTGGGTAAAGCCAGCTGTCCTCACTGCACGCATGTGCACACGGGACTCAGCCACGCAGGCACACCGCACATGTAACACCCAATGCATGTACACATGGGCACATACGTGCACAGTCCCACATGTAGGCACATGCACGCCCCGCCTGTCCGGCCCCAGACTCCAGGCCCCGGACCTCTGAGTCACCCCTCCCAGGCTGCCCAGGAGTGGCCTGGCTCTTGAGTGGCCCTAGCGTCCTGGAGACATTTAATCACGAGGGAAGTCACCGAGCTTGCCCCAGAAGCTGGGGTGGTGAAGGCTGTTGACCTCGGCCCGAGGGCTGGGTTTGAGTCCGGGCCTGACAGACGTGCCTGCGGCCTGAGGCAGGTCTCGCCCTTCCAGGACCTTGGCCCCCTCCTCTGACAAGACTCCACTTGCAGGATCATTGTGGGATGGGACCAGCTCCCAGACAGGAAGTTTTGTAACTTGTAAATCAGGAAGGGGGACTGGCCAACTTGAACAGGGCACAGGAACCGCATGGCGTCACGTCGAAGGCAGATTCTGATTCAGTGGGTCCCAGCGCCCACACCTCGGAGTCTGAGGAGCTGGAGAAGGCCCAGGGCTTTACTCGTTTCCAGGACAGGAAGCAGGCGTGTGCGGGCAGGAAGGAGACAACGGACATCGCAGGCGCTGGGGCTGGCGGCCCCGAGGATGGGCGGCGCGGTCCTCCTTGGCGCCTCGGGAAGCTGGAAGGAGCCTGTCACACACCCAGCGCTGCCACATCCTGGCACTCACGGCTTACCGCTGTGGCACTAATCCCTTAAAATTAGTCATTAGCGGCTTAACAACCACTTAGCACGGGTGCCCACTAACGAGCTGGCAGCGGTGGGGTCCCTGGGCCAGAACCTTCTGGAGTTCACTCAACGCCATGGCAGGCAGCGGGGAGGCGGGTGGACAGTCAGCACAGGTGACTGCGTCAACCCGGGAGGACGTTAGGGGACCCTGCGCCCCATCCCTGGGGCGGGTCGGACGCCCCTCCTGCCCTTCCTGCCTCTGGTCATGGAAGGAAACCCTGTCGTTGGAGCACTGTCAGCCTGGGGGGCCCCAGGCGGGTGGTCCAGGCCCGGGATGGGCTTTCCACCTGGAAGAGGCCTCAGAGCCCTTGTCCCCATGTTGGGAGGTGGGGAGACGGAGGCAGGGATGAGACCAGGCCCGGCGCTCACATGAGGTTGGACTTGGCGGGGGGTGTCGGCTGCCTGGGGCCCCCTGTCCCCCTACGGAGTGGGCCGGGTGGCCGGTGAGGCCCGGGCTCCGAAGGGACAGGTCTCACCGGGGACAGGTCTCGGGAGGTGACACAAAGCCCAGGGACAGGTGCTGGGCAGCCCTGTGGCCGTGGGACCCTTTGGCAGGACGGGCAGTGGGGTGGGGGGTGACGGGGGGCCCTGGCAGGACTCTCCGGGCCCGACTCCTCGGCCCCACCCAAATCCTTCCCGTACCTGCCTTTTCCCCAGGGCAGGTGGAGTATAGTTCTGGCCGGGCAACAGGGACCAGCATGTTCCGGGGGCCCGCCTGGCCTCTGCACCCCCGTGGAGGCCAGAGGTGACCGCCCCCTCTGCTGCCCACTGGTTAAAGATCAAGAGCTTCAGTCCTGGCCCACGTTCCAGGTCACTCCTGGCCTTCTGGCCCGTGTGACCCTCTCCTGGCCGCTGGGCCCAGTGGGACCTACCACCTGAGCTGTCGCAGCAAGAGCTGCCCCGGGGGTGACTGTCCGCTCCGCCCGGGAGCTGCCACCTGGGAAGCCCCGCCTGCACACAGGGATGTCAGTGACACGAGGGCCTCTCGGTGCGTTTTTATGGGCCAATGATTTTGTGTCAAATTCTGACTTGAGCATTTTATTACTGTTGGCGGCGTCTGGTCTCAGCCGATGTCATGCAGGAGGGAGGCCGGGTCCAGGGCCGGGGCCACAGGGACACGGCCTCTCCCACACCTGGACCTGGCCTCCAGCTCCCCGTGGGGCTCAGGACGGGGAGAGAGAAGGGCTTGGTCCTCTGACCCCCACACTCCCAGCCTGGGGCCCAGGGGCACCGAGGGGGCCTTCCCCCCACAGAGTGGTAAGTACTGCCTTCGCAAACCTGGGGCTCCGGTGAGGAGGGGGCTGCTGGATGAGGCTACAGGAAACCCTGACGTGGAAGGTCTCAGAGCAGGAGGGGGGGCCTCTGCTCTGGGCTGAGGCGGTCCCGGCCCCAGAAGCTGGGCTGCTCCAGTGCTCAGTGAAGGCTGAATGACCCCACTCTGACGTCCACCCGGATCCCCCCCACTGGGGGTCGTCACTAAACGCAGGACCCCGGGACCTCCCTCCACCTGGCTCAGCCAGCCTCCGACAGCCCAGTGAGTCCCTGCTGTCCCACCTCGGTGATGACAAAACATGGTGCCTCAGTCGTCCCCTACAAGCTGGTGCGGGGGCTCCAAGCCTGTGGTGTGAGGACCCGGACTCGTCTGAGGGTGTGAGGAAGGCAGACGCCCCCAAGCTGGACCAGCATCCCAGTTCTGATCAGCCTGTGGCCCTGGGATGCCACTTCACATGCCGAGCCTCAGTTTTCCCATCTGAGAAGTGGGACTGCACACCCCCCAGGGCCGCACTGCTGGCCAAATGAGGCGGGGCTCTGGGTTCCAGCAGGAGAGCTCATGGCCGTGAGGCTGACCTGGCAGTGACGCTCACACCCACGTTCACAGTCTGGGCTCGAGCAGAAGGTGGTGGGGTGGGTGCAAGGGCGGGGTGGGGGTGCAGCCCCACCGCCCCAGGGCGCACACGAGATGGCGCACAGGGCGCACTCTGGCCGCAAGTCTCTGGGCTCTAGAGACGGTGCCACAGGTGGGCCAACCCTAACCTCTCCTACAACGGCCTTGAGACCCTCTGTGGGGCAGAGCCGGCTCCCACCCACCCCCGCTGGCTCCAGCAGCGGGCTTGGCAGGGTCACAGCGCCGACCGCGCACACCGGGAGGCGGGCAGCGGGGCGTTTCCCCATGACTGGTGACAGCCAGAGACCCGAGGGCATGCTCGGCCTCAACGCAGGGGACACATCTCCTGGGCCCACTGGTTGAGGGGACAGACCACCCCAGGCCCTCCCGAGCTGAGCAGAGGCCAGAGTCCCTCCGGGGCTCGCAGGCCGTGCCCTTGGTGTGGGCCCTTCCCATGAAGGCAGCCCCCAGCCCTGGGCCCCCAACCCGGGCCCCTGGCCCACAGGAACCTTGTACTGTGAACCCCATTTCAGCCCTGGAGGCCTTGGGGAGGGAGTGAGGGCCCTGTAGCTGGGAGGACAGGGATCCTGGCGTCGCCGAGTGAAGGAGAGGCGGTGAGAGCAGAGCTGCTGGACCTGGGGCTTTGGGAGACCCCCCCACCCCTGTGGGAACCAGCCAGCCCCTGCTGCCAGCACCCATGTGAAGGGGTGGGCCCCAGAATGCAAGGCGAGGGCCCTGGGCCCGTGTGGCAAGTGGGGACCTGAGGCAGGGGCTCAGCCACTCTGTCCCCTGTGAGCACTGCTGTTTGCAGGGATCCCTTTTAGTTCCCTGGAGAGGCTGGCTGCCCAGGCTGCCCACCCCACCGTCCCCTGGACCTCTCCTGGCCTTGGGCCTGCATGGGGCCGTCCCCGTGCCCAGGGGCTGCCCCAGGGCCGCACTGAGGCCAACAGAGGGAGCCGTGGGCTCAGACGCTCAGACGCACACAGCGAGCCGGGAGGGGGTGGCTGGGGGACCTTTATTTCATGAAGGTCCAGATACTTCCACCAGTGGCCCCAGGTTCACCTGCTGGGCCAGGCACGGCCAGGCTTGAGCAGAGTGTGGGGGGGGACACCTGGGGGAGGGGATAGGAAACGGATCCACAGAGCACTGCTCCCAAGACCTCCCATCGGCCACCTCCAGGAGCCTCACGCCTGCTTTCCAGGATGGAGGGTGAGGAGGAGGTGGCCCGTCCCTGCAGAGCGGCGTGTGCCCAGGGGGAGTGGAGGGGGCACCTCTGAGTGGCTTAACCCTGCTGGCCAGAGGTGCGCCCACAGAGTCCTGTGCACGGGTCCGGACAAGGTCACTGGTCAGGCTCAGGGGTCCATCACTCCAGGATGCTGCCCCGTCTGGGTGGAAGTCGGTCGGGTGGGGGGCAGATGGGCGGGGATGGGATGGGGCAGCTGGCCTGGGGCCCCTAAGGGACAGGCCTGAGCGGGCTCCTGTGGCTGATGGCTCCCACCTTCAGAGGCCAAGGGGCTGGCCTGCAGGCTAGGCCACGGTCTGGCGGCTGAAGAGGTCGAGGGTGAGGGCGCTGAGGAAGGCGGGGATGCTGTCCTGGCGCAGCAGGTGCAGCTCGACAAGCTCCTGCACTGTCCGCGAGAACTCCGTCTCCAGCAGCTGCATCTTGGTGCCCGAGGGTCCTGCGGCCTGCAGGGCAGGGGAGACACGGGAGAGGCTGTTAGCAGGTGGGGCCAGGGTGGTCACAGGACAGTGAGGAGCTGGCGACCCTGCAGTCCTGGGCAGGCTGGCCTGGCAGGGCGCTGGGCCAGATGGCCTCTGAAGGGGCCGGTGGGGAGGCCTCCGCCCGCCACCCAGGCCTCAGACGCGGCCAGGCTGTCCGCCAGGTCCAGGCCCCTCCCCGCAGGCGATGCTGGTTCTCGGGCCTCTTGGGTGGGGGTCTCACCCAAGCTTCTGGAATCTGGAAGCCAGGACGTGGGGTGTGGGCTATTGCACCAGCCCCGCTGGTCGGGCTGTCCAGCCCTCAGAGCCCAGCACTGCGCTGAGCCCCACAGCTCGAGGGCTCTGCGACGGCCGAGGGTCTCATGCCGCCCATGTCACGTGGACGGTCGAGGGGCTGTTGCACATCGAGGGTGGGGTCTCTGTCCTGAGGCTCCGGGGCAGCCTTTGGAGTCCGCCCAGCCGAGTTCAAATCCCGGCTCTCCCGGCCACAAGATGGAGGAGTTCCCACCTGCTGGCACTGCTGGGAAGCGAACCCACGTGGTGGGACTTGCTGAAAATGCTGTCCCACCCTGGCCTGTTTCCCACCTGTGCAGAGTGGAGCTGTGGCAGAAGCTCTGCTGGGCCTGGTTCTGGGACCCACGCGGGGCTGAGGGCGGGCGGGCAGCAGGAAGTTGCTGTGGGGCCAGGCCATCCTGGAGAACCCCGGAGTCTTGGAGCAGGGGCTAATCCCTCTTACTGCTTCTTGCTGTAAACGTCGCTTGTAACTGGGGACGTGCCACCAAGGAAGATGGCCTGTCCCACAGGGACTCGGGAGACCAGCCTCTGAACACCGCGTGTGCCACAGGGCAGGGCCCCCGAACCAGCTGGCCAGCACCTCGTGTGCAAACAGGGAGACAGAGGCCTAGACAGCTCGGAGTGGGCCCAGGGCAGGGCAGCCGAGGGGTGGGCAGAGGCCTGCCGGCCGCTCCCAGACTCCCAGGGGCCAGGGGAGGCTGCCTGACCCCAGACGGCACCCTGATGGGGACCTCACCTGCCAGCAAGCCCAACCAGGTGAGTAAGGACACCTGGGGCCTGCCTCCTGGGGACGCCGGCCTGGGAAGGTGTCCTTGTGCACCAGACAGAAGCCTGTGGCCCTGCCACCCTGTTCAGGAAGTGAGCAGGGTGGGCTAGCCCCCACCTATGGAACGACCACCTGCCCCCTCTGCCTGCCTAGCCCCCGAGGACCACAGCTGCCACTGGACTGGAGCATCCCCAGGCGGGAAGGGACGTGCCCAGTGCTGGGCACACTCCCAAGCTCCCCAGACAGCTTGCACTGACTGGGAAAGGCTTCTCTCCGCTGACACCAACCTGCCCACCAGCCTGCGCCCTGGTTCGGCCTCAGTGGGCGCCGTCCCTACTGAGGTCCCTGTAACGGCCACCAGAAAGCTGAGAAGCCCCACCTGTGGCCCGTCCACGGGGCTGAGACGTGTCTGTGCGCAGCCCTGGGGTCAGCAGAAGGTGGGCACACTCCTCCCCGCCCGCGGAGACCCTGCGAAACCTCCCCTCAACCACACGGTGGGTACAGGACTCGCACGTGGGAGCCACCTGTCCGTCTCACGACTCAATGATAAAAAGACAAACGACCCAATTAAGACGTGGGCAAACAACCCGAATGGACGTTTTCCCAAGGACTGTAGACAAACGGCCTCTGGGAGACACGGGCCAAGCTCACAGCGCTACCCGCCCACGCCTACGAGGACGGCGCGCAGGGCAGGTGTGGACGACACGCTGAGTCACCGAGCAAACAGTCAGACGGGTCCCCCGGGGTCCACCGTGCGACTGGCGGCCCCCCCACCTGGAACGCACCCAGTGACGTGACCACATGTCCCCACGGGGACGTGCACACGGTGCTCACGGCAGTGTCAGCGCAGCAGCCGGACCGTGGGAACAGCCATCCACAAGCAGGAGGTCAGAGGGCAGGCCGGGGCCTCCGGAGCCGATCCCCGCTGAGACGCGCCCGCTCCTCCCCTGGGGTCTCAGGGCCCCTGCCCGGGGCACGTCCAGACTGGGCCCTGGTCGGGCTTCCCGTCAGGCAGGCTGTGTGGAGGGGCACCTGTGGTGGGGGCTGCACCCCAGGGGACAGCCAGGCCGCCCTGTGGCTCCTGGGGCGGGGTGGCACCCCTCAGGCTGCTGGGGAGAAGGGAGCTTTTTTTGTTTAACAAACGGGTGTAGTGAGATGTGATTCAGCTGCCACGCGAGCCCCCCTTTCACCCCTGAGACCATCACCACGGCCTGGAGCAACAGCGTCTTCACCACCCCACAAAGAAGCCCCCCCTCATCCCAGCCTCGGAACCACCTGTCTCCCTTCTGCCTCTGTGGACCTGCCTGTGCTGGACGCCCCGGATGGGTGGTCACACATGTGGCCTTTGTGTCCGGCCTGGCACGTGCTTCCGAGGTTGGTCTGTGCTGTGCTCTGCACCAGGACTTCATCCCCATCCTGGCTGTACCACACTTCGTTTATCTGTCCCCTGGGGTGCAGCCCCCCAGGGACCCCTCCACCCCGACAAGGTCCAGGCCTGGATGTGCTGGGAAGGGGACTCTGAGACCCCAGGGAAGGAGCAGGTGCATCTCAGCAGGCATCGGCTCCGGTGTGCACCTGCCTGCCCTCTGACCTCCGGCCCACGACCCTGCCAGTGGCCTCCAGAGCTCGCTGGTATGGGTACTTCCTGTGCCGTCTTGCCCGCTCCGGGCCCTTCCGGGCAGTGGTCGCCGTTCCATTGCCCGTGAAAACGTTTAGCCTCGTCAGAGTCCAACGCAGACCATTTCTGAACAAAAACAAGAGCAACTACTTTGACCTTTACTGAGAAAATCCTTTCATTTCTCCCTTCTGCTCTTGATTCTGAGCTTCTCCCCTAAATGTCAGAGGGGCTGGCTCTCCTGCAGCTGTCAGCTCAGCACGGGGTGAGGGGGAGCTGGGGGGCAGACGAGGCTCTGGGATGGCGGGGCAGGGGCCACCCCAGCCCGTCCTTCCTCCCACCCCGGCTCCCTGTCCCAGGCAGGTGCCTTCAGCTCCGACCTAGAACCAGGGGTCCACCCCCCACCCCCCGCAGGTGCAGGGTCCTGTCCACCCTCCACGAGACTTGGCTGCCCTGGCACGTCTGCACCGGGGCCGCTGCCCTTGAACAGGCACAGCTGAACCTGGACCCTGAGGGACCCTCATCCACCTGCTGGCGTCACTCCACGCCTGCCCCTGTGTTTCTGAGACAAGGCCATGGCCACCGCCCTCATGACCTGGGGGCAGTGGTGGGAATGGGGGTGGGGGAGGAGGGGGGCAGTGCTGTTCCTCAGCTCACCCCGAGTCAGGGCAACCCCCACGTCTGCCCCTGCCAGCTCCACAGACCAGCCGCACCCCAAGCCCCTAGCTCCTCCGGCCGCAGCCCCTCCCCTGGCCTGGGGCCCGCAAGCCTGCCCCCCAGTCCGTGGAGCAGCTGCACTGGCAGGATGCGCCTGCCAACCTCCCCGTGCTCAGTGCCACCCAGTCCCCAGTCATCTGGTACGTCGCTCTAATTAAGGGCTGTTCACCTACAATCAGAGTGCAATTTTTGAAAAAGCAAACTGACCAGTGGCTGTGCTGGCCGTGGCTGAAGACACCCGGGCTGAGTGTGCTGCGCTGGTGCCCCGGCCCGGGGGCACAGTGGCCATGCACCGGCAGGTGCCCCATGGGGAGAGATGCTCTGGCTGCCAGGACCCAGCAGGGCCTCGCCTCAGGGTCCTCCTCCCACTGGACAGCAGAGAGGGCTGCCTGGAGGAGGTGTATAGGCTGGGGGAGGCCGAGGTCTGGGCATGCAGAACAGCAGCAGACAAGGGCCAAGCGGGGGGTGCTGGGGGCAGGTGGGGGGCGCCCCGACCTCAGGTCCTGTCCTGCTGGGCTGGGGGGGTCACTGTCAGATGAGACACGGAGACCACCCTGCACGAGCTCACTCGGTGCCCAGCTCCAGGGATCCACAGACGCAGCCCCACTGCCCTCAGCGCCCCAGGGGCAGGACTGCATGGAGCAGGGCTTCTTAAAGCCCCTCCGCAAGGTGCCCTGAGGACAGAACTACTCGGGGCAGGGAAGGCCCCCGAAGGGCAGAGATGAGACACCCCCTCCTCGGGGGCTCCCTCCCTCACCGCCAGGTGCAGGGCCTGGCGAGGCTGCCTAGACGTGGCCCATGTGCGCTGGTGGTGTGTCGCGTACAGGAGACGGCCCTGTTACGTCTGGGGACCAGAAGCCCTAGAGGAAAGAAGTGACCAGAGCACGCAGCAGGTGTGTCTGAAGGACCCGGGGGCCTGAACCCCGTCGGAGACGACACGTGGAGACTGCACGTGCCCGTCCCGATGACCCATGGCCGAGGGCGAGGTTCCAAAGGAGCGGCACACGCAGAACCCATGGACGGGATGACAGTCCGCTGTGGTGCGTTGGGGGCGAGCCGAGGGGACACTGGAGGGCCGGGCGCTCCCCGGAGGAACGGGGAGGCCCCGAGCCGGCCGCCTGAGCCCCACCTCGGGACACCAGACACGGACGAACAAACCGAACTGGAGCAGGCGACGGGCGGAAGGAAGTACCAGGGAACAAGAGAGCGACTGAAACTAAACAACAAACCCGATTAACCCCCAGCAAAACTGACATGAAGGGAAGATCAGAAGTGAAACAGGGAACATCACAACAGACCCTGAGGCCGTTAAAAGAACAAGAAGAAAAAACACAAGCCAAGACCCCTTTATGCTCACACACTTGACAACCTAGAAAAACCGGGCGACCCTTGGAACAGCACAAGGCACCACAGCTCACCCAAGACAGCCTGTGACTGGCAGAGGCCCTCGAATTGTGACGACAGAGCGCCTCCAAAGCAATCTCCAGCCCCAGGCGGTTTCACTGCAGAATTTCACGAACATTTAAACAAGAATTAACACCAATTTTACACACTTCCTTCTGGAGGACAAGAGAGGACACACTCTCTGGCCAGCACCACCCTGATTCCAGGATCGACCAGCACAGCAACAAGGACACGAAGAAGAAGGGAAAACCCGGTCCAGTAGCTCCCGTGAACTTCGGTGCAAAAAATCATCAACAGACACGGGCAAACCAAATCTGGCAACGGGTGAAAAAGAAACATGTGCCACAACCAGGTGGAGCCCGTCCTGGTGTAAGGCTGTTGGACGTCTGAGAACCAGTCAATGCGACCGCCTGCCACACCCACAGGCCAGGAAGGTACGGCACCTGACAGAACCAGCGCCCGCTTGTGGGGACACCTCTTGGCAAAGCGGACCGAGGGGCCGGCGGGGGGCAGGCGGGGCTGGCACGGGGTGGCACACACAGGCCGCCAGTGGGCGGAGCAGAGACCCAGGGGGAACCCACACGAACACGCCCAGCCCGGTTTAAACAGAACCGGGAAGGCAGTTCCGCGGCGCAGGGGCAGCCCCTCCCACGGTGCTGGCACGGGTCAGCGCCCCCAGTTACGAAAAAAGAGACTTTGACTTAAGCCTCATCCCTCGGACAAAATGTAACTCAAACTGGACCCTGGACTTAACCGTCAAAAATAAAACCATTAAACTAAAAACCAAACCCACACACAGAAGAAAAACGTCGAGACTGAGGGCTGGGCAAAGGGGTCTCAGACTTGACACCTGGAGCACAATCCATGAGTAAAACAGCGTGAATGGCCGCACGCGGCACCTGCCGTGTGCAGACCCCGGGGGGCTGGCTCGCCTTCTGGAAGCCACGCCCTGGTCGGCTTTGCCCAGGGCCCCCGACCCCCAGCCCAGGCCCAGCGGACACTGACGGGGCCTCCCCCTCCCAGTTGTGCCTCTGATTACCGCCTGTCCCTGATCTGAGGGCAGGGCCGTCCGCCTGTCCCGCTGTATTCCCAGAACACACCTGACTGGGGGAGGGGACAGGCGGCCAGCCGACAGGAGGGTCGCCTCGCCCACGTGCTCGGCCGCCCCGAGGCCGGCTTTCTGCTCCTGCACCGGCTTTCCTGGCAGAAGCTCCCTGGGTTCCGGACAGGAGGCTGTGGCCGCACAGCCTAGGGGAGGCAGGCTCGTGGGTGGCTGTCCCCGCAGCGACAGGAAAAGTCCACGTTTGGATCCGTGGGCGACATGCACCTGACTTGGACGCAGCTCCTGGTGGCCCTGCCTTCTGCAAAGCCAGCCGTTCGCACCTGGCCTGGCTCCAGGGACGGAGGGCTGGGAGGATGGGGGAGGCCGGGCCAGTTCAGGCAGTCGCGCCCTGAGCGGGGCCTCCTTGCCTGGGACACTGGGTGGGGACCAGGCGGCAGGCGTGCACGAGGCCCACTTAGGGCCCGGCACCTGTGGGCCCAGTGCTCCTGCCTGCAGCCGCCTTCCCACTGCCACCACACCCTGCGCTCACAGGTGGCCGCCCAGCTGCTCCCCGCTGATCCCTCCACTTGGGCAGCCCCACCCCAGAGCTGGCCGACGGGCCTGGTGGTCACACATCTGGCTCTGAGGCGGGGCAGACCAGCTTCCAACCTTGGCTTGACACCTAGAAGCTGTGACCCTCTCTGGGTCCGTCTTGCACCCAGGCAGGGGCGGCTGAGAAGACGAAGGTGCCTGGCTTGAGGGACACGCCACCAGTGTTGGCCCGGGCTCAAGGTGCGGCTCGGCCTCAGGCCACTCCTGCCGCATGGGGCGTCTTCCGCTAAACCGGGGGCCCCCCACACCCCCCCGGCCACGGGAGGACATGGGCCTCCTCCCCTCCCCCAGGGGCCAGCTGGCCCGCCCAGGTGGCCCCGGTGCCCGCGATCGGGATCCACGCAGACGCTGCTCTCAGCCGGGGAGGGGGAGACTCCCGCCCGAGGGGGCTGCAGGGAAGTCGCGGTGCCCCGTCTTCAAAGACGACCGGGGCCTCTCAGCCAAGATCAACCCCCACCAAGCGCGCTGTGCTCACAGCCTCAGCCTGTCAGCCAGCACTGCCTTAACCTGCGTGCCGGAGGAGCCAGGACCGTGCGCGCGGGTGCACTCACAGCACGACGCTCACACCCGCGACGCTCACACCCGCGACGCTCACAGCGCACAGTCCAGGCCCAGCGTGGGGGAGGCCGCTGCAAAGTGCACGGGAACAGGAACTGGCCGGCTGGCTCACAGAGCTGGGATTAAAGGTGGTTCGTGAAGGTTTTCTGCATTTTCCAAGTTTTTGTTTTTGTTTTGTTTTTCTTACTATAACTACGGGTTACATTTGTAACCAGGAAAAATTATATCTAAATTATATCCACAAGAGCGAAACAGCTTTGAGGACAGACAAGCACACACACACGTGGCGTCCCCGCTACAGACACGTGCTGACGCCTGGCTTCACGGCTGGACGGGCCTGGGGCCGTGCGAGGCCAGGCTGTGATGGGGACAGAACGTGTCCGGGCCTGGGACTCACAGGACATGTGAGAGCTTGGCCCTGGGGGTGGTTTGGGTGGGGGCGCACCTGGCTGGCTCCCCCCCAGATCCACCCCACCTGTGGGAGGGCCCGTCTGTGGGTGTGCCCACCTGCCCCCAGGTGTTCTGCCCCCACGTGAATTCCCACCTGGTAGCCTGCAGACACTGGTGGAAGGCACAGAGCCCACTGCCCGCCTGTGCTCCGGGGGAGAGGCATGCACGGCCGGCCCCCAGCTGCTTGAGGATCTGCGCCCAAGGAGGACAAGCTGTCACCGCCCACAGTGGGCTGCTCTCTCCCACGCCCTGGTGCCGCGATGCCCCCGTCCCATCCCAGCTGCTGCAAGCCTGCCAGCTCGTCCCAGCTGCCTCCAAAGCCTGGCCTCCCCATCCTGTGAGGTGTACGGACGCTGCCCTCAGCTCCGATGCATGGCCGCCTGGCCCACGAGCAGCCCTCAGGGCATTGGGTGCCTGGGGGGCGGCCGCTGCTCTCTGGGTCCCTGGAACCCAGTGCAGGTGGCCCTGGACACTGGGCTACGTGAACAAGCGAAGGACAGGGTGGCAAGTGGGTCAGGATGGCTTGGCCAGGATGCTGAGCACGCTGTCCCGGCCCGAAGTTCCAGGGAACAGAAGCTGGCGGAAAAGCACTGTCCAGCACGGGGAAAATAGCTCCCCAATTATCTCTGCTAATTGCTCCGAGAAGAACGTCTAAATAGTGCGTGTCCTAATTACACCGGCGTTGTTGGAATTCACGGACCCCGGCGAGGGTGACCTTTCCCGACAGGGACTGCGGGGAGGGCAGGGCCAGGCCCGCCACAGTTGCAAATCGGTCTCTAACCCACAATTATTATTATTAGTCTATTTATACGGCTTCCACTCTCCTAGATGCCCCGTTTTAGATCCACACGCAGCTGCACCCGCAGCCTCACGAGGGAGAGGAGGGCGCACGTGGGCAGTGAGGCCCGAGCGGTCATCTCAGGAGCCTCGCCATCACAGGTGGGCGCCCCAGGCCAGCAGTTCACCGGCTCAGGCCCGGTCTGGGTTCACCGCGCCTGGACCAAGCCGCCTTCTGGTCCCCGTGGGCAGCGGGCCCAGGGACGGGTGTGGACGCCGCCGGGAGAGGGGCAGGGGCTGGGCGCCGTGCAGCAGACTGCCTCCTTCCAGCCGCTCTGGGGCAGTGGAGGGGCCAGGGCTCCCGGAGAGCCGGGCGGCCGCCCCCTCGTCCCTGTGGCCCCATCCATCAAGCGGGCCGGACCCCATGTCTCCCCCCAGCCCTCGCTTGGCAGGGCAGCAGGGTCACCTCAAGAGCGACATGGCTGGGTGAGTGGCAGCAACAGAGACTGAGAAGCTGGGCTCAGGGCGGCTGCTCCGCTTGCCGTGTGACGTGGGCACCTCGCCTCGCCTCTCTGGGCTGGACTTTCCTCAAGTGAAGTGGGGCACGCTGTCTGCATTCCCACCCCAGGGGCTGTCAGTGGGCTGAGGTGACAACACATGCCAGCACACTTGGCAGGCCCTGGGAGGAACAGGTCGGCCCAGCTGTCTGAACAACCAGAAAAACGAGACGCAAAAACACAAAGCAGTGCGTTCAGGTCCCCTGGGACACCAGGGAATGGGGCGGCGGTCCCCCGGAGACAGGCAGCAAGCCCCTCGAGAGGCTCTCTGGGTGCAGCGAGGGAGTGGCCCCGGCAGAGCCGGCGGCTCTCTGAGCTGAGAGTCTGGGGAGACCCAAGTGGCAGAGGGTGCAGGAGAGGGCCGCGCCTGCAGGAGAGACGGAGCGGAGGGCCCCTGAGTCCTCGGCAGAGCCCTGGCCAGCACACGAGTGCGAGAGATCACCTGAGACCCCGAAAAGCCACCCGCAAGGAAGACGGTGGGCCCCGCCCACACGGCCAAAGCGGGCCTGTGCCCACAGCCACTGTGGGCGAGCTCCGTAGTCATGGGGCTCAGGCTGCGGGCTGCCGGGGGGGGGGGGCGGCTCACCCTCAACCACCTGCTGCTCTGGTCCTGCTCACAAACCCAGATCAAGACTTGAAGGAAGTACAGTGTTTCCAAGTAATTACCTGCAGCCCTGAACAAGCTCAGGAAGAGTCACGGGAAGGTGAAAACACCCAGCCCCCAGCAGCAGAAGCTCACCGCGCCCGGCGCCCACCACGGATGACAGGCGCACAAAACCCGGGAGAACCCAGTTCCCGCTGGAGAGAAAGCCAGTGAACTGACACTGGCCCAGAACTGACACCGATGTGAGAGTCGGCAGACGACAGTAAACCAGTTATTACAACTTTATTCCACGTGTTCAAAAAGTTGAAGATTTAAAAGACACAAATAAGAGTGAAGTCGGACTTCTAAAGGCGAAGGTGACAGCACACGAGGTGCGAGTGTCCGGGGAGGGACTCAGGGCAGGTCAGAGAGCCTGGAAACTCAGCAGCAGACGCCACTCGGGATAGACAGGGAGGAGGAGGGCGGGAGTGGGCCGCGGGCCGCGCGGTCGCACCGAACACACCTGAGCCTGATGGAGGGGCCGGGACGCGTGTGCCGGCGGCTCCCGGTGACCCTGCCTCCTGGCCGTCGCGCCCGCACAGACCACTGCCCTAGAGCGTGGTTCACACGGGCAGCGAGATGATGGGCGGTGACTGTCCTGCTCTCACTCTCTGGTCCTGGCCTCTGATGGATCCAGACGCCATGCCATGACCCACCCACGTGACGAGGAACTGAGTGCTGCCCACACCCACGCGAGTGAACTCGGGAGCCGATCCCTCCCAGGAGGGACGTGAAGTGACCGCGGCTCTGGCCGACAGCCTGACCGCAGCCTGTGGGGGGCCACGAGGAGGGGCCGGGCCAAGCGCACTCGATTCCTGGCCTTTGGAAACTGCGCCCCTGAGCTGGGGGAACCTGTTATTCGGTGACAGATTACCAACGTAGGAGGATGGAGAAGAACACATGGAAAAAGTTACAGCCCAAAACTTCTGAAATGTGATAAAGATGATAAACTGGCAGACCCCAGAAGTTCAATGAACCCCAAGTACGAAAAACAGATGAGGAAAGGGACTCCAAAGTACATGGGAATCAAATTACTGGAAACCAGTAATAAAACATTTTAAAGCAGCCAGAGAAACAGACACGTGCGCAGAGGAGCGAGGAGGGCCGGCGGCAGATTTCCCACGGGAGAGGATGCAAGCCAGGCAGCGGTGGAACCACCGCCAAGCAAAACGCGCCAACCTACAGCTGTGCACCCGGTGGGAATGAAGACGCCTCCAGACACGCTGGACCTGAGGACGCCATCGTGAAGGAAGTCCTTCGCAGAGGAGGAAGATGAAGGTGGAAATACGGATGCACACGAATGAGTGAAGCGCGTCTCAGCCCTTCAAACAGATGAGGAGGTGGTGGCTGCGCATAAAACACATGAAAAAGTTAAAATACTGTTCAAATCTCTTTAAAAAGTAGTTGACTATTTAAACAAAAATGGTAACAGTGTATGATGAGGTTCACAAAACGTGTTTAAGTAAAACACGTTTCAAGGAGACGCCCGAGGCAGGGAGGAGGGAACCAGGAGGGGTAAAGCATAAGAGCCCGAGGTTCGCGCCGCCTCCGTGAAGGCGTTGCACCACTCGACGGCGACCGTTGTAGGACGGACACTAAGTCCCAACGCAATCTGCAGAGCACGATAGAGACACAGTCAACAAGTCAAAGGAGACACGTGGTTCCGTACAGATTGTTCAGCTCATCAAAAGAAGGCAGAAGAAGAGAGCGAAGGAGGGGACGGACTGGAAAGAAGTGACGGGGCGACGGGCAGGACCCCCATCAGGGAGGAGCCAGCTTAGATGTAAACGGGCTACAGAGCCCCGTGAAGAAGACGGAGGCAGTCAGACCAGACGCACACACGAGGCCCGACGGCGTGCCGCCCGTGAAAAAGAAAGAGAACGAACAGATACACCACAGTAACAGAAGCCAAGGCCGGGGTGGCCACAGGAACACCGCACAGAACAGACGTCAGAACAAAGAATGCTACCGAGGGCGAACGTCATTTCTAAACAAGAAAAGAGTTAATTTATACCCGAAATAAGAACCAGCAGAGATGCAGGAGGGAAGAGACAACTCCACAGTTACAGCTGGAGATTTCAGCAGCTCTCTGTCTGAGGATGAAACAAAAGAGAAAACCCACAAGGATACAGAAGACTTGACAGTACAGCCAGAAACAACCCTGACCGGACGCCTGGCGTGGACCCTAGCCGAATGCAAACGATTTTCAGGCACATTTACCTACATAGACAGCATTCTGGACCTTAAAACAAACCTCAACGTATTTAAAAGGATTCATGTTATACAAAGCATGTTCTCTGACCACAAAGAAGTTAAATCAGAAAAAAAGAACAGAAAGACATCTGGAAATTTCAAAGTATTTGTAAACTTCATAACATACTTCTAAATAGCCTGTGGGTCAAAGATGGAATCAAAAGGTAACAGTGCTTGCAGCAGAATGAAGACAAAAAACAAAGCATCAGAATTTGTGGGACACCACCAGAGCAGACCTTGGGGGGAATTTAAAGCACTGAACGTCTACATTAGAAAAGCAGAAAGAAGTTAAATCAAGACTTTAGCTTCCACCTTAAGAAACTAAAATAAGGGTCCATTAGACCCAAAGTAAGCACAAGAAAGAGAGCATTTCTGTAAAGATCAAACCAGAAATCAGTGAAATAGGAAACAGGAAAATATTAGGAAAAAATGAAACCAAAAGTGGTTTCTTTCAGAAGGTTAATAAAATTAATAAACTGGTCAGATCAATTAATTAATTAACTGACTAATTCCAACCACTTCTGAGACAAGCATCGCCACGACACCACGATCGGACAGTGCTGCTGCGAGGAAGTCACAGCCCAGTGGTGCTCGAGAAAACATGCAAGATTCTACACAAAGCAGGAGGGAAGCGACGCGTGTGCAATAACATGCAAGAAAGGTGCTGAGAGCGGGGCCCGCCCCTGGCGTGCAGGCTGGTTTGCCTTTAGAAAACCAAAGCGCTGCAACGTATTAACAAAGTGAAGAAGAAAATCTCTTCAGGTCGTCTCAATAGATGCAGACAAAGCAACCGACCAAGCCCAGCACGCATTCCTGAAAAAAATCCTCGGCGAACTGGGATGAGAGCAGAGCTCCCTGAGCACGTGAAGGGCGTCTCTGACTGACCCACAGCTGGCACCACACTCAGCGGCTTGAGGCTGAACGTGTCCCCTCTCACCACCTCTGTCCAGCGCTGTCCTGGAGATGCTAGCCAGGGAATAAGGCAGGAAGAGGAAAGCAAGCCGCCCAGCGTGGAAGGGCTGCACTCTCAGGTCACACCCCGTCTCTGCAGCGAAGCCGGCAGCACATTAGGAAGCTCCCAGAGTCAGTACGTGAGGTTAGCAGGCGCTCAGATAAAAGACGGCTACACAGCAACCAACTGTTCTTACCCACGAGCCACAAAGAGAAGTTAAAAGTAAGAAAAAACTTATAATGGCATCGAAACTTATAATGGCGGAGCACGTAGGGACGGTCTGGCGGACGGTGTGAGACACCTGTCCTGGAAACGAGCGCCTGCGGGAGAGACGCCGGGGCTGCAAGGCTCCGGCTGCTACAGGGCGGTTCTCCCCCAGGATCCGCCACTTCAGTGTATCCGAGTCAAAATCCCAGAGGCTCTCACTGTAGAAGGTGACAAGCTGAGTCTCACATTAACCCAGAAATGCCAAGAGCCTGGGCTGCCCCCAAGCGACTCTGGAGAAGAACAACGGTGAAGACCACTGGGGAGGGCAGTGCTGCACCCAGACGGCCAGTGGACGCGCCCCCACTGCGAGCACAGCCCCCCGCCACCTCCCAGGGGCCCCCTGGCCTCCTCTGCACAACCATGAGGCCTGGGAGACACACCACAGTGTTCAGGGCGGCTGTGCAGTGTGTTTCTGCCCGCAGAAGCACCACGCATCTCCGATACGGTGACCCTGCAGCCACGGCTCTCCCTCCAGGACAGATGAGGGCCTGGGCGGGATGGGGGCTCTCTCCTTGCTGCACCCAAGCTGCTTCCCGCCACTGCTGCCGGACCCCAATGCCAGATCCTACACTAGATCTGCAGTACGAGGATGGCGGGGCGGGTCCAGGCCCAGCCATAAGGAGCCCACAGTCCCGGGAGCACCGAGAACAGACGAGACAGGGCTGCCCGGCGGGGAGAGTGTGCGGGGTGGTCGGCCCGGGCTGCGGCCTCCGCCCTCGCCGGGTGTGGACGTGGACGCCACAGGGCTGCCCCCGTGAGCCTGGCCCCTCCAGGTGCAGTGAGTCGGGTCCCGGTGGTGCCCACGTGCCGACGCCATCGGTGGTGGTGCTTCTGTGCTGGGCGCAGGCTGCTGGCTCTGGGTTAAGAGTGTCCCTGTGACTGGCTGGACTTTCGGAAGGTTCACCTCTGCAGCCACACACAGCAGGGGCGGGCAGGGGTCTGCTGTCTGAGCGGGTCAGGGTACATCCAGCCGGGAAGTCTCCAGGGAGGTCCATCTCTGCAGCCACACACAGCAGGGGCGGGCAGGGGTCTGCTGTCTGAGCGGGTCAGGGTACATCCAGCCGGGAAGTCTCCAGGGAGGTCCATCTCTGCAGCCACACACAGCAGGGGCGGGCAGGGGTCTGCTGTCTGAGCGGGCTGGGGTGCATCCAGGAGACGCCTGCCCTCCTGCTGGCCTGAGCACCGGGGATCAGGGCGCCTCCGTCCCTCACAGTAAGAACCCACTTCCCTCCTGAGCTTCAGGCCAGTTGCTCTGATGGCACCTTGATTTCTGTCCAGTTCTCAGCCAACCAACAGGCCGGGCTGAAGAGAAGTGAATTCGGCTCAGCCTGACCTGTCCCCAGGCCTGGAGAGCGTGGGAGCCTCGGACAGACCTGACGCCAGCAGCGGTGAGCACGCGGCCAGAGTGGGGCTCACAGGCCTCTGGCTGCCGAGTGGCCGTCCCCAGAGGGACACTGCTTCCCAGTGGGGCTCCGTCCTCGTCTCAGGCACGTGATGGCCAGCGGGAGCTGGCGTGGCCCGCTTTGGGGATCCCCATCCCTGCTGGGGACTGCAGGTGTGCCCGGCACAGGTCGCGGGGAGCCAGGCCCGGGGGCATCCCGGGCCCCAGCCGTGTGCCCACTGCCCCGTCCCCCCAGCACCACGGCGTCTGCACGCTGCCTCGTCTTCCTCTCTGCCAGGCCTGAAGCCCTGATCACGAAAGCGAGCTTTCCTTCTTCCTTTTTAATTAGCGCTTGGTAACAACGCCGAGCTGCGAGTTTATGGCTTTGTAGATCTTGTGTTTTTGACACTAATTACTCACAAAGGCTTTTTAAGCTCCATTTCAACTCTGCAACTGCCACGCCAGTAATTAAGCAAGAGAGGAAGTGGCAACAGATTCCACCCCCGCCTGCCCACCTGAGCCCCGGGCTTCCGTGCGGCTGCAGCCCCCGCGGCCCTGGGGAGGCCCTAGCCTGCGAGGCCGGAGGAGATTCGCCGTCCAGTCATCCCTGCCTGGGGCCGGCTCTGCTCCCCACTCAGGAGCTAAATCACAGGTTCTCAAAGCAGGAAGGGAACCAGAAGTGGCTGTTTCCCTCGGCCCCCCAGGACTGGCCTGCCCCTCCTTGGGCTCCCGTTCCCACACGCCCCGCAGCAGGTCTTAGAGCCTCAGTGCGCGTCTCCTGGCCTCCAACCCACCCCCTCTCCTCCCTCGCTCTCCCTGCGAACAGGAGGGTCAGGAGCCGGGAGGGCAGAGCAGGGTGTGTGAGGGTTAAAAGGCTGCGTCCACCTCTGCCCTCCCTGTGTCTGAGGTCGGAAGCTGACTCGGGGGACAGAATGAGTTTGTTTGAACCCCAAGCTGGAGGCGCTGGGTGCTGGGGTGAGGCGGTTCCCTGCCTGCCAGTCTCTGTGCCCTGGAGCGCGCAGGCTCCACAGGGCGGCCAAGGGAGTGAGCCTCTTTGTTCGCCGTTGGGGCCGCACAGGAACCTCCAGGGACAATTCAAGGTCTTTTGCGGTCAGGGTGTGGCCACCTGCTAGCTGCCCACACCCCTCTGGCACTACAGGGAGGTGGGCCCTTCCCATTGGTTCCTGGGAGAACCTAGAGGTTCCCTCTGATGGGCGATAAATCCACCCAACAGGGGACCCTCTTCCCTCTCGTCTTCAGGATCCGGACAGAACTTGGCCTGCACAGCGGGCTGAGCTTGGGAGAGGGTCTGGGAGGCCCTTCTGAGGGCTGCAGCTCGGTGGCAGGCAGACTTGGCCGGCCTGCCTGCCTGCCTGCCTGCCTGTGCTGGGGGCTCCCTTAAACACAACTGGTTGGTCACAGTTTACCATTTTTTATTGCAGTTCTATTTTAAGGTGCAATTAAAACATCTCATGGCTAAAGTGCACGGTTCCTCCTGGGGTTTTTGCTGATATGGAATCAAAGCCAAAGGTGGGTGTGAAGACCTGGGCCACAGACTCGCTTCTAAAGCGGCAGGTTTGGTTAGGTCGGGCCTTCTTGGAGAGACGTCCAGGAACCCATTTTAGGAACAGCTGTGTCCTCACCCCAGCCCTGTCCCGTCCTGTCCCGTCCTGTCCCAGCGCGAACCAGCGTCTGAAACCTCCCTCCAGGCTCCGCACCCGCCAGTCCCAGGTACCGCCATCCTGTGGCCACGGGAGAGGGACCCAGGAGGTCTGGCTTTCGACAAGGACGGAGCACACACATGCAAAGGGACAGGTGTGACAGCGGTGAGCAAAGCCTGCGGCTGGAAGATTCACGCCAACTAGCGCGGTTTCACTGCGAAGGAAAAGGCAACGGGAAGAGCCACAACTTCGGATGCATCTGGCTGGTGTGGCTGAGCCACGGGCCACGGGCCACGCTCAAGTCCACGTCCTGTCAGGGTGCTGGGTGCACATGCTTCTGCGGGGGCCTGTGGCACTGCAGGCTCGCGCCCCTGCAGGACTTGGTCTGTGGTCCGACTGGACGTCAGTGGGGCTGGCGAGAGGCCACGAGGGTGAGAGCCAGTCCCCCAAAGAGCTTCCACGAGGCCCCGCGGAGGCAGGCGCTGGCGCAGGGGGCCTCGTGCCATGGGGGCTCCGGTCTGGCCAGGGGCCCATGCCTTCCCAACAGCGACCTTTCCCCGGATGCAGAGGAAGGGTTGGGTGACACGGGACACACGCTGGCCCTACTGCAGCTCCCTCCAGAGCCAGCAGGAGCCCCAGGCTGGCGCCAGGATGGGTCCTCCCAGGGGCTGGACAGCTGGGGGAGCCTGAGTGGTGCCCAGGCCCCGGGAGCAGGGGTGATGGGGGAGGACACAGCTGCGTGCCCTCTGCTGTGGGCTCTGGGACCTTCTCGACGCCAGGCATGTCCTCAGGGGCTCCGAGCTGACAACAGGTGACCGCCTCACTGCCCTTCCCCCAGCTCCGCAAAGGCTGGTGAGTTCCAGGCAGGTCAGGGCACAGAGGGGGCGGGTGCGCTCTGCCCTGGCTGGATGGCATCTCACCGCCAGCATGGGTGACGCCAAAGCTACCAAAGGAAGGCCCGCCAACCCCAGCAAGTCACTGGCACCCAGATGTCCTCCAGCGGCTGGGACCCCACAGAGCGTCCGGCAGAGGACAAGCACCAGCCAGTGACTGCCTGTGTCTGGCGGATCATCTGAGCCCAGAGCCCCCAAGTCAAAGAGGCAGCTGGAAGCAGCAGGGCCGAGCCCCCAGCCCCCGCTCCGGCCTCGGCCTTGGGAAGGAGACGCTGTGTACTCACCGCACGCGTCGCGGTCCCGCCCCACCTCGTCCCCCGGGCACGGCTTCCCTGCCCCCAGCTCCCGCCTCAGACAACGACAGCAAAAGGGAGGAAGTGCTTCATTCTCTGCAAAAGATGCTCCGACTGATGCCATTTGCGTGTGCAGAACGTGTGAAGTGCACTTTCCGTTTCATCAGCACCTCAGCCTGCGCGAGGCTGCTCCCTGCTCTCAGCCCCGCTCACGGGGTTTGAATTGTATCACGGGATTTTCCTCATCTTGCGGCCGGAGATTTTGCGTCCTGCTGATAGCTCTGCATTTTCACTGACCACGTTCACTCACAAAAGGAAATTTCAAAACATATTCTGCAGTCGATTTGCTCCTTGGCCCCGAGAATGCAATACAAATAATCTCCTCCCACCCGGCAGGTACCTTTCTGTGATTTAATTTCGGAAATGACTTTTTAAAGGTCCCAAGGCTGCTTTCTGTCCTGGGAAAGAGAAATCACTCTCTTTGGGGCTGTTTGAAGGCCACGTACCTTCCTGACTTCGCCTGCCTTTTCCGTTGAGTAAGCAGCGACTTTCTCTCGGGACACAAGGGCACACCGACGCGTGCCGGGCTGCCGGAGCCGTTCTGTCTGGAGAAGCAGGCCGGGTGGCCAGCGCCGGCAGAGGCTGTGCGTGGCGGGGCCCGGGGACCTGCAGCGGTGGGGGGTGACCCTGCAGATCTGGTTGTCCAGGGAGCTTTGGGGAAGTGGGTAGGGGCATCTCTGACTCCACGTCACAAGGGGCCGCCCTGTGCAGAGCACACTGGAGGGTTCTGGGATCCGACACTCAGTCCTGGGCCGCGCTGAGCCCCCTCCCAGCAGCCCCACAGGCCCCTCCCTGAGAGCGGGAAGGTGAAGCAAAATTTGCTCCCACGACAGACCCTCCTGAGCCGGCCCAGAGACGGGGCACGCGTGATCCCTGCTGGAGGCCCGGGCCACGCCGCACACAAGGGCTCACACCCACGTAAGTACTGCGTCCATGTGGGGCTGCATCTGCCCAGCACCGCGGGCCATTCGTGCAGGTAAATCACTCACAGGTGCCAAGCTGTTGGCAGCGCAACCCCGCGCAGGAGAGTGGCACAGGTGCCCCTCGTCACAGGGACTCCCTCGTTTAAGGACCATGTGAGGCCGGTGGAGAGGGGGAGGCTACCCATCGTGAGAGCTCTGCTATTCTGCGCAAACATACCTTGGTCCCGTTACCCAAGTCCCCCTACTCTGGAACATCTGTGGACAGTGACCTCCCTCCTCCCCACCTCCCAGGATAGACCCCCAGCTGCTCCAGGAAATGGCCAGGGTGTCTGTGTTCCTGAAGCAGAGGCTTCTCAGGCTGGCAGGGCCAGCAGGAGCACCGAGGACGACCTCTCACTGGGTCCCAGTGCACAGATCATGGACACCCTGCAGGCACGCAGCCCGACTCCACCGCATCCCTGCCAGCGGGGAGAGTGTTGCTGGAGCCTGGGTGTCTCTGGGGCCCACCTTGTCGATGGAAGATGCCCGCACATGGTGAGCTGTCGCCCCTGCAAACCCCCCGAACCAGCACCACAGTCAGATATGACCAGAGCCAGAGGTGAGAGCTTTCAAGGGGCTCGGGGGTCAGATCACTGACCTGAAAACTTGGAAGAGATGGACAAATTACCAACCCAAACTAGACCAGCGCGGAGAGCCAGGACTAAAGCCAGGCGGACGTGCACTGAGCAAAGCCCAGGACGGTGTCCCGCAGAGCTCAGTGCTCCCAGGGGCCCGAACCCCCCACACCCCAGGACACGGCACAGAGGACCCTCTTCACAAAGCCTGAGAGCCCTCGGCGACCGGCATGGAGGCGGGAGAGGCCACACTGCTGCCACTGGGTGCCAGGGACGCGGCGCGCAGGGACAGAGCTGGACAGCCAGGCGGACACCTGGAGGTGCCCCCAGACCTGCTCTATGTGGAGGCGACTCGAGAGGCCGCGCCCCACACACCCGTCTGTCCGTCCTTTCACGCACTTGTCTGACCGGGGCTGGAGGGCGGCACCCCCACTCCTGGGGCTTGTGCTGTGTGTGGACGGTCCCATGTCCTTGGGCTGGGAGGGCCTCGCAGGGGTTGGGGGCAGGGGTCCTTGGCTCCCCCATCCTGGCCCAGAGAATGACATTTGAGAGCGGTCAGTGACATTACATGATTTAAAAGTTAATTAAACTGAGTGGTATAATGTCTAACAGCCCCAAGTGTTTATTTCCAAAGAGCATTTGGAAGGGAAGGGAATCTAATAAAAAGCTTTGTGAGGCACAGCGTTAGGAAGTAATCACGGCGCTCAATCACCGGTGTCTGCGGTGGGCTCCCAGTGACTCTGGCACGGCTCCTGGCCTGTCACCGCACAGGGACACGGAGGAGGCAGGAGTGGGGCTGGGGTCCCAGCGCTGCGGGTCCCCGCCCCCCAGAGGGAGCGCCCCCAGAGGCGGGATTCCTTCCAGTCCACACGTGCGCCCACCCACTTGCCCCGCCCGCCAGCCAGCCACATGCACCAAGCACCTGCCAGATCCCAGAACTCAGGCGGGAGCAAAGCCAGCACGGCGACCTTGGCGGGGAGAGGCAGGGCCCTCAAGGCGCAGGGAGACCCAGCCCGGGGGAAGCAGTACTGGGGCTGAGACTCCAAGGATGTGTGGGGTCCAAGGGGCAAATGGGCGGGGGGACCCCAGGCACATGGAGGTCCGGTGATAGAAGGGACCCTGGCTTTGTCCAGATTGCCACCTTCTGCTAATGGTGGGGACACTGCTTTTGCTATGCCCTGGTGGGTGCCCACCACTCACAAGGCCACTTCGTCACCAAGGCTCCAGCATGTCCTGTTGTCCCTGGATGAGCAGCAGCAGTGGGCAGACTGGCCCCCTGGAAGCTGGGCCTGGGACTGAGCGGGGCACCGCTGCGGGGGTGGCGGCTGTGGCGGCCTCGGGATTCTGGGAAGGAGGGTGGAGAGGCCTGGGGGCAAGAGCACAGCGGTGGCCAGTATCCGCTGGACAAATGTCCACAAAGGTCTCCCGCTCTGTGTGTCGTGGGCTCCCACGGGATCCAGTGGGGAGCATGTGGCAGGCGCCCAGGGGCTCTGGGGCCCCAGTATTTCTGGCCAAGCAGAGAGGGTCTCCTTCTTCCTGAGGTCCTGGGTCCCTGCCATCCAGGCCAACTGCGGCGGCCAGGCGGGGACCGGTGCAGAGCCCTGGGCTGGCCTGCCTCCTGCATTGTGGCTGAGTAGGGAGGTGTGGCTGCCCTGGGTTCCTGGCTTGGCCACCTGGGAAAGTCTGCCCAGCGCTGGCCCCAAGCCCAACCCCTAATTCATCAGGGTGACAAACGGCCTTTCCCGGCCTTCCTCACTGGCTCCCACGGGGCGAGCTGCCACTGTCCACGATGGATGGCACTAGTGGTCAAGTGTAATTACCAGCTCAGTTCCTGCGCACCAGCCCATTCATCCACCTGGTCCGCTGGCCGGCAGAGGCCTTGGTCCCTTATCAGCGGGAAGCCACACAGCCCCTCCGTGCCCACTCAGGCCTCCACGTTCTCACGGCTCGACACCTCTGAGGAGGGGCGGCCCTGCGAGGTGGTTCTGCGCCCACAGGAGGGGGCCCTGACTGCCCAGGGTCAGAGGGTGCGCTGCCCACCATCCCGCCCCGCGGGGCCCCGCCCTCTGCCAGCCACAGCTCCGTGGGCACCTCCGTGCGCAGCGGCATGTTAATAAGGAGGCTCTGGGGGCTCCCGCTCCGGGCACCTCAACTCTTCACAGCAGATACGACGGGATGGAGACACGGACAAGCTCTAACTCCTGCCCAACGGCACGGCCCACGGGCAGGTCCCAGACCCTGCAGGTCCGCACAGAACCTGTTCCTGAGGCGCCTCCAGAGGCAGGCGGCCCGGGCCAAGGCCAGGCCGGCTGGAGGGGCCTGCCCTGCCCACACCCCTCCCCCAAAGGGTGTGGCGTTCTCTCAGCGGAAATCACCAGAGGGAACCACGGTGAGCAGCGACGCCAGGCAACACCCAGAAAAGGCCCGCTGCCCTGCTTCGGCACCCGGCAGGCAGAGGGGGTGAGGCTGAGACCCACCCTCCCCTGCGCCTGCAGGACACCATCAGGGCCTGGCTGACAAGCTGAGGACCATCTCCTTGCCCTGTGGGCACGCGAGACCCAGGATGATCTGTCTCTGGAGCAACGAGGACTTGTCCCCAACCCCGCTGTCCTCTCCCAGGGTGGCCAGGGGACCCACTGCTCAGATGTCCTGCCCCTGCTTCCAGTCACCACCCTACCCCCTCGCCCACGTGTCTCCAACAAGCACCTCCCGAGTGTGCAAAGGAGCACCCTCCCCTGTGGAGAGCTCCCGGCAACCCCTGGGCAAGTGCACAGGGCAGCTGGGCCCCAGGACCCCCGGGGACTCCCTTCTCCAACAAGGTCCCAGCGGCCACGACTTCTCCAGCATCAGCGGTGCCAGGGTTCTGCCTTCACCTCCTCGAGTCGCTTAACAAGTCTCCATACCGGACGAGACAACTGAGGGGACAGGCGTGCGGCGGCCCTCGGGACACCCCCTGGGGGGGGCAGCCCAGGACGGTGGGCACCACGCCCTGCGTGCCTGGAGGGGCTGAGCCCTGGCCAATGGACACACCCTATCCTGCACAAATGCCGGGTCTCAAACAGGCTCCCCACGTGAGCAGGATGGGCCACGCCGCTGGGTGCCACCTGGGCCTCTGCCTGCCTGGATGCTGCCCGGGAGGGAAGGGGAGGCAGAGGCCCAGCCACCAGGAGGAAGAGTGGGAAGGGAGTGCAGGGGACAGAGGATGCGCTGCGGGGTGGGTGACGAGGCCAGGGGACACCCCGTCCCAGGACACTGACGCCTGGTCAGAGGAGCTCGCTCAGCACCCCGCACCGACCCTGGCCAGCCCTGCCTTCCAGCCAGTCAGTCCAGGGATGCAGGGGAGTCCGGGACCTGCAGGCCTCGGTCTGGGGCCAGGCTCCCTCCTCCTGCCCCTCACCGGGCAGGAGCCGGGGCATGTCTGTGCTGGACCTGGATGCCTGGCAGAGCCCCCACCTCCTCCCTTGCACACGTTAATTATGAGAGTAAACAACGGTGTTTTGAAAAATGCATGTTCCTATGTGATTGCTTTTTTTTAATTGGTCGGTTTAACATTTGAAATTTGATTTAATTTCAACTTGATTTTCCTCACCACGGGGTCAGGCTGAGAGCCGGGAAAATCACAGCCGGTGCTTCCATCGTGAACAGCGGGGGTCCTGGATCACGCGCGCCGGCCCCTGGGCACCCGGCTGTGCCACCACAGCCCCACTTCCCACTGAAGGGGGAGGTCGCGGGGATCTGTCCCTGCAGCCTCCCCCCCCCCCCCCGGCGCCAGCCTCCAGGGGACCTGGGCTCACCCACCAGCCGACTTAGGGCGGCTCCGGGCGGTCTGAGTGTGGCGCCCTGAGGTTCCAGGCCCTCCCTGTGGCAGGTGTGGTGGGATTCAGAAGCGACAGACTCGTGTGTGGCGATGGCCTGGCGGCCCAGGTGTCACCTCTGGGAGCTCAGGCATAGGATTCGGGCGCTGCGGGGCGTGTGCAGGGATGGGATGATGCGCTCCCCAAGGCCGCAGCCTGGCCCCAAGCCCTCTGAGCCTCTGTCCCCTCGTGTGGAACAGGGACAGTGCCCTCAAAGCTCGCTGGGTGGGCAGGTGAGAAACACGCCCACAGAGCCTCATGCTCGGTCAGCCAGGCATGCGCTCAGGGCAGGCCCATCACAGTGGGCGGGCCGCCAACCCCCTCAGTTCCCCCACCACCCCCGGGGCGACAAGCAGGCCCCCTTCCCTCCCTGTAGCTCTGACAGCCCTGGACACAGGCCCTGGACAGAGGTGCCACGCCTCACTCTAGTGTCCCTGCCTCTGTGTGCACTGGCCCCCCACCGAGCCCCCCAGCCCTCGAGGCCCGACTTGGTGGCTGTGCCTTCTGTGAATCATCCTGCCAGTCGCCCGGAATCCCCTGGAGTCGCCAGAGCCCCAGGGCAGGGCCGCTCGACCTCAGTGTCCGGATGTCTGGGAGACCACCTGCTGGTGGGGGAGCTGTCCTAGACACGGCAGAACGTGGCAGCGTCCCTGGCCTCCACCCACTCGACGCCAGCTGCTCTGCCCCCACTGCCACAACCCAAACCGCTTCCTGACACCGCCAAGTGCCCCTGCAGGCTAGCCCATCTCTGGGGGAGGACCACTGCCCTGGACTCAAAGTACGTTCAGGATGCAGCCCCCGCCCCGCCCCTCACCCCCACTGTCGGAGGGAGCTCGGCGGGGACCCTGCGACCCTGCGGCCCTACGGCCAGGGGCTGCGTGTCCTGCCCCGGGGCTCTGCACCTGCAGGGGCACAGGCCCTGGCCAGGCCACCCCCCGGCTGTGAGTTTCCTCACCTTCCCGAACGTCAGAAAGCTTATCTGGGCGACAAACGAGGCGAGCCACGTCGCAGGCCTCCTGGGGAGCCACTGCACCAGCCTCTCAGGTTTCTGAGTGGCCGTCGTCTGTGGACACCGCCTGCCAGGTCTGTCGTTTACTTAATGTCTCTCTTTAAATCAACTGTTGTCATCAACTGAGACAGACTGGGCTTGCAAGGAAGCTTTCCATCACTGCTGTAACGTGGAGACAAACATGCTCGCTACAAACAGAGCCATCATGAAAACGACTCAACAGAAACCAAACAGTGGCACCGAGCCCTCGTCTGCATCTGAGGGGCCGAGCCAGAGGCCACACCAGCACCAGGCAGTGCGCATCCTGGGTGAACAGACGCAGGGATGGGGACACGTTTCCCTCGTGCTGCAACAGGGAGCGCCCGGCACCGGCGGCAGTCCCCACACTCCCCCACCGTGGAGGAAAGGCGGCTGGAGGAGGAGTCAAGGCACCCAGAGCCCGGCCAGCCTGGCGATGCCTGCCAGAGCGTTACCACTGTTACCACCATGGGTGCCAGCAGGAGGCGGGGAGGGGGAGAGCAGAGCCCACCTGGAGCAACAAAGGTGAGGGCAGCCAGTGGCCGCGCTGTGCCGAGCTCCAACCCCAGCCTCCGCGTGGCTGCTGCCAGTTTGGGGGATGGGCTGGCCGGCTTGGGGGCCAGAGCTGGGTGTCACCGGCCCTGTGGAGCCCTCCCCTGTCCTGGGCAGGTCCTCCAGGCAAGAGGACAACTCAGGGCTCAGCCCCAGCACACGGAGGCCCAGAAGCAGCGCTTCTTCCCCTGTGCCAGGTGTGGGCGGAGCAGGCGCCTGGCCACCCTCCTCCAGCCTCCTCACCGCTGCCTGGCCAGACCCGGACAAGTGTGTCCCCTTCCCAGTTCACAGATGAGAGACTCAGGCCTGGAGAGACTGGCCCCTCCTGGGCCCCTCCTGGGTCCCTGTCCCGGCTGTGATCTCGCCCACTCTGCCAACCTGCTCCCCGACGACCCCGCAGGACTGTGCACTTGGATGGGCTGGTTCAGGCCCCCGGGGCCGCAGGGAGAGAAGGACCACGAGGAGGCCTGAGCAGCTCAGCCCTGGTGGAGCCCAGATGCGGGGCTGGAGCCAGGACCCCAGGAAGGACTCTGGAGGCCCGAAGATGAGGGGAGGGGGCTGCAGGGGCCGCGGTGGTCCTGACCCTGGGTGTCAGGCTCTGGGTGGGCCCTGGGCACCTGACTATCTTCTCAAAGACCACATGAAATGACTCCTTAGCTTGGGAAGTGGCTGTGGTCACCTGGCAAGCAGACCCCCAGCCCCATCCTAGAACAGGGGCCAGCCAAACCCCCCGGCCGTACTGCAAGTGCAGCTTTACAGCACAGCCGCAGCCGGGGTCCAGGGCGCCCGCGCTGCTCGGGCACGACACGGGCAAGGCTGGGCAGCTGTGACACAGGCCGCCTCCTTCAATGAGCCCCTGGACCCCGGTGGGTCCTGTGAGGACGGATGGCTGCGTGGTGGATCTGCCAGGGGGTCTCTGCCCCTCCTTGGTGGGTGTCTGTGCCCTGTAAACCGTGTTCACAGGCCCCATGTTGCAGGGTTGCAGGGCGAGAGGTGGGACAGGCACCGACAACCACAAGCAGGACCTCGTGGAAGACAGAGCCCACCTGAGACCCAGACCAGGGGCCCTGATGCGGTCCCTCCGCCGGTGACGGCGCACCTGCTTCCCGTCTGCCAAACGGGGGTCAGAGGCCGGGGCTCGCTGCGCTGGGGGGACGGGCTCCTCTGTGAGGCCAAGGGCAGGGGCGTGACCAGCCAGGCTTGAGGGAGGGCCTCCCCACCATGGCCCACGGCCCCTGCTGACCACGGCTGGCCCGTGGGGGGCGAGCGTGGCGTAAATGGGAGACTCCCCTCCACGGAGCCAGCAGCCCCCCCTCCAGACAGTGGTCCGGGGTCAGAGTCAGAGCGCGTCGTCCCAGGGTCCCGGGCGTCCCTCTGGGACCCTAGCTCCCCCCGGGGGCCCCGCACGGCGTCCTGCCCCTCGGACCACAGCTGCGCCCCCTGGCCGGAGGCCGGAGGCCGTAGGCCGGCAAGGCCTCAGGACGCCTGCCCGCTCCACCCCCACACTCCCCTCGGGCTCCCTGGGAAGAACTGCTTTAACACCCCTGACAGCAGCAGCCGGAGCGGGGGCCGGACAGGAGCATGAGCCTCTACGGCGCAGGGGGGACTGCGAGCCTGAGGGCGGGGCTCGGTGTGAGCACCGCCGCTGCCGCAGCCGGGGGTCTTGGTAACCAGAGGCTGTTCACACAAGCTCCCGGAGGAACGCCTTCCACAAACTTTGATGTGAACTAATTAAGTTTGCACAGTTAATCAGGACAGGCCGCCTCTGAGACTCGGATTCCCACACCCAGGGCCGCCGCGGCCGACGAGCCGCTGCCCCCGCACTCAGCCCTCCTCCCGACGTGCTGGGCCCGGGCTGCTGCCTGCACGTTGGGGCCCCGGCCCCCGGGAAGAGCAGACGGTCCCGCGCTGGGGGTCCTGGTAGCTCCGTGAGCTGGACAAGGCCTCTAGTGACTCCCTAGGCCTGGGGACCGCGGTCCAGCCCTGCAATGGAAGGCGCCAGCCCAGGGTCCACATGGGCTGGCAGAGGCGCCTGTGGACTGGCAGGCCCTCTCCAGGCCGATGGTGCCTGAACCAGGTGGCCCTGTGACCAGGGAAGCAGCTAGTACGAGGGTCCTTGGAGCCAAACTCCGGGTGAGGTGGGGCTGCCCCTCAGACATGGGCCTTGGCTGGGCCAGGAGCCAGGCCCGGGCGTGTGAGCATGGATGTCCTGGGGCCGGTGCAGCAGGTCCCCAGGCTCCCTGCCTCCCAGGGACCCCTGGCCCGAAGGAATCCTAGCTTTTGTTTTAAGGCTTTTCCGAGCACCCAGTGCTAGCTGAGGCCTGGACCACGCCCTACCAGGAACAGAGTGCACTCAGGGACATGAGGGCAGTCTCCACCCTCCAGAAGCTTCCGCCCGGGAAGGCAGGCAGGGCAGGGAAAGAGGTGGGTGAGGACCGCGCAGCCCATCCCACAGGGGCCCTCCGAGGGGCGTGCTGAGGGGCTCCAGGGCCAGGCCTGGGTGAGGCAAGCAGGACGCGCTGACCTGCTGACACCAGGGGTGGGGGTCAGGGACACAGCAGGGCGGCAGGTGAGGCCCGGTCACTCAGCTCTCAGAACACAGGCCACCAAGCAGGTGTTGCCCCACCTGCCTGACACGAGTTAGGGTTCACCAGCACTGCTGCGCTCGGCGGCCCAGGGCGTGGGGGTCGGGGGCAGGGAGGCGCCCGCGGCAGTCACAGCCCCGAGCTGGGAGCCTCTGCCAGGTGGGAGCAGGGGAGGGCGTCCTGTTCCCACGCCTACAGCCAGGTCCCTGGCCTGGAGTCCCAGCTGGAGCCGCCTGTGTTTCTGGGCCTGCGTTACGGCCACACTCCCAGAAGAATCCCGACAGCATTTGCAGAACTGAGAGGAAGCAACACGGCCTGTGAGGTGTGTTCCCTCATCCCCTGCCCCCAGGGCCTCGCCACTTCTGAGGAGGAGGGAGGCCTGTGACCTCCACCCAGGGACCCCACTTCCTACACACCGACGCTCTGATGGGTTTTCTCCAGTTACTTTTAACAACTGGGAAGCCGCAAACGCCTGCCGGCCTGGATCTGGCCGACAGGGAAGGGAGGGGGCGGCGAGGGCCACTCAGGGCCCTCGGGCACCCCCAGCAGGGCCTGGGCCTGCCTGCGCCTGGTGCTCCGTGAACACACCCCCACATGCACTGCCCACCCCCACCTCAGCCCCGCCACGAGGAAGGTTTTGAAGAGGGTTTGCAGCTGTAAATGTGGGGCCAGGGTGAGGCTCACGGACTGCATGCCCCACTCACCACCTCCCCAAATTCACTTCTGTTCAGCACTTCCAAAGGACAAATTAAGCCCTCAACTCTCTTTTCTTAAAAACCCCTTAAAAGTCCACACTGCTCTCAGGATGAAGAGCCAACACCGCCCTAGCCTTCCAGGCCAGGCCCTCCCCAGCCTTCCCTCAGACCTGGCTCCTCCCCAGTCCTGGCGTTCAGCTCCATGGCCTTGCTTCAGCTCTCAGGATGCCCATGCCTCCATGACCGCAGGGCCTTTGCACAAGATGCTGGAATTGAAACCAGCTCTTCCCACTGCACTGTGTTGCCTCACATTGCCGGGGCCCCTCCGACCTCTGGAAGGAGATTGTTCATTTTCTTGGGAAGAGCCTGCCACATGGTCCAATCGTGGTTTCACTCATTACTGCCAAGAAGTCTTCAGCCTCCTGCCAAACACCTCCAGTGACCACCACTCACTCTACACCATGCTGGCCGGTTCTTTCCCCATCTTTGTGAATTTTCATCCCAGTGTCGGCAAGTCTCTCCTTACCATGAGCTGAGGGCCGGGTCCTGGGGCCCCCAGCCAGCCAACCCTACCTCCAGACCCCTCACACGAGCCAACCCTCCTCGCAGAAGGGCCCAGCAGACACAGGAAGCAGCGGCTCTGGCCGTGGTGTCCTCTGGATAAACACATGCCCGGCCTCTCAGCCTCGTCCCGGGAGGCAGGTGTGTCTGCGCAGCTGGGACCAGGGCCAGGGCACACTCTGCATCACTCCTCAGACACTCAGAGATGCTGCAATGCCAGGGCCTGCCTGGCGGAGGAAGTGAGAGGTTCTGATGTGAGCATGCATTCAGAGCAGCTCCATCTGGCATTCCGGGGACCCAGAAAAGGTAAATTCAAATTAAAGTGTCGGCCTAGACCTCACTGTTCCAGCAGGAGACTGGAAGGCCCCCCAAGTCGGCTTCTTTATACACGAGCCTGTGAACGGCCCCGCCTGCCTGTTGGGGGGAAGCCAAGGAGAAAGGCCGCGCGGCGGGGCCGGGCCTCCCAGGTGGAGCCCGTCAGCTCTCCCCCGCACGCACGACGGCACCTGCTCACCTGCACTGCACCCTAGGCTCTACCAAAGCGGAGCTGGGACTTAAACCCAGGGCTGGCTTGACCCAGCTGGCCATGTCCACCTTGGGGTGGGGCTAGTGGGCTGGCAGGAGAGCCAAGGGACTCGCCGTCCTCAGTGAACGGACCTGCCAGCAGCCACCAGGCGGAGCAGGCCCATCCAGCCCACTCACCTGCCTGGAGCCCCGCAAGCCGCCGCCACCGTGTGCCCGGAAGTCACCCTCACCCGCCTGCTTCTCGGCCCCATCACGCTGGAACTCTGCTCAATTCCAAGACGCCACCAGAGCCAAGAGCATGTCAGAGAGTGGCCAGCGCCGGGCCTCCCACTTGCTGCGGGTCCCACGGGGTTGAGCAGCCGCTGTGGGGACACGGGTGCCTGCGGACCCGCCCTCCTCCCGTCTCCTTGTGGGGGTCATCTCAGCTCACGTGCACACGACGGGGCCACCCTCATCGGTCACTTCTCCCAACTCCTGACCTCCGTCACGCTGTGGACCCCACACCAGGGTCTCAGAACAGACGGCAGGATGGAGGGGGGAGGGACCTCCCGGCCCCCGCCTTAGTGAGGGGTGGTCCTGGCTTCAGACCAGCCCATCTCCTGACATGAAGACCCCAGTGTGTGTGTGACACTTCCAGGAAGCTGCCTACCAAGGACGCGGCCCTGGGGGCCGGTCCTCCACCAGCTCCACGAGGGGCTGCCTCCTCCCTGCCTGCTGCCCGGCCCCGGCTGGTCGGCCCCACAGCATCCCTGCCTCAGGCCCTCTGCTCTCAGGTCGCCCCCACGGAGCCTCGGTCCCGACTCTCCACTGTGCAGGAAGGGGAAATAAGCTGAACACAGGCCCTCCAGTTCCAACCCAGAGCCGGGAGCGCAAGGCGAGAAGCCGCGGTCAGCGCCCCAGAAGCTCGCGCCCGGGGCTGTTTCTGAAGGATGCCCCTGCTCCTCCGAGCCCGCCCGCTCCTGCCGAGCACTGTTGCCGTGGAAACCGGCAGGCGCCCCTCGTGCCACAGCTGCTGGGCTCAGCCCTGTGCCAGCAGGACAAGGCCTTGGGCACCAGGGCCACACAGACACCACCTACCATGGCTCGAGCTGACGAGGCCTCGCCCGCGGTCCTGCCCAGCTCCACCCCTGGGGACCGGGCAGCTCTCTCCAGGGAGGCACTGGGGTGTAGGGCAGAGCACCCCTGAAAGGGCCCCTCCCACAGCCCTTTCTGCCTCCGCTGCCCCACGGTTCCTCCTGAAGCCACCTCTGCAGTGGGCAGCCTTCTCGGTTGTGACCTCCCTGTCCAGCTAGTGCAGGAGGCTGGTGGCCTGTGTCCATCAGGCAGGACGCCTGAGAGCAGGGGTTTAACGGGGCACCTGGTGCCAGTGTGGGGCCCACAACGGAGTGGGGCCTGGAAGCCAGGATGGTGGGGGGGGCCTGCCCTGAGTGGTGAGCGCTCGGTGGGGGAGCAGGGGGCCCAGGGCTCTGCGTGTTCACAGGCTGCTTTAAGGAAAGAGCAGGCAGCTGGAGACTCGCACCCACAGGCAGCAGAGCTCAGCCCATGTCTGGATGTCCCAGTGGACAGCCAGGCCTGTGGCAGGGCCCACCTGGGAGGGGAGCAGGGGACACGCATGGGCGCCTGCACGCCAAGCCCATTCCAGGCAGGCAGCAGGGCCACAGGCAAGCCGGGCACACCCGGGGACCTCAGCCTGGGCCTCTGCCCCCCGACAACTAGACGACCTCAGGCCAGGCCCTGCCCTGCTGGTCCCCAGGCCCCAAAGCAGGGATGTGCTGGAAGGAGCAATGAGGGGCCAGAACCTCAGGTATGCGGGAGCCCAGGACCGCCCTCTGCAGTCCAGCACCTCCCGGGGCCCTGTAGGGTGGGAAAAGATTCCAGAAGGCGGGACGAGGGAACGTGACCCTCCCATGGCTCTGCCGTCTGTCTAAGCGGGGGAAGCTCCGGGTGCGACACGATGGGGCTGTCGCGAGGCCTAGGGGAGACCCGGTCCTCCACGGGCAGGAGGACAGCTCGGAATCTCCCAGCTGCCTTCCTGACACCTGCACTTCGCAGCCTTGGAGACACCACGTGGGACCCCTCGCAGGCTGCACAGCACCCCGTCCCACGTGGGGACCTCACCCCACTGCTCCCCACCTGGTATCCCGATTTCTCAGGAGCAGGTGCCCGTGGGGAGCCCCGGAGGTGCACTGAGCTGAGCATGACCAGCCGGAGGCAGACCGGGCACACATACATGTACGGGCGCTGGGGACCCCGGCAGCACACGGACAGAACTGAGGCTCACAGCAGTGGAGCCACGTGAAGGTCCCACGGCTCAGAGGAGGCAGGGGACAGTCACACCTTGGTAGCTCTGGCCCCAAGCCCAGGGCCTTCCCACAACCTGACAGGGGCCGTCTTTGCAGCAACGTCCCAACAGTCACCACCACCCAGTAGACACTCCCACGTCCTGCGGATGGCCACCCCACTGCCCACTCCAGGCCACAAGAGACGCAGAGTGGCCGGGGACCGGGTGGTGGCATGGTCAGCCTCAGAAGCAGACGCACCGCCCAGGACAGCGCACAGCAGCTGTGAGCAGGAGCCCACTGGGGGCCGGCTCTCCGGCCTGGTGCCCCCGGCTCCTGACGCCTCTGCCGCTCCTGGGCTCTTGGGAACCTGCCGCCCACCCTGGGCCTGGGGTCGGGCTCTCACAGGACCAGCTCCTGCCCAGGCACTGGGAGTGGCCTGGTCCTTCAGACAGACTCTCGCTGGGGCCAGGCTGGGAAGGTACAGGAAACCAGGACGGCTTCTGCTCCTCAGGGAGGCCGGCCCTGAGTCAGGCTGCGGGGCACAAGCGGAAGGAAGCAGCACTGGGGAGAGAAGCGGTGTGGGCGGCGCGGCTTGCTGGGGACACAGGCCGATTCCAGCTCCACGCCTGCTGCCGAGTGGCCTGCGGGCTAAGGTGAGGCTACAAACTTGAGCGGCGGAAGAAGTTTTCAAAGCTGTTAACAGCAGCTTTAGTCCTAATCGCTGAGACCTGAAGCAACCGAGATGCGCTTCAGTGGGCCACTCAGGAAACAGAACATTGCTCAGGGCAAAAGAGAAATGAACTATCCAGTCAAGAAAAGACGCATGTAAATTACTAAGTGGAAGAGGCCGATCCGAGAGGCTGCAGACGTGTGGCGCCACAGCATCCAGGGAAGGGGGCCCGGGGCTGGTGAAAGGCCGGGGCTGCCAGGCAAGGCGGGAGCACAGGGGGTTCAGCCCGTGCCGCTCTCCTGCAGGACACGACAGCTCCAATTTGTCAAAACCCACAGAACCGTGCACCACACGGCGTGAACCACAGATTTCACGGTTAATAACAACGCAGAAGCACTGGTCCATTAGTTCCAACAAAGACACCCCGTGTGGAGGGCCCAGGGACGCAGCTCTGCCCCCGCCTCCCCTCCACGCCCACACATGCGCGGTGGGCTCCGGGGCAGGTGTGTGGGGCAGGTGCTACCGCCACCCCCCGTCCCAGCCCCACAGCCTCTATGGACTCCGGCCCAGGGCCCCATCAGTGTCCCAGAGAGCAGGGCAGTGCTGGGGCCTCTCCAGGCTGGTGTCTGCGACACGGGCGATGAGACTTCAGGAAGGTGCTCAGGCCTGGGGGGACCTCTCGACACAGCGGCACGTCTATTCCAGTTACAAATCTGGGCACTGGACAGAGAGGGCGCCCGCCTGAATACCAGTGGTCAGCAGGGGCCAGAGACGGGCTCAGAGCTGCAGCTCAGCACAGCGGACGGCAGAGCTGGGGTTGGGGGCTCACACGAGCCAGACACCCCCACAGACCGGTCCTGTGGGTGAAGGCGTGTGCCCATGGCCCCAGGGAGGGACACAAAGACAACAGCCCTCACCGCAGTGGGAGCCTCATGGGCTTGGGTCCCAGACATCCGCAGGGAGCATACCCCGTGTGCTCCCAGGGTTACAAGGGACACACACCCGCCCCTGCAGCTGGACGCCAGTGCATCCCTAGTTCACAGATCTGGAAACGCAGCCTCAAGTGCGCGGCGTCTGATTCTAGATTGTGTGTCCCATGTCGTGCTGCCGCCGAGCCCCGTCCTGGGGGCCTGGGTTATGCCAGCCCAAGGAAGGCTGAGCAGGGAGGAGGGGAGCCCAACACGACCCACTGCCCACCAGGCGCCGCTGTCTGGAGCTGCGCCGGTCTCCTCTCTCTGGCGGGGCTGCAGGACATGGAGGGGAGGAAAGTTCCTGGGAAGCCCAGGGACGTAGGACAGTACGGGGGGGGGGGGGGCAAGGCCGAAAACGCGGCCTGTCTGTGCGGAGCTTCTGCACAGCTCGGCAGGCCCGCGCGGGAAGAACCTCCCCCCACGCTGAGGGCCTGGACCCACCTCCCTGGGGGAGTGGGTGGGAAGGAGGCCAGGCCTGCGGGGAGGAGCTGAGCTGGAGCTCCGGTCTCCCCTCAGCCGCCCGCGGGCAGCTCCCTCCGACAGGGCCACGGCCGGCCCCCACCCACCCTCGCGCCGCTCAGGGCTGCTTCCAACTCTGCCTTCAGCCCCTTCCTGCCTGAAAACTTGCCTCTGAGAAAAGAAAAGAAATAAACTGCAGAGGCCAGGAGGCTGCTGTCGATGGCGACCCTCCCCCAGCCTGACCCACTGCCACACAAACCTGTGGGCCGGCCTTGGGTGGGGGGGCCACGACACCGCGTGGGCAGCTCGGCTCCCAGGGGAAGCCCTTCTGAGCCCCCAAGGTTGGGGTGAGGGCCCAGAGCCCCAGAGTCCAGTGAGCCGGCCAAGGTCACGGGGTCAGAGCTGCTGTGGGCCAGGCCATGCCAGGTCTCGGGAAGGCGGTGCCTGTCTGCAGGTCGCTGGTCCTCGCCCAGCCTACCCACCTCCTCTTTGGCTCCCGCCCCATCTCCGCTCACACTGCATCCACCAGGCCTGGAGCTGGCGGGCGGGCAGCCGTGGCTCAGCCGAGCCCTGGCAGGCAGACGGCGGAGATCACCTGTCTGTCCTGTCTCCACAGAGACGGTGATTTTAGAAGGACGTGTGACGGTACAGGCGGCGGAAGCCTGAGCTGCTCTCGACTCTGTGAATGCAAACACGCGCGCCTACACGCGCCCGCCCGCAGGACGTGCGGGGAAACGCAGCAGAACGCTGGAGCGGCTGTGTCCCAGGGCTGCACTACGAGCGACTGCACTCTTCCTTTGGGTTTTCAATAATCCATAGACACTAACTACGCTGGACTCCTTCCCCAAGGTTTTGCTTTTGTAAGATTAATCGTTCCAGCTAACGAACGTGCAGAACCCAGTGAAAACTATGCTTCATGATTTGCGACGCTGGTGCGATGAACCACACGTCAGTGACCGTCAGTAAGAACCGCGCATCCTTGTTTTCCTAATGCAAAGAAAACACGCATGGGGTTTCTACAACACGTTAAACACCTGTCACTGGCCCTGAGTTATTCAAAATCATACAGAATTACAGAAAAGGGACAGTTTATTTAGACACTGAGTGTTTGAGTGTTTTACTTACTCCCAGGTTTAAGACTTTCAGGAAGTGTGAAAATGGACAAATGGGACCCAGGCAGTCTGAGAAATGAGAAGAAATGCCGTGAAGTGTCAGGAGACCAGGGGCCAGGTTGGGACACTGGTCTGACCGCAGGAAAGGGCTGCCAGGGAGGGGGGACCGAAGGGAGAAGGAGCCTGCGGGAGCCAGACACCAACCCATGGGGACCACCCGCTCCTACCTTGTAAGCCCCTTCCCGCCACCTCCCGCGCCTGCCCTCCCCGGGACCCGGTGGCGGGCACTGCCACCGGCCACTCCCAGCGCCCTCCAGACCCCGGGTGGGCTCCATGAGTTTATCACGAAATTGTGATGAAATGAGAGAGGCACCCCCTTTACTGCCGGATTCTGCTGAAAACACAGGCGTCACCCTGGCTACAGCACTTCTGTAAGAAGCAGACACGGCAGCTGGTTCTCTGTTCCAGACGTGGGCAGAGAGGCAGGCAGACGGCCCCCCGCCGCACCCGCCTCGGGCAGCCGGGCTGTGATGCCGCCCTCCGGCCAGCACGCAGGGGCCAGCTCTTCTCACCCAGATTTCCATCTCGTGCCACCAGCCTGCCTGACCCTCCTGGTCGAAGGTAAACCCCGACTCTGCCACAGGGACGCACACCCTCACCTGCAGGGCTTCACTCCCTGTGCCTGTCCCAGCCCAGAAGCCGGGAGGCCACCCTAGGCCTCGATACGCATACCAGGGCACAGGCCACACACTGCTCCGACTCAGAGGGCCCTCCTCGGGGAGCCCCCGCCCCACCCTGCACTGTATGCTGCCAACGCCATCTGGGTGCCACCCAGCCCCCCACCAGCCTGGGGCTCCAGCCGGCCCCTCCAGCATCTGGGAGGCACAGGCCCAGCGCCTTCTCCCTCGTCCCGCCCGCCACCGTCCAGCTGTTTGCCTCGCCTGGCGGCACTGAGGGCACCTCCCTGCCCGACACTGACTTTGACCCGTACCTCAGCCTCCCGGGGGCACTGCTGACACTTGCAGCCCCACTCCGGGATGGGGCCTGGGGCTGGCGCCTCCCGCAGGAGTCCCGGCTGCAGGGCAGCGCTGGGGGAGACCGGGGGTCAGCAGTGCCGGTGGACTTCCTGTTGCCGCAGTCCTACCTTGAAGATGAGGCAGTCACCCTTGCGCTCGGCGTACATGGAGCTCAGCCGGTACTGGTTCTCCGTGGTGATGTCCACCTGGTAGCCTGTGAGTGTGTAGCACACCTTTCGGAACTCCTGGATCTTGGTCTGGAAGACCTCCTTCAGCCGCTGGTTCTTCAGCTCCGCGCTCTCCACCTGCTTCCTCAGCTCTGCAGGGGAAGGAGAGGCGGTGAGTCCCCAGCCCAGTCTCACAAGGACAGACACGGGACAGCATGGCGACAGGCCAGCTGCGACGGGTGTAGGCTTGCCCCACTCCCCCGGGCAGGGCGCACATGGACTCCAGCCCTGGGTCTAACCGCACCCACGTGTGATTCGACAGACACCTCCCCGCCTGCAGCCAAGTCCCCACTGGGGCTGGCGTCCACGGCACGGCCAGCTCTGGAGAGCAGGGAGAGGGTGGAGCCACGAGAGCAGTTCACATGGAGACTACGCACCACGCTGCCCGGGGGCCACCTTGCTCGCCACCTGGAGACCAGATCCCTGGGTGAGGACAGGCGGCAGGGTCTGGGAGACCCCCTGGGTCCACCATCCTGAACCCACCCCCAGCCCATCTAGCTGGGTATCTCAGAGCTGAGGGCCCCCCCAAACCGGACCCAACTGCCACCCCCACCAGGTTTACAGCCTGACCGGGAGAAACCAGCTGTCTGAAGCCACCAGAGGACACGGCCATCACCATGAGTCCTGCACCCACGGCGCCTTCCCAGTACTTAAACCTTGATTTGTTCTCCGTTAATTAGCGAGTTGTCACCGAGGCCAGGGGCTGCCCCGTGGTCTGTCTGGAGCCGCCCTGGGGGTCGTGTGAAAACCCCAGGCCTGGAGCCATCAGCCTCGTGTGAGTCCTGCCTCCCTGGGGGCTGTGAGTCCCTGGACCCCCTCTGTGATGGGGACATGACCTCCTCCTCAGGCCGGCCCAGGACCAGCTAACCACCGGCTCCTAGGCAGGGCCAGCAGAGGGTGAGTGGAGGCAGCCGGGGTTGCTTTCTGGAGGAGGTGAGGGGGACGGGACAGGGAGCCTGCATTTGAGGGAAAGACAGCCAGTGGAGCAGCCCCCCTCCCTGCCGACAGGTGGCTCAAGCCAGGGCCCGCAGGGCTGGTGGCCGGGCGCTGGGCGGGCCCAGGCGGGAGCTCGGAGCTCGACGAGCCCCACACGCTCCGCAGCCCACAGCTGTGAGGGGTGCGGGGCCCCTCCCCTCTTCACAAGCAGGGACATGAGTGCTGAGCCCCCTGGCCACAGGCTCACGGCAGAGGTGGGGCTCTCTGAGCCCAGGGCCAAACTCCCGACAGCCTCGCTACCTCTCACACACTCCGGAAGGTGCCCTGGCTCTGACGAAGAACGGGCACCCACCCTGCTCCCCGTAGCCTCTGCGCAGCGCCCGGGCTGCTGGGCGCCCACCCACCTGCCTCGGCCCTGCCCACACCCGACCCCCCGTCATGACCCGGCCCTGCCTGCCGGGGACACCCTCCCTGTAGCTGAGAGCCTGTCCGTCGGGGACATAGACGTGGAGCTCCCGATCAGTCAAGGAGCCGGACGACGAAATCAGGAGAGTGACCGGCCTGTGTGGTGATGCTTCCCCTGTGTCAGACTGCATGGTCTTTACAAGATCTCAGATGTGCAATGGGAAAATTAAATTCTGGTAATAAATGCGGCCTGACCTTGGAGAAGAAAACATCCTCTCTGCCGTCAGGCATCAAAATGCGGCCCATCACTCAGCTCCCAGACGCCCACAAGCAGGCAGGGCCTCGCCCTCGGGCTGGACATGCCACCTGCCGCTCGTGGGAGCATGCTCCCCGCACCTGCCCGGCCGCCCTGGGACCCCCCCGCAGGCGCTCCTGGCACATGGGGCCGGGCCGGAATGTGGGCTCAGCGGAGCGGCGGCCTCCAGGTCACAGGCCTGCCAGAGGCAGGGAGGGCATGGGCCCTGGTCCGCCCTGTCCAGGTGGGGCAAGGGGGCGCAGCTTCCAACACAGCCCACCCAGTGACGTGAGTCCGGGGGGACCGTGACCAATCACTGTGATTTGGGACAAAGTCAGTGTCTTGACCACCCCGTGGTCCCAGTAGCTCAGTCGCTTACATAAACGCGAATGAATAATTTACACGACAGTTTAGATTAAATAAATAAAAGATGGCCCTCCTCCTTGGGAAAGGCCGTGCTCTGACGCAGCCTCTTCCCGGAGCGGGGGCGCGTCCTCTGGTGGGGCTGGGTGGCCTGTGCGCAGCGGGCTCCCAGGAGTCTGCGGTGACCCCGCCCCTCACCCACCAGCACAGCTGTCCCATCCAGGCCCAGTGGTCGGTCACAGGCCTGTCCTGGGGCGATGACCACACGTGGGCAGACAGAGCCAGCAGGGCAGACAAGTGGTCCTGCCGGGGGACCTCACTGCCCCGTGCATGTCCCAGGCCACTCAGGCGCACCATGGACGGTGTCACCGGATGCTTGGGATGAAGACCTGGCCAAGTGGCCCCCTCCCCTCCTGTCCCCTCCCTTCTCCTCCCACACCCCCTCCCCGTGCCGCCAGTGAGGGAGGAGGTCAGCACTCAGAGAGGCCCAGACGCAGCCCAGCCCTCTCCTGCCCTCCAGCCCTCCAGTGTGCTGACCACCTTCCCTCTGAGCCAAAGCCCTCTCTCCTCGATCCCCCACCCCCAGCCTGGGCCCCTCTCCCCTCAGGGGTTCTGCAAGTCCTTGGGGAGGGAAAGGGACGGGGAGGAAGGCTGGTGGACAAGTGGACATCAGGGAACAGAGGACTGGATCGCCCAGAGCCCCAGTGTGGAGGGCGGGCCCGGGGGTGCAGGCGAGGGACGGACATGGAGGTCAGGGGCAGCGCCGTCTGCTCTCTGCCCTGGTAGGAGTGCCCGGCCCAGGCCCACTGGCTGCCTCCAGCCATGGCCAAGGGGCCGTGCGCCGGCTCTGACCTCTACCCCAACCGCCACCATCCCCGACGCCTGCTCCTCCTGGAACTGCAGAAGCAGCTGTGAAGCTCCGTGGGAAGGATGTGGAGCAAAAATAAACTGCACTTCGTTACGTAAAGACTGGCAAGAGCGCTTCACCCCGGGAGCAGAGCCATCAGGATAAAGAAGCGGTTACGGGCGGGCATCTCTGGAGACCCAGTTCACAGCCCAGAACTCGGAGACTCCCTAGAGGGGCGGGTGGAGCCAGCGAGAGGCAGGCAGGCAGGTGGACGGACGGACGAAGGCCGGAGCCCTGCGTGGTCTCTGCCCGGCCCCAGCAGGTGGTGTGCCGCCCGGCAGAGCCCGGCTGTGCGCCTGCTTCGCTCAGAGAGCCGCTCCACAGCCGTTCAACGTCCTTCTCGTCGGGCTGCAGGCCAAAGGGCGCGGGGCGGGGCGGCAGTGGTGGGAAGGCCTCTGCTCTGGGCCGAGGGCTGTGGGCCTGGCGCGGCCCCACACTCGGGAGGGCGGGGCCAACCCTCGTTCCGGGGCGCTGAGAGCACCGCGGATGAGACCCTGCTGGGACGCCACCGCCGGGGACCCGGTCCCTGCACGAGTTCTCAGGGGGCACGGGGTTTCCTCCGCAGGAGCCGTCCTCCCACGGCACAATATTTAAGGCAGCCTTTGCCCAGCAGGTGCTTCCTCCAGCAGACGCGAGCTCAGGAGGCCGGGGCCTGGTCTTTCAGGTGTTGCTGTGTCCCCAGGGAGTTTCGAGGAGCCCAGAGGGCCGCAAGGTGAATGGCCACCTCTCCAGAACCCTCGTCACACCCCCGAAAACCTGACAGAGGCTTACACAAGTGCCCCAATCCCAGACACGGCGAGCGGAACACACGCTCACTCTTGCCCCCTGCCGCAGCCGCGGGGAGAGGGGGAAGAGGCAGCAGACGGGGGTGGACACATGGCAGGCGGTGAGGAGCAGCTGGGTGCCGGCGTGGGGGGCAGGGACTCACTGCCCCGGGCCGGGGAAGCAGCGGGAGCACGGCAGGGCTGAGGGCTGGGAGGTGCGGGAGCCGGGGCTCTGAGGGTCTAGCGAGGGGGTATCCACTGCTCGGCCCCCGCCCCCTGGGGAGGAGGCACCAGATCTGACAGGAGGGACACAAGGCTGAGCCACGAGACCAAGAGTGCAGCTGCGGCCAGCGCTGCAAGACGCCCTCCTGTCCCGGGCGCCAGCCTCACGCCCGCAGGCAGAACTGAGGCGCCGGGCAGCCCGCTGGCCATGGCACCCGCCTCCGTTTCAGCCACCGGTTTCCCAAGAAGCCAACCTATGCGATGCTGACTGCGCTCCACACCTGTGCGGGGAAGGGGGCGGGAGGAAGCGGGTCTGGGGGAGAAGTCACCTGCAGCCGCCCACCCCCAGCCCAGCTGACCCGGTGGGGGGGTCTGCAGGGCCGCAGGGCCTTCACCCCCTCCCTGAACTCAGTCACCAGAGGGAGAGTGACTTCGCCTGGTGGCTCTGCGCCCAGCAGGGCAGGTGTGGTGGGGCGGGGAGAGGGCCTGGCAGCTAAGCTCCCCGCCGACCCCTCAGCAGAGGGAGGCCCACCGCCAGCGCCCCCAACCCAAAGAACTGTCCACTCCCTCCCACGCCAGCCCCCCACACCCCGAGAACAGCACCCCCACCCCCGCCAGACACTGCAGGAAATTCCTAACCAAAGGGCAAGAATGAAACCTGCAGGAACAGGAAGCCTTAAGCACAGCGACTTCCGCCCTCGCTGGAGCGGAGCAGAGTCCCCCCACAACCGGAGCTACACCCACGCAGACGGCCGCCCAGGAGGGGCTGAGAGAGAGAGCAGAAGCCACGTCCCAGAGGGGCCCTGCTGAAACCGCGACCAGAACCAGACAGGGACAACAGCAAAGAAAAAACAAGAGATTCCAACTAGCAGAAATTCTATACAAAGAGCCTGCAGACCGCGGACGGGAGAAAACGCCAAGGAGACCACAAGGAAAGCCTCCAGACGCCGGGACGCTGCCTCCCCGGGCCGAGCCGGCTTGGATAGCGCAGATGCGGCAGGAGCCAGAGCCCCGCAGCTCCCACCGGAGCGCGCCCCAGTCTGAGAGCTGACAAGGGACGTTCTCACGCTCGCCCTGCCGCTCCCAGCTGCTGGAGGACAGCCCGGCCAGGCGGAGACACAGCGCTGGGGCCCGGGGCCCTGCAGAGAGATACACGTGCTCGGGGGGGAGGGGAGTCGCGGAGCGCTGGACCGGGGTGACAGCGAGGGGCTGGGCGCAGGGGCCAGGGACCGCAGGGGAGCACGGCCGAGGAAATGAAGCAGCCGCCCAGCTGACGGGGCCGCGTGTCCTAAGCACTGGGAGTGGGCGATGGCTCTGCCGGAGGGTCCCAGGGGGACTGGACACGCCAGGTGGACAACCAGGACCGAGAGAGTGAGACATACAGCTAGTCTAGGGCAAAAAGACGACCCGTGGCCTAAGACAGCCACGGTTGTGCTTGCCCTGAGGCCCCGAGAGCAGCGTGAGCACGGAGGGCCGGGCTGGGCTCGTCTGCGGGAGCCTCCAGGAACCAGCCCAGCCCACGGCGGGGAGGAAAGACCACTGCGGGGCCTGCCTCCTTGTGGCCCAGGGAGGACAGCCCTCCGGCGCAAAGGCAGACGGGGGGGGGGTGCGGCTGACCCCTCTGCTTCTCCTGCCCACGCCCATGCCCGGCCATGGTCCTCACAAAAGCACGTGCTGACCACAGGGGCTCCGAAAGGCTTTTGTCCCTGAGACGGTGGCCGAGGAAAGCCCAGGGCAGCCGGGGCCCCAGGGTGTGTGTGGGCCGACATCCCCAAGAGCGGCTGGTGCCAGACTGACCCCCACCAGCACCCCCACCCCAGCTCCTTGAATGGACACCCGGTGTGCGGATGCCGAGGGGGAGCTGGGGCGAGGGGCGGAGGGGCCGGTCTGGCCAGAGGCCCAGAGGAGAGGAGCCCGTGCTGCTGAGGACCCGGCCCCACGGGCGGAGCCGTCACGGGCCACCCACCGGTGCTCCTGCTCCGACCTGTTTAGGGGCTGGAAGCAACTTTTGAAATTTTCCTTTGGGGACTCAAGACAGTCATTTTTCTTTCTGAAAAGTGAATAAAAAACACTTAGGCAATGCTAGGATTTCAGACTTTAGAAAAACCACAGAAAGGACGAAGATGTCACCACCAGGAGGAGCAGCCCTCAGAGCCAGGCCGAGTTGGCGGCTGTTTCTCAACGTGGCGCACGTGGGGGCCGCTCCCAGCACGCCAGCGTGAAGGGCAGCAAGGAAGGCCCTGGGGACTGGCCAGCGAGGGGGGCTGCAGGGGGAGGCCAGGGTGCCAGGGCGGGCGGCACAGCATCCACCTTTCCGAGGGAAGGGACCACCAGCTTCCCGCTCCGCTCCAGGCCACAGAGGCAGCCTGGGTGCCTCTGACCCTGTGCCCTCTGCCCTCTGGTCTCTGGGCTTCCCTGGCTCCTGTGTTCACCCAAACCCTTCCTCCACAGCCTGGAAGGCTCCGTGGGGCACGGTGCCAAGCTCTTTCTCCGAGGCTTCCATTTTCTCAGCACATCCATAAGCAGGCTGGGTGAGCGTCTGGCCCACAGCAGGGAGACCGAAGCTCAGAACAGGGATGGGACGGGCTCTGAACTGGCCACCCTGGCCCGCGCCTCAGATGAAGCTGGTTCGCCCGTGGGACCAGGGCGGCTGAGGAGCCGGCCCGTTGGGAAGCACTCTGGGGCTCCCCAGCAGGCGCTGAGAACTGGCTGTGCTCTGGCCCAGCGCTGGGCCGCGCTCCCAGGGCTGAATTATTCATGTTTGGTAACTTCTAAACTATTTCAGTTTTTCATTTTTAAATATTTAATAATTAGGCATCAAATATTTATGCAATTTTATTAGCAATCGCGAGAGCCGGCACCGCAGGGCTACGGCTGGGGGTGCATCCTGCTCCTGGCTGGCCATCTGGCGGGAGGAGGGGACGGGGCCTTCTGTGGGCATCAAGCTCTGGGACGCCTTCTCGAGCTCCCGCCGGTCCTCCTGGAAGCCACCTTCCCATCCCAGATCCCGAATCCGGAAGAGAAGCTTGGTGGGTTGGCAGGCACTGAGGTCCGCACGTGCCCTGCCAGCCTGGCAGCTGAAGGTCCCGGGCTCCCCTCCCTGCATGGCACTTGGGCAGGAGGCCTTTCCAAGAAAGGGCCCTGCAGGGCACCACCGTCCCCTACTGCTGGCTGCAGGGGCAGGAGGACAGGACCCTACCGTCCACTAGCCAGAACCTCCTGCCGCGGGAGGGACGTCTGTGCTTAAACTGCCTAGAGCCAGAGGCCCAGGAACAGTCTCTCCCTCACAAGCCCGTGTTTCCCCCGCTGGGCCGGAAATTGCACGTTTTACACAAGAGAGGAGACACTGGCCCTGGAATTACATGCAGATGAGCAGCACGCGTGCCCACCGCCAGGCTGCCTGGCAGACGCCCGCCCTGGGTACGCGCAGTGCCGGCTTTCAAACGGGCATCTCTGTGATTAACTGCTCACTCCGGCAAGCAGCCTGTCACCTCGCACAGAGGGATCTGAAAAGACACCGGCAATTACAGCCCCCCAGATTACGGGGTGGGAGTCCCGGCTGACAGGCAGGCGCTGGTGTGATACTGCGTCCTCAGGAAGGCTCCCCCACCAGACACGCAGCGGCCCGAGCCCCAGGCCCAGCGCCCCCGAACTCACAGCCGCCATCCGACCGACGGACAGGACGTGGGGACTGGGCCCGAGGGGACCGGTGCCCTGCCCAGCATCACCCAGCAGGGAGCAGAGAAGCTGGACATTTGGGCCAGGCCTTCCGGGGAAACGGCAGCGCCAGCACCGCTGTGAGGACCCGGCCCTGAACACCGGGCCCCACCTCGGTCAGAAAGGCCGAGGGCACGGGCATGGCCCCTCAGGAGCCCTGTGTCTGCTGTCTCCGCGGAACTCCCTGCTCTCTGACCTTATTTACGTATTTAATGCTTGCTAAGCTCACACCCTGCCAGGACGGGGGCCCGGGCCACACCGACTATGGCTTCCCCGGGCAGCAGGACCTGGGACGCGCTCGCCCCGTAGAGATGAGGCGGAACTCCCTCTGCACTCCCCGGCTGGTCTGAGCCTGTGACAACCCTACGAGGGCCCCTCGCGCATGCCCATTTCATGGACAGGGAGACCGAGGCTCAGTTAGAAACAAACTGCTGGAAGCTGTGCTCGCACGCTCACGTGTGTACTCGCACACGCATATGTGCTCACATGCCAGAGCCAGGCCCCACCCAGAGGGCAGAGGCACACGACAGCTTCAGCCGGGACGGGAGAGCAGCTGCTGACCACCGGTTTCCGGCAACTTCCTTCCACGCACGCCCGGGCAGGTGGGCCGCCAGGGGTTTCTGGTGAGCAGAGTGGCGTGGGCATGGGGGGGGCCGGGATGCTGGCCGTCGTGGTTCCAGCTCCGGCTCCGGATACGAGGGGCGGGCAGGGGCTGTGGCGCCCTCTGTCCACGCTGCGGGCTAACCCCCTGGAGGAGAGCTCCTCTCGGAGAGGAAGCCTTTGCGGAGCTCATCTTTTATCGACTGACTCATTTCCGAGTCAATCTGTCTGCTTTCAGCAAGACAAGAGTTTTAGATCTTCTGCCTTGCCCTCCTTCGGCGAGGCGGCAGTCTATTAACACCTGCTCGCGTGTGCAGCAGGGCCTGGATCTGAGATGTGACGACTTCACAGAGCAGGAGGTGAGGGAAGAGGACCCCAGAACTGCCGGAGCGACTGGAGAGAGGGAGAGAGGGCAGGCTCTGGAAGGAGGGAGGCCGAGGAAGGACGCAGGCAGGGAAGGCGACCCGAGGGGCCCGGGGGGCATGCACCAGGCTCCCAGCAGAGCCAGCCCGGGGGGACATCTCCGGAGAAGATGGGACTGGGATGGGGAGTGAATGAATGAGAAGTGCCTCAGCTCTGCCTGCAGGAAGGAGCGGGCCAGATGCTCTCGCCCGGCCCGGAGGGCAGTGGGGTGGCTCCCAGGGCTGATCTGCTCCCCAGCGTCAAGGACAGGCAGGCCCCCCAGCCCCTCTGCCCGGACAGCGGCCCTGCGGTCCCAGGGGTCTGCGTGGAGGCAGTGTCCCCACTGCAAAATTCACTGCGGCCCAGCGCAGCAGGCAGTGCAGGCTCTGCCTGAGGATGGAGCGGAGGCTCAGAGAAGTCCAGTGATTCGCCTGAGGACACACAGCGGTTGGTGGTGGAGCCAGGTCTCCTGACTCCTGCTCCCGGGGGCGGGGGTGGGACTCTGCCTGACAACCAACGCTGTTGTGCCCAGAAGAAGACGCCTCTGCTGTGGCCGCGCCCTATGAGCCCCGGCTGGCCAAGGGAAATGCTTCTCCCTCCAGCTTCTGCCCCGTTCCTACCTCTCCCCCGAGCACGAAGAACTTGCAGCATCGCCAGCATCCAGACGCCGGCGCGGCAAGGTGAGGGAGGCGGGAGGTCACCCTGGGTGCTCGCCCGAGGCCCGCAGGGCTTCTGGAGCCCCCACGCCCTCCCACCCTGGAGCCAGAAACAGGAAGCGGATTCTCCCCAAAGCCTCCGGGAGGAACACAGCCCTCCACACTGTGACTTCAGCTGAGTGAGATCCAACACCCAGAGCCGTCATGTGACACGTCCGTATGTGTCAAGCCCGGCAGCACGTGGCGACTCGTCACAGCGGCTGCAGGGAGCTGACACGGGGGCTGTGGGACCGTCAGGCCTCTGGGTTTCTGAGGCCACCCCTCCCTGCCAGGCAGCAGTGGGGTCGCAGCGGCCGCGGCCCCAGGAGCTTTAGGAACGCCGGTCGGTTATGTCGGAGCGTGCTGTGTGCCGGGCACTGTCCCAGGCTCGGGGGACACGGTCTGGACAGACAGGTAAAAACCCCGCCCTGGTGGAAGTTACATTCCGACTAGGGACATGGGTGAAAACGAGGTGAAGGGGACAGACGGGCAGCGCTGCAGAGGTGGTTGCGCTACAGCGGACAAGGGTGTGGGTGGGGAGGCCGCCGCGGGGTGGGGGGGCGGAGGCGCCCGCCAGGAGGCGATGTCTGCAGCCCAAGGGGAGCCGGGGCGGGAGCTGACAGCGCGCCGCAGGCAGAGAGCCACGCGGGCAGAAGTCCTGAGGCGGGAGTGGGCCCGGATAGTCCCAGGGAAGCGAGGAAGGCACCGGCCCCGGAGCTGGCCTGGAGAAGCAAACGGCCTCTAAGAAGAGCAGTGAGGCTGGGGGACTCGCGCTGTCAAGACGCAGTCCTGGTGCCAATGCAGGTACGGCAGAGACTCCAGACTGAGACCGATACGCGCATCCACCCTCAAGGTGGCGGGAGCAGCAGCCAGCGGACACCTGGGTGCGAACAAACGGACCCTGACCCCCCGTTACAACACACACCCGAATGAACCGACGCGGGCCACACATCTCCACGTAAAAGCCTCTGGAAGAAAGTGGGGGACGACAGTCTCGGGGAAGCAGAGTCCTCAGGACACAAAGCCCCCGCAGAGGCACAGGGGGCAGGCCAGACCCCATCAGCACTAAAACCGCGTGCCCATCAAAAACAGCGCTCAGAAAGTGACCCCGTGACAACAACCTAGCTGAAAAACGGGCCAAAGACTCATGCGGACACTTCACCAGGGAGGATGCGCCCGCACCGCGACCCCGTGTCAGCCCTCGGGACGCTCTAGCCAAGGAGCCAGAGGGCGCCCCGCGGAGGGGACGGGGAGCAGCAGAACGGGAAACGGCGCAGCTGCTCTGGAAGGCACTTCGGCAGTTCCTAAAGTGAAGCATAAACTGTCCATACGATCCAGCAACCCCCCCACCCCCCCAGAGAGTGCGAACCTGACACACGTTCAGGAGCTCACAGCAGCCAGGCAGCAGCGACAGCCCAGGCAGTGAAGGGACAGGCGGCGGCGCACAGGCGTCACCAGGAGCTCAGAGCAACGCAGCGTGGGGGACCCTGGACACGGCGCGCTCGGCGGCAGAGCAGACAGACGGCCGTGTGCTGTGCGCTCCCCTCCACACGCAGTGTCTGGAGAAGACACCCCTGCGGACAGAGCACAGCTCAGTGGCGGGCGGGGCCGCGGGTGGGAACAGACGCTGACTGGGATGGGAACGTGCCGGCGTTAGACCGTGGAGACGGCTGCACGTTTACTAAAGACACCTAACTGTACTGTTTAAAATAGGAGCGAAACTGGGAGTTTAGTTTTTATCCCCTCTCTTTTTTTTTAAAGATGTTTAGAGAAGTTTTAGGTTCATAGCAGAATTGTGCGGGAGACACAGAGCTCCCCTGAAACCAGCACACAGGCGCCGCCTCCCCGTGGTCACCGCCCCGCAGCAGAGGGGCGTCCGGTACGCCTGGTGAACCTACCTGGACACGACATGGTCACCAAAGCCCAGCACGCACAACACTGTTCACTCGGGGGGCTGTGCGCTCTGTGGGTTTGGACAAACAGAGGCGTGTGTGCACCGTCAGCGTCACACAGAGCAGCTTCGCTGCCTCGAACACCCTCTGTGCCCCAGCCTGCCCCGCTCCCGCCCCTCAGCCCCGGCCACCGCTGGTCGTCCCAGGGTGTCCCTGTTTGCCTTTTCCGGAAGGTGACGGGGGTGGAATCACAGTGTGGAGCCTTTTCAGGCTGGCTTCTTTCACTTGGCAGCATACGCATGTGAGCTTCCTCGGTGGCTTTCCAGGACTTGATAGCTCTTTTCTTTGCAGCACTGAGCAACGTTCCACTGTCTGCCGGACCGCATTGCTCTAATCCATGACCCTCCCGAAAGACAGCTTGGTTGCTTCCAGGGCTTGGTGGTTATAATTAAAGCAGCAGGAGGGGAGGGTGCAGCTCAGTGGTGGAGCGTGTGCTCAGCAAGCACGAGGTCCTGGGTTCCATCCCCAGTACTGCCATTAATAAAAATTAAAAAAAAAAACCAAAAAACCAGCTTTCTGCTCTTTTAGGCGAACGCTAAGGAGTGTGCCTGCTGGACCATATGGTCGTCTTGTAAAGAACCACCACGCTGGCTCCCAGAGATGCCACGCCGTGTTGCACCCCCACCAGTGACGCATGAGAGCGCCTGAGGCCCCACGTCCTCACAGCGTCGTGGTGGCATCTCCCAGTTGCCTGAGAAGTTCTGTACTGAACGTGCCAATTCTCCAATGCCTCAGAGACACCCAAGGGCAGGTGTCACTAGAGAAGTGGGAGCCTGAGGGAGGGAGCCCGGGAGGGACCCCTGGGCCCTGCAGGTGCCTCCCCTCTGGACAGAGGCAGCCTGATCTCCCCCAGAGTGTTCCCACCCCCCTGCTTCCTGAGCCAGCGCCTTGCCCGGCTCTCTGCCCACGTGGGAGCGGAGGCTGTCCCCACAGCAGTGCAGAGGGCTGCAGGGGGTGCTGGTGGGCTGGCGACGACGCTGGGGATCCGGCCCCGGCCCCGGCCCCGGCCCCGGCCTGCGTCAGGTCTGCCCTGGGCCCGGGACACGGCGGGTGCCGAGTCCAAGCGGCGGGCCCACCTGGGGAAATGGCACAGGCGAGGCAGAGCTGGGCCTGCAGTGGCCAGGGGATGGGCGGGTACACCCCTTCCCTTGCCCCGTCTGCATGCATACCCGGAGATTCAATTACGGGACTTCCTTACAGCCCCAATTAGACACCTAGTTGACGGCACTGCCCTTCCTACCTGACACTGGAATAAACAGACAGCGTAGGGGGAGAAGGGCCCGGGACACACGGCGATTTGAGTGCCAGCCGGTCCTCCACAAAGTGCACGGGCTGGAAGCCGCGGGGCGGGGGGGGGGGGGCTGCCCGGGGCCTGTCGGGGGCTTGCTCGACCTCTCGGCAGGGTCTGCGCCCGGCTCTGGCACCCACAGGCGGGCTGACCCCATCAGGTTCCTGCCCCCTGCTGCAGGGGCTCTGCTGAGCCAGGGCGGCCTCGGGGCCTGGAGCCAGCAGAGAACACGGGAGAAGCCACGTCAGGGACAGTGACGCCTGTCCCAGCAGCTCTTGGCAGCAGCGATGACATGCCCCTGCTGTGACCCCTGCCAGCAAGGACAGTGACCTCCTGCCATCCACTCTCAGGAGACTCTGTGCAGACACTGTCTCACCACCGCCCCAAGGGCACAAAAGGGAAGCTGGGGTTCAGAGAAGGGCCGTGCCCTGCCCGGGCCACCCACCCCTTAGGCAGTGGAACAGGAACGGAATCCAAGCCCTCTGACTCCTGGGCCACCCGGCGACTCCCACCAAAGCCAAAGGCCACCTGGGCTTCAGGGCCTTCTCTGGGGCCCAGGGCTCCTGGCCCAGAAGGAGGACGCTTCAATCCAAGCCGGCGGGTGGGCGTCTGCGACTGAGCTGGGGGAGCCATTTCCATCCCCGCACCCAGAGGAGGCCCTGGCGGACAGGCGCTGCGGGCTGGGTCAGTGGAGTTGCTGACATGGGCAGCCGTCAGTCACTGCACGCACGGGCGCTATGCTATGATGACACTGTCACAGCGGCTGGACGGAGGGGACAGGCCTGAGTCAGGAGCTGGCCCAGGGCGGCACAGCAGGCCGTGCTGCTTGTTCTGACACCCCCAGCCCGGACACAGGATTTCGGAGGCTGGACCACTGGCAACAGAGGACAGCAGCTCCTCCTTCACTGGCCCCAGGGGCCCTGTCCTTTGGCACCCAATCAATGTAGATGAACAAAAAGAAATGCAAAGAGGTACAGGTCCAAACTACCCCAAGGCTGGGGAGCCTCCCGCACTCCGCCTCCAGCTTTCCGTCTGTCCGTCTGCCCCTGAGCACCTTGGGCTGGAGCTGGGCAAGGCTCTGGTGGCCAGACAGAGCAGCTCCCAGAGTCGGAGGGGCCTCGGGCCGTGCAGCCCAGCCCCTGGCACCGCTCCTGCCACCCTGGGACCGAGGCCCTCCTGCTGCCCAAGCTCACCCTGGGGGCCGGGGTCAGAAGCTGTCTGGTGCAGGGTGTGCGGGTGGGGAGCAGAGAATCCTTGGGAAGACGCAGGAGTCGGGGGAGACTGAGACGCCGACTGGGCTGCTCTGGATGCAGACCCAGGGCCCCAGGCTGGGCTGAGGAGCAGGGTCCCGGGGACCCTGTTCAAGGAGAGTGGACGGAGTTTTGGTGCAGAGACGGCGAGGATCTCCCCCGACTCCTCCCTTCCAGACACAGCTCTGCACCCGGAAGGGACGGAGACCAGCAGGGAGCCTCACGAGCCCATTCGACAGAGCCAGGTGTCCTGGACCCCGTGGTTCTGGACCCTGCCCACAGCAGACGGGGTGGGGGACCCTCCTGGGATGGGGGCCGGCAGGGGTTCTGCGTCCCGGCACTCCCCTCGCCCACCCAGAGACACGGAACGCGGCGGAGCCGAAAATTCGCCTTCCGAGTAATTCATGCCTTCAACCCAGTGTCAGTAAGGGACAAGCCCTCAACTGCTGTTTCTCGTACCTACAGAATTCATTTAGAGCAACAAACAGGTAAGAAAACCTAAGCAAGGAGAAGCAGGGGAAATGCCTTGCTCCACACCAAATACCAAAACATACTTCCAGTTGTAATGACTAAAAACACGGTACAGAAAAACGAACCAAAAAGACAGAAAACACGAGTACAGACCCTGTTGTGTGAAAGAACTTGCTGCAGATGAGGACACATGACAAACCCGAGGGCAGCGACGGCCGTCTGTGAGCGGCCCCAGGGCACCTGCTTGGCGGCCTGGGAGAAGGCCGCCCTGGAGCCTGGCCTTGCACCGCACGCCAGAGTAAGTTCCACGTGGATTAGATCTTTAAATGGAAGAAGATAAGCCAAAACGCCCCAGAAGAAAATAGAATCGTTTATCGAATCACTAGAGAAGGCTCTAAGCGTAAAGCGATGGAACTAACAGACGAGGTTCCAAAATCAGCTGAAACTTTCTACACAAGGTAACCCCACAGGAAAACGAAAGTTAAGCCTCTGTACAAACAGAATAAAACGAGACAGAAGGGGGGAGGGTGCAGCACAAGCTTAGCACACAGAGGTCCCGGGTTCAACCCCCAGCGCCTCCTCCAAAAATGGATGAGGAACCTAACTACCTCCTCCCACCAACAAAAATAAATACATACGTAAAAACATACCAAAAAAAAAAAAAAAGAGAGAGAGAGAGAAGGGACGAGGCCACGCGGAGAAGAGGAAGCAAGTTTTTTTACTGATTAGTCATCAAGGAAACGCACGTTAACATGAGACAGCAGTTTTATTTTAAAAACTTCAAAAATAGGCAATAAAACTGACATTTTGGGGTGTATGTTCTGCAAGGGCTAACACGGGGACCAGGGACCGGTCTGCGTGAGGCCATGACTGTGGAGATCTAGCCGGCCCGCCACCCGGAGTGACTCCCTCCACAGGCGCCCTGGCCCCACGCCTGCACACCTGTGACGCCCGGCCTGTCCCCAACCCGCTCCTCTGCCCCTTCCAGGACGTGTGCGCCCTGGCCCCCACACTGCCCCTCAGGCCCTTTTCCTAGACGAGCACCTGACGGACAGACGGTGAGTCAGGGCCGAGGGGACGCGTGCAGGTGGAGCCACAGCCTCTCCCCCAGTCACCTGCTAACGGACAGCTGTGCTGTTAACAGTTTCCGGTGACTCTCCCGGACCCTGCTATAAAAACCCACAAGTGCCAGGTCTGGGGAAGATGAGGAAAGTACATTCAACGCTGCCTTCCAGGACCGGAGGGAACCCTGGATCCGCGACCGCTGACCCGGAGGAGTCAAGTCCAGGCGGATGGAGGAAGGCCCCGGGCTTCCCTGTGTCACAAGCAGAGGGGAGTCTCCTGAATCGGCCGCAGTTAGCCCCTGGGTCAGCTTGGGCAGAAAGGACATCTTCGCGCTGGTGAGTGTCCCCCGCGGACGCGGGACGTCTCCTCGCTTACTTAGATCTCCTTTGACCTCCTGCTCGACGGCCTGTGGTTCTCAGCATACAGGTCTGGCACGTGTTTTGTTAGAACTGCACCTTGGAACTTCATTATGGGGAGAGTGAGGAGAAATGGTACTTATGTTTCAAATTTCAGTTTCCACACGTTCACTGCTAGTACGTACCGCGTACATACAACATGCACACGCACCGCGTGAGGTGACGTCGGCAAGGCTGCAGGACACAGAGCAACACACAGGAACCAGTGCTGACTCACTGCGTGTTTTTCCTAACTCGGGATTGTCCACGTAGACGAACGTGCCATCTGCAAAGACGAGGTTCTGCTCCCGCCTCTTCCCTTCCTGCGGTCCAGGACCTCCGCACGTCCGCTCGGGCTGCTGAGAGTGACCACGTCTTTGCCTGGGTTCTGGTCTGGGACCAGCAGGGCGACGCCAGGCGGAGGGCCCTGTGGATGGCCTCCTGGTGAGGAAGCTCCCTCTTCCCCTCGTTCGCTGCGTTCTGCGGGCGCTCGGTTTTGCCAGCGCTTCCAGGCCGCCGGCTGACTCGATCGCGCGGGGCTGCTGGGCTGTATCGCCTGACAGTTGACTGGAGAACCAGCCCTGCGTTCCTGGAACAAGTTAATGATTTCCTGCAGGTTCTGTTTTTCGCCTTGATACTGATTTTTGAAATTAGGGTCATATTTGTTTCATAAAAGGAGTTGAAAGCGCTGTCTATTCAATTTCTTGAAGAGCCTGTGCAATCCGGTGTTAGTTCTTCCTTGCGTGTTAGCCGGAATTCACCAGTGACATCAGCTGGGCTGGAGATCTCTTTTTTGAAAGCTTTGTGATTTTGGATGCGATCTGCTTAACAGTTTCAGGACTTTCCAGAGTGTCTGCTGCCGGGTGAGGCTCACGGCAGGGGGTGCCCCCAGGGGTGCTGCTGTCTGGGCTCTGGTACCACTCAGCACGGACGCAAAGGCACCTGAAGCCTGGAAGTGAGCCCCGGACGCAGACAGAGCAGGTCGGGAGAAGCCCCACTTTCCGGCCTGAGACGGACGCAGAGAAATCCTGCTTTTCTTCTTTTTTCCCTCCTCTTCTCTCCTGGCACCTGGCAACCCTGCGGAGCTGTGGCTGCGGTGGACAGATGCCTTGAGGGGATCCTCTGACCGGCAGGGCTGTGGCCCTAGGAGAGCAGGGGTGGGGCTGGTCCCCCTGGCGGTGGCCATGATGCTGCTGCGGCTGTGAGACGTGCGTGGGAGGCGAGGGGACGCAAAGGCCCGGAATTCCGGCCAGAGGTCTGCCGGGGGCGCCCTGGGGACCGGGGATGTTGAGCTCAGGGAGGGGGATTCGGAGACCACTGCTCCGCAGGGACGGGCAGACCCCAGAGCACCTCTGAGCTGGGAGCGGGGGGAATGGCACCAGAGGACAGGACCAGGCCCGGACCACTGCCCGGGACCCAGCAGGCTGAGGGGGGCCAGCAGTGGCTTCTGGATGGGACGGACGGTGGACGCACAGCCCCGGGAAGGTGGTGGGAAGTGCAGACGCCTGGGGGGAAGCACAGTCCCCACAGAGTCTCAGAAAGCCCTGCAGTCTCACCTGTGATGTTCCGCAGTCCAGGACACGATTCCGATTCACGCAGCAGGTGCAGAACCAGGAGGCACACAGGAGCCCTGAGGGCTGCGCTGCAAGACGCCTTGGTCAGTCCTGACCCGCAGCTGGGCACCGTCCCTCCCCTTGGCCCCACTGCCAGGTCTGTCGCTGTCACACACGGGGTGCAGACACGGGGTGTAGACGGGGCGGCTGGGCGCTCACTTCACCCACCTGACCGCCCTGCTCGGTGGACACCCCGTCGACCCCTGTTCTTTGCACAGAAGGGACGTCTTCCGAGTGATGCAGGTTCTCACAGAAACCGCGGAGGCAGACAGCAGAGCAACAAGAGAACTGCTGACCCCGATCTGCGCATCCAACAGAGGCGCCCCCAGGAAGGAGGACAGATAGAGACGCCGTCAGACCAGGGAAAACTGAGAGTGTTTCCAGCTGCTGAGCTCTGAAAGAAAGGCCAGAGGACCTTCCAGCAAAGGGAACGGCACCAGAGGAGCCTGGATCTGTCAGGAACGAAGGAAGAGCAGCAGGAACTCTGACTGTCTGGGCAACAAGCAGGAACTGCTTCTCCCCTTTTGTTCTTTAAGACACGACGGCAGTTGAAAGCGGTAATTACAAGCTCTTACGGTGGACGTGAAAATGCCCCTGCTGCAGGGAGGGGGCGCGGGAGGCCTGGGCCATCTGAGACCCCGCCCTCCTCAGGTGGCAAGATGTTCACTGTACGTGCGCTGTGGAGAGTCAAGTGCGGACACCGTGACCCCTAGAGGAGTCACGTGAAAAATATCCAAAGATACAATTAAAAAACTAAGATGTATCAAAAATCAACACCAAAAAATATTCAAATAACCTTAAAATAAGTAGAAAAGAGGAAATGGAATAAAATAGAGAGAAGGCAAACAAAACTCACCACAGAACAGCAGGCCCAACTCCAAATGTATTTGGAAATTACACTGAACATACTAAACGTACTTCTCAAAAGACAGATTCTTACCAGGTCCACATGTGCCTTTTACTAAAAGAGCTCACAGTCTTGGCTGCCAAACAAATCTTGAATAAAAAAAAAAATTGGAATTTTACAAAGTGTGTTCTTTGAATATAAGAGAATTAAGCAAGAAATCAGTAACAGCAAACTACCCCGAAGACCCCCGGCCACTTTGAAATTAAAAGCACACGTCTGGGCATGGCCTGAGTCACAGAGAGCCCTTCACCAGAATTTGAACAATTTTTGACCCGAACAAAAAGGAAAACCTTGCAGACTGGAATTTGTGGGGTGCAGCCCACCCCAGCTCAGACGGACACTTACAGCCCCAAACGCTTAGTCAGAGAGAAGATCTCACACCGGCAGCCCCGTCGTCCACCTTGAGAAGCTGGACGAAGCACAACAAGGTGCGGCCGGAGCCCCACAGGAAGGAGGTAACGAGGGGAAGAGCAAAACCCAGTAAAACCGAAAGCAGAGCAACAGTCGTGAAAGCCCACGGAACCACAGCCAGGGCTCTGAAAGGACGGCTCCAACGGGCCAATCTTCAGCAAAGCTGACCACAAGGAAAGAGCAAACGCGCAAATCACCAAAGTCAGAAGTGGGGGCGTCGCTGGGCACTGGGCGGAGACGGTGAGACGGCTATGAGGACGGCACAATTTTACGCCACGAATCTGACAACTCAGACATAAAGGACCAGTTCTTCAAAAACCACAAACCATCCCAATTCACCCCAGATAAGAGAGACTGCCCGTGTTCCAGGCTCGGAGCCACAGGCCGCGGCCGATCAAGCAGACGTTCACTCCTCACAGCCCCACAGGCCGGAAGTCCGAGACCAAGGTGCAGGCACGCGGCTCCCGGTGGAGGCCCGACACGGGTTCTCGCCGTGTGCTCCCCTGGTGGGAGGTGCGAAGGAGTGTGGTGAGGTCCCAGGGTCCCTTTTATAAGGGCGCTAATCGCACTCACGGGGCGCCACCCCCATGACCTCATCACCCCGAAGGCCTCGCCCTCCTAGTGCCGTCGCATTAGGGATTAGGTTTCAACATGTGAGCTTCGGGGGGACACCAACATTAGTCCCTGCAGCTGTGACTCATAACGACCTTCCACAAGCAAAGTACGGGCGCCGAAGGTTTTACCAGGGAACCCAGCAGAGCGTTCCAAGAAGAGATAACACCAATTCTGCAGAGTCTCCTGTAGAGAACAGAAGAGGACGGGACGCCTTCCAGACCATTTCATTCACTGCTGATACCCCGTCAGACGAGGTCAGAGCAGGGACACTTCAGACCGACAGGCACAGAGACACAAAAACTACTGACCAGACGGCCAGAGAACCCAGCAACACACAAAAAGAAAAACACGCACAGCCGAGGGAGACTTATTTCAGGAGTGCAAGGTTGGTTCAATACTGACATTTTCCCAAACAACCCACCAGGTTGACTGTCTAAGGAAGGGAAAAAAACAGGAGCCTATCAATGGATGCAGACAAGCACTGGTCACCACTCTCAGCAACTACGAGCAGACGGCACCCACGAATAACCCCCGCTGACAGCACACCCCGGTCAGAGACAGGGACCCGGGAGGAGGCCAGGCGCCGGCGCACCACCGTGACCCCACTGTCCTCAAGTCCCAGACGACAGCAAGGCACGAACACGAGACCAAGGAGCGAGTGAGACCCCTACTCACAGATGACGTGGCTGCCAAGAATGAACAAAGAAGCCTTCCTACGGCTGAGCGACCTCAGCAAGGTCACAGGCCACAACCCCGACACAAAAACCAGCTGTATCTCCGAACACAAGCACAGACCAGCGGAAGCGGAAAAGATGAACACACACACACTTGACGCTTAAAAAAGAAAACATTGAAACACTTAAGGGTGTTTCTAACAAGACACGCAGCTGGCGTGCGTGCTGGAAACTGAAACGCCGATGCAACAAATCAAAGAAAACCTAAAGTGATGGACAGACATGTCGTGTTGGGCTGGAAACACTCAGCATCTTACAGGTGCGGATTCTCCCCGAGCTGATCTACAGATTTAACGGATCCCCATAAAAATCCCCGCAGGCTTGTTGTAGATGCAGACATGTGAGGGGCCCAGAGCCAGAGGGACTGGGGCCGTGGTGGCGAGTGGTTAGGCTCCTGCCAACCAAGGGCCGCAGCTCTGGTCCAAAGCCCAGGACACCTGTGACAAGCTATCCTTCCTATCAGGGGGCTGTCACCTGAGGCTGGGCAGCTGCTCCCACCCTCCATCCCCGCAGCCAGAGCAGCTCTGTGCGTGCAGACACCAAGCCTGGACGTCCGATTTAGGACGGGCACCCTCTGCTTCTGGTCTGGCCTTTACCCTGGCGTACAGTCCAGTGGCGCCTCACCCACCCCATGACCCTCTGCAGCCCTGCACGAAGGCCACTCTGTGTCCACAGCGACAGGAATCCCATTGGGATCACCAGATCACCTCATGTGCGCTGTCGGAGACCTGAGCACGTTTACCCGTGGTCCCACAGTCTGTGCTGATCTGCTGACTCCGGGTGCCCCAAGGCAGGGGTCGCCATATCTGCCTCTGCACCGCCTCAGCTGCTCGGCCGGGGCCCAGACGCCAGCAAGCCAGGCTGCTCCCCGCAACACCAGCTCTCGCAGCCAGGGGCCTGGGGTGGGGGGCAGGTTGGCCGGCGAGGTCCACAGTGGGAGCTGGGTGGTGTCGTGGGCAGGGCCTCTGCCGGTGCTCCACCCTCCAGGCCCGTCTTTGGGTTATCGGAGACCCTGGTCAGGGGCCCCCATGTGCCAACGCTTCTGCAGCTGGAGAGGGGTCACAGGTCGGAGCCCAGCAGCCTGGCCCTGTGGCGGGAGGCCTGGGAGGGAGTCTGCTCACACCCGGAGCTTTTCAGGCAGAAATAAATTCGGCCTCCAGAGAGGCTGACATCTCATCACTGCACTCAGTCCATGAGCTAGCAGCCATTCCGCTAGGACAGTGCCACTGCCATCCACCCCCAGGTGCTTGAGAGCCACCAGCCAGGCACCTGGCCGTCTCAAGGCCGCCAGGCCGAGGCTGCTGCCCCAGCTGGGGCTGACCTTGGGCTGCGAGGAGCGAGCAGGCGCTGGGATCCGGCACCTGCCAGCACTTGGAGCCTCGGCCGCCGCACTCAGGGGGAGCACGCGGCAGGCCTGAGGTCAGAGGGCTGCAGAGTTTAGCGAAGAGCAGACACGAGGCCGTGATGACCACAGGCTGCAACCCGGTGGCGGTTCTTGGGGCTCCCCTGCCCATGTAGGGACACTCCCCCGAGGATCCTGGAGACCCACCCTGGCCCTCCTCCGCTTGGCGCCCACAAGGAGGGACCTGGGGTGACCGGCTGACCCTCCTCTCCCGCCCACGTCGGGTCGGCCACCAGCCACTGGCTGCAGCCCCAGCCCCACTCGGCCCCGGGCACTCTCCACCCCGCGGTCCCGGCCCCGCTCCGTCCATGCCACCGCGATTTTCTCTTAGAAGTTACATGGTTTGAGCGCTCACACTTGAGTCTAGGATCCATTTTGGGTTAATCTTTGTAAGTGAGCTAACGGCTGAGGAGTTTTGGGAGAACTTTATCTGTTTTGCAGGTGAACATCCACAGGTTCCCCAACATTTGTGGGGAAGACCGTCCTTCCTCCGTTTAGCTGCTTGGGCACTTTGTCAGCTGACTCCAGAGATGCGGACGCTGCTGTGCACCTCTGACCCACATGTTTACCTTTACGTCCAAGCCGCACTGTGCTCATTAGGTTATCTCTGTAGCGTCTGAGACCAGGGAGTATAAGCCCTGCGGCTTGGTTTTTTCAGAAGCGTTGTCGACTCCCGGTTGTACGAATTCACGTGCAGAGTTTAGAGCCGACCTGTCACTCCTCACGGGCAGCGGAGCCTCCGTGGCGCGGCGCTCGCCGGCCTCCCGTGGGCCTCGTTTCAGAGCGTCCAGCTGTGGGATGACAGCATCTCTCACACCCCTCAGGTCCTCTCCTCCTCGGGGCCAACAAGTCCGCCTCAGCCAGCCGGTTCCCTTGGTGGTAAGTCCGCTCCTCGAGGAAGCACGAGTGCCCTGCGACCGCAGGAGTGAGCGCTGCCCTCCGGCCCCGCTGCACGCACCTCCCAGGACTCTGCCGGGATCTGATCCACGACGGCCGTACAGGCTGCAGAGCTGGGCTGAGCTGTGCGGCTGTCTCCTGCTGCCTCCTGGTCTCCCCGGGGCAGATGCTTGGGTGTCTGCTCGCGCCTGCTTTTCCATGTTCCTGCCATGAGTGCGGCGGGACCTCTGCTCACAGCCCCCGCCGGAGCCTCCTGACCTCCGATCTCCGTGGTGGCGGGAGACCTAAAACACGACGTGTGAGTTGGGCGCCCGGGGCAGGGGCGGGGTGGCAGCTCTGTGACGGGGCAGCAGGCCCAGGGACCCATGGCCTGCAGCTGTGTGAGGCCGGGTCCACACCGCCTCCGAGACCCTGGATGCGCTGCGTTCTGACGACTCCCCCGCCCGAGGGAGGCCTGGAGGCCCGGAGCCCCGAGCAGCCCCAGCCTGCGCGCTGCTCCCAAGGCTGCTGTCCCGGGCGCTCCTGGGTCTCGGGCTCCCTGCTCTGTCTGCTCTCCGGGCCGCCCCCTCATTCTACGGGGGCGCAGCCTCTGCTGGCCTCGGAGAAGGGGCGTGCAGGAGGTCAGCGTTCTCCGATTGTGACATGGGGACGTGGGGCTGCTCAGGTCTGGGTGCCAGGCTGGAGCTGCCGTCGGCTCCTCTGGGGACGCGGGGGCACCGGCCGCCCGCGCCTACCAGCCTCCCGGGCTGCTGCTGGGCCCTGGCCTGTGACAAGCGACCTACTTTTCCTGCAGTGTGGCCACCCCCTTTGTCCTGGGAAACGCCCTTAGCTGGTGCCGCGTGGCCTGACCCCCGGCCTCTCCCGGAGCCCCCGTGACTCGGACCCCCGGCTGCTCCGTGGATGTCCTTGCCCTGATTCTCCTGCCTGCATCGCACTCTTTCTGTTCTACTCTTCAGATAAACTCCTCAGTTTTATTTTACAAGTCTTCTAGTTTAGGTTTTCTTTTAATGTTTGGATGTTTTAACTCTCAGAAGTTCATTCTTTTTCATTTCGAAGAATTTAAAGTCTCTTGTTCATGTTCTGCTGGTCTCTCTGAGGATAGTGTTCGGAAGTTTTCTTCACTCGACAGCCTGCTCCCTGCAGGGCACCCGTCCACTGGCCTGCCCCGTGCCGTCTTCCTGTGCCTGCCGACCCTGTCACCTCCGCACAACTCGCAGTGGGCTCCCTCGGCCTGTCAGCTGAGGGCCACCGTGGAGTGACCTGGCGGACTCTACTGGGGCCTCCAGAGTCAGTGCCTTTGGGTCTCCCCAGGCTGGTGAGGTCCCCCCGAGGGTCAAGCCGGCTGCCGGCCTTCCAGAGCGTGGAAGGAGAGGGGTGACGGTGGGGTGGGCAGGGGTGTCTCAGCACCCACCCGCCTCAACCCTCTGCTCTGCCCGTTCACGGCTCTTGTGAGGAACGGTGCCCTGTCCAGGGAGCCTCTCCACCCCAGAGCAGTGGTTCACACACGTGGGGGCACACCTGGGCCCCCACAGGCGCTGTGACCCGGCAGGTGTGAGATGGAGCCCAAGGACCTGCACTTCCAACACGTTCCCGCGGAGGCTGCTGCCGGCCCGGAGAAGAAAACTGCTGCGTTTCTGACTCCATGTTTCACTTTCACTGGGAAGCAGGCAGCGGCCCGCTGCGTAGAGCTGGCTGAAGGTCTGGGATCTGCCTGCCTCTTAATTACACTCTCACCCAAGCACCTTAATCCTCCGCAGCTTTGCCGGTCACTCCCCTCCCCCAGCGCCGCCTGCTGCCGATTCTGGGCCTTTGGGAAGTTTTGTGGCACAAACCCCACTGCAGCTACGGAGCGTGCCGCTTCCCTGGGTCTGCTCACCACTAGGCCCACAGCCTCCACCCCGACTCCCCGGGTTCCGGCTCTGCCGCCGTCTCCCTCCGCGGGGTCTCAGAGGACGCAGGGCAGCTGCGCAGGTTTAGTCGCCATCACTGCCTGGACACCACGGCCTCGCATCTGCATCCTTCTCACCCCCACCTCCTCCAGCCGCTGGCCACCGCGCGGCCCCGTCTGGCCTGGGCCCTGTCTTCCGGGCAACCCGGGGCCTGACTTGTTCTCCAAGGTCCCTTTGGGAAGCCTCTTAACCCCCCCACACATGTGACACTGAAGCAAGAGGCCGTGGGCTCCTGTCAGGTGGCCCCTGTGAGACTCTGAGCAGCTCTGTCCCCACGACCCAGCGCAGCAACCACCGGACGTTAGGAGCGGGACAGGCCTTGTCTGGTAAACAAGCTGTCGTTATGAGATGAGACAGACCCTTTCACGGGGTAAAGAGACACCTCAAGGGGCCCACGTCTGCATTGCCAGCTCTTGAATGTGTCAAGGACACATGGGCAGCTTGAGACGATGGGGAGGGCCTGGCTGGAAGGAACGCGGGGAGGAAACAGGAAACCACAGTGGGGCTGCACGCTTGCGGAGGGAGCTCGTCAGAGGCCTCTCCCGGCTTTCACGGGGGCGCGGGGGACTCCAGCTGGCCAGCTGGAAGCCCACTCCTAGGCCACAGGGACACTCCTCTCATGGTAGTCTTTGTGGCTGAGCTGGGATTTGGCCGCAGGGCCCCCAAGGTGGCAGCAGGGCAGCCAGCGTGGTCAGTCTGACTGGCACGGGGATGGGAGTGGATGCCGGCCTGCTTTGTGGGCCAGGATTCCAGGACCTTCTCCACTGGCTGATGCCCGTGAAAACTGCGAAGTGAGGAGGCGGCGAGAGTAAAAGCAGAAGGACCCACTGAACGGGCGAGGGCGGCAGGCTGGGGTCCCGAGCTCCGGCAGCAACGCTCTCTGCTCCAGCCTGGTGGGAGGGAGCAGCCTGGGACGGGGGAGTGCTGCTCCAGCACGCGGTCCAGCTCCCACCGTGTCTGGACGCTCTGGTCTGCACAGAGTCAGCAATGGTCACTGCAAGTCCTGCACTGAGGGTCTCAGCTTCCTCTGGCGACAGCGGGGAGAGGCCAGCGCGAGGCGTGAGCTGGCATGTGCACAGAGGGGCCTGCTCCTCACACAATACACCTGTGCTCACTGTCCATAAACGAGGGGAGGCTGGCGAACCCCACCAGGCTCCGCACGGAGCCCCAGTGGTGCACGAACCCCACCTCACAGGACACGGGGCCGAGGGTCCAGGGACCACGACGGGCTCAGGATGCCACGGGAACCAGGGACAAGGCCTAGAAGGGAGGGAACAGCACCGAGCGGTGGGGACAGGGCGCCGGCTCTGAACCTGCGCCGTCGGGCCCTGGAGGCTCAGCCCCCGCGGGATGCTGGGCTCAGTGTGCAGTTGAGCCCCTGCAGCGGTGACGCACCGGCGTGGGGAGGCGGGGGGGGGGGGGACTCAAAACTCAGGCCCGGCTGACCCGGAGCCCTCGACCTTGGAGACCCTGGGCCTCCACAGGCCAGGCGCTGGGCGAGGCCGCCCACCACCGCGATCGTGGGGGGCAGTGATCGCTGACCTCGGGCATGTTGAGAAAAGCTGGCTGCACATGAGGTGGACAGTGGAAGCAAGTGGGCTGGTGGGGGTGGGGGTCCTGCATCCAAGACCCCGACAGAGGAGCAATGTAGGGACACACTGTCCAGATGAGGGTCGTCACAGGCGAGGGAGGGACGTGAGGCGAGGGCCCCACACGCTTTCCAACCAGCCTCCAGGGGGCACACACCTGTCACCTTCGCGGGGAGACAAACACACGAGAAGGACGTAGGAAAGAGCTTCACGGAGGAAAAGCCGCCCCCAGACGTGCACGAGGGGAGTGCCGAGAGAACAGCCTCCCGGCCCTCCAGGTGCAGGTGCACGCAGACACCACCAGGGGAGGAGGGCCATCAGCAGACCCCAGGGGCTCGGGGCGCCAGGGCCTCGCTCTGGGAAGGGCCAGGGCGCCTCCCCCAGGCCGCCAGAGGCCCAGAGCGGCAGCAGCGCCAGGCGACCTACGACAGCAGAGACTGGCTACAGGCACCCCTCTGCCCAACCCGTGGGGCCGGACTGGGTCACTCCTGGGAAAACTGAGCCCCCAAAGGGTCCCCTCCTTGGCACAGATGGGCTGCCTCCTGTGCATGTGCAGCCTGGACGCCCCCAGGGCAGGACTTGTGACCGAGGCGTGGACAGGCTCCAGCGGTCACTGTCCTGCTGGAATGACGAGCCGCGGCCTAGAAAAGGCAGCTTCCTGAGGCCTCGCTCACTGACCCGCCCACTGTGCCTCCACCACCGCGGGCGCGCTGGGTCCGAGAAACGTACTTAGATGGTGAAAGATGGTCCCTGCTCGCACGGAGTGCTGGGTTCACTTGTGATTAATGGGACGCAGATACACTGATAAACGATATTCATTTGCTTTAGGCTCGGAGGAGATTCCAGCCACTTGCTCCCGCACTGAGCTGTCTGCAGGCCTGGACATCACACGCCTGCCCATCCCCCAGGGTAGACCGGTCCCAGGCCCACCCACGGCCTGGCTGCCGCATGGATGGGCTGGATGGACGGACAGATGGACAGGACAGGACAGGGGCGGGGGCCTACCTGCCACCTCCTTGGACGAGGGCAGGCCCGCGGCGGCCTCCAGGTCTGCGGGGACAGGGCCGCCTCGCTCCAGGGCGCGGACCAGCTCCCGCAGCCGCTCGCACTCGTCCTGCAGCTGCTGCCGGCCCTCGTGGAGCTGCTGCCTGGCTGCGCGGGCCGGGTTCAGGCGCAGGTGCAGCACCTTGGTTCTGCTCTGGTCGTAGTCACCCTGCAGGACCAGAGGCAGGAGGTCAGCGCAGCTCGGCCTAGAGGAAGAGGCTTCCGTGATCATGACAGAAACCCTGGACACCCTCATCTGGTGCTGCTAGGCCTGGCTTCCACCTTGAGGCCCCGCTCTGCGGCCCTGAGGACTCCCACCAGCCTGGGGGGTCCCATCTTTCCCCCTCGTCCTCTGGGATCTGCTGAGAGCAGCCCTGCTTAGCAGCCAGCATGGAGGCCGTGTCTACATGATCTGCGGGAAGCTCCCCTGGGGGACCCCCCTCCCCCCAGTCTGGCCGGTGGCTCCCGAGGGCAGGCACAGGGTTGGGTTTCTGCAGACCCCTGGGCCCTGCATCCCGGCCAGGAGGAACATAGGTGGGGTCTAAGGCCTCTGGAAATCCAGGCAAGTCTGGCCTCTCTGTCCACCAGCTCCTGGGGCCTCTGACGAGGAAGGGCCACCGCAGGTCAAGGGCTGAGCAGGGCCTGAGCCCTGCGCCAGGGGAAGGTCTGGGGGCCGGCAGGGGATGCCTGATGTGTCCCTCCCACCAGGAACCGAGAGAAAGAGAGAGAGGGAGACAGAGCAACATCCCCCGATCTGCTGGCCTGGGACCCCGGCCTGCCTCCCAGCACGGGATACTGAGCCAGCTGAGGGGACGTGGTCCTTCCAGCTCCGACACAGAGCCCCTCCTTGACAATCCACCCGCCCACTGTGGTGACTCCAGCCCACACAGCTCTCCTCTCTTCCGGGGCAGCGGCGGAAACCGCGTCCTTTACTCTGATGGTCGAATCCTCCCGGAGAGAGGCTGGATGTGGACACCTCTGTTCACGTGCAGTCCCAGCCCAAGAGCTTACGCTGTGGGGGCACCGTCCCTCCATGTCACTGCAGATCAGCGTGGCCACTACCTGCCTGCCCTTGGCCAGCCACCAGCTCAGAGCCCACAGCCAGAAGGTGCCCCCAAGAGGGAGGGAGGGGAGTGTGGAGAGGCCCACGGGGCAGAGAGAGGGTGGGAGATGGGGAGGGGCCGGGCAGGCCCAGCCGAAGGCCGAGGGCTGGCGGCTGGCTCTTCACGGGTTTCTGAGAACCTTGTAAAACCTCAAAGGATAAAGAGACATCCTGTAACTTCGAGAGAATCACAGGCTGTTGGGGCTGAAAGGCACCGTTCTTTCATCCAGTTTTAACAGTCTGGAGACACAACCAGGCGTGTGAAGTCCACGCACCCTGAGTCTGCCACAGCCTCCACGGGCTGGAGGGGTCCCGGGGTGGTGCCAGACTCGCACCCTGGGTCTCGGGCCAGGAGGCAGCAGGGAGAGGACAGACAGACAACCTCTGCAAAGGGCCAGAGAGCAGACGCGTCAGGCACTACCGGCCACACCGTCTCTGTTCTGACGGGTTGGCCAGTGGGGGACCGAGGATAGAGTGTGCTGGGCGCCGTGGACACAGCCCCACCCACACAGCGCCCTCCCAGGTCCCCACGCTGCTTTTCACCCGACCTGGTTTCAACCCTCCGAACATGTAACAACAGAACCAGGTGGACAGACACGTCCCTGGGCCACCTCCCTCCGCCCTCCTCTCGGGCCACAGAGCAGAGGCTCTCCAGGTTCAGGTCTGGCTGTGCTGACACTGGTATCACCCCCGCCTCCCAGGACTCACCTGCCGACGCCCCGGGAGGGCCCGTGCAGGGAGCTGGATGCACAGCCTGACCCTGGGGTCACCGGGGTGCCCTGGACAAGTGCGGGCCTTACCAGGCCTCAGGGTCCTCATGCCAAGCAGGTGTGGGGAGACGGGGGGAGTCTGGACGGCAGGGCCCAGGGGCAGGGTGCTGCCCTGGAAACGCAAACACCCCGTGGGCAGGAAGCAGAGCCTCCGCTCCCACCCGGACCGAAGTCCCTGACAAGGTTTCCCCTTGATGAGAATGTAAGAAAGGAAATGCTTCGACGGTTAGAGGATTTAGGGCTTAACCAAACCAAACCAAACCAAAATGGGGAGAAGACAAAATGGGGAGATGCTCACAGCTCTGCTGACTTGGGAGAAATGACAAGTCTGAGCCCAAATGAGCGTCCAGCACCGGGAGGCCAGGACCACCAGGCATCTAGCAAGGGTGGCACCCTGGGGTTTGTCACAGCACAATCGCTCCCCCAGCCGGGGTGAAGCTGCTCTGGTCATAGGGAGGGAAGGGTCAGCCCACCCCAAACGGGCAGCCGGGGCACAGCAGGGACCCTCCGGTCAGCCCATCAGCTGTGCTCGAAGCTCGTGAGGACCAGGGCGGGGTCGTCCCAGCCTGGACACAGCGGCTGCATGCTGACCAAACCTCGGCCCCTGGGCAGCGGCTGAGATGCATGTGCGCTCAGTAAAGAAGGCAGGCAGGAGGGAGAAGGTGTCCGAGGCTTCTCGGTGGAGAGAAAACTTGTCAAGTGAAACGGAAGCCACAGCAGGGCTCCTGGTCACAGGACAGCCTCTGCTCACCCCTCTGTCCTGTGTGTCACTGGAAGGGCCCAGCAGGGCCGGCAGGCAGGGCTCAGAATCCTGGCCCCACCTACGGAGATGAAAAAACACAGGCCAAGGAGACAAGAAGGCCTGGCTGCGATGGCGGGAGGAGGTGACTGGTGCGGCTGGGGCCACGCCCGGGATCATGGGCCTGAACTGCGCAACGGGGCCCTCGGGGAGCTCAGGGTGGCTGAGCACAGCCATCAGCTGTGTCTCCAGGCCGCTCCAGGAGCTGCTCGGCCGGGCGGGGCTCGGCGAGGGAGCTCCCCAACGAGGCCAGCCCTGCAGAACTGGACCAGGGGGGTGTCACACACCCTGCGAGCAAAGCCGCTGGTGAATCCACTCTGAGGAAGAGCCAGTGAGCCTCTTCCGGCTTTACGTTCAAACTGAAGAGCGAGCAGCAGGCAAAGCCGCCAACGATGCCCTGGCTCTGCTCTGCTTCCGCCTCAGCCAGTCACACCCTAGCCTGCAGCCCCACCGCCAAGGCCAGCCCAGGGCGCGCGGAAATGCTCCCGTGGGCAAACACGCTCCCTCCAAACGCACAGAGGGTGGCCGCTCCCGGGAGACGTTCCTGAGCATGCAGGGCAGAGGGCAGGAGGTGGCCCACGAGCAGCAGGAAGGTCACGGTCACATCTGCACACCCAGAGCTGCTGGGACTTGGGGCAGAGGTCACTTTCGCCCCCTTGCTCTGCCTCCTGGCCGCGTGGCGTGTGGGGGCTGAGCCTGCAGGTGGAGCGCCCCCAGGATGAAGGAAGGAGGCCGGGTCCTCCAGCCCAGCAGGTTTGCTGGCTTGAAGCCGCACGGGGCCCCCAAGAGACCAGCAGCGTCACTGTACGCCAGTGAGAAATAGGAAGCCTGCTGTTAGAAGCCACCGTGTTTTGGGGTGTCTGTCACATGGCAGCAGGTAGCCGACACGACCTCTAGAGGAGGTTCCAGGGGATGAGACAGAGCCCCAGGACCTGACCGGGGCCACCAGGGGGCCCAGGCCCCACCACGCAGGAGGCAGGCTCCTGGCCTCTGAGTCTCTCACTGCGTCCTGGGTGACACAGACAGGACGCCTGCCCTGGGTCCCACTACGGCCGGTCTCTACAGGACTGAGGGCATCCACACTGCCTGGGGTGCAGGTGGGCGCCCAGGCTCCCCTGCAGGGGCGGGGTCCTGCCTCCTCACCCCGACAAGGCGCCCACTCAGAAAGCCCCAAGCTCGGCATGTGCGGACCTGCCACCATCGGCCCCGCCCCGTGACCACGCTCGGTCTGGAGGCCGACAGGCAGGGCTGCTGGTCCTGGGGGACGGGGGCCACCTGCTGCCCTGTGCTCTGGCCTGGTCCGCATCCTGCTCTGGGTGGGCACTGAGTGCTGCAGCCACACAGCCCCTGCTCATCTACCACTGCTGCACGGGAGCCGCCAGGGACACGCCTAAGCAGCGCCCACGAAACTCCGCCTACAGAAGCCAGCAGCCGGCCGATCCCGCGTGTGGCTCCTGTGGCCGACTTCTGGTGGAAGAACTGCAGGAAGAAACCGGAGAATAAACGCCCTCTGGGAGGGAGCTCGCCCCCATGCCGCTGGCCGGGGCAGCAAGGTCCCACATCCCGGGCACCCCCTCCAGGTCCCAGCCCTCAGGCCGAGTGGAGCATACTTGCAAACAAAGGCAATGTGAGTCACTGAAGGAAACTGAGAAGGGTCTAAGCAAACGGAACAGCACCCGCATCCGAGGATCAGAAGACAACAACACTCTCAAACTGATCTCCACACCCAACGCCACGCCCAGCAGGGTCCCCGCCGGCCCCCTCCTGGGAACCTCCTGGCTGGCTCTAGCATTCACGTGGAATCCCAGGGACTGGAGCAGCCAGGATACTGCTGAAGACGGAGGGCAGTGGGGGGAACTCACACTCTTGACTTCAAAACTTCCTACAAGGTGACAGTGGCCAAGACAGAGCAGTGCCGGCACAAGGACAGTCACAGACCCCCGGGAGCAGACCTGAGAGTCTGGAAGAGACCCCTGCGTCTATGGTCAACTAACAATCTCGGGGGCGCCAAGGTGGCTCAATAGGAAAGAGAGCCTCGAACTCTGCTGGGGCAGCTGGACACCCACGTGCAAAAGCGTCATGCTGGGTTCTCACCTCACACCATATACAAAAATGAACTCGAAATGGATCAAAAACCTAAACATAAGAGCCAGCAGCATAAAGCACTCAGGAGAGAGCACGGTGTGAGGCTTCATGGCGCCGGACGTGGCCTTGGGGTCTTCGACATGACAGTGAGAACCAGGAACAGAAGGAAAAGTAGACAGATTGGACTTAACCAAGACGAAAAGCCTCTGCTCCGAAGCACACCACCAAGGAGGGGAAGAGAGAGCCCACAGCACGGGAGAAAGGGTTCGCAGACCACGCACCTGCTGAGGGACTCGCCGCCTGAACACACGAAGAGCGAGCTCTTACTCTCGTTAACAGCGACGACACTGGGTAAACGACCTACTTTAAGAAGGCAAAGGATCTGAACATCTCTTTCTCTAAGAAAGATAAACAAACGGCCAAAGCACACAAAGCTGCTCAACGGCGAGGGCATCAGTGACAGGGAAACAGAAATCAAACCACAGAGACATCCCTTCACACCCACCAGGGTGGCTGGAAGGAAAAAGTCGGACCCGTGTCGGCGAGGAGGGGGAAGTCGGACCTCCTAGACCGCTGGTGGGGACGTAAACGGTGCAGCCTCAGCGGGAAACGGTTCCTCAAACAACTGAACAGAGTTACCCTGTGTCCCAGCAATTCAACGCCTAGGCACGAACCCAAGAGAAGGGAAACACACGCCCTCACAGAGACCTGCACACAGACGTCCACAACGGCCACTCAGATGTCCAGGAACTGACGCACGCAGGAACAGAGTGGTCCAGGCACCCGTGGAGCATCATCCGGCCACGAGAAGGAGAGACGCACTGACACCCGCCACAGCGTAAACGATCTCGGAAGCACGATGCTCAGTGAAATAGCATCACGAGAGACCACGTGCTACATGACTCCATTCATGTGAAACGTCCAGAGCATGGAAATCCTCAGACACAGGAGGCAGTTCAGTGGTTGCTCCAGGCTGGAGTCAGGGTGGGGGGCAGTGGGGTGACAGCTGAAGGGTGTGGGGTTTCTTTGGAGAGGATAAACCCGGTCCACAATCGTGTGGTGACGGTTGCTCATTATCTGTCAAGGCGCTAAACCCACCAAATCGCGCGCTTCAAATGGCTGAGTTCTATGATATGTAAATCGTATCTCAATAAAGCTGTTTTTAAAAAGAGAAATGAAAGGAGAAAAGGGAAAACAAACAGAAGGATGTGTGGACACTCCGTCTGCTGCTGGAGCTGGCGCCCAGCCGCACCTCCTGACGCCACCACTGTCTCAGCCCTGGAGGCAGAGAAGGGCCGGGAGCCAGGGGCCCAGCAGGGAGCGTGTGCTTGGCGCGGCCAGGCCTCGGGACACGGGCCTGCGGGGTGCAGCTCCAGCCAAGCCCACCAGGGAAGCCTGGGCCCTGACCACCGCCATCGTGTGGACCTCCGGGGTGCAGCCTGGCCCTGCCCGCGGTCTCCTCACCCCACAGCTCCTGTGACACGAGGAGGTCAGGGTCACGATCCACCTCGGGGGCCGCTCCCTGGCCTGGCCCATCCTGGCTTTCTGGCCTCTGCTATCAAACCACTGTCCGGCGTCTGGGCTTTCCATCTCCCTCCCGCATGGCCAGGACTCTCACCCACTCCAGGCCCCACTGCCACCTGGACCTGCCACCACTTGCTGCCAAGACCCCAGACTGAGGGCAAGTCTTGGCATCTGGCTCTGACTGGCTGCCTTCCCTAAAATGCCCAGCAGGAGACCGGCCAGCCCACCCAACTCAGGCCTGTGTCACCTGGGTCCTCGGCACTCAGGAGCCTCTCGAGTCCAGACCACACTGGACGTCCAGGAGGGGCCTGCAGGGGCACCCCCTGGGTGGCCACTGAGCAGTCAGAGCAGGACGATGCTGGGGGTGGGGGCGGCCCAGGGGCCCTAGACAAGGCTGTGAAAGCCCCAAGGGGCTGTGCTTCGCCACAGGCCCCGCCATCTGGAACCTTTCACACTGTGCTCAGAAGTCAGGTACTGAAGAGTCATTCTGGCCAGATGAGGAGGAATGAGGCTGGCCGGTCCCCCAGGAGTCTGACCGTACCTGGACGGAGGAGCGGTGCTCACCACAGGTCCAGTGTTGGAGGGGACAGCCCCACGGCCCAGCTGGGCTGGACACGGGCACCTTGGGACCCAAGGATGCTACCCAGACCTCATCCTCCCCCACATGGGGGACCCATGAAGCTGCCATGGGTCAGGCAGCTGACAAGGCCACGTGGCCGGGTCACGTGGGAGCCCACCCAGGGCTCTGCTCTCTGCACCACCCCTTGCAGAGCAAGGAGACCTTCCCTCCCTCCCTCCCTCCTTCCTTCCCTCCACACAGGAAGCACGGCCCCGGGAGAGGAGGGAGACACAGGTGCCTACCGCCAGCCAGGCGGGGGCCCCGTGAGGACAGGGCTCCATTGCATCCCAGGATATTGAGGGGAAGCAGGGCCTGGCCCACAGCGTGCACCCTGTCACCCCGCTCAGAGGGGCCAGTGGTGACATGGCAGCAGTAATAGCACAGCCCCCACGGGCCTCCTCTTTGCTGTTCATCTAGTGTCTGTCACCTCACGACCTGGCCTGTCATCTGTAACTGCTCACCTGCCTAGGACAGGGCGGTGCATGGGACGTGTCAAGCAGACGTCTGCAGAAGGAACCCGGGATGATTACTAACGCCGTCCTGTGGCTGTGACACCAGAGGCCCAACTGGGACGAGAACCAGGGAGTGTCAGGGCCAGGCTGGCAGGCGGCCTCCCGCATACTTGGCTCTGGGCTCGGCTTTGGGCCCAGTCGCAGGGGAAAGGGTGCTGGCCGGCCGCCCCAAGCACACAGCAGAGGGCCCAGGGGGTCTGCGGCACCGAGTGAGCGTGGCGGGGGGCTGGCGCTACTAAAGCAGATGGAAGAGCGCGAACAAATCTGCTGAGATCTGCTGCCGATGACAGCTTTGAGGAAGAAAGGGGAAAATGGCTATAATCTTCTGCTAAAAATTTGTTGCCTTGTTTGATTCACAGCTGAGAAAACTGTTGAGACACTGACGAGAATCTCAAAAGGAAAAGTTTTGAACCTTCCTTTGATGCACTGGTGCAATTGCTGGCTAAACAAAAACACCCCACTTGCTGGGGGAGCGGAGAGCTGTCCCCGCCGGTGAGCGCGGCGGGTGCAGGCCGGGCTGCAGAGGGACACTGGGGCTGGGGGCCATCAGAGCCCGGGGCCCTGCTCTCCCTGCACCTGACCCGGCAGGGCCAGGGTCCTCGGGGGGGTGTCACCACGGGTCTCTGTGGAGACAGGAGGGAGTCTCAAGTCCAGAGGAGGCTGGGGGCTCATCCAGTGACCAGCACGCCCAGGCCAGGGGCCCGAGGGGACAGCCGCTCCCGGGGCCCATCCTGCCTGCCTCCCTCTGCTCCATGGATGCATTTCCTTCCTTCGCTCAGATTGCACGCAGGCTCAGGCGAACGGCCACGTCCCCCTGCATCCAGGGCCAGCGCCACGTCCTGAGCCCCGCGGCAGCTGCCTCAGCCTGCTGGCAGCCCGGGGCCTCAGCCCCGCTCTGCGCAAGAGCCAGGGCGTGAACTCAACCCGTCAGGGACTGTGAAGCCTAGTGCGCTGGACACCTGTGCTGAGGTCAGGCCCTGGTAGCCCTGGGGGCCCGTGGACGGCCGCGGCCGCCCCCGGCTGGGGAAAGGCTGCCGCCTGGGGAGGGGAGAGGGCCTGCCGTGCATACTAAGAGACCCCGCTGGAAGGAAGCGGAGACGCGAGGAGAATTAAAAAGCACCGTTAAATAACCACCGGTCCTCATGCATATTTATAAATCACCCGGCCTCAAAGCTAAATCAATCTCTCTCCTGGCTGAAGGGAGCACAGCTCGGGGAGAAGAGCGGGGAGCCTGGGGTGGCTGCGGGCCTCCCAGACATGGAGCGCAGTCCCCCCCAGCCCCACGCACCAGGAGCTGCAGGCCCGCCTCCACGCGGGCCCAGGGCAGGAGCCCCTGCCGCCCAAGAGCTCCGTGATCTCGACCTTGGGCAGGTCCCTCAGGCTCTGGCCTCCAGCCTACGCCCCTCACGGGTTGACTTTCTCTTTCTCTGGGCACTTGGGGGGCTCCAGGGTTGCTCTGGGCTCTGCAGCCTCAGGCACAGGGCGGCCCGGTCCGGGGACAGTGTGCTGGCTGCAGGTGGAGAGCTCACAGGGCAGCACAGACAGGCCGGACCCCATAGACCTCTGGCACCCTGAGCAGCTGGCCCACCTCCTCACTCAGAGGCTGAGGAACTGAGGCCCACGAGGCTGCCCTGGGCCGGTCACGCGGGAGGCGAAGAGAGGAGAGGCCCAGGGCCGGAGGCAGGAGGGCTGGGGAGGAGGACGGGCCAGGGTCCCCCACAGAGGGAAACAGACGCCCTGCCCGCAAGCCTCCTGCCCCGGGCCACCAAGTGGGCCGGTGACCACACGGGCTGAGCCCCCCGACCCCTCCCCTCCGTATCCCCTCGTCCGCGCTGCAGAGGCTTCTTTCAGAGCTGGGCACCCGGCACTCCCCTGGGCCGAGGCACCTCACTAACACGCACGCGTGTGTGGCCCGCCCCTCCCTACGGGCCGGCGGGGTCTAGGAGGGGCCTGGAAGGCCGTGTGTGCTCACGGTGGGCCCAGGCCTGGAGGGACCAGGCCCTGCAGCTGCCGCGGGGCTGGTCTTGAGGAGGGGCACTCCTGAGCTTCGTGGTCACTGAACCAGCAGCGTGAGTGGGGGGCCCTCCAGGCAGCTCCAGGAAGGATGAAGTCTTGGGGAGCAGCGCCTGCCAGGCCCGCACCTGTGGCAGGGCCCTCCTCACGCCGCCCTCCAGGCGACTGCCTCTGCCAGCTCCAACCTGGTGCCAGACAACACAGCAGGGCGAGGGGGGCACCGCGCGGGCCCCGGACAGACAGGTGACCTGCAGGCTGCGTCCTGGGGCGGTGCCGGCCATGCCGGAGGAGGGCTGTCAGGGGTGGGGCCTTCGCCCAGCCACCTGGGGCCCGCCGACCACTCTCACCACCGACACAGGCGCTGGGCTCCCGCCAGGTCTCTGGGTGGTAACAGAAGTAGCCAAACAAAAGCCTTAAGATTTTTTTTGAATTGTGGTAAAATACATATAAAGTAAACTTTGCCACCTCAGTCACATTAAGTATCATTTGACACTAAGCACATTTACACTGTGAATGTGCAGCCGTCACCCAATCGGTCTCCAGAACTTTCCATCTTCCCAAGCTGAGACCCTGTCCCCGTCCCCCAGCCTCTAGCCCCAGCCTCCACCTCCTGTCTCTGTAACTCTGACTCCCCCAGGGACCCCGTGGAAGTGGGATCACCCAGTGCCTGTCCTTCCGTCCCTGGTTCACTTCACTGAGCACCACGTCCTCAGGGCCCCTCCACGACGTAGCAGGCGTCAGTTTCCTTGTTTGAAGGCTGAGTGATACTTCACTGTGCGGACAGACCACACCTGACTGCTCCCCCATCTGTCACCGCACCCTGGGCTGCTGTGAGCAGTGCTGCTGTGACACAGGTGAGACCCGGCTCTCAGCTCTTGGGCGCTGCACACCCAGAAGCAGAACTTTTGGGTCAGGGGGTTCAACACAGGAGCTCAGTGACAGTACCTGTGGGGGGACACCTTCAGTTCTTTTAGAATTTAGTGTTCTGTCCATGAATCCCCTCCAAGACCCCCTTTTTACAAGAACGGTTATGTCATTGGTCAGCTTTCCTTTCTTGTCAGGGCTGCCAGGAAGCTCAGCTTTACTAACAACATTAGCCCCGATGGTCGGAATGTCTGGGATCCGCTTCTTGCAGGCATCAGGGTAACGCTGCCAGGAATTCTTTGTGGAAAAGTGGAATCTTATTAAACAGATGTGGTCCTGGAAAACGTTCAGATGATACTCAGACTCAAGGAACCCATGTTCCCGGGACAATCCCAACTACTGGGAACCTGCGGGAGTGGACAGGAGTGCATGGTCCTGCCAGGCCCTCACGTAGCTGCTCCCACGGACCTCCGGCACAGTGGCTGCTTCCTTCTCTTCCCGTCACCATCGAGCTGGTTATGTGTCTGCACTGAGTCCAGTCCCCACAGAACGCAAGCTCGTGAGTGTCCACCCCCCGCTGTCCCCTGAGTTACAGCAGTGCCTACAGTGCAGGCCGAGCCATGACGGGAGGCGTGGAGCCCAGGCACCCTGCAGGCCCCAGGGCTGCCTGCTGACCCAGGACAAGCCAGGCTGACACACTCTGCCCAACACACAGAGCACCCGGGGAACCCAGCTGGACGAGGAAGGGCTGCCAAGCTGAGAGAGCCCGCGGTCCAACCTGCAGAGAACAGGAGTGGGCACGGCCCAGCAGGACCCCTGCCGGCGGGCCCCGAGGTCAGGGCCACCAAGCGCAGGCCTCTGGGCCAGAAGCTCCCTGCTCTGAACAGAGCCTGCGAGAACAGGGGGCATCACAAAAGGAGTGCCAGGCCTGGGTCAGGAAGACGGGCTGCTCCTGGGGCTCCCCGTGGGGCTCTGGGCCTGGGTTCGGGCACAAACACGTCGGGGTGGCCGGGGAGACCTGCCCTTGGGCTGGGGCTGCCCCACGTGGACCGCCCTCCTGGGCACCCAAGCTGCACGTGGCTGAGCGGAGCTCTGGGGGTGAGGGGGTGCCAGCCTGCGTCTGCAGAGACCTCCTTGCCCTCTTTCCCAGGGAGGTGAGGCTCAGAGGCACAGGAGGCACGCGGTAGTGAGGGGACCCTCATGTGGAACCAGCTGCACCACCCTCCACCATCCTCCCCCGAGATCAGCGGACAGGAAAGTTCAGCTCGGCTCAAGACGACCGCCACACAGCACTCCTGCCAGGCCTAGTTTCTAGGTGTTTAATGCGCTGGGTTCCCGTCTTTTTCATGCAAACACTTTGCAAGGACCACGTGGAGGGGTCACCACCACGCCCGCAGGAGCTGAGCAGGGCTGGGCCAGACCGCCGAGGGCCACCGGGAACAAGAGCCCGGGGCCGCAGTCTGGGGTCCGGGTGCACCCAGCAAGGAGGTGGGCGGTCGGGGTCCCGAGGTCCCAGGGAACCAGAAGGGGCTTAATACTCAGGACACATCACTCTTCCCATAAAAAAATCCACAGAAGTCAGCGCCTGTAGAAACTTCTCCACACAAACGCACATCAGTGCTGGCTTTTCCTGTCTTCGGCTTGAATGAGCAGGAGCAGCCGGGAGCCACCCCGCCGGGGGAATTTTTCCTTCACTAAGCGTCTTGTGCTACACGTAACACTCAGGAAGGCAGGCGGTGCAGCAAGACCCTGGGACCCCAGCCCCAGCGTAGCCGGGACAGAGGGCACACACATCACTGTCAGGAGGTTAGGGCCACGCCCACCCCCCATCCGTGGCGCTGGGACTCCAGGCTGCATGCAGTGCAAGGCGGTGGGACTAGGACCCACCGACAACAGGACAAACCAGACGACCCCACACTGACAAGCAAACTCAGCAGGAAATGTGTGCAGCAGAGACGCCACTGTAAGACGCCCCCGTGGGAGACACAGAAGGACCCTGACCCGCAGAAAGACGCAGTAACGTTCTCGTGTGCAGAGGGCTACGTCCCAGAGACAGCTGACCTCCAAACCTCCAACTTCTCACTTCAAGAAATCCAGCAAATTCTACACTCATTGGGAGAGGGGAGCTAGACACGCTGATTCCAAAGTTCATATGAAAATGAGCAAGAGCTGTTGGAAAACCCGGAAAAGAAGAGTTACAGGGGGAAGAGGACAGGGCACCTCGGACACAAAGGACCTGACACAGCGCGACCAGCGCACGAGAAGGTAGGACCTCAAACCAATGACGAGAGATAGGCTCTCGGTCATGGCTGGGGTGCCAGGAGGCCCTCTTAAAAAACAGGTTGGTATCACGCTTCATGCCTTACAAAAAGCAAAACCAAATTTCAAATCAATCAGATTTAAAGTAGAAAATGAAGCCACCACAAAACCAGAAGAAACCATGAGAATTTTTTTATATCTTGACATATAAAAAGTAAAGATGTGACCCAAAACCCAGAAGCTACAAAGGAAAAGGCTGTAAGTTCATCTGTATAAAATACATTTAAAAGTTAAAAACTTCTGCTTGGTAAAAAAACAGCACAAGCAAAGGCAAAAGACAAATGATAAATTGGGAAAACATATTCACAATTTGAAACAAGACGAGCTCTGCTCCACAATATACAAAGACCTCTAAGAAATCAACAAGAAAAGGACTAACAGTCTATTCGAAAAGTGGACCAAGGATAGTGACAGACACAAATGTATTTAAAACCCTCACTCATGTACAATAAAGGACTGAAATTAAAACTACACTGAGCTCTTCCTCTTCACTTGCTGGACCAGAAAACCTCCAAGTCTGAAGCCATGGGAAGAAGCACTCTCACAGGTGCTGGTACAAAACCGTCCCACCCCATTCGTGCTGTGCCCCAACACGCCACTGGGTCTGGAAATGCAGGTGCCTGTTAATCCCACCCTCGCCTGGAAGTCTGTCCTACACACAGGCGTGCACACACCAGAAGAGCCGCGTGCAGACGGTCACTCGACACTGCCTCACTCGTGGTCACAGAAGAGGCACTAACCTCTAACCACTAACAGGCGACGGGTTAAATACGTCCATGGCACACACACCCATGATGCACCACACACTGCGTGACAATGAACAGGGCACCGACGTACTCATGGGAAACACCTCCTTGACGCACAAGGTGCAGAAACTGTCTGCAAACACCGTCTCTGAGTTCACAGGGGGTGGGCGGTGAGAATCTGTATTAGGAAAATCCACCAGCTCGCAGAAGCCCCTGGAGGAGAGGAAATACACAAATGCCTTACACATGACCGGACCAACCTCATGACCTCAGCTCCCTTCCTCCTCGTTTCCCAAATAAGGGAGCTGGGACATGAAAGGTGACGTGCCCAGGGCTGAGCACGTGTGAGGCAACGGGAGGAATTCACACCCAGATGTGTGTCCTCCAGAGCCCGCCTCCTGGCACCCTGCCCTGCAGCCTGCATTGCCCACACGTGCCAGAGCATGGGCGCCCCGGGAGCCAGGCCAGGGCACCACCCAGGGGGAGCACGTGCACAGGACCATGCACAGGTCCCGGGACGCGGGCACTGAGGCTCAGAGGAGGGGCGGCACCTGAGCTGGGCCCTGGAGACGGGCAGCGCCCACAAGCAGGCGGGGGGGCTCTCTAGACAGAGCAGGTGGCAGGGCCAGTGTGGGAAGCCAGCTGGGGCTGTGGAGGGGACTGCCAGCACAGCTGATTCTGCCATGATGGCGGGGGTGGGGGGCCGGCCCTGTGGTGCTCACACAGACACCCCAAGCTTTCAGGGCAGAACAGGACCTGCTGGGCAGAGAGCACCTGACCCTCGATAGGAGGGATAGAGGTGCAGCCTGGGGAGGGCACGGGCTTCGGAGCTGGGGCACAAGACGGCTGTCACCTCTCGCCCTGTGGAGACCACCGGCTTCTGTGGCATGGGCTTCATCTGCACAGTGTGAGTGGCGCTCCTTCCTCAGTGCCCACGACATTAAGTGGGGACGCCCAGGAGGGTCAGGGTCAGGCCCAGCAGTGCTCCGGTGCTCTGTGCCCAGAGGGTGGGGGGCGGGGGGCCCCTGTGCTCTGGCCGCACAGACAACACCAAGGAAGCAGGTGCTCAGAGCTACATCAGCCTGGAGAGCAAGGCCTCTCCACCTGAGCGAATACCCAGAACAACCTCTAGGACTCACCCCACGCCCGGGCACCCCAGCTGTCCCCTCCAGGGAGCAGTGCCCAGAGAACTTTCCAGAAGTGTAGGCCAGTGGCCATCAAGAAATAACGTGTCCAGTCTGGGGGGGGACATGTTCAAGCCCTGGTCAGCAGCAAGTCGATCCATAGGGTAAGAGGGGTCCTGACAGGCAGAGGCTGGGCCTGCTTTGGACTCAGGTAAGAGCAGGTGGGAGCAGGTGGGAACAGAAGGGAGCAGGTGAGGTTGTGGGGGGAACTTCGGGTCCAAGGACTGACCACTGTGCCCCTGGGGTGGCAGGCCAGGCAGGAGGAACATGCGGTGAGGGATCGGCGGGGGCTCATGGGGGTCTGCTGGGTGGAGAGTGGATGGGCCAGGGGCGTGAGAGCGCCGGGGTGGGAGGGAAGCAGTGCTGCGGGAAAGGGAAGGCGGCGGAGGCTGGGAGAGTCTATCATTAGACGGCGCTCCTGCCTGGGGACGCGGGGACGGGAGCGGGGCCGTCTCCGCAGGCACCGTGAGCTTTCCACTCACAGGGAACCCGGCAATTTTCTACCCACTCCGTTTCCAAAAAAGATACACTTATTTTAAACGTCATTGGGCTGCAGTCTGGTCCCTCTCCTGAGCAGAGCTGCAGGCTGGCTGTGGGGCAGCCCCACCCGCATGCAGAGGAAGCAGGCAGGGCGGGGGCTCAGAGGGGTGGGCTCCACCCCGCCTCCGAGGGACAGAGGGCTGCGAGCTCCAACCCCAGAGAAGAATTCTGCCTAATTATGTGCATGCTGAAGCGTCAGAGGAACGGGTACAGACGTCTGCAATTTGCTGTAAAACGTCTCAAGCAGACAGAAAGCCCTGATGGATGGAAGAGGGTGGAGAGGTGCGTCATAAAGCAGCCCCAGCAGAGTGTCTGTGGCCGGATGGCGGGTCCTTGGGTGTTCACTGTAACACAACCAGCTCTGCTGTGTGTCTGACAATGTCCATAAAGTGCTGGGGAGACCTAGTAGGGCTGGGTCTCCATGCTGCCTCCACCGTCACCACTCGGGACCCAGGGTGGGCCCAGGGACGGTGACAGCACCAGCGTGTAACCAGTCTGCGCCCCCAACATGAGAGCTCGCTCCTCTCTGTGGAGGGGTGTCCAGCCCCGGTCAGGGCTGCCTGGCAGGCAAGCGTCCGCCACGTCCAAAGCTGCTGTGCGTCCAGCCCTCCATGCAGCTTGGTGCCGTGGCAGCCCCGATGGTGGCCCACAAGAAACCAAGCATGGACAACTGTGTCGTGACCAAGGTGTGTCGGGGGGGGGGTCACAGATGACAGTCGCAGCAGTGGCTGTGCTCTCGGGGCCGGCACGTCACCGTGTTCTCTGAGATGGCCTGCAGGGGAGCAGACTGAGACCAGGGCCTCTGCTGGTGAGGAACAGGGCCAACACCCAGGCCCAGTGTGCCCCCCCCCACCCCCGGCCAGCAAAGGGTCCCTGGAAGTCTGTCAGGACAAACGGCAGCAGCGCCCGCGTTCCCAGTCGTGGGAATCCCAGGCCAGCGGAGGAGTGCCTGGGGCGGGGTGGGACGGGGCAGGAGGAAGGTGGGGGCACCCAGGAAGTACCCCCAACCAGGCCAGTGGCCCAGTGATGCCAGGGCTGCTGGGAAAGGCTGGGAGGGTGTGGAAAGGGGGGCGGGCAGGCCTGGGCACCCACTCTTCCCACCAGTTCCCCAAGAGTCTGGTTTCCAGAGCCCCCGACTCCTGCAGCCATACCAGGAACGACAGAACGGCTCCCGCTCAGACTCAGAGTTCCAGCTGGTTTGCGCAGTTTCCGTCTTCGGGAACGTGTTCGAAGTCCATCCTGTCTCTACAGAATGACTGATCATGTCTGGCTAACTGGGCCTCCGCTTCCCCATCTCTAAGCAGGGGCTTTGCCTCCCTGAGAGCTGGCGACATTAGGAACACGCACACGCATGCAGGTCACCCCAGATGAGCGAGGATAGCTGAGGACCCCAGAGAGACCTGGACAGGCCAAGGACACAGAAGGAGGTGGCCCGGAAGCCTCCCTCCCAGGCCCTGTCCTGCAGCTCGGAGGAGCACGCCCAGCTCTGGGCAGTAACTGGAGCCGTTTTCTCACCAACCAGCTGTGAGCTAATTACAAAGACTTCTAACTAGTTGAGCGCCCTCTCCAAGCATATGTTCCCAATTAAGTCAAACTGCAGCTGATTTTAATCAATCTTCCTTGAAGCGGCCGATGTGGAGACTCCTCCGGAGGGAGAGGAGAGATGCGCGTGCAGAGCAGGCGGCAGCGGCTGATAAGCACGCGGCGGGGTGGGGGGCTGCGCCCACGGGCCTCAGCGTGGCCTCCTCCGCTCCACCCGGGCCGCAGGCCGCGCAGCCAGGCCTGCAGGCGTGTGGTGCACTGTCCTGCTGTGCCAGCCCCGGGGGCAGAGAAGGGGATGAGGTCTTTGCCCTCGCAGTGGTGCGGTCAGATGTCCCCAGTGACCCCCATGTGGGTCACCGTCCCTGGTTTTCCACACTGGATGCACTGGGGCTCGGATGGGAAAGTCCCACAGCTCAGACAGCGTCCCCGAGGCCCCACGGTGTGCGGATGTGCAGGCCCGTGTCCCTGACAGTGCCTGCTGTTTGCATGGGTCCACGTCACCCCCAGACCCATTCCAACGCTGCCTGGATCGGCTCCCTGAGCCACACAAGGTGCCTCCCCGTCCACTCTGCCGGGACCAGAATGACCCTGCGGGGGTCGGGGTGCCGCCCGCCATCTCCCTGCTCCCTCAGCAAGGCCTGCAGCTGCTCCTCCCAAGCTCGGCAAGTGCACGGTGGTGGGGCAATGCTCCCTCCCCGGTGTCGGGGTCGGACAGGATGCCACAAGCAGCTCCAGGACGCACAGCCAGGCCCCCCCCGCCCCACGCGAGGCCCACGTGGAGCCCAGGAGGCTGTATGTGGTCTGCGTCGCTGAGCCCATGCTCCACTGGGCACCACCGGCCCTTCTCTCCTCCACAGGAACCCTCCGCCCAGCCACGTGACCCCTGACACCCTCACCGAGGGCCACTGCAGGCTCCTCGTGACAGGCCTCAAGCCCTGGAGCAGGAAGAAAGGAAGTATCGATTTTGGCAGGACTTGCTGAGCCCCAGTCCGGGAGGCCGGGGAAGGCACCAGCCATGACCTCAGGCCGAGCTTGACTAAGTACCAGGAAGACATCCCCCCAGCTCTGCCTGACAGGGCGCCGCTGACGGGCGGCCGGGAATGCACCTGCCAGCAACAGCTCTCCCTTCAGGACTGCGGCCCAATTAAAACGGCCCAAGATGACAGGTCCTGGAGCTGAACACAGTCCGGCTGCGGCTCATGGCGCCTTGCTTTATCAAGGCTGTCACTTCTCCCATCTCCAGGACTCGGGAATAAAAAAGAGATTTGATTTGCCTCTAATAGGTGTCAAGACAAAAATCAATGGCCTGTCCAAAATCTGGGTAATCACAAACCTGCAGGCTTCTTGCCATGGAACAATCGAGATGGGGATAAAGATGAAAAACAAAGTAAAACTAAAATAGCATGAACAGCAGCCCTGCTTCACCACTGCAGGCTGACAGGGGCAGGGGGGCTGGGACGCAAACCCCAACCACACGGAGAAGCTCTGAGGGGCCCTGCCTTCCACACCGCGGATGGCGAGCTCTGCGGCCAGCGGTCGGGAGGATGGCACGAAAACCCACGGGGCTGGTGACTGCGCAGCCAGTGGGCAGGCTGTCCTCGCCGGGCTCCGGGATACACACTCCCAGACAGCAGGGTGTGTGGGCCAGGACCCTGCACGAGTTTAGTCCGAGGAGCCGGGACCTCAGACGTGGAGTCCGGGAGGAAGTGGCAGGGCAGTGAGTCCCAGGACGGCTCACCTGCAGGGTCAGCCGCTCCAGCTGCGCCTCCAGCATCTTCTTGTCCTCCTCCAGATGCCGCCGCTCCCCTTCCAGCTCCTCAATCTTCAACCTGCAGGGAGAGTGGATGTGAAGGGACCCCTGCCGTGACCCCTGGGGGGGAAAAGGGGCGAGGCTACTAGACGGGGTTATAAAGTTTGCTCCCAAATATGCATCTGTGAAATACAGGGGGCGGGGCGGGGGGCAGAAGTAACAGCGGGACGATGCTGCGGAGGATGCAGGAACTCAGACGACCACCTGACGAGTCTCCACGGGAAGATCTCCAGCATGGCTCGGGCCCGCCGGCGGCCAGAGGCTGGGGCGGGGCAGCAGGATGGGCCGGTCGCGGGACGCAGGAAGGCTGCCGCTCACCGTGAGAAGGTGCCTGTTTGTGTTTTTTCTTTTTAATTTAAGTTTTTCAATAAGCACCACATTCATATGATTTAAAATCAAGTGTCCAGGAAGCAGAGCCAGCACTGACACAGGTGAGGAAAAGAGCCCTTCCCACCAGCCAGAGTGGGAAAGTCGAGCGCCATGGACACACCAGGGAGGGCTTGGCTCGGGGGTGGGAGGAGAGCTGCTCAGGACGGCCCAGCAAACCACAAAACCAAGATCTGCGAGGACCGGACTCCTCCCAGGGAACCTGAGTGCACCTCTGAAAAAAGTTCAACACGACCTGCACGAACACAAGAACGCCCAGCACCCAGCAAGCTAAGACTCACAATGTCTGCCGTCCAAACAGGGTCCCAGGCATTAAAAGAAGCAGGAGAGTGTGACCCACGGTGAGGAAGGTGAGCAGGCAGGTGAGACCCACCAGGACGGCACAGGCATCACGAGAGCGTCCACAGACACTAGCACAGCCGTGAAACCCCCTGGAGGAGAGGGACGCTGCTGGGCTCAGCCGCTCAGCACGGATACGGGGACACAGCAAGGCCACAGCGAGCCCCTGGAGGTGGGCGCTACAGCGTCTGAGGGGGAGGCGCTGGACGAGACCAACGACAGGTCAGACCCTGCAGGACAAAGGTTCAGTGCGCTTGAGGCAGAACCACAGAAGTGGAGGACGCTGGATCTTTAAACCTGAAGAGAGAGTCACGAAGCGGCGGGGAACCTCACGAAGCTGCAGTCGCCGCAGGAAGCGAGGGACAGCAAGGAGGTTTCCGACGTGATGGGAAGTGCAAAGCCACAGATCCCAGAAGCCACACAAACCCCAGCACAGCAAACAGGAAGAAAACAGCCCCAGAGCACAGAACAATCCAACTGCTCAAAAGCAGTGATAAAGGAACCCCACAAGCAGCTGCAGAAAGGAAACGCTGCACACGGAGGAACAAGGCTGATTTCTCAGCAGAGACGTTGCGGGTGAGAAAGAGGAGAAAACTCTTTAAAATACTGGGAGGTGCGGGGAGGGCACAGCTCAAGTGGTAGAGCGCGTGCTTAGCGTGCACGAGGCCCCGGGTTCGATCCCCAGCACCTCCTCTGAAAAAATAGATAAACCTAATTACCTCCTCCCCACCAGATTAAAAAAAAAAGATGCTGGGAGAAAATTTAAAATGCCAGCCTGGAATTCTATTCCCAGTGAAAATACCTTCCAAAAAAAAAAGCAAAAGAACGCTGTTCTCAGACACCCAAGAACAGAAGGAGCTCGTCACCAGCAGGCCTGGTCCAGAGGGAAGGCCAGGGGCGTCCTCCTGGGAGAGAGAAGGAGGTGCAGAGGGCGGTGCGGGCCCACACGGAGCGAGGAGCACGGAGCCACAGGATGCAGGCAGGTGCGTGGCCGGCACACCTTTAAGTCCTCTACGACACTTACATGACCACGTTTTAAAGAGACTGACTGCTTCAACAAAACTAACAAAAGTATCCTGGGGGTTTGAGACATGAGCACAAATAAAATGTGTGACAGCAGCCACACAAAGGCTGCACAGACAGATGCACCCAGCTGCGTGGCGCCGTGCTGCATGTGAAAAGGTGTGGCATCGCGTGAAGGCAGACTGTGGTAAGTGAAGGAAGTACGCGGTAAACCTTCAACCAGCCCCTAAAATTAAAAAAAAAGTTACAACTGAAGATCCAGAAAAGGAAATAAAATGGAGTCATAAAAAACACCCAACTAATTAAAAAAAAGCCAGAAAAATAGGAAAATGGGAATGAAGAAGAGATGGAATAAGCAGAAAACAGGGTGACAAGATCAAACCTAACCACACAGCGACCACAGCAAATGTAAGTGCTCTGAACACCCCCGTTAGATGGCAGAGAGACCCTCACAATGGATGGAAAAGCAGCACCCAGTTACACAGGCCGCCAACGAAAAGCGCACTTGCAACGTGAAGACACAGGGTGGTGGCCACCTGACCAGGAGGTCAGAACAACACGAAACATTTCTGCACTAATGAAGGTGTCACAGGAGAAGCAAAGGCCGACGGAAATGCAGGAGAGATCCAGTCCACAGTCAGCGCTGGACTTCGAGACACTCTCCCAATAACCGACAGAGCAGCCAAGAGAAAGCACGGAGGGCAGAGCAGACCGAGCCCATCAGCCCACCCGACCACTGCCCCTCCGGCCGCGCAGACCCCCGGCTGCGCCAGCACAGGCCGGCCTCCCCGGGCGCGCGGGGCGCCCACCGGGGCAGGCGGGCGCCGGCCGAAGGGGCCTGGGAGTACTGAGCACAGTCTCATCTTTCAAAATGCATCCTGTGACCACAGCGAAATCACACAAGAAGTCGGTGACAAAGATACCCAGGGAACGTCATTTACAGCGGTATCTCCGACACGAGACACGCAGAGGCACGTGGAGAAGCGGCGGGAGGCCCCCCTGCGGTGGCCCCAGCCCGCTCCCCGAGGGCCACGGAGGGCAGCGCGTGGGGGCCGCCCTCCCCATGCCGGAGGCCACGGAATCGGAGCAGTCCCGTCAGAGCCCAGGAGCTTCTCCTCACGTGCTGACGAGCCGATGCCAAGATTCACATGGAAATATGTCGAACCTAAAACCGTCAACACGACACGGAGAAAAGGCAAAGCTGGGGGCTGACAGGACCTACAGCTGCAGCCGTCAAGGCGGCGCCGGCCGGAGCCGGGCCGCCGGGCAGAGCGGCGCCCACGACGCACGCGGGCAGCTTCGGGGCAGGTGTGGAAGGAACGGTGTTCCAACAGCGAGTGCTGGAACAGTCCTGACATCCGTCTTTGTAGAACGTAAGAAACTAACCCAAACCGTTAATAAACCTACATGTAAAGTAAAACATGATTAAATTGCGTAAAACTACGGGCAAAGCCTTTGCGAACCTGGGACAGGCAGGGATGTCACAGCCACCACACCCCAACCCTCACATCTGAAAGAAAAAACTGACCAAAGCTTCTCTTTAAAAGACATGGCGCAGAGAATGAAGCGGCGCGTCTCAGGACGGGAGGCCGGCGCCGCAGAGGGGCGCTCCAGAGCCCCAGGCAGCGAGCAAGGCTCCGGTGGAAACGGGCAGAAGCTCCCAAGAGATATTTTGCCAAAGGGACACAACGACAGGCATGCGAAGAGAGCCCAACGTCCCCAGGAAGCAAGCACGCAGGCCCCAGCGGGCCCCTGGGCCGCTCGCCGCCGCGCGGGGGCGGGAGGGGCGGCCGCTCCGAGACAGACGGCAGGCCTCTTAGAACAGAAACTCGCCGCGCCCCGCCGTCCCGCACTGCGGCGCGCCCCGCACACGTCCACACGGGGGCTTTACGTGTGACAGAGCGGCTCACTGACAACAGCCCCAACCTGGGGGGACGAGGTGTCCGCCAGCAAGCGTGCGCCGGGCGACGGTGCCCCTGTCCGAGGGAGGGGCGCCGGGTCCCGCGCCGCGCGGCCCCTTCACCTGTGGGCGGGAGGCGCGGCCCAGGTCTGCGCAGCTGCGGGGCGGGGGCCTCGTCGCGCAAGAGGAAGTGTTTGGGTGATGCCACGTCCACCGCCTTGAGTGCGGTGCTGCCGTGGGGGCGCGGGGGCCTCTGTGTCCGTGTGTGTCTCCATGTGTGGGTGTGAAAACGTGCGCGGCTGTACATTTACAAAACGAAGAGCCTCCGCTGAGCCAGCAAAGCCGTGAAGACCACGCTGCAGCAACGCCGCCGGCGCTGACTGCTTTCCGCCCCCAGAAGCGGGCTGGTGGGTCAGGGCCAGCAGCCCTGCGCGCTGCCCCCACGGCCCGGTGCCGCGCCCACAGCAGCAACGCCCGTGCAGGCGTTAGGGCTGCCTCTAGCGCTGCAGCTGGGGTCCCGGTCCCGCGGAGGAGCACAGACCGGCACGGAGCTGCGGCCACTGCGCGGTCCGCCAGGCATCACGGGGACCCGCGGCCGCTCAGCAGAGAAGCGTTTCTGGCACCCAGGAGGGCCCAGGGCCCTCCACGCAGCTCACGTCCAATCCCCCCTTTTCAGAGGGGAAACTGAGGCTCACAGAGGTAAGTGACTGCAGGGGAGCGGCCCGCCCAGGACCTGCGGTCCAGAGCCGGCAGTCAGGCGCCAGCGTGGATGCCCTCACCTGCTGGGTCAGCGCTGCTGGGGGAAGACCCAGAGGCGCCCCGAGTGTGCGGGAGGGTCAGGTGCGGGCACCCCCGGGGAGCCGCCTGGGGGAAGGGCTCTGCATCTCAGGCACAGGCTGGGTGAGCGCCCCGCCGGCAAGGCCCCCCTGAAAACAGACGTGATGGATTCTGAAGGCTGGGGAGCAGACGTCCTCAGGGCTAACTTCAAGTAAGCAGCCGTGTGCGGACGAAGACGTGTCAACAGGCGGGAGCCGGAACCTGTCCCCGCTGTCCGAGGACACACCACGTGAGCAGCACGCGCCTGTGGGCTTTACGGACGGCCGCTTCCTCCTCCGCCCCTCCTTTCCCGGAGAACTGCTCGCTCACTGAGGACGTGCGTGTCTGCTCGAAAGCTCACACGCTGGTCTGCCTTCCGGGGGCTTGATGCAATCAGTCTGCCCTAAACTTCTTGAAACCGACCGACTCCAAGTTTTTTAACCACGGAGGGTATTACAGGAAATGGATGGCGTCCCAGTCACTTCTTGAGAAGATGAAGCCAGTCGAAGCGGGGGGGGGGGGGGGTGCCTGCCAGGAGGAGCTGGCCGGAAAGGGGCATTTTATTTTGCCTAAAACACTCATACTGAGTGGACCACATGCCCTGGAAAACTTCTGAGTGAAGAACGACTATCCTCCCAGAACTTGGGTAACGGGGTGGGGGCCAGACTCCCGGGGGACCAGCTGGACAGGGAGCAGGCGGGACTGCAGGCCCAGCTGGCTGTGCTCGGGGATCTGCGGCCACATTGCCGCCGCTGGCTCATCTGCCCCTTGGTCATCTGTGGCCTGTGCTCCCGCGGCACCAGCTCCGGAGCTGCTCGTCCAGGAGGGGGGTCCCACTCCAGGCTGAACGTCTGTGTCTCCCCCAGACCCACATGTGGAAGCCCTAACCCTGTGTGACGGTATCTGGAGGTGGGTCTTTGAGGGTGAGCGGGTCAGATGAGGTCGGGGGAGGGCCATGTCCTCGTAAGGAGCCACCACAGTCTGCTCGCTCGCTCCCTCTGCCTCGTGAGGACACGGTCAGAAGGCGGTGTCGGCAAGCCAAGGAGGGGGTCTCAGAAGAGACCGAGCTTGCTGACACCCCAGTCTCAGACTTCTGGCCTCCAGAACCTTGAGAAAATGAATGCTTGTGGGTTAAGGTTCCCGGGCTGTGGGGTGGGTGAGGCTTGCCTGAGCTGGGCGCTGGGCAGGTGGCAGCAGCTGGTGGGTAGAGGCTGGCTGGTGGCGAGGCGGGCGCTGGAAAGGAGGGTGTGAAGGGCGGCTCTGGTGAGGCTCAGGGGCAGTGAACACGCTGCTGCAGCCTGGAGCAAAGGGCACCTCTGCTATCGGATCACAAAGATCCGGGCTGGCCTGCGTGCGTCCTGCGGAAGGCAGGGCGTGCGCGCGAGCCCCCGGGCCACTGAGCTGAGATTTCCAAGCACAAAGGGAAGAGCGTCTTCGTCCTGACTGTTTACAGCAGGAGCTGTGATGGCACGGGCCCCGGGGCCTCACGTGATGAGAAGGCACAATCCGAAAGCCCAGGCATCTCCCCCAAACGCAGGAGCTCAGCCTCATCGCGAAACCTGCCAGACAAGCATGGAAGCAAACCAGCGAATCCAAACACGGCTGCAGATGAGCGGACAGCGACCCGCCGAGAACAGATCTGCGCAAGCAAATGTGAGACGTTGGCAACGAGGGAAAAGGAGGGGGGGACTGGGGCTCCCGCGCTGTCCCTGAAGCTCCCCTTAAATCAAGAGTCATCCTAGGACGAGCAGCCGGCAGGAGAGGACACAACAAAAGGCAGAAAACAGGGAGGGCAGGTAGGACCGACGCCGGGCAGAGGGCAGCCCAGAGCAGGCGCTCACCCCAACCCCGAGGGGCAGCCACGCCAGTGCACGGCGGGTTATCCCCCAGGAAGCCCCCACCGCCCTAAGTGAAGGCGCTCCTAAAAGCAGAGCTTCAGAATACGGGGAGCTGGGAGGAGGAAGGGGCAAATGGGCGAGGTCAGCTGGAGATGTGAAAAGTCCTAGCTCAGGGACAAACGAGAATGGAGACAGGAGACAGCGAGCATTCCAGACTGATGGCACCACCGCCCGGTCAGACCCAACAGAAGTCTCTAGAGCAGACCACCCAAACGCAGCAGGACACACCGTCTTCTCAAGCACGGATGAAACAGGCTCCGAGGCAGAGCCTCTTCCTGGGGCATTTAACAAAACTTGGCACATTAAAAAATAAACTAAAGCTATACAGACTCATTCACAGACCATAACAAAATCAAACCAGGTATCAATAAGGTAAGAAGAAAACATCAGGACATTTGAAAAGGTAGTAACAGCAACCCCGCAGCCAAGCAGGGCTTAGAGAAAAGCCCGCAGCCCCAGACGTTTGTATTAGAAAACAAGATCTCAAGTCGACAAGCTGAGCTTCCACCGTAAGAGACGAGGAAACGGGGAAACTCACCCGCACGAAGCAGACGGAGGGAAAACGTAAGAGCAGAAGTCAGTGAGGTCGAGAAGAAGGAACAGGGAGAAAGAAGAAAGAAGCCCAGCACTGCTTCTCTGAAGAGACCAATTAAACTGTGAACCTCCAGCAAGACGGCGAAGAGGAAAAAGCCAGAGGAGGCAGGCGGCGGCGGGAACGGGGGCTCCCTCCCGCGTGGGCCCCGCAGGCGCCGACGCCCAGCACAGCCCACACCTCACGCTCCCCGGCCCCCCGAGCGGCTGGCCTGCTGAAGCCCTTCAGCGCAGAAGGACCTGGGCCCGGACGCCTTTACGGGTGCGAAACAGTGACAGAAGACGTTCGAGAAGACACAGTGCCAACTCTACACACTCTCTTCCAGAGAGAGAAGGAGCGCCTCCTGGCAGGCTGCACAGGGCCAGCGCCCACGCACACACGGAGCCAGGCCTGGACGGCACCAGACTGCAAGAACCACACACCAGCACCCTTCACGGACACAGACCACAAAATCATCAACAGGACACGGGCAAGGTGAATCCAGCGACACGAAAGAACACTCCACGACAGCCATGGAGGGTTTACCCCGTGGTGTCAGGCCGGTCCAATCCTGAAAAGTAAACCGATGCAATCTACCATATAGACGGCTTTAGAAGAAAAATCTCATGATCATATCAACGTAGGCAAGGAAAAGAAAGGATGTGACAACAGCTACTCACGATAAACCAAGAACAGGAAAAAGACATCAAGAATAGAAGGGGACTTCTCCATCCCGAAACGGCCATGAAAACCTACAAGTCCTGTCGCTCCTCACGGTGAGACGAGGTGCTCCCCTAGGACCAGGAGTGAGGCAGGGGCGCCCGCCCTCGCCGCTCCGCTCCAGTTGCAGACTGGAAGACTCAAGCAGAGCAAAACACACGTAACAGAGAACAAAGGCACACCATCTGGAGGGGACACGAAACTGACCAAACTGACACACAGCAGACTGTCTACAAAGAAAAACCCCAAGGAGCCAACCAAAAACAAACACCAAAGACAGCATTCATAGAACTGACACGTGTTTGCTAAGGTGTAGGAGACAAGATGAACAGCTCAAAAATCAATCATTTCTACACAACAGTAATAGTAATAATTAATAGTAAACGAAAATGAAACAAAACTTACAACTGATACAGGAAAACAAACTTAGGTATAAATCTAATAAAACGAGCAGAATCTGTGTGCTGGAAGTACAAAGGGCTGACGAAAGAAACCAAAGATGAAAATAAACAGATACATACCATGTTAATGGAAGACCCAACATAATGAGAACGTCAGTTCTCCCCAAACTCAAGTACGGGCTTAACACAACGCCAATAAAATCTCAGCAGGATATTTTTTGGGGGGTTGGGGGGTAGATGCAGACAAATCAATTCAAAAGTTTATATTAAAAGTCTAAGGAACCAGTTAAAACAATTGTGAAAAAGAGGAATGAGGGAGGTGTGGGTACAGCATGTGCTTGGCCTGCACAAGGTCCTGGTTTAATCCCCAGTGCCTCCTCGGTCAAGGGAAAAAAATAACAATAATACAAAAAAAACGTTTTAAAGAATGAAATTGGAGGAATCACACTATCAGATTTTCAAACTTACCCTGAGGCCACAGCAATCAAGACAGTAGGGATGAGATAAATACTGAGATCAATTCCGCAAACTGGAGAGTCTAGAAATAGAAACACAAATACGCCCAGCGGACTCCTGACACAGGCACCGGAGCGACTCGGCGAGGGGAGAGCAGCCTCTACCGCCAACGGTGCCGAGGCAACTGAGCAGCCTCAAACAAAAATAAAACAAAAGTAAATACTGACCTAAACCTTACACCTTACACAAAATTTACCTGAACACGTAGATCAGACATAAACGTAAAATGTGAAACTAAAATTTTAAGAAAAAATGCAGGAGAACATCTTTGATACTTAGGGCCAGGCAAGGACTTTCCAGACTCCACATCTAAAATTGATCAATTGGATGTTATCAAAATTAAAAACTCTTGTTAAAGACATTGGTGAGATAACGAAAAACAAGCTACAAACTAAGGGGAAATATTTGCAAATCACACATTTGACAAGCACATACCCTAAATGCATAAAGAACTTGCAAAATCCAACAATTAAAAACAAACAAAAAACAACAATTGGGTAAAAGACATGTAAAATATCTGAACAGGCACCTCAGCAGGGAGGCTGAACGGGGGCAGCTCATCTCATGACGAGATGTCCAACACCAGCTGCATCTGGGAAGCACCAGTGAGAACAGCGGGCAACACTGCGCACGCGGCCGAAGGGCGAGAACAGGAACACTGACGATGCCGCGGGCTGACAAGGAAGCGGAGGGCCCCAGACTCTCACACAGCTCTGTCTAAGCAGCCACCAACCCCACCCCAAAGCCAGCCGCCCACTCAGCACACGACCTAGGAATTCCGCTCCTGGGCGTCTACCCTGGAGGAGTGAAGACTGACGTCCCCACACAGCCCGAGCACGCAGTGTCCTCGGCAGTTCTCATCACAACTGGCCCAAGCTGAAACCAGCGCAAACATCCTTCAACAAGTGAGCAGACACGCCTTTCTCCAAGCTGTGGTGTACCCGTCAGTGGAATACCACCCAGCTATAAAAAGGAGCGACTCCAGCCTGACAGAAGGCCAACGAGGAAGCAGGGAGCCTGGGAACCTTGTCCATCAGACCCCACAGCACAGGACACGCTTTGGCCAAGTGCACATGGATGTTCTCCAGGACAGGCCGCAAAGCACGCCTTAGTAAGCTAAATTTATTAATCTCATGGAATTAACTCAATGGGATGAAAGTAGAACCCAGTAATAGATGGAAAACTCACAAGTGTGCGAAAACTAAACAACACACTCTCAAACAACCAAGAGATCAGAGAAGGAATCACAAGGAAATCAGACAATACTTGGAGATGAATGGAAACAAAACACTGGAGGGCCTTACAGCCTTAAATGCCCACACTAAGGAAGGAAGACCTCAAATCAATAGCCTAACTGTGCACCTTAAGAAACTAGAAACAGAAGAGCAAACTGACCGTCAAAGCCGGCAGAAAGGCAAGAATAACACAGATTAGAGCAGAGATTGAATGGCAGACTAGAAAACAATTAAGAAAATCAACAAAATCAAAACTTGGTTATTCGAAAAGATCAACAAAATTGGCAAGCCTGTAGCTGAAATGACTCATACACTTCAATACAAATCACAGTCAGTTCTATCTCTATACACCGGCAATGAACAATCTGAAAAGGAAATTTAAGAAAATTAACTCTACTTACAAGAGCATCAAAAACAGCCAAATACTCAGGAATTAATCCTACCCAGGAAGGGGTAAGATTTGTAATGAAAACTGTGGAAGACTGCTGAAGGAAATTAAAGAAAAACTTAACAGATGGAGAGACAGTCCATGTTCATGGACAGGAAGACCTGACACTGTTAGGACGTCAGAGGAGTCACAACAACCTCGGAAAAGCGCAACAGAGCTGTAAGACTCACGCTTCCCGCTCTCGAAACTTGGTGGAGAGCTACAGGGATCGGAGGGGGACGGACTCTGCGCAGACAGCGTCTCGGGTGAGTCTCACCTACGCTGAGGGAGAGAAGCCAGTCTCAGAAGGTTACACGCCACGGGATTCCATGCATAGGACGTCACTGGAAAAGCAAAACTGAAGGGACGGAGAACAGATGAGTGGTCGCAGGGGGCTGTGGGTGGGCGGGTAGGTGATCATAAAGTGACAGCGAGAGGGCGACTTGAAGAGAGGGAATTGTTCTGTGCGCTGGCGAAGGGGCAAATAACTACAATTCACAGAACTGTACACCAACAAAAAGACAACTTTACCATGTAATAATTTTAAAGTGAAAAACAAAAGGTCTCCTGGTCTGTGTTCTGTGCCCACTTGCGTCAGACGTGGCTGCGCGGGTACCTGATGGGAGGAGCGTTTTATCACTGACGTTCTCTACACCTGAAGGAGCACGGTGACATAACAATCAGACTGGTTCTCCTTTGGTTTAATTGTTGTTTTTAGCTGCTCCGAAGACAACACGTTGCTGTAGACCCCCTCTCCGGGGGACCCCTCCCACAGCCACCCTGCGCACCCCACCCTCACGACACTGCACATTAAAAGGGACACAAAGTAAATGATGCCTCAGTGAAACAGGTGTTTTTAAATTCCCCTTGGGGCTGCTGTTAGAAGTCAGGAGGCGGCCAGCAGAGCGCGTGCAGGGGTGCAGAGCCCGGCCCACCCAAGCGCGGGGTGAGCACCAGCGCTTCGATACAATCGCTACCGCTAATTACTCTCACAGCGCCACGGGTGCTGTTACTAACTGCCGCTAGGGCTGGACGACAGCTGTGCTCGCTTTCAAAGCCATGAAGTATCGGAAACATAGACGCAAGTCAGTCCAAGTACTGGCAGGCTTCTGAGGCCCCAAAACATCAAAAGATGGACAACAGTTAGTGCCCAGAGACGCTCGCGGCGGCTTGCTCGTAACAGCTGGAAACGTGAAACAACTCAAGCCCCCAGAGTGGACAAACCAACTGTCTAACGGAGCAAACTATACTCACACGAAGTCTGCGAGACCAAGGGAAAGGGTGTGGCGTGAAGTGGAGAAGCAGGGCTTAATGATGTGGGTTCCACGGTGTATAAAACACTCACAAATGGAAGAAACACCAAAGGGGTCCCTTAGAGACGGGGCTCCAACCTCCGCATCTCAGCGCAGCCTCCCCTGAAATGCCATTAAAACGAGAGGAAAGTGCTTCCTTACTTCTCCTGGGGCCTGCTGCCGAAAGGACAGAGAAGACGGAGGGAAAACGTCCAAAACCCCGAGACGCTGGAAGGCAGAGGAATGAGTGGTAAATCCCAGACCAGCAGTGGAGGAGCCTGGAAGCATCTCCAACATGGAAAACCCGGGGGTCTCAGGAAGGGCGTCACCACAGGGCTTCAGCTGGATGAGCGCTTGGAAGCCTTTTTTTTTTTTTTTTTTTTTACTTTTTAGGAAATAATTACAGGAACTTGCAAAAAAGGAAAACAAAAGAAAAGGAAAAAGAAGAGGACCCCCCCCCCCCACTGGGTCTCTCCCTCCGCGGTAACGACGTGAACAAACAGCCCGGAAGTCCCCAGCTCCCGGGCGATGCCCTGGCACGTGCAGGCCGTGTCCGCCCCGCCATCAGGACAGAGCCGCCCCCACGAAAAGACTGACTCGTGCCACCCCTCTGTAGACAGCCTGCCCCCGAACCCTGGCAACTTCTTCTATTTTCTGGAAAAGACAGTAAAACTGATGCTGATTATTCTTTCAATGCCTGGACTTCTCCACGGATACCATACGCGCCGGGTGACACCTTCTAGGGGAAGCACTTTAATTACAAACTCAGTGCTTTAACGTCTGTAAGACGACTCAGATGATCTGCCTCACCTCGGCTGAGCTCTGGTGGTTTTGGTTTTTGAGGAGTTCGTTGTCCCACTGCTCCTAAGTCGATGAGTCTGTAAGCAGAAAGCTGGTCACGGCGCTCCTGTGTCCCGCAAACGGCCAGAGGGCCCGCCGAGCAGCCCTACTTCGTGCCTCCCTCTGTGTATTTGTCACTTTGGCTATAGGTTTATTCATTTTACTGAGCTTTCTCAAAGCACTAGATTTTTGCTTCAATGATTCTGTTTTTCTCCTTTAACTTCACTGTTTTCTCTTTTTTTATTTTCTTCTTTCTGCTGGTTTTGGGCTTATTTTGCTCTTGTTCTCCAGGTTCCCGAGGTTGGAATATAAATAAGAGACACCCCCCGCTTCTAACGTGCACACTCAGCGTGGGCGCTCCCTGCTTGGTGCTCGGCCCGTGGGCTCGCAGGTGCCTTTCACGGTCACGCAGCTGTTCCCCCTCCTTGGATACCTCCTCTTCCACGCGGCAGCTGTTAATTTAAGAGGCTGTGGTTTAACTTCCAAACGTTCAGCGGTTTCCCTGTTGTTTTTCCGTGACTGGCTTCTGGTTTGAGCTCCCTAGGGTCAGGGAACATTCCGGGAATGAGCTGTCTGTCCTGAACCTGCTGAGACGTGTTCTACCACCCGGGATGCGGTCCATCCTGGTGAACGTTCCAGTGGCCCTGGGAGGGATGTGGACCCCGCCCAGCACCCCGCCTGTGCCCACCCGTGCCCGCAGGGTCCCGGCGGCTGATGGCGACGTTTGGCTCTTCCACCGTTGATGAGAGGATTGTGTTGGGGTCCCTGACTGTTCGCGTGGGTCTGCTTCTGCTCTCAGCTCCACCAGTCTTGGCTCTGTGAGTTTGGCACATGTCCACTTAGGATGGTTACGCCCTCCTGGCAGACGGACCTTTGTGTAAAGCCCGTCTCTGTCCACAGTATTTTATCTGACGTTACGTAACTGACACAAGTCACACCCACCTTCAGAGAATTAACATCTGCACATCACTTTTCATTCCTTTACTTTCAACCTACCTCTGCCACTAGGGTTGACGTTGAGTCTCTTGTGGATAAAGTTATCACTGGATCACGTGTTCCCATCCACTCGGCCAGGCTGCATGTTCTAACTGGAGTCTTGGGTCACTTATGGTGAAGTAACGACTGATTCACTAGCGACCAAATCTGCCATTTTACTGTATGTTCTCCATCTCCGTTTCTTCCTTCTTGCCTTCCAGTGGGTTACCTGCTCACACTTCAGAATTCCACCTGACTCTGCCGTGGGCTCAAGGGCCTCGCACTGCACAGTCTTCCTAGAGGTTGCTCTGAGCATTAAAACACACACGTTTAACTTGGTCTCACGACGCTGGCGTACGCCCCCCGCCCCCAACTCTAAAATCGGAATCAGCTCCGGAGTTTCTCTGTGCTGGTGACAGCCGCTGTCACGGGATGCTGCAGGATTTCAGCCTCGGGCCCGAGGCAGGAGAAAGTCCGCAGAGCCTGCTTCACTTCTCCCGTTCTGACCCACTCCCAGGTCCCCTCCCTCTGGAGAGTCCCAGCTTCCCTCTGTCTCCATGCCCCTCCTTTCCAGAAGGCTCCCTTAGACCTCCATTAAGGGCCGGTCTGCTGGTGACACAGTCTCTTCGCTTCACTTTGTCTGAGGACGTCTTGATTTCCCTTTCATCCCCGAAGGGTATTTTCACTGCTGACAGCTCTTTCCTCTCAGAACTTGAAAAATGTTGTGCACCTCTCTCTGGCCCCACAGTCTCAGATGAGAAACTGGCTGTCACTCAGATCCGTCTCCCCGCAGGTGACACAGTGCTTCTCTCCAGCTTCTTTCAAGATCTTTTCTTTGTGTTTAATTTTCAGAAGGTTAATTAGCACATGTCATGGTGTGGATGTCTGGTTTTATGCTGTGAGGGGCTCACTCCACTTCTTAAATCTGCAGTTTTACACCCTTCACCAAATTTGGGAAATTTTCAGTCATTATTTCTTAAGATGTTTTCCCAGCCCCAACCTGTCCCCTCCCTCCTGGGACTCCAGGTACGTGAACGTGGCGTCTCCTCCGCAGAGCCGGACGCTCGGCTCTTGTTTGCTCTCCCCACTGCTCTGGTGAGGCCATTTCCATTGATCCGCCCTTGAGTTTACAATTCTCTCTCACCTGCAGCTACCGCGGGGCCTGTCCAGTGAGTTTATTTTGGTTATTGTATTTTCCAGGTCTATAATGTGTTTGGTTCTTTTCTTAAAGAAAAAATAATGTTTCTTTGCTGAGGTTTACCATTTTCTCATTTGTTTAAGGAGAACGTGCAACTGTCTGCTGAAGTGTGTTTCGATGCTGCTTTCAAGTCCGTGTCAGGCGACTACATCCCCCGAGCCCCTGCAGTGCTGCGTCTGCTCCTGACGACCCGGTTCTGGGGAGGACAAGGGCTTTTACTGCTTCCTGGACACTCAGCACCGCACCATAAGGTCTGCACCCGACTTAACCCTCTATTGGCTGGTGGCACCCTGTCCAGGTGCAGAGCCAGGTCCGGGGGCAGGAAGTGCTGTGCCCCTGGCCTTGCCAACACCACAGCTGGGGATCAGGGGAACCAGGGCCGCCCTGCTGACACAGGGCCCAAGCAGAGCGTCCTGCTGGATGCGGCCGAGCACGTGTGGGGGCACCCACCTACACAGTGATCCCTCCGTGGGGGGAAATATGGGTGGCACCTGCCCCACGGACCAGGGCACCTGCAGGTCCCCCAGATGCAGCTCAGGGCACCCTGCCACACTCACAACAGCCTGCCATCACACAGCGACTGTAAGGGACACCCCGAGTCCCCTCTGCACCATGAGACCCGGGGAGACAGCCCACGGCTGCTCCTGGAGTCTTGCCCTCCGGAGCGGCCCCCACCCCGCCCCCGAACACACGAGCAACTGGACGAACAAAGGACAAATGAACAGCGTCAGACCCTGGTGGGTCCCCAAGGACAGCTGCTTACGAGGCCACGGCCCTCAGCTGGGAAACGCCTTGGAGACAGAGGGAAGACCTGGGACCCAGGAGGGGCTGTGCCTGCCTTCACTCAGCATCAGGGCATCGGGGGCCCAGCCACACAGGACCCGGGTCCGCGGGAGAGGGTGCCACATGGCCAGGGCCCCACAGTGGGCGGGGCCCGGCTGCCTCCCTCCCGACTCCACACTGCCTCCCAAGGGCCGGGCTCCTGGGCCCAGGTCTGTCTCCTTGGACCCACGGAAGCAGCTGCGGGGTAGGGAGCTGAGGCCGGGGTCTGGCCCACAGCAGGCGCTCCGAGCGGAGAGGCTCAGAGCTCTGCACACGCACGCCTGCCCGGGGACTTCTCGCTGAAGGACCCCGCCGTCTCCCCTCCCTGAGAAGCTCGCTGGGTGGAGAGGGGCCAGGGAGACCCAGACACCCCAGGGACACGCGGGCCACTCCAGGTGCATCGCAGGGCACGTGCTGTGGGCGGGGCGGCCCTGCCGCGCGCGGAGTCGGGGGCTGCTCCCGCTCCCTGCGACGGCGCGCTCTGCCGCCTCCTGGCACTGGGGACGGCGGGCCGGCCTGAGAGAGGACACGGACAAAAGGCCAAGCCCGGGGCGGAGGAGGGGGAAGCCACGTCCTGTGGAGACGAGCCCGGGGTGGGGGCTGCATAAGAGGCGACGTACCTGAGCGAGCTCACCTCCTCCCTGGAGAACAGGAAGCTCTCCTCGGCCGGGGCCGCCTGGGTCCTCAGCATCTTCAGCTCCACCTCCAGCTACGAGGAAACACAGGAGGGGGTCAGCGCGGACCCGGGGCTTCGAGACCCCTCAGCCGGGCCCCAGGAGCCCCACCTGTGGGGGTCGCGGCGAGGAGCCCCTCTCCCTGGCGCCCTCGGCAGGCGCTGGGCAAACTCAGGCTCCTTCCCCGGCTCAGTTCTTGTCTCCACAGCAGCTGCAGGGACACGCAGGCGGGGGTCGGTGGGGGGAGATATCAGAGCCTGGGAAGGGGCGCACAGCCCTCGTAACGCACACGCCCCCCGGTTACCAGCGCTCTGATCCGCACTAACCGTCGTGATGTTTTACTTATTCTGCTACTCGCACTCCTCCACGGGGTGACGGGGACGCACAGACGGCCCGGAAGGGGCTGCAGAATGACAGCTGTGCTACTGTGCCTGGGGGCACAAGGAGGGCTGGGAAGGGGCCGGGGGGACTCCCTCCTGGTGGACCCGGTGCAGGGACGCGGGACAGAGCAGCGCTCGGGGGTCCTGGGCTCCAAAGGCCCCTCGACGAGACGCGGTGCTCAATCACCGCCAGCAGCCCAGAAGGACGCACCCAGGCCCGGCCCTGGCCTGGGCTCTGGCCGCTCTCCAGTCCATCCCCAGCACTGGAGCCTTCTGGTCTCTATGACACCCTGACACGAATCATCAGGGCCCTGGACGGGACCCATGCACCCAGGAGACACCCGGCCTGCAGCTCGGATGGACAGCCCCACGAACACCCTGCGGACCTGGCTCCCGGAACAGCCCCGGTGGAACCTTGCTACACGTGGGGGCCCATACCCACTTCTCTGGCCCCCACCGGGGCTTTGAGGGCACGGCCCCCGCCCCCCACCCTGTGGTGGCCGGTGCTCGGGGCACACCCTCCTTATCAAGGAGACGGCCCAGGGGGCAGAGCAAGCACCAGCGACGGCTGGGCTACGCGGCGTCACGAGAGGACCAGAACCCAGGAGAGGCCACGTCCACCTGCCGCGTGCCCCTTGACACTACTCCCGCCGCCACAGGAGCCAGGCTCACACAGCGCCTCCCCCAGGAGCCAGGCTCACACAGCGCCTCCCCCAGGAGCCAGGCTCGCCATCCTGCCGTGCGGACCGCCTCCCGGCCCCCGGCCCCGAGTGTCCAGTCTCGTCACTTGCCTCCAACGCCACCCAGCCTCTTCTCCGGCAGCGGCAGCCTGTGCCTCTGCAGAGAGGCTCACGACTGTGCAGGCACTGCGACACCAGTGCGTGGGGGCCTCCCAGTTCACCGCTGTGGCTCCACGGAACCACGTGGGGCAGCCACCCTCCCCTGTCCGGGCAGCCTCCTGACCACCCACGTCTGGTCTGCTCCCCCTGGCGGCTCAGATGGCAGAGTTCACCTGCAGGGGAGCCTCAGGAGCCACACCGAGCGGTCAAAGGGCACGTCTGCCTGCAGTGTCATCAACTGTCACCGGCCTCCCTCAGGGTCGTCATCGCCCCACACACAGCAAGCCAGCCGACTGGCACTAGATCATGGGGAAGGAAAGTGCGGTGGCGACCACAGGCACTCGATGTGGGGCCAAGCAAGGGGCACGGGCAGCTCGTGTTCAAGGGACCAGCACCCCTACCGGCTTTCAGGGAGGGTGCTAAAGGCACCATCGGGGCGAGGGTTGTGGGCACCCTTCTGACTGGCTGGTGCTGAGGTGAGAGGGTGCCATTTCGGGTTGGACCTCATCAACCCTCTGGGTCCGGTGGGTCTGGGGTCTACGTGCTGTGGTCAGCATCCCCACCTGGCAGGGGATGCAGCGTCTGCAAAGCAGCTCAGGGACGTGGCTCAGAATATCACCTACAGCCCGTGAGGAGGAACTAAAGGTCCTTGGTTGTTCACTGGCTGAACAGTTACTGTTCTGTCTTGCTTGACTATTTTCCTATGTTTCTGTATTTTCTCACTTTTCTGATTAAATTTGCTCTCGGGAGCTCAGGGGAGGCCTGGGAGGCTAAAGCTTTTCACAGACAAGAGGCGGGGGACCCAGAGCTCTGTCCCTGCGTTGGTACAAAAAGGCCCGTCGTCCCGCGGGCTGCACCTTCTCACTCACCGACTCCCTGTGTGGCACCGCGTCTGCCCCGACTTCCTGCGCCGTCCCACCATTCCGTCCCGAGAATCTGAGGACCCCTCATCTCTCCCACCAGTATTTAAAAAGAAAAGCCCAAACGATCCGTCTCTACACAAAGGGGGCCTGTGCGGACCGCGTGGACACACCTCCTCCGTCACATGGGCGTCCCTCAGGCCCCGCGGGCCCGTCCGGGGTCCTCTGTCTGTCTTTCCAGCTCTCTGGCTGCCGCTGTTGTGAGCGGAGTGTCTGCTTCCACTGCCTCACTAACCTGCTAACCTGCTGTTTCGGTTCCCACGGAACTTGAAGCGTCCGCCTATTAGTTTTGTTCCCCATCCCTCTGCAGAGTCTCAGGTTGACCGCTGTCTGCCGGCCACCCCGGCGCCGTCACCTCCCTCCTCCCCCAGCACTCATCTCCTCCTGCCTGACACTGGTGACGAGCGTCTTCAAAATATTTAGTTACAATTATAACACGGGACATCCTGGGCCTGTTTGCAGCATCACTGGAACCAATCTAGTATCTTCTTATTTACAGCAGGTCAGGTTTTGGTTGAAACAGAAGTATTTTATCACGTTGAAAAATTACCCATATATTCATATTTTATTAAGACATTTTAATCAAGGCTGATTGTGGGATTTTGTCAAATAGCTTTCCAGGAAATACAGAGACACCCTTGGCCTGCCCTCGGCGCAACTGAGCACCTGCTGACCTCCCGTCCTGACAGGTGTGCACGTGTGTGGACCCACACACACAACACAGGCTCACTTCCAGAAAGCTTTCCCCCTACCCCCCGCCCGGGGACGGCACACACAGTGTGGGCAGAATGTGACCTGTAGTAGGATTTCCTTGCAAAGCTGACTTTGCTTGAAGCATTTTCCGTTTCTGTTTGTTGGAGGAGGTAGGGGTGGCTGTTTCATGACAACTTTGTCACAACTGGTCTGTTTGAAACGTCTCTCTTCTGGAGTCAGTACTGATAGGTTACATTTTCCTAGAAAATTACTCATTTCATTCACATTTGTACTTTAAATAGAATTATGATTAATTCCTAACTCTTTTCATCGAGTTCATGCAGAAGGCATCATCCTTTTGCTTTTATGCATCCTCGCTGCCAAGGTAAGTGTGTGGAGCAGGTGTGCAGAGCCCAGCGGCAGCGCGGCCACACGGGGCCGCGTCCGGGTCGGACCCAGGCCTCGGCAGCGCCGGGCGCCGCTGTCCGTCCCGGGCAGGAGCGCCGGGCTGGCGCCTCTGACTTCTTATTTCAGGTGGCGGTGCTTCCTACTAGGTTTTCACTAGGACTGTGAATAATTAACACTTTTACTGGTTTTATTTCGAAGCACAGGCATTTGGCTTTTATCTGTTATTTCTACCATTTTTCAGTTTCTCATTAATTTCTGCTTTTAATCTCCACAAAGGCCTGCCTTTTCCTTTGCTGAGGTTTGCTCTGCTTTCCTCTCCCAGGTTCTCGAGCGGGTGTCCAATCCATACATGCTCTTTCTTTCTTGTTCAAACATGAGGACGCTGCCCCCGCGGCCCCCCCCCGCAACCCCCCCCCCGCTCCCACTGCCCCCACAGCACCCCCTCGTGGCCCCCTCTGCTCCCACTGCCCCCGCGCCCCCCCCCGCAACCCCCCCTCCGCTCCCACTGCCCCCGCAGCCCCCGCAGGCTCTGGCGAGAAGTTTCCACTAAGGCTACTTTCTAGGTTTCAGGCACCCTTGAACTGCATTTCTTCTTTGACCCCAGAATTGTTTAAGACAGACAGGGGTTTTTTTTTGTTCTATTTCTTTTTTGTTTCTTTCTTTTTTACTTTTTTTAGTTTCCAAGTGTTAGGAGCGCTTCCTTTTTTTGGCTGTGCTCTTAATTTCAAATTTCATCACATTGTGATCAGAGAAAGTAGGTCTCCTCGTTCGAGTTTGTGAAGGTTTGCTTTTTAATCCAAAGCACCAGTAAGTTTTGTTAACGTTTTCCAGGAGCACTTTTTAAAAAGAGCTCTTTGGTTGCAGGGTTCAGGGCACGTGTGACACGTGCACACGCGTGTACAAACGCGTGTGTGTGTACACAGCTCTTGGCACAGAACAGACCTCTCACTTCTTCCTGTTACTTGCTCTCTGTCCGCTTGCTCCAGGTGGATTAGGAGGTAAAATCCCTGCCACCGGTGTCCCTCCTAGGCTCCCGATGAAGCCGCCGCACCTGTGCCCTGCGCGGCGCTGACCGCGGGCCAGGGCGGCACAGACACGCCCCTGCGCCTCTGCCACTGACGGGCACCTGCCCCGCCTCCTGCCGTGCCGCGGGCCCGAACCCAACCGCGGTCAGGGTGGCGGCCCGCGTTCTCTGTGCACAGCTGCCCGCACGCCTCTGCAGTTCCACGGTGTCTCGTCTTTCCTGTCGTACCCGGTGACCCAGTCGGAAAGTCTTTTCCTCTTAATAGGAGAATTGAGCCCACCTATGTTTTAGCATAACTTATGTTTGGACTTCTTTCTGGACTTACCCGGCTCTGTGCGCGCTTCTGTCTTGGTTTCTGTCCCGTCTTAAACTGTCTCATTCTGGGCTTCTTGGTCTCGCTTGCCTCTCTGTGCGAGGTTTTTGGTTTTCTTTTGTAGCTCCTGACTTTGTATAATGCCTGCACTTGCCTGTTTCCAACAGCCCGTCACTCTCCTGCGCCGAGCGCCTGACTGGTCGACTCCACGTGCCCCGCCGTTCGCCTTTCTGCAGCTGCGCGCGCGCTCCCACTGCCCGACTTGACTGTGGACGGTATGTCTTGCTCTTCAGCTACTTACGATGGAAAGATCCACACTCCTGTGTTTTCCCCGTCTCCTCTGTTCCCGAGAACATTCCCTGACTCCGCCGATCCCACAGCACCAGAGCGTGGGGCGTCCTCGCTATTTTCCTAACTCTCATGTCGGCTTTACTCTTCCAAGTAAACGCCCCAGCCCCTCGACGCAGGACCCCGCTGCTCCGTCTCCCCCACGCCCCAGCCCCAACCCCACCCTGAGGCCGTGGCTGGCTCACCTGCTCCTCGGCCTCCCCACCCCTCGCTGGGCGCCTTGCCCCACCTTCACGGCTTCTACCTGACACCTAAGTCTCATTTCTCAGCAAAACATTTAGGAACGTTTATCTGCTCGATGTCATTCTTTTCCTGTGAAATTTTTTCCTGTTATTTGTTTTTCTACAAAATCTTTGGCTTTACAAAATTGTGTGATGTGTCTTCACTGCTCACCACTGAAGATGAGTCTCATTCAAGCCAGCTCTGTACAAGGTATTGCTGGGGAAAGCATGGGCGTGTCCTGTTACCGTGAACTCCTCCAGGGTCGGTGTGGGTCCCGATCGCCTCCACCGCTTCCCTCTGGCAGGAGCAGGAGGCCGTGCGCTCTCCCAGAAGAGCAAACGCTCTCCCCTCCTCCCGCTGGCGAGGCACCGAGACGTGCGTGCACGTGTGTGCAGGTGTGTGCGTGCATCTTCATGGCCCCACCCCTCCTGCCCCACTGCAGCCCCGTCCACCCGCGGGGAGGACGTGGGGCCCAGGTGGAGGAGGAGCAGCGCACAGCGCACCGCCGGGCAAAGGTGCGGAAACACAGACACACAGGGAACGCAAGGCCGGGGAGCAGGTCCCATCACCAGCAGGTCCTGGGTCAGAGGCTCCAGGGGTGGGCACGTCATAACCAACTGCTCAAAACCCGTGAGAGAGAGGCCGTCTCGAAAGCAGTCAGAGAAAACAGACGTGTTACCCCAAGAGGCACCACGACTCGGGCAACAAGGTCCGGCTGTCGCGGAGACATCAGCAGAACGGCGGCCCTGGCAGCGGCCCCCAGGCTGGGGCCCGGTTGGGGGAGAACAGCCGCTGGTGAGAAAGCAGCCTGCTGCTGACAGGAGGGACGGGGTGCCTGGGGCACACCTAACAAGAAACACGCCAGACTTGCCAAGAAAATGACCAGACTCAAGTGAAGGACATAAGAGAGGATGTGAAACACAGAGCGCGACGTCCTGAGCGGGAAGGACACGTGGACAGGGGACGTCCCCGCGGAAGCCGGCAGGGTGACTCCGAACCTTACCTGGGAGGACATGTAAGATCATAGAAGAAAATGCACAGAAAGAACGAGATACAAAGGCTGCATCGTGTCAGCCAGGGACCCACGCGGAAGCTCGGGTGACCGAGGCCGCGAGTGGCGCTCGTCCACACACATGCGCATGCGGGGGCGCGTCCGTGTGGGGCGAATCCCTCTCCAGGTCACCCCCACCCAGGCTGGCCGTCAGGCTGTGTCTCCAAAAGGCAGGCGGGTCCTCGCAAGGCAACAAATGGAATCACCAGCATCTTCTTGGGAGTGCGCTGCAGACAGAGCCAGCCCAGAGGCCGGCCACCCAGGCGGGCAGGGCCCAGGGTGGGCATCGCCCCCCGTGTCCACACCCAGCCGCTCCGCGCACTAACAGACCTCCCGGTGCCCGGCCTGGCCAGGCTGGAGGCCCAGCCCCACAGGTGAACGGGTGTGAGGAGGCACGTGGTGCCTGCGGCCCTGTCCCGGGTCTGGACCCAGCCTGTTACCTGCCAGCTCACTGGGATGGGGGTACCACACGGACCCTCCCAGCTGGAGGAAGGACTGCAGCAAGGTGGTCTGTATGCAGCACTGAGTGTGTGCCGCACACAGCGAGCACTCAGCCAGCAGTGGCTGCAATTTCACGGGCAAAACCATGCCTGTGACAAGGACAACAGCCAGGGTGACACTGATAGTCACAGGAACCACCATGGAAGGAGAAGGCAATGTGTCCACCACAAAGGGACAGCAACAGGCAGAGCTGGAAGGAACACCGAGCTCGATTCTGAGGGAGAACGAGGCTCTGTGAGTCTTAAGACGTTCCAGGAGGCGGAACAGCATGAGGACTAATGTGGAAGGGTGAAGGAAGAAGAGGTGCTGGGACGCAAGGTGTGGAGGAGGCGTCCGTGCAAAGGGCATTGCCGACGGCGGGCAGCCTCACTGGGCCCTGATGGGGAGGAAGTGAGACGCCCACGTGGCTGGTTGGTAGGGAGCCCGGCCGACCAAACGCTGTGGGAAGTCAGGCTCCGACCCCAGAGCGGCTGCTTGCTAGACACCCACTGAATCCAGCAGATTTGCCCCAAATACGAGATGCACTGAAAGCTGCCTAGTCCAGTGGGCAGGCTCACTTCCTCCCCGGGAGGAGCCTCACCGTAAGGTGCGGCCTCCAGGGCGAGGGCAGAGCGGGGCCCGGGCAGAAACAGCAGCTCTGGCTCGGCCAGCACTACCCCAGGTGGCTGGGTCTTCCCATACTGTGAACACACAGCGCTTCTCTCTGTGCTCAGGAGAAGGTCCCGCGTCTGGGAGGGAAGAGCAGACGCCGACGCTCCAAGCAGGGCACCCGGGGCTGGGGTGGGGGAGGCCCAGGCCTCACGGTCCCAGCGGTCACCTCCTCCCACGAGCCTCACTGGCGCTCCCACCAAGGACAAAGGTCCCCAGTCATGGCGGGGCAGACCCAGAATGTGAAATGAGTCACCACCAGTCACAGAACCAGGAGATGCTCTGAATAATCTCCCGGAAGGCAGCCGGCCCCGCTGGCAGACTGTGATAAGGCGGCTCCCTGGTGGCGGGCAGTACAGGTGACTGGGTTCCAGCGCCCAACAATGGAGGCTCACACTACCCCCGGTGACTCAGGCGGTGACAATGACGCAGCGTCAGCAAGCCCGCCGTTGGACACAGCCCCTCGCAGGCCCCACAAACGCTCTCACAGCACCCCTGTGCTCTGAGCGGGAGTTCCCAGAGCCAGAGCGAGTTTGGCGGGTGCTTTTGGAAGGAAAGCCCGGGGCCAGGAGAGGCCAAGAGGGAGGACTGCACTCCCGGACGAGACAGGTCGCAAGAGAACGGGGTCCCTCTGCACAGACAAGGCCGCCTGCTGCAGCGCCGTCAGGTGGTGACCCACCCATAAAGCGCCAGGCACCGGGCGGCTCAGAGCGTAGCCGCGATCGCGCCGGAGAGCGCGGGCAGCCGGGCCAGCCCTTCCTCTCGCCCCCAAGGCCCTGGGGGGCTGCAGCGGAAGGGAGCAGGGGCACTGTGGGGGTCGTAGCTGGGACTGGCAGCTCCCAGAGCCAGAGAGAAAATCCTTAGTCCTCACTCCCTGGGGTTACAAAGCACTAGAGCGTTTCTACAGTTAAAGTTAAAACCTCCTTCCCCCAGGCACGGCCGGCTCTACTAATGAGGGGTGTGTTAATGACCGACCACAGCCGGGACGACTTTCCTCGTGATATTAATCGTACTTAAAGAGAAAAGCATGAGTTGTGCTCATGCATCCTAATTGGCACGGGTTTGCTAATTAATAACAGAAAGTCAAACTATCTTTGTCCCGTCATCTGCAATTAGCTAAAGATGTTTAAATTTTTCTTTTTTCCCCTCTCTCCTTTCCTACACAGTGAACTCACCTTGGGCCAGCAAACAGCAGACGGCGGGGCTGCTGGCTGGGAGAAATGGTGCAGAACCCGGGCTCCCTCCCAGTCGTCCCAGACTGAGGGCCTGGGATGCAGACTGCTCTCGATCTCAGAGACACCCAGCGGCACCCAGGCTGTCAGCAAAGGGGTGGGTTGACTCTGGCTCCCCTGTCTCACTAGGAGCCCCGGACACTGTCCCCATTTTCAACCTCATCCTTCTCCACCAACTCGGGTTCATATCAGAGCAGAAACCTCCCCCAACCAAACACATACACTTCCTGGGTGATCCACCCCCCAAGGATCTGAACACAGATCTGCCTGCCTCTGGGCCCCGTGCCGCGCACCACCCCACTGAGCCCTGATCTCCTCGCGGGCTGCGGAGACCCCCAGGACCTCGGCAGCGTGTGGAGGGAGAACAGAGGCTCACAGGCCCCCCTCGCGAGCATGGCCAGCACTCCTGGCCCCGGGCACTGCCACTTCCCATTTTCCCCTTAACTGGGGAGAAGAAGAGAGAAATGAAATAAACAACACAAAATAAGCAGAAGATTGGACAATCAAGGGTGGAGATTAAAACCTATCTGAGAAGACAGCTACAGGCCAGATCCCAAGTGAGCCTGAAAGGACCGGCACAAGGAGCCCACGGGGCCCTGCTGTGTGCACGAGGGCCACCAGCATCTGTCACCCGTGGCCAACAGTCAGCGCAGGTGAGGGCCAGGCCCCGCCATCCTGTGGTCTCTGCAGGTCCGGGCCCCTGGGACAAGGCACATCTCATTCAAGCCCCCGTGGAGAACGGTGCCCTAAGGTCTCCCAGTCGGGGGGGGGGGGGGGGCCGGGGGGCGGGGCTTCTGCGCCGTGGGGCGGGAGCCAGGCCTCCAGGCGGCTCTGCACCCAGGCTGACATCAGACTCGCCCTGGGAGAAATGAAGTAACACCCCCACATGGCCCCCCAGATTTTAACTGGCCTAGAGGGTGGGCAGGGCGCCAGGATCTCAAAGCTCCTGGGGGCGTCACACAAGGAACAGCAGCTCTATGGCCAAAAATAAGAAACGCCCAGGCCGGATGCACACAGCCCCGCAGCCCACGCCCCTCCGGCGCCCCCGGGAAGGCGGGCGAGCTGGGCAGGGTCCGCCCTCCCTCTTCCCCAGAGGGCGCCCGGGGCGGGGCGGGGCCGGGCCACGGCGCCAGCTCCAAGGGGCCCTCGCTTCTGGGGCAGACGGGCACGTCCTGGCCTCACTGCGTGGGTGTCCCTTGGGGTCCCCTGCAGTCCCTCCTCCCCCACCCATCTGGCAGGCCCCGATGGAGACAAGAGCTCTGGCCTGGAGCCCAGCTCTCAGGCACCAAGCCCTGGGCTTCCTTGGGCCACGAAGGCCACCAGCAGGCGCGTCTCAGGACTTACCATGTCGGCTCTCTGTTTCTGGGCTCCCAGTTCCTCCAGGGCCTGTGACAGCTGAGCCTTCAAGACAAGACAGAAAGCAGGGTCAGGGGCTGGCCCTCCAGGGCCGAAGGGGCCACCCCTCCCCCATCTCTGCCCATCCCCCGCCACTGGGGATGCCCCGAATCCCCACTGCTAGGGGGAGGGCAGCGGGAGCACCCAGCTCGCCAAGTCCACCCAACCTGCCACTTGAAGGTGACCATGGAGTCAGCGGGGAGGGGCGACATCTGGATGGAGTTTTGGCCTCCAGATGAGAGAACAGGACAGTGGTGATCCTCTGCTTGGCAAGCTCATGTTCTGGAAGAAGTAACTGAGGGGACCAACCTCCAGGGAAGCCCCTGGTGCGCCCCCAGGACCCTGGGATCCAGGCAGAGCCGACCTCCCCGCCCAGGAGGTTCCTGACCGTCTGGGCTGCAGATGGTGCCAGGCCTGGTCATGCATGCACCAGGGCATCGATCAGTGCCTGCCCCAGCGCAGGCTCACTCTCACAGCGACGGGCAGGGGCCCAGGGCCTCGCACTCGACCTGGGCAGTCAGCTGGCCCATTACATCTCTGTGGAAGCCACCACAGAACAGGCACCAGTCCCCAGATCCCAGTGAGCAAGACAGGCAGTGCCCGCCAGGCCTAGGCCCCATCGCTTAGGTGGAAATCGGGACCCACAATGGACGACCTCTTCGCACCCATTTGATTGGCAGAAACTAAGAATTCTGGCAAAGCAAAGGGTTGGGAAGGCTGTAATCAACATGGAGGAAATAAAAACCAGTGAGCCACTCCAAAGACGACCTGGAATTTCCCTCAAGTTAACACCTGCACCCCCGACTCAGTAACTCCCCCTGAGGTGCCACTGCACACGTACACAACCGTCTGCACAAACCACCCCAGCTGAGCTGCACACAGAGACCTGAAGCCACCAAGGCGCTGTGGGCAAGGGGACAGATCGCCGTGCTGTGGTGTGTTTATGCGGACACGCAGACGGCCTCAGGCATGGCTGCCCAGAGGACAGAGCCACCCTCCTGCAGTTCTGCACTTGGACCTGTGGACGAGTGAAGCTACGGCTGTGGCTGGGGGGGCTCCGGGGCCAGGTCAGGGCCACAGTGACAGCAGGTCAGCCCAGGACCCTGGCCAGGGCAGGTGCTGGGGCGTCTGATACCAAAGCCAGACAGGATGCCACAGTGAAAAAACAAGCAACACACCACAGGCCAACATCCTTGATAAACACGATGCAAAAGTCTTCAACAAAATACTAGCAAACTGAGCTCAACAACACATTAAAAAAATCATACACCATGATCAAGTGGGACTCAGCCGTGGGTGCAAGGGTGGCTCAGTATCCACCAATCAGTCAAATGAAACACCACGGTGACAGACTGAAGGAGAAGCATAACAGGGTCACCTCAATAAATGCCTGACAAAAATGAACATCCTTTCATGTCAAAAATTAATCAGGTGCCAAAGGAATGTACTTCAGCATACCAAGGCCACATGTGACAAGCCCACAGCTAATACCATATTCAACAGTGAGACGCTGGGAGTTTTTCTTCTAAGACCAGGAACAAGGCAAGGACACCCTCTCTCACCACCCATATTCAGCAGAGTACTGGGAGTCCTGGCCTGTGCAATCAGGCAAGGAAAAGAAATAAAAGGCATCTGAGCAGGAAAGGAAGAAGTAAAACTGAGTCTCTGTGCCGCTGACCTGACCCTAAAATCCCACCGGAAAACAGAACCAATGAACAAACTCGGTACAGTGGCACAAAATCAACATACAGAAATAAGCTGCATGTCTATACACTAACAATGGAGCATCTGAAAAAGAAATGGAACAGCCCCAATTACAACAGCAACAAAAACCAAGAAAGCACCTAGGAATAAATTTAACCAAGGAGGTAAAGATCTGTGTACACTCCAAGCTGTAAGACGCAGATGATAGAAACTGAAGGTGATATAAGTAAGTGGAGAGACACTCTGTGTTCGTGGGTTAGAAGTAATATTGTTAAACTCTCCATACTTTCCAAACCAATCTTCCGATTCAGTGCAGCCTCCATCGAAATTCCAATGGCATTTTTTATAGGAACAGAAAAAACAAACTAAAAAGCTTCTGCACAGCAAAGGAAACAAAATGAAAGGCAACCTATGAACAGGAGAAAATATTTGCAAACCACATATCAAATAAAAGGTTAACATCCAATATAGACAAGGAACTCACACAATTGAATAGCAAAAAAGCAAACAGCTCGTTAAAAGATGATGAAAGGTTCTACACAGAGGTTTTTCCAAAGAAGAGTAATAATGGCTGACAGATAAATGAAGGGGCACTCCACCTCGCTAGTCATCAGGGACAAGCCAGCCAAACCACAATGGTACGTCACCCCACGTCTGTTAGGATGGTGTCATCAGAGAGACAACAGGTGGCCAGTGGTGGCGAGCGTGTGCTGTGCATGGCCCGGGGGGAGCGAACATCAGTGCATCCACCGTGGGAAACAGCGTGGGGGTTCATCAGAAAATTAAACATAGAACTACTGTGTGATTCAGCAATCCCACTCCTGGGAGTATATCCAAAACACATAAAATCACATCTCGAGGAGATGCCTGCACCCCACGTCCACAACAGCCAAGACGTGGAAACACCCCAGGTGTCTCGCGGTGGTGAATGAACAAGGATGTGGCATGTATACAGCACGTATAGACAGATGATTCAAGCTAAAAAACGAAGCAGATCCTGTCACTCGTGCCACATGGAGGAACCCAGAGGACGCGACGCTGAGTGAGGCGGCCGGACACAGGAAGAGAGCTCGTGCACGATCCCACTTACACTGGAATCTGAGACAGTCGAACTCGCAGGAACTGAGCAGGTGGCTGCCTGGGGCCACAGGGGAGGGAGGAGGGTGGCGGGGCTGGAGGGGCTGGTCAAGGGGCACAGACCCCCAGCGACAGGAGACCAAGACCCGCAGAGCTAACGTACGGCGGTGCGACCGTCAAGGGTTAATGCGTTACGTACGGGAAGCGTGCTGAGAGCAGGTCTTGAGTCTCCCCCACACACAACATGTGAGAGACGCAGCTGCTTATTTAAATCACCTGAACTGTGACCATCAATTCACCACGTACAGAAGCGTGTTATCAGAGCGTCACATGGTGCACTTTAAATACACGCCCTCTGATTGGTCACTTGCGCCTCAGTAGAGCTGGGGAAATGCAGGCTGTCTGCAGGCTTCCATCCCCCAGAGCATCGGTTACCGGTCCCTGGACGGGAACGTGATTCCTACCTTCCAGAGTGGTTGTGAGAATTACACAAAAAGCGCGTAACGATTTGGCACAACACAACCGCCCAGCAAAGAGGAGCCACTGTTTTTGCTGGAAGCACCTCCCACCAAGACCTCTGTCACCACCGTTCGGCTGGGAGTCCTGCGCTGACGCCCGTCCTGGGCAGGGAGCCGGCACCCTCACGCGACGCGGAGAACCCGGCCGCCTGCACTCACGCAGAGGGTTCCCAGAGCCCGGGTCTCTGGTGTCACTGCCCCATTCACCTCCTGTTTCTCCATGTGACTGTCTCAGGACTGCAGGTGGTTCCCTCTGAGCTGTCTGCAGGACAGTCATCCCGAGTTCTTTACACGAGGGGAGCGCTAAACACACACGTTCGTGAGAACAAAGACTGGATCTGGTGAACAAGCCAGGGTTCAAAACCTGACGTTCTTCCTGCAGTCAAATCCCCCAGGGCCAGGAGCCGGCAACAGAAACAGGGTCCGTGAGCCCACAGAGAAGTCACGGGAGGTGTGGGGCCATGGAGCTGCTGTGGTGTCCCCCTTTCCCAGGCTGGCGGTCAGCATGAGGTGCACTCTCAATCTGAAGCTGAGATTTCCCACAGCCCTGCATGCAGCCACCAGCACCGTCATCTGTTTTAATTAAATAAATTGGAAAAACAAATCAGGCCGATATGTTGAACCAAGGTGGCGTGAGCTGCGTGATCATCGCTCCGTCAGCAGAGGAGGATTCGTGACATATGCTCCAGCTCCTGCAGCCGCTTTATTAAGTGGAATAAATAAAATCCATGCAAAGTGGCCCAAACCTCGCCAGAGACGGGCTGCTGGGATTCTCCCAATCTCAAAACTTCCGGTTCGTTTTAATGAAATGTTTTTGCCGGAATCAAAACATGTTCTCCATCAGAAGTGACTGATTAAGCTACGTGGGTGACATGCAAGGGCTCCGGGGGAAGCGGACGGGCCTCCAGGCCCCGCGCCCGTGCCTGTCCCCGCGTCTGCCCCTGCTCCTGTCCCGCCAGGCGGACAGGCAGGTCGGCGGAGCCCGCGGGAGGGCGCCGGCCGGGCCCTGAGGTCCCAGGACAGAGGGGCTGGAGCAGGGGGCCGACAACGACAGCCCGCACCAAGCCCAGCCTACCCCGTTTCGTCAACGAAGTTTTATCGGCACGGAGCCTCAGCCACCCGCTACCGCAGCCAGCTGCTCTCCAGCTGCGCCTGCGGGCTCGGGCCATGGGTCGGGCCCTCCTCTCGCACGGACACCGCACGGCCCGCAGCATTTACTGTCTTCACTCCACAGACAAAGACCGCTGACCCCCAGGTGAGAAGAGATGGGAGCCTGGGGGGAGGGACGAGGTGAGAGACAGCCCAGGAGGAGAGGCGAAGAGAGGGTGAGACGGGACAGAGAGAGAACAGGAAGGAGTAAGGGAGGGGACGGAAGAAGACCAAACAGACAGACAGAAGAGCTCCGTGGAGGTGGGGTGGGGTGGGGCCGGGGCGACGGCACGCGCCATCCCGGGGCGCCCACCCTGTGCGCTCTCGGGCGGGCAGGGAGGGAAGCTGCTCTGTCCACGCCATCCGGCTGCTCGGCTGTGGGGGTGTTTTCCCCTGCACGGCTCCTAAGACAGAACGAAACGCCCCCAAAAGGTGCTTGCATCTCAGTCGTCAGAGAGGCTCTAAGGAGCCCTTACAAACGAGTTCCATAAAGTTACATAACTTTCCGTGCGTCAATGTCTGATGCTCAACTAATAAACTTCCGACAGGCAGCTTGAAGCAGCTTCTAAAGTCTCCAGGTGCCGGTAATTCTCCGAGCTTCCGATACACGAGATGTTACTGTTTAACAGAACAACAGGGAAACGGCCCCCCAGAGCCTGCAGGGTCCAGCCCTGCAGCAGCCGGCTCCAGCAGCGGGCCGCTCTGCCCCGGGGCTGAGGTCAAAGCGGGGCACCTCTAAGCCTGCCCCCTTCCCTGGGGCTGCAGAACCAGGCCGCACAGGGGCTCTCGCTCCCCGAGCCACAGGCTGCCTGCAGGTCTGGGCCTGGGTCCTCCCCTGCCTGATGGTCCCCCGGAAGCAGGAAGGCCTGGCTGGGCTGAGCAGCAGCGGCCAAGGGGGCCAGGCCTGGTGGGGGGCGGGTGGCCTAGGGCCTGGGCTGGGAGGGGACCCCCCCGCGTGGGGAGAGCGCACGAGCGGTGGGCCATGCACGGTAAAGTCAGGGAGACCAGCCTCGCGTCCTCACTTGCAAAACGAGGCAGCAGCCACCACGCCCCGAGCACAGCGCCAGGGGCAGAAGCACCGGGCACAGGGCGGCCATCTGGCCATCACCGCCACTAACGGGATTAGTGTGAAGGCGCCAACCGAGAGGCTCAGGGCCTCAGAGGGTGAGCCGGGTTCGCAGACCCGGGTGCCCTGTAACTGAGCTGTGCCCAAAGGAGGGTCTGTCTGGCTGGAGACAGGAAGCAGGTCTGGGCCCGGGACCCCCAGGCTGCCCCGAGCAGGTGCTCAGCAGACATGCACTGAGAGAAGGAATCACTCACCGCCTTACTCCCCCCAGCCACCCCCACCCACCATGCCACCTGCAGCTGTGCAGGACCCCCAGCTCTCCCTGGAAATCATTGGGACCGAAGGCAGTCAGGACAGCATCCTGGGTTTTGTGTTTTGCCTGAAAGGAGGCTCTGACAAGTCCCTCCTGGAGTCTCCAGAGAGAAGGGCCGGCCACTGCCAACTGAGCAGGCCCTGCCCCACAGCCTCCGGCTGCCACCTCGTTGGGCTCCCGCCTGCAACCCAAGCCTGTCCTTCTGGCTCCGGTGCTCCCCGTCCTCCTGGTCTAAGCGATGGCGGTCATCACAGCAGCCAGGGTAGTCCCCACGGGCCAGGAAGGCCTGTGTCACCCACTCTCACCCAGGGACAGGGCGCGCCCACCAGGCCACTGCCCTCACACCCACTGCACCCTAGAGTTTGTCCCAGCTCTCTCTTGAACCCAAGAACTCCCCCCGGGCCTGCCCCCAGTTGAACCCCTTCCTTTTCTTTGCTAATGGGCTGAGACCCTAAAGTTGGGGTTGCATTCTCCCTGACTCACTCTCACCATAACTTGGATGGTGACCAAGTCCAGGGGAGCTGTCAGTGGCCACCCACCAGTGGGCCTTCCTCAGGGGTCCAGGCCTGGGGAAGCCAGGGCAGGGGGCTGCAGGAGAGCGATGACACCGCTCTCAGGGGCTTGCTGGGCACCTGCCGTGGTCTTGAGGGGAAGCGGGCCATCCTGGTGAGGGCTGCACACTTTTCAGGACACTTGGGGAGACACCTCAGAGGCCACAGGAGGAGCCCCAGATGCTAACTGTGGCACGGGCCCAGATGACCCAGAGGGCACGTCCAGAGACTTTGGCTTCCCCACCAGGGATGGGGAGGTGGGGCCTCTGGCTGTAACGCATAGGAAGGAGGTGAAGGTTTAAGTCATCTTCCCAATTTCTCCCCTTCCACACCGTACTTCCACTGAAAAAGGTGTCACCCTCCATAAACCACAGAGGAAAGAAAGCCTTCTGCACGTGCATGTCTCCCTGGACCTGTGACTTCTGTGATGTGACTGAGTGTCTGGGTGGAACCCAGGGATCCTGGACAGGACTGCAGGCCACCTGCGCTCTGGCTGCCGGAGACCCAGGCCCACCCCCTTCTCGACTGGACAGCACGATGGCCGTGAGGGGTCTGACCTCTCTGCAAGAGGGTAACTCACGTCAGAAAAAGGCGTTGAGAGCCGGGCTCTGAAACGTTGAGTGCCCCACACGCCCTGTCCTAACCCGACAACCAACCCGAGGGCACAGGCCCCTGCTGCAGGCACGGACCTGAACTCAGCGGCGGCGTCACCAGCCCTGCCCACCTGGGACCCACACCCTCACCCTGCTCCAGGCAGCTCTCTAGCTCCCATGGAGGCACCTCCTCCTTACCAAGCCCCCTCGGCTCTGGGCAGACCCGCACACAGTTGAGTGGGGGGGTCCCGGGGGGGTGGGCATGCAAGGCGGTGCCTGGAGCAGATCAGCTGGAGGATGGGGGGGGGAGGAGGGAGGGCACAGACTCCCAGCACAGCTTCTAAGGGAGTGTCGGAAGGAGATGAGAAGGGGTTTTGGCGACAGGCAGGAAAGAGGACCAAGGCTGAGGAGAAGCCCCCCCGAGTCTGGGGCCCCTCGGCACAGCCCCTGTCCCACCTGGGTCCAGGCCTGGGCGCGGAAGCAGGACCCACCAGCTTTGTCTGCTGCCACCTGGTGGTGGCCGCCAGGAGGCGTGCAGCCCCGGACACAGCAGACCCGGGCCCTCCCCCCAGGTCACAAGGAGCCCAAGCAGGACCTCCACTTCCCAGAAGAGGAGGGTGATTCTCAGCACCTGGAAGCAGCGAGCCCCTCCCCACCTGCCTGCTGATGCTCCAGAAAGGGCAGGGGCCAGTGACCAGGCAGCCTGCCCGGGGATGCCCCACTGCTGCCAGTGCAAGCTTGGTCCTCCCCGTGGACAACAGCTCAGGCCCAGGCCGGGGCACAGGGGGCCCCCTCCCCTACAGGGCCTGCGGCACAGGGCGTGTGGCGGTGAGGGCCCACCCCCAAGGGCCTTGCTGGGCGGGGAGCAGAGCCCTCGTCAGAGCACTGAGGCCGGTCCCCAGGGTAACCCCTGGCCTCAAAGTCAGGGGTGTCAGGTCCCCTATCCTAGTCCAGATCCCGGTCAGCCCGGCATGGGGGGAGGGCAGGAGGCCAGCAGCACCCCCGTCCAGAGAAAACAGGGACAGGACGGGACGGAGGCAGCTCCTCGGGTTGGGGGGCCATTCCCCTGCCTGGAGCCCGCCACCCAGCACCTGACTGGACGTGTGAGCTTCCGCAGCGGTGACGACAGAGAGGAACAGAGGGTCGTGGCAGTGAAGCCGGTGGAGCTGGTGACATCTTCCTGCCCTGAATTTTTCCATAATCCGGGAACCGGACGGGAAGGCTTAGTGACCACCACACTGCCCTGCTGACCCCAGGAAGGAGGAGGGGTCAGGGGCTTTCTCTCCCAAAACCAGGACAGGCCCAGGCAAATGGGGCGAGTCTGACTCCTGCAGGCAGGACTCACAGAGAGGAAGACAAGGAGCCCAATGGGAGCAGGTGCCCAAACCCGGACACCAGGGGTGGAGGCTGGAGAGTGGAGGGGCTGTGGCCGGCTGAGCAGGTCCGGCAAGGGTCACCGAGTTCTGACACCGACGCCCCTCCTCAATGACACACAAGCCCTTGAACGGGTGGCACTGGGGGCGCAAGAACCGTTGGCCTCCGAGTGAACCGGCTGGAGAACGTGCGGTGCCAGACAGGAGGGTCTCTGGACATAAAAACTGCCGGGATGCGGGAGCTGTCAGAGGGAGCCGTCCCCGCAAACCTGTCCCCGTCACTGTCCCACAGGGAGTAACCGTGGGGTGACAGCAGCGCTGTCGAGGCAGCTTCGCTCCGTGCAGCTGGAGTTACCCTCAGTCAGGACTGAGGTGGGCGTGTGGCAACCGGCACACTGGAGACAGACAGACAGACGGACACACTCACCTCCATCTCTGAGCTGTGGGCGTGCGCCTTCTGCAGCATGTCCTCAGCCTCACGCATGCGGCGGGTCAGCTGGGGCGAGTACTCGGCTGGGGTCAGCTCGCTGTCGTAGGAGCCCAGGATGGCGCGCATACCGTCCCGCTCCTGTGGGCACAGACGCCGGGGTCAGGCCTGGGTGGGCGAGGGGTGCGGAGCCTGGGGCTTGGGGTCCAGTTCAGGGGGCAGGCCGTCAGGTGGAGGCCCCTCGTGTGGCCCGACAGAGACCCCAAGGCCGTGACGGGGCCCTGGCTGCTCTGAAGGCCCAGCTCGGCCAGGGCCCACTTTCAGCCTGGGCCCACTGAGCACCCAGCCTCGAGCTGCGGCGTCTGCAGAGTCCTGCAGTGGTTAGGGCCTCACGGGCCAGTGGTGGGCACTGGCCACCCTCTCCTGAGTCTGCTGTGTCCCTAGATGGGCAAAAGGTCTCTGCCCCGTCCCAGCCAGTGCCCTGGTCAGTGTCTTTCTGAGTCCCAGCAAACAGGCCGAGGGAAACACGACCAGCAAGCGAGTTTGTGTGCCCCTCCTCCCGTGACCTCTGACACGGCCTTTGACCCAGTAATACTCAGAGAGGCGTCCTGAGCAGGGGACGTGGTGAGTGAGGCAGGGAGGCAGCAGGTGTCCGAGGGGACCGAGACACAGACTGCTCCCTCCACCTGCCCAGAGCTCTCCGAAAGGTCCCAGGACACCCGCTGCAACAGCTCTGGCCCCAGTGGGCTCCTCGTGCACCCAGAGCCCCTGGGGAGCCGGAGGCCACAACCCCACGCGTCACCATGCACTAGCCACACCTAGAACCCTCCTCCATTTCTTGGGGAAGAAAGGGTGCCAAGGAAAGACGTGGCTCGGGTTCCATGAGAGGCACTGGTCACGCCGCGCCAGGACTCTCAGAGCCGTCCAGGAGGGCTGCTCCGTGGTGCCCTGCTAGACATGGGGATGCTGACAGCATGAGCCGGGATGAGGGGGGCTCAGGAGAGGCTGGCGGCTCCTCCTGAGACGCTCACAGAGGCAGAGGCCTTCCTGGAGAAGAGTGGGGCCGTGGAGCTCAGGCGTCTCTGGTCCAGGAGCCAGGCCCTCCAGCCAGCCTGTGGGAGGGGCGCCTGCACGGGGACAGGAGGCTCCATCTCCCCGTGGGCCGCCCACCGCCTTCCTCCCTCCCCGACTGCAGGCCTGGAACCACAGGACTGGATTCTCTGGCCCTGACCCCGAGCATGCATGGAGACTGGGTCCCTAACAGGTGAGGCAGGAGCTGAGGGCCGGCGCCCCCTCCTCCCAGCTGTCACACCAGCTGTCGAACCGTCGGGGAAAATCGAGTTCCCCTGGAGAACGCGGGAGCAAGCCCTCCGTGCTCTCGCACCCCCGGGTCTTGTGAAAAGTCTTTCCAGACTCAGCAGGCTGGGGTGGGGCCTGAGAGTCTGCGTTTTTAACAGGGGCCCAGAGATGGCGGCGCTGGGGTGAGTGGGCCCCACTAGGGAGAAAGACAGCACAGCCCAGGAAGGAGAGGCGGGTTTCTACGGGGCCGGGTCCAAGTCCAGCTCTGCTCTGGACCAGCTGGCAACCGGAGGCCGGCGCCTGAGTTCCCCTGAGCCTCCGCTCTGTGATCAGTGAGGTGGGTAACCAGCCGATCTCACAGGATGGCTGTGACGGTCAACGCCATCAAGGAGCAAGCGTCCAGCCGCCACCTGTGAACCGCGAGGCTCCCGCGACGACAGCAGAGCGACCTCACCCACACCGGCACACGGACCTCCAGGGAGTCACACGTGCTCTGGGACAGCTCCTGGAGAAGGCACACCCAGGCCGGCGTCCCTTCGCAGCCCCCACGCCCGCCCCCCACAGGGCAGGGCGCCAGGCGAGCTGTGGAGACAGCCCGCACCAGCACCAGCTCCAAGGCCAAGTCTGAGAACTGGAACTGACCTGGGGGGCGGGGCCACAGACCCTCCACCCACGTCCTCTCTGCCGGGGCTTCCGCGAGCCGAGGCCTGACTGCCTGGGGGGAGACCCGCCCCAAGTGCTCGTCCGCCCCGAGCTACGAGGCTGCCCAGGCCCCTCCTTGTCGGGTGAGCCTGGCGACGCTGCAGGGGGTCCCCGGACCCTCCCACCCTGCTCCCCTTCCCCGCCGAGCTCAGTGGTCTCCTGTGCTCCGAGCCAGGCTGTCACCCCAGCACGGGCTTCGTAATTACTTGATGACAAAGAAATTCAGTAAGTGAGAAATTAAAGTTACAAATCCAACTGGAACTGGTCACATATCCGTGGAAAATCTGTTTCCAACAGGAAGGTTTATCGAGTGTCATAATTTTATTGAAATCCTATATCTTCACATTGACTTTTACGGTTTCGAGCTGGTTACAGAGTTATCATTACCAGAGTGACGATGCCACGCAGGGGCCGGGGAGGGGGCTTCCTCTCATAAACAAGCTGTAATTGTCTCCTTTATTGGCCAGTAAATCTTCAAATTGCCGTCTCTCCCTACGACTCTCTTCTGTTGTATCTCCAGGCTAGCAGAGAGGAAGATGTAAACTGAAAGTTTGTTGGTTTTACCTTTAAAGAAATCGTTTTGTCATTAGTAGTGGAAGAGCAAGAACTGGGCTGGCTTGACTTGATGACTTTGTAATGACCGAGTCCACGTGTGGTGACCGACTCCTCATCCCCACGTGGACAAGTGCTGGTGAGTCCCTGAGCAGAGGCGCCCGGCTGACCTGCTCCAGAAACAAGCAAGGCGGCATTTTCCACTGGGTGCTGCTTGCCGGGTACAGAGCAGTCCTGTCTGCCGCCAATCGCGTGATGAACAGCAACCAAAGAGCATGGCAGCAGCGTCCCGCGGGCAGAAGTGAGCTGAGGACGTGGCGGGATGCAGGGATGGAGGCTGCCCCGACCCCCGGCTGGCCGCTCAGGGCCGTGACCCGCTCCACTCCCACCAGCCCCGGCCTCAGAGCTCCAGGCTGAGACTGACAGGCTGGCCCTGACAGCCCCAAACTGACCGAAAGACGAAGTGCTTGGGGTAATTTTACTGGCCTACGTGCACCCAGGCCTCCAGGACCAGGTGAAGAAAGTACAGCTCTATCCTGAAGACAGAGGCCCCGCCCAGGGGAGGAGCAGGCCTGGAAGGGTGGACCAGCAACCGGGGCGCCCCTCGCTCTGCAGCGGGCACCTGGAGTCCAGCCAGGGTTTGCCCTCGTGCCCACCTGGAGGACAAGGGTGGGGCCACTCCCCGGAGTGGGCAGATCAGAGTGCAGCCCTGCAGCACCTCCGGGTCGGCCCAGGAGGAGCCAGGACAGACAGATCAAGACCCCCTCTACCGCCAGTCTTACTGCCCCAACTCCCTGACCGGCTCAGAACTCTGCAGGCTTCTAAGTGGGGCCCAGGTCAGTACCCGGGGGATGGGGTCTTCTGAGGACGGCAGAGATGAAAAAGCCGTGCTTTCTTCTCTGTACGGTACGGCCGTGGAGTGCCTAGGTGGCTGCCAAGTGGTGGAGAGAGAGGCAGTCACAGAGCCTGGGAAGAACCCAGGTCAAGTCCAGGCCACAGTTTTCCGGGCGCAGAGGTACAAAGTCACTCCTCGCGCGCCCCCCAGGGAGACCGGACACAGCTGCCCAATAGCCAGGCAGCGGCCAAACCCTGCAGCCCCAGGCCGGCCAGACGCACCCGCGCCCCGGGGCAAGCAGAGGTCTCCTAAACAGGACACAGGAAATAGCAACCCTAAAGGAACTTTCACGCGGGTAGATCAGAGCCCAGTAAGATCAAAAACTCTGTTGCATTGAAGAGAGTGAAAAGCAGAGAGAAGATATTTGTAAGACAAACACTTGACAAAAAGCTACGATCCACAATATATGAAGAATTTCTGCAAGTCAGGAAGAAAAAGGGCAGGAGGAAGAGAAACGGGCAGTGGGCTTGAAAGGGGCTCCAGCAGAGTGGACCTCCAAAAGGCCACCAAACACTGTGACCTCATCAGTGCCCTGGGCACCACAAACACAGGAGGCATGGCCCTCCCTCCCCAGCAGGCGTGTCAACGGCCACGGCCACCCCGGCAAACTGCCACCAGCTATGCAGGTGAGTGAAGTGCGGTGGCGCAGGCGCCTCCCAGGGACGCGCAGACAGGACTCACGTGTGTGCACGTGTCCAGAAGGCGTGCTCAAGAACGTTCCCGCAGGGCGTGGAGAAAAGGGAGCCTCCCACACTGCTGGGGGGAATGCAGTTTGGTGCCTTGTGGAAAACAGTGTGTGGAGTCCTCGAAAAACTAAAAATAGACTTAACCTATGACCCAGCAGTTCCACTCCTGGGCATATATCCAGAGGGAACTCTAATTCAAAAAGATAAACGCTCCCCAGTATTCATAGCAGCACTATTTATAGTAGTCAAGATACGGAAACAACCCAAATGTCCATCGACAGACGACTGATAAAGAAGCTGTGGTATATTTATACAATGGAATACTACTCAGCCGTAAAAAAGAATAATATAATGCCATTTGCAGCAGCATGGATGGACCTAGAGGTTGTCATTCTAAGTGAAGTAAGCCAGAAAGAGAAAAAAAAACACCATATGATATCACTCATATGTGGAATCTAAAAAAAGAAAAAAGAAAAAGAAAAAGGACACTAACGAATTCATCTACAAAACAGAAAAAGACTCGCAGACAGAGTAAACAATCTTACTGGTTACCAGGGAAAGGGGCTGGGACAGGATAAATTTGGGAGTTTGAGATTTACAAATGTTAGCCACTATATACAAAAACAGATTTTTTAAAAGTTTTCACTGTATGTTCAATATCTTGTAATAACCTATAATGAAAAAGAATATGAAAACGAATGCACGTATGTATATGCATGACTGGGACATTGTGCTGTGCCCCAGAGACTGACACATTGTAACTGATGGTACTTCAGTTTAAAAAAAAAAAAAAAAAGAACCCTCATGGCAGCATTACTCACAACCGCTGAGAGATGGAGAAGCCCACTGATGGACGCAAGAACGCACAATGGTGCACTCGTGACACAAAAATGACAGGCCCGCACCCCCAACACAGCTGTGCGCAGCAGAATCCAAACACGAGAGGTCACACTGCACGACGGCACTCACACAGTCCAAGGCCTGGTGAGACTGCCGCGTGGTGTCAGGACCAGGGGGCGGTCAGGGGGAGGGGCGCCGGGGCTTTCGGGGTGGGAGCCACGGCCCCGCTCTCAACCTGGTGGGTTTACTGACGTGATGATGACTCACCAAGCTGCACTCTGGGTCAGAGCACTTCACCCACACAGGTCACCCCGATGAGAAGCTGAGAAAAGGAAATATTAGAGAGCAGACATTCTGCAGTCTCAGCAGCACGGCAACGTGGGGCAGAGTCTCACCTGCAGACAGCTTCCCAGAAAGCACGTCAGACCTGAGACCAGCTTCCTACCCTCCGCCCGAGAGCAGCGAGGGCTCACGCAGCAGGCCAAGGGTGTCGGCGGCCGGGCAGGGCGGCATCGGGGGCGGCCGGGGCTGCACGAGACCCTGGCGCTGCACAGATTCCACGGAGCCGCAGGCATTTAGGGGAGGAACGGAGTGGGGCCCGGTGCCGGGGAGTCCTGGGTGTGGCACTGCGTGGTCGGAGCAGGAGTGACAGGCTTGGAGACGATGGAAGGTTACTGGGGAGCTGGGATTATCATGCAGACACAGCGGGCAGAGGAAGGAGGAGCAGAAGACAAGAACGTCCACGGCCCAGAGCCGGACGTGAGCGCTGGGGAAAGGCTGCCATTTCCCGCCGAGTCCCCTGTTCTGCCTCCGAGGAAATTCAGCTCCTTGGGCCTGAGGCCTCCGACGGCGTTCGCTCTGGAATTCTCCTAGGGACACACCAGGGCCAGCTGTCCCGATCCTGACCCTCTAGGCCACCGCGGTGGGGGTGGGGGGTAGGTCCAGGAACAGCAGGGCAGGGAGAAGGCGGCCCCTCGGCAGGTCCCCACCCCACCCTCCGCCCGCACAGAGCTCACACGTCACAACCGCAGCAGGAGAGGCCCCCAGCCGACGCAGCGCAACCCCAGGTCTGAGGGAAGATGGCTCTTGCGACCGAAGTCTGCAGAGCCCAAACTCAGCAACCCCAGTTAACGGGGAAGAGGCCGGTTCAGGGGGCGGTGAGCGGACCCGAGGGTCATCTTAACGGGCTGCCGGGCTGCTAACTAACTCCCCAGGGTGCCCTGAGTGGAGTGTGAGCAGTGTTCCCGAAATGCATTCCTCGCGTGGCTTCCTCCCTAAGGAGGTTAGGCTCACCCAGGGCACATGGACCCCTGCCTCACACCACCGAGACCCCCCTGACGGGTCCTGCCGGACCTCCAACAAAAGGCAGCATAGCCCCTTCACAAGCGGCGGAAACCGTTCATCTGTGTGTGATGAAAATGCTTCCAAAACAAACCAGGCGTCACCCTGGCCACGGCCGGCTGAGGACACCGAGAAGCTGTCAGCCTTTCCCAACGGCTGGTTCGCCGGGATAAGTGCTGGTTTTCCCATCCCACTAGCTCTGCTCGCAGGTCGGCAGGGGTAAGCAGCACCGGGCCGTGCCGGTGCCCACGACCTCTGCTCCCTGCACGTCCCCGGGCTCCGGGTCCCCTGCTGCCCACGCTGTCCGCTCGCTGAGCGTGCCTGCCGAGCACTGGGTAGCACCGCGCGCCCCCCGGCTTTCTAACACTGCGTCCTCGGCAGCTCCTCGCTCTTCACCCTCTTCGTCTAGCAGAGTCTTATCTGACCCATAAAGCCAGTCTGTCGTTCACTGGGCTCTGCTTCTGGGCAGAGCCAGAGCAGGCCTGTAAGAGACAGCTGGCAGGCCCGAAAGGCACCTCCTGTCCTGTCCAGGACCCGAGCATCCCCCCACAGGCCTCTCCGGGGAGGGTCCCGCTCGCAGCCTGCCCCCACTGCCCACAGTCGCCAGCGGGCTGGCGGGGCTGAGCTGGCTCAGCGGCACGTCTCTGTGTTTCTCACCAGCAGCCATGCTCCTGCGGTCTCCGCCTCCTGATGAAAGCTCTGCAACACCTATTGTAGGCAGGAGTGGGGATCAAGCAAGCTTTCCCAGAGCAATTGTACTTAGATTTCACACTGCTCTATTACAAACTCCATTTCATTTATGTTCGCTGCATAACGCGGTCCGTGGCATCCACCCGGAACCAGCACTGAGCTTCCCAACGGCAGGTCCTCACCCTCGCGCGCTGACAGCGTGGGTGCCGCCTTAGGGAGCTGGCGTTCCAGGGTGACACTCGAGCAAGGGGGGGCCAGGGCTGCCGGCACTGTCCCCCCTCAGTGTCCGCCCACGTCCATGTGGCATCAGACCACACCATCGTGGGGACAACAGGCTGAGGGCATGACCTTGGGTGCGGCCCGGCTCTGCGTGAGGCACAAGGCATCAGGCAGGACAGTGGGGAAAGAGCTCGCGACACAGGAGCAGACCGGGGCGCGGCCCGCACCCCTTCCCTCTCCATGCCTCCGTCTCCCTGTGGGCTGAAGGAGATGGACTGCTGCACCGCTGTTGAAACCCACACGTTTTCAAGTCTGAGCAGCTCTCTGCCCCAGGGTGGGCACCAGCGGCCAGAGATCCCGCGTGTGAGGCACAGATTCCACTAGGCGGCTCCCCCAGTGTTCTCCACAACCCGGACGCCCAGCCCCAGCACGGCCTAAGAGCAACAGCACTCAGCAAATGTCTGTCCAACCGAAAACTGACTGGGGACGTGTTCAGTCAGCCTTCAGATGAGGACGCTGGCTTCCTGGGCTACGTCACCTGCCCCAGGTCAGCAGATCCTAGTGACAGCTAAGACCCCAACCCAGGTCTGCAGGAAGCTGGAGCTTGGGCTCTGACTCACTGCACTTAATAGACTGGAACGCCTCATTCCGTGGACCGAAGCCCTTGCACTGGAGCGCCCACTGCTCGTGGGCTGCACGGAGCTCGCGGGGCTGCACGGAGCTCATGGGGCAGGGACCCGGAGTCTCCACCATGCTCCAAGCTCCGCGTCTCAGAGCACGTGCAGGACGCAGACTGGGCTCACTAATTTGCAAGGTCCTCTCCCTGTGGAGGTCAGGTACCAGGCCGGGTTTGGCCGCCCCACCCCCACGGGAGCTGCCCGCAGACTCAGGGACCAGCCCCCTCTGCCAGATCGTCCTCAGCATGCAGCCCTGCTGACAGGCCCTGGGCTCCAGGCGAGGACTCAGCACAGGGACTGACCCCACGGCAGCATCCGGGCACAATTCTGCCCTCCACACCCACCCTGTCATCAGATGGGAGCCTTCCCTCGACATCAGACTGCCCAGATCCCGGCCCCCAGCTCGGGCACCTGTGTGGGACGTGAGTGACCAAGCCTGAGTCTCATTATCTGAACCATAAAGGGAAGAAATTTCGTATCACAGGGTTATTTTTCAGGCCAAATAAGATCGTTTAGGTAAAACCCACAATATCTTTTTTTAATTTTAGCTACTGAGGATTATTACTATTAGACCCACCTAGTCAGAATCCCACCCTGCATTAAAAAACAAAACAAGTATCCAGTGATTCCAATGGAAACGGCACCTCGGAAAGAGCAGCTGGCTCGGGACGCCCGTCACGGGCTGCCGCCCGGGTGGGGGCCCACCCGGGGCCCAGCTCCACGATGCTGCACCCACCCCCCCAGGCACAGGAAAGCCCGCGCGGGGGTGGGACACTTCCTCCTCCTCTCTGTGTTCTCAACCCCCACGACAGCACTGGGCGAGAAGAACGCGTTCGCTGAGCAGATCTCCACACTCAGTAGACGGCTCTACCCACAGCAGGTGCCCCCGGGGACCAGAGACCGGGGCGGCTCCTCTGCTGGGCCGCCTGCCTTGGCGGGGGTCAGCTGTGCCTGCTGCCCTCGCCCCTCCCGGCCCCGCCCTCACTCGTCTGGAGCCAAGTGCAGCTGCAACCCCGCCAACGCTGCGCTGCTACGCTCGGGATTGGGGTTGGGGGTGAGACCCCACAGGGGCCCCAGCCCAGGCGCTCCAACCTCTGGAGCTGATGGCCTCTGTAACGCCAGCCTCGTGCAGAACTGAACTCGAGCTGCCAGGCCCACATTCAGTGTCCCCTCGTCACTGGCCCCAGGTCACACTCGACAACTGCAAGTGTCCTCAGGCCAGAGCAGGAAGAGGAGCCAGTGCCGCCATGAGGAAACGCAGCTCAGGATCTGACAGCCACTCCCAGCTGCTGGCCTGTCCTGGAGCCGAGATGTGACAGTCAGTGCCAGCCTCACCGGCCACGGAGCGTTCCCTCCCAGGCAAGGCCGGCCCATGGCAGCTCTCATCTCCGAGGTGATGGCAGGTGCCAAGGATGCTGAGGCTCCCACGAGCCCAGGGGGATGAGGACAACTTGGGGACGGGGGGCACACTCGGATGGGGGAACACTTCGGGGGAGGGGACTCCATGGGGGAAGGGGGCACCTTGGGGGAGGGGGCCAGGAGTCATCTCTCACCCTCCAGCCCCGCCTTACACTGAATGGGCAGCAGGAACAGAGGACCCGGGGGAAGAGCTGCTCTAGCGCCCACTCGACTGAGCCTTGACGAAGCCAAGGGGTCTCTGCAAAGGCTCTGCGAGCACCCAGTAGGAGAAAGGGCTGAGTCCAAGGATGCTGGTCACGTGGGAAAAATAACGAAAAGCGGAGACAATGTAAAGTTCCAGTGAAGGGAAGGGTTTGGTTTTGGTACATCTGTACAAAGAAACAGCATACAACCCCTGAGGGCTTTATTTTCAAAGAGTGTGTAATAAATGTTAAGTGATGGACATACAGGACACAAACAGGTCTGTCCATCCTGTCACAGCTGTTCCCAGTATGTGGGACAGCTGGGGAACATGGCTGATCCCACAGCACCTGGCACACACCGCTGTCAGCCAATAACGGATGGATGGGTGGGTGGGTGGGTGGAGGGGTGTGTAAGTGGATGAGTGGACGGAGGAGTGGGTGGGTGGATGAGGAGGAAAGGAGGGAGGGGGAGATTAGAAGGAAACAGACAAACGTGGCTTTAGTGTCTCTGGGTGGGAGGATCAAGGTCTTTAGAAATGTCTGTTACCCTCCTCAGCGGTTTCCAAGCTCCCCACAACGTACAGTTCTTCAATCAAGGAAAGAAACAGGTGTTGACAGTTTTAAAGGAGCCAGGAGTTACGAGGCACCTCAGGACACACCAGCCAACCTTGCCCGTCACTCCACAGACGCCAAACCTGAGGCCCTGCAAGGTTAAGGATGTCTCCGATTCATGGCCAACACCGCGGCCGCTCCACATGGGCACAGAGCTGGCGGAGGGAGAGTCCCCAGGGCAGCCGACAGCGCGGGCCGGCAGCATCCCGAGGGCAGAGCGCAGACTCCTGCGGAGAGGAGGAGCTGGGGGAGGCAGCCGCGGGGGAGCCCAGCCGATTCCACTCGGAGGCTGTACCGCGTGTCCCGCACTCCCCGCCGGAGCACCCAGCGCTCTCTCCAGCGACACGCTGGGACACACGGAGCTGCCAGGGACACTCCTGCACAGGTTTCTGTGTGAACAACGTGCGACTGCTCGATCTCGTGGTCCTTGCAGCTTAGTTTGTGAGAGACCGTCAGTCACTGTCCAGGGCGACCGACAGGGGACCCCTCTCTCTGCAACCTCAACGGCACGGGGGTGGCCCCCATGTTCAGTTTTGGCCGTTCTGACAGCAGTGTGTTTTTAATTTGCATTTCCTACTGGCCAGTGACGCTGAGCGCCTTCCCACGTGCCCGTGGCATCTGCGCTCGCTCTCCGGACGCGGCTCCTGCCCGCGTTCTGACCCGGGCTCTGTGTCCTCTCGAGCGCTGGCGGCTCTCACAGCCCAGGTGATGGCCTGTCAGAGGCATGGTTGGCAAGTGTCCTCTCAGTCTGCTCCTCGTCTTTTCATCTCTTAACAGGATGTTGCACAGAGCAGAAGTTTCTCGTTTTCACAAAGTCTGACTTACTAATCTTTCCTTTCACAGATCATACTTTTGGTGTCAAGTCGAAGAACTCTTTGCCTAAATCCTGAAGATTTTATCTTCTTTTTGAATAAAAGTTTTATACTTTTATTTCTACATTTAAGTTTGTGATTCATTTTGAGCCAATTTTTGTATAAAAGGTCCCCTTTTGTGTTTTATAAACGTCCAACTGCTCCACCACGATTTACTGAAAGGCTATCTTTCTTCCCCTGAATTGCTTTTGCATCCTTCTCAGACATCAGTTGACCCAAAGCAAGCAGAAAAGGGAAATAATAAAGTCTAGAGCAGAAGTAAGTTCAACAGAAAGTAGAAAACGAGAGAGAAAATCAGCTGAGCCAATGTTGGTTCTTTGAAAAGATGAATAAAATCGATGAAGCCTTAGCTAGACTGAGCGAGGAGAAGAAGATTCCGAATACTGAGGCCAAGAATGGGAGGTGAGACGGTATCCCAGGCCTCACAGGGATGAGAGGGGTTAAAGAAGCATTCTCAGCAAGTGTGAGCCAGAAGCCAAGTAACCTCCGTGAAGGGGACACGCTCCTGGAGAGACCACAATGCCCGGGCTGGCTCAGCAAGACATGGAACCCGAGCAGACCCAGCCTAGGAAGGGCACTGCTCCCGACTCACGGGCGACACTCAGAATACGCAGAATCAAACCTGAGGCGGAAGGGCTTTGAAGGCATCAACTTCGGGTCACTAACTCTCTCGGCCCAAGAAGGTGGGCAGAGGAAAGGGTGTCACTTCTAAGTCACAAAGATGCCGACCATCACCCACGGGGCCCACGGAGAGCAGCGGCGATGCTGAAGCAGGTCATTCTGGTGCCCACCCTCCCCAGGCCAACTTGCCACCAAAGCCTCCCACGTGCCTGCAGCTCTGTTCCAGCGAGGCCTCCACACCCAGGAGGCCACCTCCATCACAGACAGAGAAAGGCACACACCACCCACACACCTTCGCTTGTCCCGTGTGCACCTATGCCTTTTCCTCCTCCGGAGAACATGCCTCCAGCTGACCCCTGGGCTGGAAGCTCCCGTCACCAAGGAAGACAGCCCTGTACTTAGAGAGTTCGGCCCCTATTTTCTGCATTCTCTTTATTTATAAAATTGTTTATGCAAAGATATTACCAAGTATAATGTATTTAATTATGCAGTGTAAGATGCAGCCTTAATGGAGAAACTCAAGTCAGCCACAGAGACACTTCAGGAAATACTTTTAAAAAATAATAAGACTATGTCACTGACTTTCAGATGTGTTTGAATCTGCACCCTCACTGTCCACGGGGACACAATATGTAAAACGGGGCCCATCTCATTCCCCTCTGCTCTCCTGCAGCGGACACCGCTCGCCCTCAGCGGCAGGGCCTGCATTAGCATGTAAATAGCTGGCAGATACCAGGAAAGGAAAGCGGGGAAGAGCTCTTTAATTAACTCTAATCCTCTGAAATCCCAGGCAGCAGCCTGCTCGAGGGCTCTCAGGTCCTCCTCAGAAGGGAGCCTGCCAGGCCCTCCCACCCAGCCCCCACCCAGAGGGTGGCTGGAAAGGGCCAGCTTGGGAAAGTGACGTCTGGGTAGCTGGCCCACAATGGCCATGCCATGGCTGTCGCTGGGAATTTGGGGATGCTCAACTGAGCTAAGCCTGGACGGCTGCACAGAGATCCCACCCCGGGGAGAGTGCCCCTCAGTCCCTGCAGGTCCCCACAGCAGCTCCTGCCTTCTCCCTGAAGGTAAGGGGTCGGCACTGACCCCAGCCTCCTGCCAGGTCCCAGGGAGCTGGCGTTCCGGGACCTCTGACACCCACGCTGGCCACACAGAGACAGAGTAGAGCCAGAAAGGAAAAGGCCGAGGAGGGCTGGCCCCCGGAAGATGCCATGCATGGCACTCTGCAGCAGGGATGAGCAGGGCCTTGGCCACAGCCAGGCTCCCAGCACACCTTCTGGGAGCACACGGGCCCACGGGCCTCTGGTGGCGGCAGAAGGAGGGCCTGTCCACAGCCAGGCAGACGTGATGGGCCGAACAGGGAGGGCCAGTGGGGCCAGGCCTGCAAGGCGGAGAGCACAGCGCCCGGGCAGTGCTCACAAAGCGGGGGCTGTGACTGCCGGTGCTGTTCTAAGAGGGGCTACCATCTGCGCCTCCGATGATGAGTGAGCAGGAGGCTGGTAAGACTGTGGCCGGGTTGCACGAGGCAGGACCCGGCCGACCCAGAATCTGCACACACACCTGGCTCCAACCATCACAGGATTTCGGGTTTGACCTCGTGGGGACTGAGATGCCCAAGAGAAGCCACCTGGGCATATGCTGGACGGAGGAGGAAATGTCACAGGCACTGGAAATGGGACTTTCAAGACACAAGCACTAGATCCCAAAAGAGACAGGTGCACACACTGGAACACTAGTCACAAGACGCACAAAGACGGCTCGGCAGTGAGGACCGCCTGGGCGGGGCCTGGGGGTCAGGGCCCAGGCACGACACTAACTCGCCAGGCGACCTGGGCCAGGGTCTCCCTCCGTTCCAGGATGCAACCGTCCTTCCTTTGCGGGGGGCCCAAGCCAAGCCACCTCCTCTTCCAGCTCAACCTCACCGGGTTCCATCATGATGAAAAGAGGCCAACGGGATGAAGTTGCCTGCTCCAGTGACACGGGGCGGGGGGGGGGGGAGCAAGGAGGCTTGCAAACACCCCTCCCCGTGTAAAGGGCACGGACGTTACTTCCACGACACCGGTTAGGACAGTGAGGACGGGAGGGGGTGAACCCAGGCACCTCGCCGGGGCCGCCCTTCATCAGGGGAGCCAGAAAGTCAAAATTGGAAGCCAGGCCTCTGATGGCGCCACACACACCACTGTCTCCTGGGCAGAGCGGCCGGGAGCGGGGATCACGGGGAAAGTCGCCGACCCCCACCTAAACCCTCTTCACCGCTGTCCAGGCACGGAGCTTGGTCCCCTCGCCTGGACCTGGCACCTGTGAGGGACAGGCCCTGTCTGCCCATCCACAGACCAAGACTCAAGGCTGCGGGCGGCCTCTGCAGAGGGCCAAGTCCTGGTGGGCGATGCCACTAGGCAGCCCACGGTCACCTCAGGCCCCAGGCAAGCCCCACGGAGGACAGACCCCCAGCCCCGCTCCGCCGGGCACTCTCCCGACACGCGAGCCCGTCCCCAGTCCAGGGCACTCCTCTCGGGGCGCGGGGGGGGGCTCCCGGGGGCCGACTCACACGGGAAGGAATCCTGCTTCTGTAACTAGCAGTATTTCCTTAACCAGAGGTTAGTAAAAATCACCAGCGAAGGCCAACCAGCGGCTCTGACTTATTTAGGGACATCAGCAGAGCTGTGAAACAGGCCCCTCATAAAAGCTTATTAGAGAGCCCCGAGGAAGGCTCAGGAAGGAGACGGTCACTTAGGGACCTGCAGGCCAGAGGGCAAAGCGATGTCCAGCAGGACCCTGAGGCCGGGGGTGCCAGGGGGCTCAAGCCTCAGCCAGAGGCTGAGAGACGGTAAGGTGACACTGGACACAGGTCCAGGAGCTCGTCAGTCCCAAGGCCTGTCCCCGGGCCTCGCACTCCCAGCTCGGGCAGTGTGCGCTGGACACAAGGCAGTAAGTGCGCGCTACTCTCTGGGGGCCCAAAGGGGCCAAACCACCCCCCAGGAAGAGACAGTGCAGCACCCTCCCCCCCCGCAGCCCTCAAGCCGCATCACAGGGAGGGGCTGTGGGCACTGGATGGGCTCAGTGCTGGACCCGCTTCCCGCAAGCCGCTCCCCGCCCCTCCACCGTGAGCCTCGCCAACTCCCCGGCCCACTGCCTGGCACCGGTGTCCCTGGGCGCCCCAGGCCTCTCGGGCTCCGCTGCACCCAACAGCATGGACCAGCTCTCCCAGCCCGGCGGGGCCTCTGCACGGCAGGCGCGCCGGACACCCAGCCAGGACCCTGCTGCTCCTCAGAGGCACCCGCCACGCCAGACACGCCCACCAGGCCGCTGGACGCCTGAGGGCACTGAGGAGAGAAACCTTCAACACGGGAAAGCTTACTTGAACCTTCCAGTCTAGAACGAAACAAACTTCAGACGGGCGGGAACAGGAACCGCCCTCTCTCTCACATTTTCCAGAAATCAGATCCTGCGCGCGGGAAGTGACTCGCGCAGCCTTCCAGAGCCAGCGGCCCCTCAGGTGGCCACTGGCATGGCAGGACGACCGAGTCCCTGCCTGTGACGTCTGCCTCCCGCTGCACCCCGGCCTCACAAAGAAACGCTGGGCCGTCTTGGTCAGGGGTGGGGAGCAGGCATCACTCACGTGTGACCAAGGAGCCAACATTCAGCCCTGGGCCAGGGCAGGCCGGACCCCTTGGGCACCCATGGTCACTCCCTCCAAATCCCATAAGCACAGAGAAGACAGGGCAGTCCCGGCCCAGTTCCACCCGGGAAGCCAAGCATCGACCACGCAGACGATGGTCACATGTGCCGCCTGACGCCACCCTCACACACGCCCACTTTACAGATGAAGACGTGAGCTGTGGCCAGACGGCAGAGGAGTGGGCCATCAGGAGAGAGTCCACGGTCGGCCGCAGACCCCCAGGGAACACTCTGGGCTCCTCCTACCACGCACCGCCCTCCTGGGCGGACAGCCCTCTGCCAACCGCTTCTAGAGCCCCAGCAGACAGGCCAGCGTCTCCAGACAAAGCTGGACACGACCTACGGCAAGAGTGAGCCCCGCAGCTCTGGAGACGGACCCGAAGGCGTGTCCCGCCAGGCCCAGCACCACAGCCCCGAGTGCAGCGCACACCCAGCCCCCTCCAGCGCCGCTGCGAGCCCTCAGCCAAGAGGAACACCACACACCTAGTTTCGGAATTGTGCTGGGGGTGGCTTGGGTCTGGAAGAACTTCCTCCCTTCCTCCTTCCAGGCGTTTTACTGGGAGCAGTTTGGATCTTTATGGGCAAAGGTAACCAAAAGAACGCTGACTCCAAACCACACTCCCCGCACTTGACCGTCTGCGCCGGATGACAGATGGCGTTTAATACCCTCCAGTCCTAGCGCAGCCCCGCTCTGTAAACACAGGTCCCGCTGCACTGTCGTCCCGCAGCTGTCACAGCGGCCAGCTGGGCCCCGTCTCCCGGCCGAGTGGGGAAAGCGCACAAAACGACGGGCTTTCCAGAATGAAGCCGCACACTCACACACGCACCCAAGTGTGCACGCCTCACACGGGCTTTCCAGAATGAAGCCGCACACACTCACACACGCACCCAAGTGTGCACGCCTCACACGTGCATTCGCACAGACGCGCACCCACACGCAGGCACACACGCACTCCCGGACACCCGCTGCCGCCCCACGGGGGGACGGGTTCGGATACGCCTGCGCTGGACGCTGGCAGAGTCGGCCCCGAGCTACTCTCCTGGGCAAACTCCTCACCCTGTCCAGCTGAGACCCCTCTTCCATAAAAAGGGAGTTTGCAGGTCTTAGCTCAAAGAATTTTGAAACTGACTTTTAGAAATGAGATTATTAAAAAATACCAATGAAAAAAGGTAATTTGATCAACGTTGGCAGTCACTATTTATCGGAGATCTGCATGTTCCAGGTACCACACCAGGTACTGGACAGACATTTACTAGAAAATAAACGTGATTAACGACAACAGGTGCCAACCACACAGGGGGTGAGGCCTGGCAGAGTGGGCGGGGGCGCTGGTCAGCCAGCTCCGCTGTGTCTGGAGAAGGTGCAGACACTGACACCGTGGATGAGCTGTGAGTGTGGCCCGCAGGGTGCGGAGTGATGGTAGGAACCTGGCAGAACGGGCGTGCGGTGCCCCCGTGGGCCAGCTCCTCAGGCAGAGTGCCCAGGCACGGCCGGCCGCCCTCTCCTCCATCCCCGCAGCCCTCCCTCCTCCTGGGCAGCCTTTCCGACGTCCCCTCCACCCCCATCCACGGGGAGTGCAGTCTTGCCAGGCAGAGTGCCACCCCAGCTCCTGCACCAGCGCGGGCACAACGGCGCTGCCACCTTCATCAGCTGCATGTGTCACTGAGGAAGTCTGTGAGTGAATGTGCAGAGAGAGGAAATTTTCAGGAACATACATGTCACGTGACAGTAGAACTGACTGTAAATGTTTGCTGAACTACCACACTTTAATGACTGTTAGTTTACAAACTTTTAGAGTATTGGCTCCTATAAATCAATCAATTCCTGGGTGGGTCCCGCCTGGCAGATGTGGGGAGAAGTGGGAGGAGAGGAAGGGAAGGTTAGAGGGAGGCGGGAGGCAGGAGTCTTGCCGGGAGAGGCAGAGGGTACAGAGACAGAGCTTAGGTTCTAACTTTTCCTGAGTCTCAGCCCCAGGCTCTTTTTCCCGAGAACAGAGAAGCTAGTGCGGAGCTCCTCCAGGAGGGCCGCCTCCCAGCCCCGGGGCACAGGAGGCCCACGACCCACCCAGAGCAGCAACAGGCCCCACGTGGCTCACCGGTCCAGAGGGCCTCCGAGTCCCTCAACAAGAACAGGCGGAGGAGAACAGGCCTGCAGAGAGGAAGGGGCGAGGGGAGCAGCCCGCGGGACGAAGGCCCTCCTGCGGAAGGACCTCGGCACAGAAAGGCGGGCCAGGCTGAGGCAGCGGGCACCTCCCAACGTGGGCAGCCGGGGACATGGGGGTCGCCGTCCCCTGGAGGACGACTCATGCCCTCACTCCACCCCTGTGCTCCCGCAGATTCTGCTAAGGCCCTCGGGCAAGCTGAGTGCCCAGGAACCACCCCCGTGGTGGAAGTGAGTCTCGGGGAATGTGCTGAGGGGCCCGGCTTCCCGGCCCCGGGAGAGGCAGCCTGGAGGGAGAGGAAGTGTGGAGCCAAGAGGGGGTGGCCCAGGCTGAGGGCACAGGGACGCCCGCCCCCAGACCTAGGACACGGGGACCCCCTCCAGACTGAAGGCAGGAGGGCCGCCCCTCCCCAGACGGAGAGCACATGTCCCTCCAGGACTCATTCTCTGGGCAAGAAAACCAAGGACAAGTCAACGGGGGCAGAGGGCAGTCACGCCAAAACTGCTGACGCGGCCCGGGCGCCCGCCGGGCCGGGCCTCCCCAGGCCAAGGGCAGGCACGCCTGAGCCAGAACGGCCCAGGGAGGCCGGTGGCACCTCCAACGCCTGGAACAGCCATCAGGGGTGCCCTGGACACAATTCAAACACCACCAGCAAGACGCCACGGCTATTTTTAGCAGCGACGCTCAGGAGGCTGCCTGGCGGGATCCACATCTTTCAGCGTGACCATCAGTTTTCACCTGCAGCCAACTTTCCTTTCCTTTCCTTTCAGGATGAAGGTTATTCAAAGATTTGGGTTTCTTCGAAATTGAGTTAAAAAGAGAACAAGTCTCCAGGATGAGGGGGATTTACAGTGCCCAGACAGCCGCCGCCAGCGCGGCCTAGTTCTCCCGGGGCTCCCGGACCCTCCCGGCTCCGAGGGCGCCCAGGCCCGTGCTGGGGTGGAGGCCCCTCCCCATGCCTGGCAGGCCTCGCTCCCCGTCGTCAGAGCCCTGCGCGTGGAGAGCGCCCCTCTTCTCTGGCTGGAACGCCCGGGTTCTCCACCACAGACCACACCGCTGCCAGGCCGCGGCTGCGGGAGCCCTGGCGTCAGGGGGTAAGCCCTGGCCAGGATGCTGGCGAGGAGAGGGAGGCACCCGGCTCAAGGTCAAATTTAAGGAAGGGCCAAACATCTCAGCAAATGAGACAGAATATTTTAATGCAGTATTTTAGAAACCCAAAATTCATGCAAACCCCCGTGAACAGATACCAAAATTGCAAATGATGACAGGGCCCGTCCAGCACTCACAAACTCACCTCTCATCAGGCCCGCCCCGGTCCCTGCCCAGGGAGCTGCTGGGGCCCTGGGAGCCACGCACAAGCCGACCGGCACAGCAAGCTGGCGCGCAGTGCTCCACAGACGAATTCCACCTTTAGGGGACTCACCAGGGTCCCGGGGAACTGCGGTTCTACGTGCCGCACAGAGGCCTCCAGGAAATGAAGCCAAGGGCAGAGAACGTGTAACCCCCAGCAGGCTGCGCCCTACTCTCCACGGGAGGGAGGCGCCCAGGGCGCCGCGCAGGGGCGGGACAGGGGGTGACGCTGTGGGCTCCGTCTGTGTCCCCACCTCTCGAGCGGCCCCAGCAGAAGCAGGATGCCGTGCGGCCACTAGGCCCACCTGACGGCCGAGGCCCCGCTCCTCAAGGCTGGGAGAGGCCCTCAGGCACGACCGCGGGGAGCCTGCAGCCCAGGGGTGTGTGTACAAGTCAGGGGCGGGAAGCAGTGGAGATCCTCCCCAAAATAATTTTTATAACTAATCCTATTTTTTAATTTAAAAATAAATGTACTTATGTTTAATTATTTAGCATTTCATCACTGACCACGGTTACACGCATGCCTCCAAAATGGACTTGGCGCACACTCCAGCTGTTCCACAAAGGCCGCAAGGCCCAGCAAGCCTGGGGGTCGAGGGGAGGAGCCCCTGGGGCGGGAAGGCGGGGTCTGTGCCCCAGGGCCCGTGGGGAGCAGGAAGCACGCTGCTGCTGCCCTGCTGCCCGAGGCGCTCCCCGCCAGGGCAGCGCCTACCCGCCCTGGGCACCCCCACCGCTTGCCTCCAGCCCTTCATTGTTGGGGGAGGAATGAGCACCACTTCCCAAGCTGCTAACTTTAAGTCACAGCATCGAACAGAGACATCTGTGTCCCTTCTCTCTCTGCAAGCACGTCCGATGTTCCCACCCACCCACCCCATGGCAGCCAGAGGGGTGCGGCAGGCTGCCTGGTCGGAAGCAGGGGGCAGTGACAGCCCCCGACTCGCAGGCACTGCTCCTTACCGACTGGGGCCCCAGGCAGGTCGCCCCCTCCCGGCCTCGGTCTCCCCACGGTCACATGGGGGAGCTCAAGGACGAACAGCCCCCCACCGCCCACCAACCGCTGGGGAACCAAACAGAGGCGGTCCCTGTATCACGGGACAGACAAAGACGGCAGGTGAGTGGAGTGCGTCAAAGTGAGGGGGAGGATGGCTTCTCTGGAGCCAGCGGTGGGGAGGACGCCCCGGGCAGGGGGAGGAGCCCGCAGAGCCGGGCTGAGGGCGAGGGCCCAGGTCAGGTCGGCTGGCCTGCCCGTCAGCAGAGGCGGCCCACGAGCACCTCCCCGCCGCGCTCCCACAAACCCTATCTTGATAAACATCTTCCCACTGGCGAGGGAGAGGAGGCATTTTGTTTTCATTTCATTCTATTTCCTAAAATTGCTTTTCTCTCGAATTTGTCTCCGCTGTGACCCAGTTCCAGCCGCCCCATCGGTGGGATATGCAGCGACCCTCGTACCAAGACTGGCTTTCTAGTAACTTTGCAAATGGCGTCTCCCATAACACATACTTAGATGGATGTAGTAGAAACAGCGGCCTGGGCAGGCCACCTGGAAGGACAATGTGTTAACACGGGAAATTAAATTCTGGAACCGAGAGGGTCGGGCTCAGCCGTGGGAGGCGGGGCGCCGGGCGAGCAGGCGGGCTGGAGCTGCACGGCCAGTCCTCCAGGCTCGTCTCGAGGAGCAGGGAAAGGAGAGGGAGGCGCTCTGAGAAAAAAGCAGGGGCTGAGTCTGAACCTGAGTTCACGCAAACACCCTGCCCCTCCACGGGCGGAGAGCATGATCCCCCACGGCCACCAGAGGGGGACTGTGCCTCGGGACGCCCTCAGGTGGCCGGACTCCAAGGAGGAACTCCCAGAAGAGGCCAGCCCCACTGGACAGGCCTCTGCCGGGGGCACGCCGGCCTTCAAGCACCCGGGCCGGCCTGCAGGTGGAGGGCACGTGGTGAGTATCTCGGAAGGCCAGTAAATGGACAGGACAGTGAGCACACCAGAGCACCAGTTCTCTGGGTGGCGAAGAGGACAACAGGGGATGGGGCCGCAGCCATCAGAGGAGGGGGTGTGCGAGCAAGGGCGGGGGCCAGACGTGGGCATGCAGGCGGCTCGGGCCTGTGACGTCCAGAGAGAGCTCTTCTAGGCACCTGATGGTGAAAACACATTTCGAGACAGCACCCTGACGTCTCAGCTGGGACTGGTCCGCCCCGGGTCCCGTGACCCCGTCTCGGGAATGGACTGGGCTCTGCGATCCACGGCGTCCACACACCAGCAGCGAGAGCGTCACGCAGGAGCCGGTCAGACAGGTGGGGCTCATTTTCCCGAGATGCCAGTGGGGCCAGCGTGGGGTCAGATCAGGACCCGAGCCCAGGGTCGGTCACTCCCGCGGGCCATGCAACCTCTTTCTTAGGGAGAAGGTGGGGAGACCGTGAGGTACCCTCAGCCCCCACCCCGGCCCCCGTGGTCCCCAGTGTCATCCGATCACCACTCCCTGATCACCACTCCCCGACTGCTCGACTGAGAGGTCACCACAGCCAGGCAGGAAATGCGTGACTTCAAAGCCCAGAGCTCTGGGAGGCCCGGCGGGGGTCCCAAGCATTGCCTTGTGCGACCCCTCCCCAGCTGGCTCGGTGTCAGGACAGAGAAGGGGGCGCAGTGGCCAAGGCCCCGGGATTTTCCTCTTCGGACACTGTGGTGCAGGGTCTTCAACAGCTGCCTGAACCCAACCCAGCCAGCGGGGGCCCCAGGAAGACTGAAAACGCACCTGCCCCAAAGGTACCCATTACCTGCACAAGCCAGGTGTGTGCCGCCCCCTGCACGGCCCCCAGCAGGGAGGCTTCCTACAGACACAGCAGAGAGAGCAGCGGGCCAGCTGCCGTCCACACGGGTGCGAAGGTCAGCGCGCAGAGCGAGCCAGCGTGGGGCTGCTTCGGCGGGGAGGGGTGCGCGGCGAGAGAGACGAGAGAGAGAATTCCAGCCTCTGTCTGCCACCTCCCCCACCTCTGCCCTCTCAAGCTGGGACTTGCTGAGCTGGAAGTGGGGCCTCGGCACCCAAGCTCCACACCTTGGGGGCGGCAAAGAAGCAGGCTGGAGCCTCACAAAGGACTATTTCTCAGAAGACAGGGCAGGTACTGAGCTCCTTAAGGATGTCCTCTGTGCTCCCAAAACCAAGAGTTTTCAGCCTTAAAAAAGAAGGCCTGTGAGAGAAATCCTTCTAATAAGATTAGGACGCTCGGGGGCTCTAAGGAGGGACGTGGGAAGAGGATGAAGACGGCTGATCAGAAGCAGCTGGTGGCGTCGATGTCCTCTGGCAAGAGAAGCAAACATAATCTGCTTTTCTCCCAGCAGGGGCCTGGATGTGGGGGCGTCAGCCACAGGCCTGCACTCAGGCCCGGGTGCGGCACGCATGTTCCCATGGGGTGGACGCAGGAGCTGGGCAATGCGTGCCCAGGTGTGCCCATGCCACAGAGCGCCCCCCACCGCCTCTCCTAGCGGGCACGGGGAAAGCAGACAGGGGCCCCCGAATGCCACATCCAGGCCCCAGAGGCCGCATGAGCCCCGGATACACTCGGACGTGGAAGGAAACAAAGGCGTTCCAGGTGGCCCAGCCGCGAGGAGGCTGCGAGTGGAGGCGACACCAGCGGGCGGCTGGGGGAGAAGGAGCCCCGCTCTCCTGGGCCCCCAGCTCAGCACCTCTGCCCACCTGCTCTTGGTGTCGCCGTGTCCTCAGTGCTGAGACAGAAATGACCCCTGCCCCACGGAGCTTTCCCCAAGGAGAGGAAATGCGGCGCGTGAGGAGCTTCGCAAGGTAGAGGCCAAGCGGTCACCGCAGGGCCTGCCGCGCTACAGGCGCTCAGAGCTAAGCACGCTTCTCCCGCGTGAGTCGGGGCTTCACCTGAAAGCCGTGTCCACACAGACCACGCACGCGGACGCCTGCGGCAGCTTTACTCAAAGGTGCACCCACAACATTCAGTAGGCGACGGACAAATGAGCAGCGATGCACCCAGACGACAGATGATGTTTGGTGGTAAAAAGAAACGCGCTGTCAAGACAAGAAAGTTCATGGAAGCACCCAAAGTGCATACGGCTAAGTGGACGAGGCCAGTCTGAAAAGGCCATGTGATTCCAACTACAGGGCCTTCTGGAAAAGACAAGACTGTGCAAACAGTGAAGGGGCCAGGGGTCGCCAGGGCTTACGGAGGAGGGAGACGTGAGCAGGGTGAGCCCAGAGGATGGCCAGGGCAGTGAGAGTGCCCCGTGCGGCACTGTGACATGACTCCTGTCAAAACCACAGAAGGTGCAACACAGAGTGGCCCGACTGTAAACGGAGGACTTGGGTCACTGCAGCAACAAGGTTCATCAGCTGTGACACCGCGTCACACGCTGCAGGAGATCAGCACCGGGGAGCTGGGCGGGGGGGCCGCACACGGGAAGTGTTTGCTGCTTCATGTAAATCTGATCTGCTCCAAAAACAGTTACTAATTTTAATAACATGAACGTTTAAAAATGTCACGTACATATGATTCTACTTGCAGCACACTCTTGGGACGCCCCAAACTCCCGAGACGGAGAGACGGAGAACAGGTCAGAGGACGGGGAGGTCCTCGTGGTGGGGGGCCAGCTCTGCACCTTGAATGAGTGGCGCTTCCCGAGCCCGCACACTCCGTGGGGGTCAGAACGCCCAGACCATACCATCAGGGAAGCCGGCGGAAGACACGCGGGCCCCCTACCACCCCCCTACCACCGTCACAGCTTCCTGTGGACCTGACGTTGTTTTTCAAGACACGTGAAACACAGCCGCCCACAGAGTTCAGCACCAGGACTCACACGTGCTCTTGGAGGTGCTGCCCCTCCTTTCTCTGCAAAGTCCCTGTCGCAGGGGCAGCGACCCTCCGGCCCTGCACACCCCCATTCACACCTCACCTTCCTCAGCCGCCTCGCACTCCCAGGCGCCTGTTTCTCTGCCCCAACTGGAGGGGGCCCCTCCCGAGCCTGAGAGGGCGAGCTTGGGCTCTCTCGGTCCCTTCCACCTTCCTCACGCTACACTCTGAGCTTGGAGCACGCAGACCTTGCCTGAAGGTCGGCCTTTACAAGTGCAGAGAGAACATGAGAAAATCTTTTGGACAGAACGGTATTAAAATAACCCACGTCAAAATTCACAGGGTAGGCGTTTATGACAAGAACTTAGAAAACTGCAAACAGACGGGGATTCCATTAATCCAGGAAGTCTCTGCACAAGACAAAAGAGCACAGGTCACCCTGGGGGGAGTCGCTGAAGCTTCCTGAGAGGCGCAGGGAGTGCTCCCGGAGGGCGCCTGTGGGTCCGAGCAGCCCTCTCCTCCTCCGGGCGGGCAGGCAGGCGGGGGGGGGGGGGGGACCCCTGTGCTTCCTGCCTCGACTCACCTCCTTCTGCGGCAGCGGGGCAGCCCCTCCGCTGCCGCCGGTCTGCAGCTCCCCAGACCCGCAACCCGCATCCCCCTAACTGTGGGCCGCAGGCACAGCTGCCCGTCTCCCTGTCCCTGCTGGCTCCACGGGCGGAGGCCACTTCAGTCCCAGCATCGTGACCTGTCCACGCCCATCTGCGCCGGGTAGGGCAGAACACAGCCACCACGTGTGTCACCTGGGACCAGCCTGAAGCTGGGTCTCCAGATGGCAGGATGGTGGCCCAAGTTCCTGAGGGGGTTTGTAATTCACACAGGAGGCCTCAGGCGCGAGTGCATGTGGTCCTCCGGGCCGGCCAGCGGGGCAGGGAGGAGGGAGTTACCGTCACCACCCCCGTCTCCAGAGCGGGGGCTCGGATGCTGCGTGGCTGCGTAGCCCGCGCACGCCCAGGCCCGGAGGGGCCGCCTCTCACCTCTCTCCCCTCGGGGACCCATCACGAGGGGAGAGTAGGGCACCAGTGCCCGGCGTCCTTCCCCAAAGGCCACTCCGCTTCGGCATGGGGGGGGTTTACTTTCATTTTAAAGAACTTTGTGTTAAAAGCGCTCACTGCTTAGACTACAGATAAGATTCTGTAACCATGTTGTGGAATATTAGGGGCACACTGGAAATAGCTCGTTTCAAATGGGAAAATGGTTTGTGTTCACCCAGTTCTGGAAGCCAATTTTCAACTGCTTAAAATAGTCATGGTATTTTACCAAGGTAATTACACTCTTAGCTATCAGTAACAATTAAACCCTTAGACTGGAGCTGCTTAATAAGGTCTCAAAATAAAACCATACACCCCAAGCACTGCACTCTGAAATGCCAAGCACAGGGCCCTCCTCGGGAGCAGGAGGGAGAGCCCCCCGGTGAGCCTGCTGCAGAGGGCAGACGGCCTGGGGGGCGGTGGAAGGGGGTGCGGCCTCTCCCAGGCAAGGACAGCAAAGATCAGCAAAGATCAACGCCTTCAGGCCTGACCGCTGCCCCCTGGGGCGCCTTGAAGAGGAGGCTCTCTGACAGGGGAGGGAGCCACAGTGAGGAGCCCTCTCGGGGTTACCAGGTTATTACCGAGGAGAAGGGGCGGAGTGCTCCCACCCCGACCAACCCCCGCCTTCCACCCTCCGCAGCCCGGCCAGAAGAACAGCTTAATCATGCAGGCCGGGAAGACAGATGCCCGCGAGCTGGAGCGGGGCCGAGCGACTGCATCGATCCATTGCAAACACGCCTCGGAGCGGCAGTCGGTATAAGTAATCTGTCAGCGCCAGGCAATCAATACCCTCACTCAGAGCAATGCCTGTGAGCGCAGCGGCCGGCTGAGGACTGATCAGGCCAGAAAGCGCCATCCACTCCGACCTGCTGAGCCGGCGGAAGACAGGAGTGGAAATTTCCTGCCTTGGGAGCCGGAGCAGTGACCTTCAAGGACAGAAAATTCCCAAGGAAGGAAGGCACAGCCCATAACAAGGAGGCGACAGACACCAACAGGCACAGACCCGCCGTGGCAGGGACACGCCAGCCCCGGTGAGGAGGTGCCTGCGTGATCCTGGCAACGCAGAGCAGGGCCGAGCGGACAGGCTGCCAGTCCAGCCACAGGCCCCCGCGGGCGGGGACTGAACCTGGGGCGCCCATGAGGGCCGTGGGGCCCACAAGGCCGGCTGCAGGGGCGTGACGTGGCCCTCGTGTTTTCTACCTGCTGATGGCCGGCGCCAACTCTCCCCAGGTGCCTGCTCACGGAAACACGAGGACCACCTCCAGCTCTGGGCCATCACTGTTTTCTGAGTACGTGCTGAAGCAAAACCAAACCTCCAAAACCAGACAAAAAAGAGTGCCCTGTGTGACCCACACCACAACCTGCAAAAGGGAGCACGCCACATAAACACCCAGACTGCCGACCTCTCCTGACAGCAGGACGATCCTCTGGGACCTCAAGCAGCCGAGGGGGCGGGGCGCCCTCCCAGGAGGCACGTGGCAGCTCACCCGGCCTCCCACACCCACGCGGCCTGCCTGGTCCACACAGGCACCTGAGTCTCAACTCGCTGCCCACCCGTGACCACAGACGAGACGGGCCACCTGAGAAGACAAAGGGGGTGTTCGCAGGTGAAACTCACGTTACACACCCTAAAGTAGGAAGACTATCCTGGACGGCCGGGGGGACGCCCAAACTGGGCACGAGCCAGGGCCCTGGGCTGCTGCAGCCTGACTCAGTCGCCAGACGCCCGGGTGTCCAGCCTGAGCTGTCTGCTCTGCAGGCGGGAAAATGGGGCCTCAGAGAGGCCACAGAGAAAGGCCCTGCCACCCATCTCCCGGGAAGCTCCGCGCCCCCACGTCAGGGAGCACAGCACAGTCTCCATCCCTCACCCACAGAACGTCCAGTCCTGGCATGCAGCGGCCCCAGCTGCCGCAGCCTCGGCCCTGTCTGACCCCTGGGCCCCCGAGGACCCTGCTGCACCGAGGGCCCCGCTGGTCCGGCACCAGCAACACCCGGGGTGTGCCCTGGTCATGGCACTCCACCCACAGGGCCGTTTGTGAGCAGTGAACCCTCGGGCTCTGCCCGTGGCCCCTCCAGAACCTGCCGCCCTATAGGATGCACTCTGCATAACCGTCACGGCGGCAAGCCTGCGTCTCTCCTGCCTGCCGTCCCCTGGACAGGGCAGTGGCCAAGCATCCGCACCATGGCTCCTCCCGTAGAGCTGGCACAGGGACAATCGATAAACGTGGGGAAGGAAGGCAAGGAAGACTGGGGGCCGCAGAAGCTCGCTCCATGTCACCGACCAGGCGTGAGGACCGCGCCTTCTCTGCACAAAGCACCGTGAGCAGGGGTGCAGGTGAGGATGTTTCCGAGCACATCCCGTGCGAGGCCACCTACAAAGCCAGCAGGGGCTCGGCCGGGAAGCCCAACTGAAGCCAGACACCTGTGAGGTCTTCTTCTGAGGGACAGCGGGGCACAGAGGGGAAGGTGCCGGAGAGGCTGTCAGAGGGCAGGCTCTGAGCAGCTGGAATGTGACCCCGCCTTCTGCAACCTTCATGATCAGGAGGTCCCAGCAGCGAGGGCCGAGGTCCCCATCAAAAACGATCAAGAGCAGGCAGCAGCTATCAGCCGGCTGCTGACATTGCGCCCCGAGGTTGGGGGCGGCCCCCAGGCCTGCCCAGTTTCCACTGGAGAGCAGGTGGAGGAGCGTCTGCCCAGCAGGCTGGACGCCCCCACCCTCGCCTGGAGAGCATCTGGGGACAGACTCGGCTTCTTCCTTCCTCGTCTCCTGAAATTTCAGCATCCAAGGCAACTTTTAAATAAGGCTCTCTCACAAGAACCTTAATTCACACTCCAGTGAGCTCTGCATACCCAGCCAGACAGCAGAACCCCTGCAGGCAGGGCAGCACAGCTCTGAGAGCCCAGCCTGCGGGCGAAGCTGGGAGCAGGGACACATCCTGCCCAGGGCCTCCGGACACAGCAACAGTTTCCACTCCAAACCCTGGGCCACAGACCCACCGCAGCTCTCCCTGCACTCACTGGGTCTGAAGAGGGGGCTGGCGCCGCCGTGAGGGACATGGGGGCTGGGCCGACACGCTGAACCCCAGCCTGGCGTGTGACGCAGGGCGCTGCCCTCCACCAGGAGGGGCCCCAGCAGCGAATCCCAGGGAGCGCGTATCAGAACGCGCCCGGCAACCAGGGTGAAACACACAGGCTGGCCAAACGGACAGGATGCTCTGCTTCTGGGCAGAGGAGGGCTCAGCCCCACGTGCGCCGTGACCCAGGCAGCTCCACGCACGTCTAACCGATCAAGAGGTGAGGACACAGACCACTGAGTTCTGAGCCACCTCCTCTGGGAGAGACCTCGGCAGACGTGAGGGCCCCGGGGAGAAAGGCTAAGAGTGGACGGGCTGGGAGCCGCTGGCCTGGAAGGCAAGCCCCCGCGGGCAGGGCCCCGTACCTTCGTCAGCAGCAGGACCCGCTTCTGCAGCCGCCGGGCCAGGGCCTCGTGCGCCTCCCGCTTCTTCCTCTCCTCCAGCAGCTGGCCGCTGGCCTGGCGGACCTCCTCCTGCAGCTGCAGCCTGGCCTTCTCCAGCTCCCGGGCGCTGCAGGAGGCAAAAGGGCAGAGCGGTGAGGCCTGGGCCCCAGGACAGCCCCGGCGACGGGTCCCCAGGCCCCGCACGGCGTGTGTCACGCAGGTCCCAAAATAGGGCTGCAGGTGCAGCCAGCCCGCTGTCACTTCCTCACTTCTGAATAGCTGCTTAAAGCCTTTCAGGAGTTTCTGGATTTCAAATAGACGCCCAGGGTGATCCCAGAACATGGCAGGCGCAGGGGAGGGGAGCTCGGCTCCACACACAATGGGAAAAATTGTCTGCCGCGCGGCACTGCGGGATGGCACTTCTGAATGAGCTAAATCACCAGAGTGAGCACTTCCCACGAACCGCAGGCGGCCGCAGATGTGCAGCTCGGCGCGGGACGTGCGACACCAGCCCCGGGGGCCTGTCCTGCACACAGCCAGCCAGAGCACTGGCACTGAGGGGTGGGGCGGACGCCTCCTGGGGGAGACCCTGGGGCGCCGCTCGTCAGCACCCTCCCGTCCCCGCGGCCCGCGCCCGCCTGGTTCACACGCTGGACGCTCACACCTCTTACTGCACCAGCCTCCCGCCCGGGCAGCCTCAGTCGCTGTCACGCCATCCCTCAGACCAGGAGGGGCACCCCGTGTTGGACACCCCCCACCCTAGACTTGCATCCCAACTTCCTGGCACGGCAGCGAAGCACCTTCAGGGCGTGGTTGTGGCCTCTCTTTCCCACAAAACGCCATCAGTCCTTCACAACCCGCAGGACGTCCTCTGCCCCCGGCTTGTCCCATACACTTCAGAAGCCCACAGTCCTGTGTCATCTACGGGGGGTACCCTGCAAGCAGACATCCCATGCTTTTTGAGAGGACGATGAGCAGGAGAGCTCCCAGAAGGGAGAAGGGGAGACATCCCGGGGAAGGAGGCACTAACTCCGGAGGGCGTGCCGTGAAGTGTGGGCAGAGATGAGGTGTTCACACTATTTCTTAAAGTAAAGGAAACCTATTACCAAAAGATATCTTTAAAATCTCAAAAAAAAAAAAAACAAAAACCCAAAACCCAGAAATAAAGTATGATCAGGATGAAAAGGTGCCACTGTCACGTTCCCCGGGCATGACCGATGACAGCAGACAGCTTTGAGAATATGAAGCTGGAGACAAGGCCTGTTTCGCGCCTGCATCTCATACCATGTGTGAGGGCCAGTAATTTATTTTTTGCTTTGACACACAATTTCAGGAAGACTTTAATCTACAAGGATGGCAGATAAAGCTTTCTTTGGAGGTGGTCAGATTCCACATCTGAGTGCGTACAGGATTTTTTTAAATTACAATTTAGTATAATTCTTTAAACAGTTAGCTATAATCTGAAAGTAAATGTGAAACATGCATTGACAGAAGTCTCTCTTTGCAGGAACTCAGTGGAGAACCCCCGGTCGGGCCACCCTGGACCAGCCCCGGGTCCCCGGGAGCCGGAACCAACGTCCTCACTCGAGGGCCCACGCTTCACCCGGCAGCCACCTCAGGAAGCCTTACACGAATGTTTAATCCAACTACACAGCTGGCTGATGGCACCTGCCACTTCTAGGTGCTTCATAACCAAAAATACAAAATAAAAATTTTAGAAGTACAAATATTCCTTTAAAACAGACATATGAAAAGGCTATTCCGAGTTCCAGTTCAATTTGAAGCTATTCATGGGTCGATTCAATAATCAAGAACTGTGAGACTGGCCCTGGACTCCCCGACTTCAGGTGGGGAAGCTCACAGGCGTTTGAAACCACGGCTCTGCTGCAGGGGTGTAAGTAGGAGAAAGTGTACTCCCGGGTCCCAGCTGCCGAGGCCGGGGGCAGCAGAGGCCAGCTTGCGGGTGGCGGCATGGCACCGCACCTGCCGGGTGCAGGGAAGGGGCTGCTCTGAGCGCAGGCCTGGGGGGACAGCCTGGTGGAGGCTAACAAACTCCGAGCACCACGGTCTTGGAAGCAGGATGTGCTCATGGAGCTGGAGACCTCCCCACCAAGAGCAGGCACAAAGCCCGCAGGGCGACTGTCGTCCACTGCAGACACCCCACCCCCGGGGCCCGGTCCAGCACAATGGAGCCGAGGGCAGGCCTGGGCACACGTCACCTGCATCTGGTCTGCTGGCCACCAGGTCCCTGTGCAGGTCCCCGGAACGCAGGTAGACCCGCGCCCCCAGACCAGCCCCAAGATGCTACGAGAACAAGCGTGTCAAGTGCAGGTCGCAGAGCCCATCACGTGTCCAGCAGAGCCCAGAGGAGACAGCTGAGACTTTCGGGGCCGGGGGTCAGGGGCCGGGCCCAGGCAGACAAAGTGCCTGCTCGCTTAGAAAAACAATCTGTCCTTACTGACACAAAATGCTTTTCATAAAATCAAGAGGGGAAAGAGTGAAGCGGAGGACACACAACTCTGCAGGAGACCCCGGGCACCAGCCCCCTCACAGACCAGCTCGGCCGGCCTGGGGTCTCTGCTGGAGGGGCTCCATTCCCACGCTGGTCAGCCCTGTGTCACTCCAAGTCCCGAGGCCTGCCGTGAGCCCTAATGCTTCATCAGGACTCAGTTCTGCAAAAGCTAGACCAGACGCAGAAATGCACCTGGGCAGGTTGCAGAGGGCAGCGCCCCCAGGCCCCTGCCCAGGCCATCAGCAGCCTGGCTCTGACTCCCCGGGCCTGGCGACGATCCCGTCAGCCCTGGGGAGACAGCAGGGCTCGAGCCGCGCCACAGCCACACCTCCCGGGCTCACGTTCTCAGGCAGGGACGCTGCGTTCGTGTTTGGTAGAGCAGAGAGCTCCCTGCACATGGCAGGCCCTGGAGGCAGAAAGCGAAAGCCAGTTAGGGGAGGGAGGAGCCCTCGCACAGCGAGGAGGCAGCTCCTCCAGGAAGCAGCCAAGGTGCCCTGGGCTGCAGGAGCCAAGGGAAGAGGCAGAAATCATGACACGCAGAAACTCAGAGACCTGGACCCCAGGCCTGCGGGAGGCACCACTGCTGTGGGACCAGACCTCTGAAGCGCCCGCCTAGGGCAGGAGCTGGGAACCAGCGCTGGAAAACTGCCCACTGAAGTCCACGGCTGCCACCTGCAGCAGGACGCCCCTCTTCCAGGGGAAGGACCCGGCCTGCCCCTTCCTCCCCACCAGCCGGGCAGGCTCTCTCCCCCACAGCCCCCTGCTCGGCCGCACTAGGCCGCAGAGCAGAGCGTAGGGAAGGGAGGCTGGGGTGGGGGGCGTCCAGTCGGCAGGAGAGCGGCCGTGAAGAGGGGCCCTGGGGGAACAAAGGTTGGACTGTTCGGCACAGACAGAGGGCCGGGTCTTCCAGAGGAGCACAACTGTCTGATGTTTCCAAGAATTCACTCTAAAATGCCCCAAATTATTTTTTCAAACCACCTGCCAACAGGTGGCCTCCCCCTTCCTTGAGGACCAGTGGGGGAGAGGGCAGACCTGGCCCCGCGGAGGCCATCCTGCAGCCCTGCCCACAGGACGGTGAGCACTCCGCGGGGCGGAAGCACTTGGGCCGCGGTCCGGAACCCCGACCCGCGGCACCAGCGCCCACGTGGCCGCCTCCTCCCGGGGGAATGCTCTCCCATTCAATCGTGGCCTTTCTTGTGGAGCAAAGAGGAAAAAGCTCATAAAAAATTAAACCTCCGGTTCCACGCGAAGTTGACCCCAAGGTCAGCAGCATTTCTGTGAACCTTTAGTTCAAAATCAAGTTCTCAGTTCCTAGAGGAGAGGCCGGCAAGCTATCAACCAAGACCTTTTCGGGCTGGCGTCTGCAGAGAGAAATAAGGTCTGAGCTTTTGAGAAGCTCTCTCTGCGCTGTGACGGGCCAGCGCGGCCCACTTCAGTGAGGTCTCCATCAGAAGGCCGGGCCTGAGAACATCTACTTCAAGGAGCAACGGAAGGACACGGCGCACTCTGAAGCCGCGGGGGCCGTTTTAATGACCTTCCCTGTACTGACGGCAGGGACGCGGCTCCGCCCTCGCCCGGCAGCCCCCCACCCCCGGAAGGACCGGCGCCCCTGCCGAGCCCTCGCTCGTGCCTGGGGAGGGGCCAGGGCTGCCCACCAGGCCCTGCCTGGCGTCGGCACGGAGGGCAGAAACACGCCGGCTGCCGTGGTCAGACCCAAATTCAAAACAAGAACGGCTCCGAGGCAAGCGACCTTCCAGTGAGGGACCCGGTGGAGGTGTTCACACGGACACCGGGAAGAGGCAGGGAGCTCCATCTCGGATGACCGTCCACAGTGCCCGCCACACAGCACCCAGCAGCACGCCGGGGGTCTTCTGCGGGCGAGACCCGACCCCACCGCGCGCGCAGCTCATAGAGGTCACACTCTGCAGGGACCAGGGATCAGAGGTCACACTCCGCAGGGACCAGGGATCACAGAGGTCACACTCCGCAGGGACCAGGGAACCAGCAGACGGCGCCTTATTCACGCGAAACCCCTAATGCGTCTTCGCGCCCAGGCCCCAAGGGCAGCGGTCGGACCCCTGCCCGCGCTCCCTCAGCGTCCCCGCCTCACGCCGGGGGTGGGGGGGCGGGCCTCAGGGCTGGTCACTCGCTCGGGGCCCCCTCCCCGGTCAGGACACGGTGCCTGAACTCCAGTGTCTCCCGTGCTGGGCCTCGTGCGCCCTGGGCCCTCAGCTGGGACAAAGCCGAGCCACCATCAAACTGGTGATGCACTGTCTCTGTCTGGGGTGAAGAGGGCCCCCAGTGACCTGTCAGAAGGCGGGGCTCGCAGGCTGGCCGCAAGCTGGGACGTCATCCGCTCCACCCCGCCCCAGGGCCACCAGGAGGCGGAGGTCAACAGGTCTTGGTGCCATCACAGCTCATCAGGAAATCATCAGGCTAAAAATTCTGAAAATCAGCCTGTGGAGAGTGGAAGGAAGGGCCGTGGAAAGGGCAAGGCGGAGCTCAGGCCCTGGGAGCCGGCAGCGGCAGGAGCTGCCTGACCCAGCACAGGCTCTGACTGACACCCAGGACTCCCGTGCCAGCAGGACGTGGGGACACGACTGAGTCGCAGCACATACCCAAAGGATGTCAGGGTTTCGGCTGAGAGCAAGATCACCACCAGCAAGGACAGGGCTGCCAAGATGCCTGCGGCAGCAAGTGAAATAGGAAGCAGCCGGCGGGGATGCGACCCAGCCAAAGGGTTGGCCTGCAGGGAGCAGTGCCGCGTGTGCCAAGCGACCCAAGGGCACAGCGAGGGTGCTCGGGACCTCACCGCCTGCAGGGGTCGGGGCAGGGCACAGAGAAGAGGGGACGCGTACTGACCTCTAGGTGGTCTGAAGGTGACAGGGAGGTGGCAGTCAGATCCTGGTAGAGAAGGATCTCTCAGAGCTGCCCAGGGTGGGATGAGCTGCCTGGTGAGTGGCCAGGCTCCAGCCAGAGGGGCTTCAGCTATGGCCACCTCCTCTTCCAGAGACAACCAGCAGAGGGGGCTGTGGTGGGGGTGAGGAATCACTGCTAAGACTTAGGGTTTACTTCTGGAAGCCATGGCCTGGAGGACAAACGGTGGGTGGACAGGACAACCAGTGCTCAACAGGACACCTCGACGCAGCAGACCGCACTCTGACCGGCGAGCGCCCACCACGCGGAGGCCTGTGGGGGTGGGGGTGGGGGTGGGGGTGGGGGGCAGCTTCCTCCAAGCAAGGCTGCGTTTCCCAACTCCGTTTCACCAGCACCCTGAGCACTGGGCCTGGAGGTCTCTAAGGAAGGCGGGGTGCTGCAGGAGCAGGGGCCCACGCCTGTTACTGCCCGCAGCCCGCGGGCCCCCCTGTGGGCCCGCCCACTCCGGTCCTGAAGGCAGGGCCTGCGCTCCCCTGCTGGGCCCCAGCTCTGCACTTTGCAGGATGCGACTAAGGAAAGCAGAGAGAGGCCAGGGAGGCCGAGGGCCACAGACCAAGGACAGGCAGGACCACAACTCACACCGAAGCGCTTCTGGAGGAAAGAGCTTCCAAGGGAGAGGCCGCGGGCAAGGAGCAGCTCGTGCTCCAGCCCCCGCCCACTCGCCGTGGCTCCGCAGGTCTGACAGTCCCACCTCCACACGCACGCTGAGCTCCGCTGCCCCATCTGCATCTCCAGGCCTGGTCCAGGCCCTTCCACCCCACCACTGTCCCCTACTGTTGCCTGCTCGCCCACCACCCACCATACCGAGGCTCCGCTTTGAATCAGCCACAGCCTCCTGCTGAGCTCACAGAGCAGCCAAGTCCAAGGCCAGGCCCAGTTTCCCTGCCTCACACCAGGGTGTACCCTGACTTGTGGGCACCTGGTTGCAGCGGCTGGGTTTCCATCAGCAGCAGCCACCTCCCCTCCCGCCACCTGACTCGAACCCATTCTCTTCCTCCACGTCAGGATCTGCTGAGTGAAGGTGCGTTCCTCCCCTGCTGCACCTCACCCACAGCCCGGTGCGAGCACCAGCAGGTCTGCAACAAACGCTCTCCTGTGGCTCACAAGGACGGTGCAGGGCAAGTCTGAGGCCAGTTCACCGAGGGCTCGGGGCTCCTGGGCGACATGGGCCTTGGCACCCGGCAGGACGGGCTGCAGGCGCCAAGCAGGTGTCGGGGAGGCTCCTGACCTGTCTGTCAGCGGCCTTGGCACGTGCAGCTCAGGCTGCAGGAGGGGGAGCAGAGGGACGTGACGGGGCCCAGGGCTGGGCCTGTGCAAGGACCCTGCTGACCAGCTGGGGAGGGAGCCTGCCCTGCCGTGCTTGGGGAGAATCGCTGATGGAGGGCACGGCAGGTTCTGAAACAGGACCAATACGTGCGGCCCCGGGTCCCTGGGCAGAGGCCCCAGCAAAGCCAGGCGAGAGCCCCTCAGCGTCAGAGCTCAGGTGCTTGGAGCAACTCTCTGAACTTCCATTTCTCTGACAAAAAGGAAGCTACTGCTCTCTCTGCCTGCCTAAGGGGGTGGCGGAGACCCCCAACAAGACAAGGGCAGAGCGCAGGACGAGTGTGCAGCGGGCAGACCCACCAGAAGGGAGAGGAGCCGCCCCAGGGAGAGCCGCTGGGCGAGCTCACATCCCGCCTCCTTTCTGAAGCTTCACACGCAACAAAGAGGAAAGCAGAAGAGGTCAGGAGCCGGATAAAGTCGGAGCTGAAAGACTTGACCCAGCGCCTGACAGAGCTAAGCACTGCCTGTAAGCTCGCACACCGGGTCCTGCGAGCGCCCCCAGACCCCCGGAGCACAGGGAACCGCTGCTGCATCCCTGTTCCCCGACAGGGAACACACAGCCGGGCGGAGGCGGGCCGGAGCCCCGTCTACAGAGCGTGGGCCCTTCTCACCGCATGGCCAGCCTCGACCAGCACGGCTGAGACCAGATCTCGGGCGCAGCAACGGGACCCAGGCTCCGTCAGTCTTGCCAGGTAGTAGCTTTGGCTCATGTGGGGAGAAGAAGGCGGACCACGGAGACAGGAGGGCAGGAGGTGGGCAACCCTTCCTGTCTGGGTCCTGCTCAGGCTCACAGGAGGGGCTGCCCTAGAGAGGAAGCTGTGAGCCTCACCCCACCGCCCACAACGCCCAGGACGCCCAGCTGTCATTACGTACAGCATCTAATTCCAATCCTAAATGCCTCCAAGTGTCATTACACACTTCTCGGACAAAAAAAAAAAAATCCAAACAGCGGAAACAAAACCAGAGAATGAGAAAAGCAAAGGCTGAAATAATTACCAACCAAAGGAGCAGCCTAGGAAGCAGGCGAGGAGCTGCAGCCTGGCCTGCGGGCCATTTCCTCTCCGCCTCCCATGAGCTCCCAAGATCTCATCAATTCGAATCACCAAATTCAATTTGCATTCCCAGATAAACAGAGGCCACACAGTAAATACTCTCCTCTGACCTTGAAATGTGAGAAGGAAAATTACCCTTCGCAATTTCAATTCAATCCCAACCATAATGAATAATCCAATTTAGCTGATCCGTCACCAACCTGTAACCGTAGGGGTGGGGCTGCCTCCAAATTACAGGGTTGGGAGCCCAAGTGAGGATGGCTCAGGGCACCCAGTGCCAAGGTGCCAGGCCCAAGGAGAAGCAGCCCCCGCCCCAGGAGGCCACTGGGACTCAGGAAACGACAAGGCAGAGGCCGGAGGGCAAGGCAGCCCCTCGGATCCCCCGGAGCAGCTGCCCTGGTCCCTGCAGCTCAGCCCTCATGAGCACAGCCCTGCAGAGCCCGTGGAAGACGGGTAACTGAGGGCGCCCGCACTCAGGGCGAGGCAGCGAGGCACACGGGTTCTGACCTACGGCGGGAGGCGGGGGCGGGCATTCACACCCACCAGCTCACTGAAGCCCACAGCACCCCAGAGGATGCGGTCACGCCCACCGTCCCCAGCAGGGCGGAGGACAGCTCTGGAACGTGGCCTAACCCTCTCATCACGTGGCGTCTACACTGCTTTCCTGAGACAGAGATTCTGTGGCTTGAAAAGGCAAAAACATTCACTACCTGGCCCCTTCCACTGGGCTCCACCTGATCTACGTCCAGAAAGGGTCTGCCCACCGACGGCCCATCCAGTGTGCCCCCTCGGGAGCCCACAGCCTTCAGATGCCGGCTCCCCTCCCTATGGAGGCCACTGCCCGGGGCACAGCGGCTCACCCTGGGCCCCAGGCACCCTCTGTTTCTACTCTCACAGACTGGAGTGGTTCCGGGCCCAACCCCGCACCCCAACTTCCCCAGGCCCCGCGGGCGGCCACCTCCACGGACCTGCACGCAGCAGCACACACGGGGGGCCGCAGGGAAGGGCCCACAGAGCAGCGGGCCCGGTGCTCCTCCCCGGCTTCTCAGTTACCGTCTGCCTCCCGCCCCCTCGCCGTGGGGGACGCTGCAGCCCGGGGGTGGGGGCAGCCTTCCCAAGGTCACAGCAGCCAAGCAGCAGCCGGACAAAAACCGCGTCCTGTGATCCGAGGCTCGGGCTGCCTCGCCCACGCGCCGTCTATGTCCTCCCACACCCCTCACCCCCTGCACCGAGGACAGCAGACGCCTGATAGCAGAGTGCCACCTGCCCTGGGCCGGCGACAGCCTCCATCAAGGGGGAGGAAGGGCGTGCCCCCCAGGCTTTCTTGTGCGCTCTTACTAAGGGACCCAGAGCAGGGGAGAGAGACCCAGAACACATGAGGTTGGGATGAGAAGAGTGAACCAGCTCCTGACCCCCGAGCAGCGCAGGAACAGGAGACCTGGCTAAACACACACTTCAAACAGCTCCTGGGGGACGCCGCTCCGGTTCCCAACACTGATTCCTGAGCCCTGAGCCCTGAGTACGAGGTCCTAAGCAGTGCACCTCAGTACCAGGAACTGAGCCTCAAGTACCAAACACTCAGGCAGAGGCTACTCTGTGCCCCGAGGCAGGGAGGGGGCAGCGTGGGGCCGACAGAAGCGCCTGCACTTACACACCTGGACAGTCACGGTGAGGGTGAGGCGGCGGCAGCCCGGGCAGTGAGGCCGTCAGAGCCGTGTCCCTGCATGCCCGTGAGCGTGGACAGTCCCCAGGAGAGATGTGGAAGGGGGCGTGGCGATGAGAGAGTCTGGGCACCAGGCCGGCCCCACCAGGACACGTCCCGCACCCGGAGCTCCAGCCGCACGAGTGACAGGCGGGTCAGCAGCCCCTCGCCTGTGGCGTGGGTGCCAGCGTGAAGGTCATGGACCCCCGCTCCTGGTGCCGGGAGGTAGGCCTGAGTGCGCTGGCGGTGGGGGGAAGGCTCCCCCTGGGGACACGCCTGGGACTCCTGAAGGCCCAGCTCCAGGTGGGGTCCCCATCAGGATCCCGGCTCAGGAACCCCCCCACTCCATCTCCCCAAGAGACCACGGAGGGCCACGACAAGGGGGTGACGCTGGCGCATGTGCCTGGGGGGCGCTCGGTCAGCGGTGACGCTTCACCCCTCACCTGCAGGCATTTCACACCCGCCTCCTCCCAGAGGCACTCCAACGCAGCCGTTTAAATAGACAGGAACGACGGTCAGAAATCAGACGCTACAAGACAAAAAACCCACAAATCACGTCCCCGCGGGTCCCCAGCCCAGCGAGCGCCCCGGAGCTGAGGGAGGGCAGACACGAGAGCTCAGGCCTTCGCTCCCCGTGCGCCCCGCAGACCCAGCCCCAGGCTCAGCGACGCAGAAGTGAAAACAAGACAGAGAGAGAAAGAGGGAGAAAGGCTTTTGAAAGGTGCCAGCTCCCGTGCTCGAGGAGAGGAGTTCCCCGTCTGGCGCAGGAGACACAGTAAGGACAGAGCGGAGGGAGAGGACAAGGTCAGGACGTGGTCAGGTGCGAGGGCGCAGAGCTGGGCGCGCCCGCCATCCCGGTCGCCTGGGCCAGGGCAGGAGGTCAAAGGGCAGGACCAGATGGGGAGGATCGGACCAGCGGTAAAGGTGAGGGGGCACCAACTCACCCTCGTCTCTCCCGGAGATGCCCCACGCCCACCAGCAACTGCGATGCAGGGGTGCCAGAGCACCTACTGCCCGCACCCTCCGCGCCTTCGAGCCCCACCCCTCCCGCCGCGGGCCTTCCAGCTGCGTTGGTCGCCACGTGGCAGCTGGATTAAGAAAGCCCACGCCTGTCTGTTTCTCTTCCATGGACTGGGCTGTCTTCGACCAGAGCACCAGAAGTCAATACTCCGCTCGGTGAGGCCCCTCACGGGACGCAGGTCCTGCAGCGCCACGCCCCCCACCCCACAAGGAGCCCCCCCAGGCACGCAGCCCACGGGTCTCCGCTGAGGAGGGGCACACCGCCCACCCCTCGCAGTGACTCCCAGGCAAGCACGGCCCCCACGCCCTCTAAGTGCTGCCGAGCTAATAAACCTCTAGGGCATTTTACGTGCTGGAACGACAAACATGAAAGGAGAAAATGAGATTTTAGAGTTAGTAATTCCTCCTTCATCATCTTCTGTGTAGCCTCACTCACTGACCGCTTCCTCCTCCCCAGGCGTCAGGGCCGGGGCGGTGACACCTCACTGGAGAAAGGCCAGCTATTCGGTTTATTTCCTCTTGGACTTTGAGAGTCGGCTCAGACGGAGACGACCTTCCCGGGGCAGGGCCGGCGCCTGTTGGAGAAGCTGGGGCCCTCCCCCTGCCGCCACGGGCGGGGCACTGCAAGTCCCATGCTGCGGGCACTGCCAGGGGCCGGCGAAGAAGCACCGAAGTGCGTCCCGGGGAGCAGGCCCGCAGCGTGGCTGTCAGGAGACTCCAGAGGACACGACGCCCTGGGCGCGGTCCCGGCGGCACCTCAGGGTGGAAAAGGTGGCAGCACCACGCGGCGGCGAAGCCTAGGACACGTCGGGGCTCCCAGTGCACTAGTGCAGGGTGGTGCCGAGGAAACTAACAGTCACCCCCAGGACCCCTCAGGACAAAGTGCTCTGCACAGAAGCTAACAGACACCTGGCGCGCTGCTGGCACCCCTCTGCCAGCCCTCCACGTAACTCCTGCTGCTCGCCTTTCAAGTGGCCACAGGCACCCGCTCATGGACTGCTGCAGGCGTCCCGGGGAAGCTCTGCAGTTCTCCCAGCGGCAAGGCCAGGCTGTGGCCCCGTGAGCCAGAAGGAGGTCAGACAGGAAAGGTAGTGGGTCTCGGCCAAGGCCCGGGGCGCTCGGGCAGGGTGGGGAGGCTCCTGGAAGGGGCGTCACCCAGGGCCGTGGCCAAGCACCAAGAGTGGGCGTCACACCTGAAGGGGGACAGCACGACTGAGGCAGCGGCACGGCGAGGAGCACCCCCCGACGAGACGGCGGGTTTATGTATGGAGCAAACACCACGTGGGCGTCAGGAAAAGGCAACGGGAAAAACACGAAGACCCCCGCAGAGGGCGAAAGCCAGCGGCAGCTCTGCACACCAAGGCCAGCGGGGCCGGGAAGACAGGTCCACCCACCCACGAGTCAGCCGGGCTGCCCGGGGCAGGCGCCTGGGCCAGGAGGGCTGGGCAGGGGGCAGGATCAGGGATTTAAGGAGGGGCCAGCTCATCGCCAGCTCAGCGACTCTGTGAGGACCCTCCTCCCATTAAGGCCTGGTGTTCCATGCAGACCCTACTTTGGGAAGAGAGCACTCTGGGGACACTGACGTCCATGCAGTGCCTCTACTTCTCATTCTGACATCTTACGGGACGCCTAGCGGGGTGTTCTGATGACCCACACGGGCAGGACAGGAGGGGAGCGGGGAGGCCGTGACGGTCAACAGTGTTCAGGAGGCCCTGCTCAGGACAGCTCAGAGAACAAGCCTGGAGGTGCCGGAACAGACATGCAGAGACGTGACGCTGTGGTGTGCTTACGATTCCTTGTCTGATTTTTCTGAAATCCCTGGAGGAGAAAATGAGCCTGAGTGGCCGTGGGGACAGTCACCGCAGCGCCAGGCATGTCGCAGGGCCACCGCCAGGCGCGGGGGAGGGGCCGGGGGCCTCGGGGCCTGGGCAATGCAGAGAGCAGGTGGGAGACAGGAGCCGCGGCCTGAGAGGCGCAGCCTCCCCGACACTGGAGTGGGCGCTGCTCTGCCCTCCCTCCCACTCACTACCGTGGTTATTTTCTCAGAAAAAGACACTCAGAGTTGACCTCACGCCTGTGAAGACCCCAGGAGACACTGGGGGCCCCGACAAAGGAGCCGACACACATGTGGCCCAAGGCCAGGGCAGGACAAGGTCGTGCTGGCACAGAGACCTTGGCACCACGGGGCCAACAGCTCCTATCAAACACCGCGCCCCTTGCGGTGACATAGCCTGCTGAATCTCACCTACCTGGCCCCTGCCACATCCGCCACCGTGCCCTCTGGATACGGGGCGCCCAGGGTCTGGAAGCCTCCCCGTCCTTGCCCTACACCAGGCACGACCACTCAGCCACGGATCCACTAAATCAGTGCAAACCCAGTGCCTCCTGTTTCAGGCACTGTTCCAGGCAAAGGAGACAATGGTGAACAGATCCAAGGAGCTTGTGGCAGAAAAGCCGACATCCCAGGACGTGCCGGGAGGGTACGGGCCGCCAGGGCCTCCTCCTCGGCTCTCCCGGCCACCGCCACGCCCCACTGCAGCACGGCCGGCTCCCAACTCCCAATTCCGGAGCCCACACAGGGGTGGGGGGCACGGCAGTCCCCCTGGGTCTCCTCACTCTCAGGGCTCGGTCCCAACATGAGGCCACAGCACCGCCCGGCGGCTACAGAGCTGGGGAGGACACTGCCCTGTGCCCTCAGCAGGGGGAGCAAGCCGGTCGCCAGGAGCAAAGGCCAAAGCGCTCGAAGGCCCGGGCTCGCCTGGCCCACGGATCACCCAAACAGTGAGTTCTGTCCCCCGTCAGGGACCGACCAGCAGACACGTAACCCCCACGTGGTGTCCTGTGCGGTGCTGGGCTCACCGCGCACCCACCCCACGTGTCAGATACCAAGAGCGTGGGACTGAAAGACCGTTTCCCCGAACGAGCCCCTCACAGCAGACGGCACCCGGAACAGTCCGGGGAGAAACAGCCCGGCGTGAGGGAAGGGCCTCTGGGAGCCTGAGCGGGGGGCCCGCGTCCTCCCCGTGGGCTCAGACTCTGCCCATCCGCGCCTCCACCTTGCCCCCCCCCCACGGCCGGGGGACCAACTGCCTGGCTGCACGCAGGGCCCCCTCCCCCCGATTTACACAGAAGGTGCCGAGAGCATGTGGGGCCCCTCCTCAATGGGCCGTGCTTGGTTCTCAGCATCAACGACATTACAAGACCATCTGCTGAAGGATTTACATAAAATTTACCACTGTGACCACCGGCACTGCGAGCTGTCAGAGGCTTCTGTGTATCTGCGCTGCTGCCCAGACAACTAGCTCAGGAGACTCATCACCCCAAAAAGAACCTGTGCCGCCAGCAGCCACGCCCCACGCCCCACGCCCCACGCCCCCCGGCCCCGACCTGCTCTCCAGGCACTGAATTGCCTGCTCTGGGCATTCCACGCTCCTGGACCGGGCACCACACGGCCCTCCCTGGCCAGCTCCTTTCGGGTGGCACTGCGTTTTCAGGGTTCATCCTGACTGTGTGCGGCCGCTCCGCTCCCCTCACGGACGAGCGGCGCCCCCAGGGGGCCTGTGCCACGGCGGTCTTCCACTCCCCAGGCCCCGCGGACACCCGGCCCCTCCTGCCCCGCGGCGGTGGCTGTGAGCACCGCTGCTGTGGTCCCCAAGCGCAGGGTGTCGTGTGAGTGTGCGATTTCAGTCTCCTGGGCCGTGTGGTGGCCCTGCCGGGCTGCTGCCGGCAGCGGCTGCGCCCTCCGACATCCCTGCCCGCGTCTGCGGGGGCTCCAGTTTCCCCACGTCCTCACCAAGATGCACCACTTTCTGTTTTTAAAGTTATTGTTACAAAAGCGAGGCACAGTAACACTTAAGTGCCCGTGCGGCGTTACTGCCACGCACGGCATCGCGGCCGTCCTGGCGGGTGTGAGGGGCGTCTCGCGGGAGCACTGATGCGCCCCCTCCGCTTGCTGCCCACTCGCAGAAATGTCTGCTGACGTCCTCCGCCCTTTCTGTGGTGAAATATACGTAACATAAGGTTTTAACCACTTCTAAGTGCGTGCATCAGCGGCATTAGTTCATTCCAACTGCCGTACGACCATCACCACTGCCCATCTCCAGGACTCATCTCCCTGAAACCGAAGCTCTGCCCCGTTACACGCTGACTGCCCCGCCTCACCCCCGCCCCTGCCCCCTCTCCTACTTTATCTTTATGGGTTTGACTCCTCAAGAGACCCAGCAGAAGTGGCATCAGGCTGTCTCCCCCACTGAGCAGAACTCACTCAAGGTTCCCGCATGTGCAGCAGGCGTCCAAGGGCCCTCCCTGCTAAGGCTGGTGCACCCCAGTGTGCGGAGAAGTCACGTCCTGTTTATCCTCTCACCCGTTGGCGGACCCTGGGCTGCGTCCAGCGCCGGCTGCTGTGGATGGCGAGGCGCCCCACCTTTCACACCCCCCTAGCGGCGCACACAGGCTGCCATTTCTCTGCTTCCTCCCCAAGCCCATTCTCTGCCTGTTTGGAAACGGCCGCCTTGCTGGGGGAGGGGTGACGCCGCGTGGCTTTGACCCCCATCCCCCAATGATCAGTGACACTGAGCATCTTTTCATGTCCTTATTGGCCATTTGTTTACCCATTTATTTCCTTTGGAGAAATGTCTATTCAAACACTTGGTCCATTTTTCAGTTGGGCTGTTTTCTTCATGTCGAGTTGTGAGAGTTCTTTATATACGCTGCGTACTGGACCCTCAGCAGATACGTGATTTGCAGACGTTTTCTTCCTTATTTGGGATGAATGGTGTCCTGTGACAAATCTAAGTTTCAAATATTGATGAGATCTGTTTTACTTACCTCGTTTTGCTTGTGCATGAAGACTCCTGTGCACCTGCTGCTCGGCATCACAGTTAAGAAGCGATCATCCAAGGTCACAAAGACTCACGGCACCAGCGTTTCTTCTGAGAGGCTCACAGTTTCAGTCACTGCATCTGGGCCTCTGACTCACGTGAGTAACTTTCTGCACTTGGTTCAAGGCAGGACCCAAATTTATTGTTGTGAAGTCGTCTCGGCACCATGAAGTGAGTTAGGAAGTGTGTCCCCTTTTCTACGTGTGGTGTTAACTCCTCCTGTAAGGGTGAGGCGCAAGTCCCCAGCGAAGCTCTGCCGGAAATGCTTTAGATGCTGACCACCTATTACGGGCCTGCTGGGACTTTCTGTTTCCTCTGAGTCGGTTTTGACGCTTTGCATATTTCTAGGCGTTTGTGCCTCTCGGCTGGATTATCTGCACTGCCGGCGAGCAGCGGCTGGTAACTCTCTCACGTAACTCACTCCACTTCTGCAGGCTCGCTTCCACCCCCCACCCCCGATTTTACCAGTAAGACTCCTCTCGTGTGGGCTCAGCCGCTCCAGCTCAAAGCTTGTCAACTGTATTCAGCTTCCTCGTTGTTTTTCTCCACTGCCCCGTTCTCCCTTCCGTTCACCTGTCTCCTGCATTTCCCCCCTTCTGCTTGCTGTGGGTCTGGGTTGCTCCTTTTCCCGGCTCGTCACGGTGGTTACGATCTGAGAGCTCTCTTCGTTTTTCAGCTCAGACACCTGCAGCTCTACATCTCCCTCTGAGAGCTGCTGTCTCTGCTTCCATAGCCTTTAGCACGCTGAGTTTTCATTCTTGCCCGTTACAAAGTACTTTCTAGTTTCCCCTGTGATTTCTTCTTTGACTCCCTGGTTATTATGCAGTATGTTAATTTCCACCTATTCGTGGATTTTCCAAATGTCCTTTTATTATTGGTTTCCAGCTTCATTCCACTGTGGTGGGAGAGCACACTTGGTCTGATTTGGCCCCTTTTAAATGAGGCTCATCTGGAGGCCTGACGTAGGGTCTGCCCCGGGTACCGTCCAGCAGGCTCTGGATAGGAAGGCGAGTTCTGCTGCTGAGGTGACTGTTCCACACGTCCCCAGGCCTAAACGTCCTGGCCTACAAGTGGGGACAGAAGTCCCTCCTCACACGTACAAGGAGGGCCACCGCAGCCCCGCGCTCAGACCAGGAGGATGCGAATGCAGACCTGCGGGATGGCAGAAACAACTCCGGTCCAGACAGGCCCCCGAGGCACAAGGGCAGAGTCCTTCCCCACCCGCATGCTGGCTCCCCTCTGAAAGCACTCAGGCCTCTGACGCCAGGGCTACGTTTGGGTTTCCGGACGCCAAACGAGGAATTGCCTCAGTGCCGGCAGGAAGCAAAGACCCGGAGACCTGGGCTGCGGGGGGCCTGGGAAGACACCGCGGGCCCCACCCGTGCTCCTCTGGTGCAAGCGCCGTGTGGCCAGCGGGGAGCCACCCTCCCAGAGCCCCGCGGGGACACACAGGCCACCTCTCAGGGGCGGCGACCCCGGCTCGGCACTCCCAGAGGCGCACAGCACTCGTCCAGAGGAGGGCCAAGCTGGCGACAAAGGGAAGTGCTTCTCTCCACACCAATTCTTCACAGGAAAGGGATTTCGAAGTGGCCATCTGTCTATGAGATCAGCATCCCAAAGCCACACAGCCACACAAGCAGGAGCTGGGCTCAGGCTGAGCCCACCTTCACTGCAGCAGCAGGGAAAAGCCCCATTTAAATGGTAACAATGTGAAATGCTTAGGACGCACGTTACAGAAGGAAGGCCCCACCGCACCTTGGCTTCCAGGCAGCAGTGACTCCGGGCGGCCTGGCAAGGCTGGACCATGCCCGCCCTCCCTGCAGGCCTCCGCCTGTCCAGCCCGCTGCCAGGCCAGGAGAAGGGGAAGGTGCACCGGGGGCACAGTCATCAAGATGGAGCAGCTCCCCCCACGGGGTGCCTCCCCCAAGAGGGCACCCCCCACACTCGCGGGTCCCCGTGTGGGGGATCTCTCAGCTTCCCCATCCTAAAAGTAAAGAAAATGAGACTCAGAAGGGTGACGAGAGGGGACGGGGCAAGGGCAGGACCAGGACCAGAACCAGGTCCGCCCAGCCCAGAGCCCCCCAGCCTGATCATGGCTCGGAGCTCGGAGTTCTCCCGCTTCCTGGGTTGGACGGCGCGAATACTGGTCGGAAGACATAATGAGAGAAGAGACTCCAATAAAAGCAACAAAAAGATAAAAGAGAAAGACTGGTGTGAAATCCATGGGAAGGCGACCTCAAAACTGCGGAAATTTAAGAAAACGAAATGACGGGCAGGCACGTCCAGGGCGGGAGAACTCAAGGGCCAGCGCCGCAGACACACCCGCCCTCCCCTCAAGTAGCCTGCGGATTCAGTACAATGTCAATTAAAACCCCGTTTATCTGTAACTAGACAAACTGACCCTGGAGTTCACATGAACAAACAGACAAGCCAGGTGTCAGTAAACGTGTGCAGAACGTGGAGAGCAGGGCGCAGCCGCCTGGGCGCTGAGAGCGCAGAGCACGGCTGCGCCAGCCAGAGCCCAAAGCAGCGCGACCAAAAGCCCTCACGCAGACTCCCGGCTGCGTGCGGAACGGGCTTGGAAAGAAGACCGGTTATTCATGAAGTCACACGAGGACAGCCGGGAAGCCTTCGGGAAAAAGCAAGTGAAACCCTGCTTCAAGTCCTATCGAAAGACAGGCTCAGATCAGAGGTCAGACACAAAACATTGAAACACGACAGAGAAAAACAACGGAGAACACTCTGGTAACTTAGGAAAGAGAATGTCCTTTCCACATGCACACAACCTCAGAACAGAAGCACTAAGGAGAAACCTCACATGTTCAACCAGGAAAAAATTTAAACTAATGTCTGGAAGGAAACTTTATAACCAGAGGGGAGATGTGAAACTGGGAAACCGTAATTTCAGACAAAGGGCTAATTTCCTTAAGCTATTAAAAGCTCCTCTAAAAATTAATTTTCAAAAGGACGGAATAAACAGATAGAGATTATGAACAAACAGACAGAAAACATGTAATTAACAGCTATGCTGAGAGCACTTCACCAAAGCCGCAATCTGAAAGGCCAACGACGCTCACAAGGTGCTCGGCGTGGGGGGTCATTAGGGAACCCATAAGGAGATGGCATCGGACACCGGCCAGGCGGCGGGCAGACTGACGGCCCCAGGTGCCGGCAGCGGTGCGAGCCCACAGCTCTCAGGGCGCTGGGGAGAAGGGAGACCGGCCGGTTCTCACCAGGACACACGGGCCGCGACGCCGTGCCCGGATGTGCTCAAGACGTCCGCTCGTGTGTCGTCCAGCACACCTGTACAAGGACATGTACCTCAGCCTTGTCTGTGGTGGTGAAAACTGGCCGCCACCCAGACGGAGTTGCCATCGCAGCCCACGCTCCGCCTGCAGTGCCTGACACCTGCTGACCGCCTTCTGTTTGTCTGTACTCACTGAAGCACCCACTGCAGGACTTGTTCTGGGGGTTTTGCCGAGGGCACCGAGGCACAGACCCACCGCACCTGCCAGGTACCCTTTACCTGGGCAGTTCCACACGCACCTGCTCTGTCGTCAGCCACGCCCCCGGCTCCCACCCCAGAGGTCGCGAACCCGGTTTCCACCCCCACGGTCTGCCCTGGCCCACTTGCCAGATGAGTGAGTCATCACACAGGTAGCCTTTGCGTCTGGCTGCTTTCACTCAGGAAAATGCATTCCTGCTTCATCTACGTTGTTCTTGAGTCAAGAGCTTGGTCCGTTTTATCACCGACCAGCATTCCAGGGTGAGGACGGGCCGGCTGGCTCATCCGTTCCTCTGCAGAGGGGCATCCTGGCTGCCCCGGTCTTGGTGATGGCGAACAAAACTGCTACGGACATTTGCGTCCAGGTCCCTGGGTGGACCAAAGCCTTCAGTTCACGTGGGTGAAGACCTAGGAGGGCAGCTGCTGGGGCCCGTGTGTGCCAGAACCGAGAGGAGCCTCGCGGCCTCCCCAGGCGGCTTTCCACGGCGGCTGCTCCCCGCTGCACCCCGCCAGCAAGAGGGAGCGCGCCTGCTGCTCCAGGCCTCACCGGCCAGGTACCCTTCACCTGGGTGCTGTGGCGAGTGTCTTAGATTTTGGCCATTCTGAGGGGGTGCAGGTGGTGCCTCGCTGCTGTTTCAATCCGCGACTCCCTGATGACACGTGGCGTGGGGGGTCCTGCCTTACGCTTGTTTGCCTTCTGTGTATGTTCTTTAGTGAAGTGTCTGTTCAGACCTCTCACTCGTTTTCAAATTAGACTGCTTCTTATTGTTGAGTTTTAAGAGTTCTTCCTGTATTTTTCGTACACTTTTATTATCAAATACGTGATTTGCAAACATTTTCTTCCGGTTTCTTGTGTTTTCATTCACTTCAGAGTATCTTTGACAGAGCAAGAGCTCTCAGCTTTAACGAAAGCAAATCGATCAATTTTTTACTTTCGTGGATTGTGCTTCTGGTGTTACACCTAAAAAAACTATTGTCAAACCTAAGGTCACACAGATTTTCTCCGGTATTTTCTCCTAGAAGATGACAGGGCCTTTTCAAGCGCTGAACCAGATAACGCGCACACAGCAGCACTCAGCCCAAGCCGAACGTTCAGGCCTGCTCGCTTGTAAAACGTGCGTACTTTCTGAACAACTCCGCTTCTAAGAACTTCTCCTACAGGAGTGGTAAGTGATGCAAGCAAAGCTCCGGGGACATGTGTGTTGACCGAAGCGTCATTTACAACAGCGAACCAAAAAATGAAGACAAACATCTAACAGGAACAATTTGGTTAAATAAAGGATTCACAACGACAGTAATTCACTATCGAATTCATCAGACTGTACATCTGAAATACGTGTAGTTTGCTGCACAGGAACCACACCCCAGTAAAGGCGTTTAAAAAAACAGAAAGTAATTCACTGCCAAAAAGTCACATTTTAAAAGCGTAGTTAATGTGGAAAACGTTCACAAAAGATTAAACAAAATAAGAAGACCCAAGCCAGACACGCTCGGAGTGTTGCACTTTCCCTAAAACGACATCAGCCAAGTGCATACCTCACACGTGCGCGTGCCGGGGAGAGCCTGAGCCAGCAGGTCACCGCAGCGCCCACCAGGCAGAGGGTTACGGGAAACCTTCACCCTCACCTGTCCTGCTTTCTTCTCCTGCGCTGTCAAGTGCTCCAAATGGAAACGCACCCCTTTTGTAAGCAGAATTTTACAGAGTTATCCAAATAACAGCTGCCATCTTCTTCACCTCCCTCCCGCCCTCCCTCCTTCCTTCCAGCGTGGAAGCGAGGCGTCCAGCACGAGGAGCAGCAGACGCAGCAGCCCCGCGGGGAGAACCACTCCTGCCACTCAGAGCCCCCGCCTCCCTCCCGCACACGACGGCGCTGGTCCTGCACACACAGGTTGGGGCCAGGGCCCTCCCCAGGGACCCACAAGAAGCAGACTGGCCCTGCTCAGAGGAATTCGGGGTGCTGGCCAGTCACAGTCAGGGGCTGGGGGCACCCCCGAGCAGACTTCAATTAGCAGGAAAGGCCCAGGATGAACACATCATGTTACCAGCTGGACAGCCCAGCTGGACTTCTCCCAAAGACCCGAAAATTCAGAGAGAGAAACGGGACACACAGACCCGCCACAGATGGCAAGTGTCACCCTGGAAAAGAAGACAATCCCTAAGGCCAGGAGGGCAGTGCTGGGCCGGAGGCCGCAGACCCACCGGTCCACAGCACCATCCCCAGGGCCCCGCAGGACCCACCCAGAAGCAGAACGCAGCTCTCACTGTGTAACTGGGCCCCGCCCTCAGCAAGGAACACTGACCACCCACGAGTGTTGACACTGGTTAGAGCACCCGCCCCAAGCCCCATCCATTCAAGCGAGAGGAGAGAGACAAAAAAAGGGACGCAGCAGATTCAACAACATGCTGACCAGGGCTGAGTGGCACGGAGAGCAGCCTGGCAAAGGACAGGGACGGAGCTGCTCTGGGAGACGGGGTGGCCGGGAAGGGAACATTTGTGAGGAGCCAAGAGAAACGCCAGGGAGCATGCTGCTGCCTTACCTGGCCAGAGAATGTTCCAGAAAGGGAGGCAGCCAGTGCAAAGGCCCTGGGGTGGGAGCAGGACCTGCAAGGGCAGGGGCAGCAGGGCAGCAGGAGCACGACGAAGCCAGAGAAGTATTATTCCTGAACCCCACCCTTCACCCCACGCCACAAATTCCAGGTGGACAGTGGCTCTAAATGTAAAATGTAAGAAACAAAGCTCTTTGAAAACACACAGCAGAGTATTTTCCTGATCTATGTAACCAAAGATTTTTTTTAAAGACACAAAAAGAGGTAACAACATAAGACAAATTTGATAAATAAGATTCAAAATTAAGAACTTCTATTACTCAAAAGACACTGATGAGAACACCGGAAGTAAGCCACATACGGAGAGAAGGTGTTTGCTATGTACACACGTACACACAGAGACCATATAAAAAACTCCCGCAGATCAGCAGGTGTGTGACGCAACCACCCAAGAGGAAAATGGGCAGAGGGCTTGACTACGCACATCCCAGACAGACAACGTCCCAACGGCCAGTAAACATCCAGACAGGCGCTGAGCCGCACTGGTCATCGGAGGAACAGGGGAGGGGGACACACGAAGGAAGCACTAGCCCTGCCCCCAGGACGCGTCACGTACCTGAAAGCACCAAGCGCGAGTGAGCCTGGGGGTGGCCAGATGTCGGGTCAGCGCCGCCGGGGGCCTGGGGACACGCCCCGCACACACACACACACACACACGGGGTCTGACGACCCAGCGGCCCCGCTCCTCAGTCTCTGACACGAGCACCGGAGACGGGCGGGGACGGCCAGGGCGGCGCGGCCCACGAGCACCCCGACCGAAGACCCCCACCCTGAATGCCCACCAGCCGTAGGGGGTGTTCAGAGAACGACGGTACAGCCACCAAATGCAACACTGCACAGCAGTGACAGCGAGTCAGTGACGACCACACGCGCGTGAGCAGAGGACAGCGTGTCACGAGCTCACGGCCCAGTCATGTTGGATCAAAACAGGCAAGACTGGTCTGGGGCTGGCGGCCAGGCCGGTGACTCCCAGGATCGGGGGAGGGAACTGGAGGGCGGGGGGGCTTCAGGGGCTGGTGATCTTCTGCTTCGTGATTTGGGAGCCGGTTTCACTGCTCACGGATCATTTGTGTTTTTCTTATACATGCTACACGTCAATAAAAAGTGACGTACATAAAGGTAATGTTTCAAATTTAAAAGTCATTAAGTAGCAAAAATTATTGTAAAATATGTTTTGAAAGCTTTTGCTTGAAGGAGAAGCACACACTCCTCCTCCATCCAGCCTTCCTTTAATTTCAAAGCAGAAAGGCAGCAGGCCCTGCAGGGAGGGTGCCCAGCGCTCCCAGACATATGCAGGGCTTCATCTTCTGGGGACACGGGAGCAGCACCGGCTGTTGCTAAAAAAGAAGACAATGAACAGGAGGGAGACTGAGGGAGAGCAGCAAGCCTGGTGAGGCGGGAGGCAGGTCCCCAGACAGCCACCTCCACGACCTGCCTGCTGCCGGCACACAGCACCGGGCACGCACACCGAGCACGCACACCGAGCACAGGCTGGGTGGGCGCTGTCAGGACTCCGCAAAGGACTCCAGAGCAGGGGCCAGGAGGAAGAGCCAGGCTGGAGCCACAGACAGGCGGCAGCAGGGGGACAGTGGTGCCCACAGCACGTTCAATGGCAGCAGAAGGCAGGGACCGGGTGGCTGGAGATAGAGGCGGGAGGGCGGGGTCTCCCCAGGGGAGGCCGTGGTTCTGTACAGAGCGGGGAGCGCACTGCGGTGGGAAGGGTCTGAGAGATGTGTCAGAGCCGGGCGGAGAAGACAGGGTCCCAGGGACACTCAAATCCAATTGCTCCGGACCTGCAGGCATCCGATGTGTCACGCTGTCTCGGAGGTCACAAAAAAGTAAGCAAGCACCACAGCCAGGCTGGCGTGCGGACAAAGCCGGGCAGGCTGCAGGCCCTGCGCAAAGGAAAGGTGCCGTCCAGACCCGGACAGGAGGCCCCCAGGGACCCCCTCCAAGAGACTGCCAATCAGAAGGCCGTCCCAGTCGGCCAAAACAAGGACTCCCAGAAAGAAAGGGGCATGACCCCCTGTGCGATCAGGTACAAAGCAGTCGCTCTTGAGCACATGGGCTGTGAGCGTCCCCTCCCAGTGCCGTCACCTGCAGACAACACGTCAAATCTGGCTCCAAGACTCACACAGCCCCATGTCTGCAGTGATCTTGCGTTCTGGCTCTCGTTACCTGCAGGGCCCATGTCTCTCCCATGGGGCCTCCCCACTGGGTTCCGCATTTTGCACTTTCCTGCTGCCCTTCTAGGATGTCACTGGCACACCCACCTCCCACTCCACTTGCTGTGTGCAGGGGCACCGGGGACACAGATCCAAAGAGGGCGCCCTGGTTGTAGATGTCCCCTAAGACAGCTTCACGTGCTGCAGGACAGCAGGGAAGCCCTCAGCAGACAGCAGAGACCAAGACCAGGGTCACGTATGCCCAGACTCAGCTGGAGAAGAGAAGCTGCCCTAAGAACCTTCTTGGAGACATTCCAGGCAGACCAGTCAGCTCAGCCCCCTCCAAGGAGCCCAGGGATGGGCACAAGGGGACGGGCTTGCTCAGCTGCGGCCCGAACTGGGGCTGAGTGGACAGAGCTGCACAAAGCGCACTGGTCAGAACATTGGCTCCAAGCCCATCTCCAGCCCCAACGGGCCTGTGGCTCCAGGCGAGGGGCCATACAGGAGCTTCGACTCAGACGACTTCAGAGGGGCGTGGCCGGGTCTGGGTGGTAAGAAGCCCCGGGCCTGGGGCATCGGTCAGGCTCTGCACACGGGAGTCCCGCTGGTCCACCCACCAAGGAGGCTCAGTTCAGTGAAGAACAGGAGAGCTCAGGCCCCCTAAACTGTGTGCAAACGAGGGTGGGGACAGGGAAGAGGCGCCATGCCAGGGCCACAGAGAAAGGAGACCCAGACCCTGGGGCTGCCCAGCAGGAGGGGCCGCACCCGGCAGCATGTGGCCCCGCACGGAGCATGGAGGCCAAGTCCTGCAGCAGCTCTCCACCGTGTGTCACTGTCACGTGTGTGCGCACACGCGTCTGTCCTGCCTGGCTGACGGCTCAGGAGAGTGAGCTACACTGAAGAGGCCCACCCGCAAAAGAACCCCAAACTGTGCATCGCGGTGGAGCTCCAGACGCCAGGGATACAGGAGGAGGAGCCCAGCCACCGGGGCGCTCCCTGCGACCAGACCGATGGCGCAGAAAGCCACGCTTCTCACCAACGCCATGCGGGCACTGAGGACGGGACAGGGGCCAGGCAGGCCGCCAGGTGGAGGGAGAGGAGACCTGAGACCAAACACGTCGGGGGTGTTGCCCTCAAGGGGGTCCCGACAGGAAGGTTCCGCAGGCACAAAGCCAGCGCCAGGGTGACTCTCCCACCCTGGACCGAGGCGCCCACCTGCCCCTGCGCTGGGAACGCTGGCCGAGCTCTCACCCACTCGGCTCCGAACCTGGTGAGCCCCGGGGCGGCTGCTCTGCCTCGTCAGCATTCGGCAGCATGGCGCTCCTCCTCTCTCGTTTGCCTTCCTTTGTGCTACAGAGATAAGTAACGTTTCTAATCTCTGCTATCGTCCAGCTGCAAACGCTTGAGCATTTTTTTTATTTAAAAAGTAAAATCTCATTTTAGATTTGCAAGAGAGACAGCTATCCACATACGTACTAACAACCTGCCACCCAGAGGCCAGGCGGGCCCTGCGGACAGAAGGGCACACGTCACGGGGGAGCCACCAAAGCCCCAGACACCTGAATAAGACCCACGTCGCCAAAATTCCTCTAGACACACGCAGAGGCCTCCCACCCACCGTCACCTCCTGCCGACCGTCTGGAGGCATGAGCGACCAGTTCTGCGGGGAACCACCTCTGGGAGGCCACGCAGGACCCCCAACAAACTGGCTGCTCCTTGCAAGGACCCCTCCACGGGCCGACCAGCCATGAGAAGGAAGAGCATGGGGCCACGGGGTGCAGCAGAGTCAGCGAGGGGCCGGGGCTGAGCGCACACACCTTACTGCCTGAAGGCCACAGCCTCTCTGCAGGCAGGGGCTCTCACACTTCACACAACGCCTAGGCCTGTTTGGGGACAGCATTCGGCCATCACCCCCCAACAGGTGGGGACGAGAGTAATCAAGCAGAGCAAGGGGTGCCCAGAGCACCTTCCAACCACAGCAGCCAGCCAGGGGACAGGGCAGAGTGACAACGCCCACCGCACCCTGGACTGGCACCTGCGCACTTGTCTAGTCCTGCAGCCCCAGGAGAGGAAGCAGCAGCGTCTGGGCCCAGCGCCAGGGCAGGGGTCAGAGCTAAAAGGCGGTCCCACCAGGAGCTTCTGAAGATGAAAACCCTGCCTCCTGGTGGGTGGTGACAGCGGAACCTGGACTTCATAAGGTCCGAGGGTCCTGCCGGGACCACCCAGCCAAGGGTGCGGCCCTGCAGTGTCCGGCCCCTCCCCGCCTCCTGGCACGGCGGGAGCCGGGCACTGTCCGTGGCGCTGGGCCTGGCTCACAGCAGGGAGTCCTTCCACACAGCCGCCCTGACAGCACACAGGAAGCAGGGCGAGCCTGAGACACTCAGACAAGTCTGCCTGAGCCTCGGTCGGCCTGCGTATCTTACCTCATCTTGGCAACTTGTTCTGGTTTTATCAACATCTTAAAAAGTTACTCTGACCCTGGAGGGGCTGGAGGGCAGCACATGAAACGTCTCCGCTCACAGCAAACGCAGCCCTAGGCGCTCACCTCACCCTCACCCTCACCTTCATTTCCCAACACACCTGAGAGCTGGCGCCCTGTGTTAAACTTTTATCATTTCTGTACGAGCTCAGTTATCAGCAGAGTCTCATTTGCACGTGTCAGAGGAAGAGAGAGTCACCTAATTAACCACTTTCCCATCAAACAAAGCAAGGGGCTGTACGCCCATTTCTCCTCCACTCCAGCTTCCCACCCGCTGAAACCCCCTCCCCTTTAGTCAGAGAAGACTCCTCCTCCTCTGTCATTGGGGGCTGGAAAAACTCACGCCAATTACAGGGATTTTAAACAGGCCAACGTACACACTGTCCTTCTCGCTATAGGACCTGCCACTGAGGGGAGGCCCCGACCACGGAGCGGGCTCTGCTCCTCCCTGAAGTCCCCACCCTGGAGGCTGTTCAGACTGGAAGGAACAGATCCTCTCTGCCGCCAACACAGCAACGTGAACAGATGTCACCGCGCTCACCGGCTAGGCCGTGCTCTCTGCGGCCCCCGAGCCAGCACAGGGCCTGACACACACTCCGAACCACATGGAAGATGGAAGGGGCGCGAGCTCCGGGCAGACGGCAGGGCTGGAGCCAGGAGGCCTCGCTCGCCCAGAGCCTGACCTTGCCAGTGAGCCTCTGACCCCGCATGTACCATGGAAATGAGTCTACCCACCAGCAGAGGCCGCGGTGAGGGCACAGGAGAGAACCAAGTCCTGGCACGGTCAACACACGGTGGGTTCTCAGCGGACACCAAGCCTTGTAGCTGCAGTCACCACCAACATGGCATACACTTCAGTCCAGACGTGACCCCAGGTCACCCAAAGATGGCATCACCCCGCTCCTCCAGAGGTGGGAGGTCAATGTCTGGAACAGGCGCTGCAGATGGGCACTGCACCCTCTCCAGCTCCAGCCCCACAACCCGAAGGAGAGAGACCTGCACGGCACCAGCCCCCTGGAGTCAGCCCTGCAGGGCCCTGTCACACAGGCTCGCCCCAGCCACTCCTTGTCCCCTCTGCCTGGATGTCTCCACAAGCAGCCACTCCTACTTGTGCTCAGGTCTCGACCTCAGTGTCCCCCGCTTCCTCGGGGGGGGCAGTCGCTGACCCCCCCCCAACCTGACCAGCGCCCTCACAGCCACGCAGTCCTCACCTCTGCCGCCTCCGTGTGTGGTCCTGCAGGAGACACACGCTCGGCGAGGCCACGGGCCACGTCATGTCTGTCCCTGAGCAGGCAGCGTCCGGTGCATGCAGCTCAGTGAACACGCTCCCATTTGAGCGAAAAAATGGAGGAGGAAAAGGGTGGAGTAGGGGGTAAGTAAAGCATCCCTGAGAGGCCGCCGGCACTGGACACGCTGTGCGGAGTGGGGCCCCGGGAATCAGATGACGCTGCTGGACCGGCGCACGGTGGGCCCGGACGGCCCAGACACAGCCCAGAGGCTCCAGCTCTCTCTCAAGGGCAGAACACTCAGACGAGGCCCCAGAGGGAGCTGCGCTGGGAAGAAAAGGGAGTGGGGGGGGCCCACTCCCCACCAGGGCACCCCCATAGTGCACAGCTGAGCCACGGGGCCAGCATCCCTCCACATCCCCAGGGAGGCTGACAGTCACAGGCAGCGCCCTGGGCCCTGGAAACACGGTGGGGAGCGCACAGCCATGGGAGGAGGTGGCCCCGGAGCCCAGCAGAGAATTAAATCTGCAGCTGGTGTCTGGACACCACCGACGAAGGTAAGTGTGCTCCTGAGCTGCCCGGAGCTAAGCATCCCCAGGCACAGGGATGACGGGAGCTCTCCAGCCAAGCTGCCCAGCACGGCGGAAGCCATGCAGGCCGGCTCCTTGGGGGGAACGCCCTGAGCCCGCCTGGTCCCTCTAATGGAGAGCCAGCACCGACAACTCCAGGACACACCAGAGCCACGGGGTGGCGCACGCACCACCACACTCTCCCGGGAGAGGAAGACTGGAGTGTCAGCAGCAGCGTGCATTTATAGGCAAAGCTCCCCACACAGCAGCTCTCTGGGCCAAATGAGTCCCCTCCTCACTGAATTCTTAACCTGAAAACCAACCACCTTACACTGAGGCGCCTCATTCTGACGCCAACGCCTGTTCTGTAGAAGCCGGCGCCACGACGTCCCACTGCGATTTCCCCAGCCCAGGGAGCTCAGTGTGCGCCAGGCACATAGGCCATCCCAGTCCCCACCCTGGGGCCTCGAGCCACTGCCCCCCCTTTCCCTGTGGTGCAAACAGCAAGACTGACCCCCAAGCCCAGCGGCCGAGGAGTCATAGATCCCAACAGGGCACTCTGCCTGGGGTGCAGGGCAAGGCAGCTCTCCCTCCTGAACACTGCGACACGAGGATCACACAAGTCTGTCACAGGCCACCCAAGGACGGAGTCCTGCCTCTATCCATGAGCCGGACGCCGGGTTTTCCAAAAGCCGTCCAGTGGTGAGAGGCTGGCTCTGCCACACATGACTCCCACGACACAGGCACGGCCCATCTGTGGCATGTTGTGAGCAAATGGAGAAAGACGGTCCCTGCTGCCCAGGAGCTGACCCTCCACGGAGGTCAGCTACAACCAGGTGGACAGGGGCCACATGCCATAAAGGGAGTGAGGCCGAGGGCTGGCCGCATGGCGTGGTTACAGAGGGCTTCGACCAGGCTTGGGGAACGGAGAGGGTCGTGGTGGGCTCCGGGAGCGGCCTGAGAGAGGCTCCAGAACCACAGGCCGGCAGGGGCCCACAGGTCCAAGGGGCGCTCAGATTCCAGAGAACACGGGCCCTGCGCCACGGCAGCGATGGCAGGGGAGTGACCGAGTCTGTAGGCTGCCCTCCAGAGAAGGGCCGGGGGACAGGAGCAGCAGCAACCCGGCGCAGGTTTAGATGCAACTGGGGGTGGACAGGGTGGAGGTGGAATAGCACCGCGCAGAGCGAGCCTGCACCGTCTCGCAGCCAGCAGGTCCACACCCTGGGAAGGTCCTTCTGCAAAACAGGCAGGGACAACAGAGCTCCTGCAGGTGTGGCTGCCCCTGACAAGGGGGACTCGGGGACAGTTAAAGCCCCCTGCCCTCTCTCCCCAGAATCCCCAGCTCACCCCCTCTCACCAAGGCTGAGCAGTCCTGTCCCTCCCAGTCACAGTCCTGGAACCATGCATCCTCCACAGCAGTGTCCTCTCGGTAGCCAGGGCATCCAGCCAGCATCACCACACAAGCCCCCAGCTCGGGCCCCCCGGGCGGGGCCGGCCGCCCTTCTCTCTCCTCCCCCTCCCTGCCTGCCTGCTTCTCCAGGCCCCTCCAAACTCTCAGGAGGCAGAGAGAAGGGACAGCACAGGAGAACACCACGAGCGTCCCCACCTCCTGGAGCTGGCACTGGCCCCTCACGGGTGCGCACACTGGCCCCTGGGAAGCCTGCACTGACCTGGTCCCCCCATAGCTCTGCCAACTAGTGCACCGCAGACCCTGCCCGGGACGAGTGGCAGTTCGGTCCCTGCTGGATCAGTACGGCGAGGTGGGACCGAAGACAAGCCCAGGCCCCTGTGAGGCCTACAGCTCGCTCCCAGAAAACACACGTCACTTTGCCCCCACCTTCCTTCCCTCCCGGAGCCCCAGTTCCCTCAGCCGCCCCCAGTGGGCCCGCACTCCCTCTCCCTCCCTTCCCTCCCAACTGCACACACCTGTCTTTAACCCCCATGAACACAGGCCCCTGGGATCACCTGCCAAGCCTTCTGTGTTTCTCTTGAGGCCCCGCTTCCACCTAGTTTAAGCACTGAGGATGGAACACTGTTCCTCTCTGTGGGGGAAGGGGTGGCAGACACAGAGCACATGAGCCTCCCTCCTGGGAGCCCCTTTCCTCCTCCTCTCCTCCCTCTGCCTCCTTCCTCTTGCCCTCTCCCACCTCCTCCCTTCCCCTCCCCTCCTCCCTCTTTCTCCTCCCCTCTCCTCCCTCGTCCTCCTCGGGCCCAGGCCCTCACACACTGGTGTTCAGGCACACTCTCGGCAAGGCCCACCAGGCGGTCCGCCACCTTGTTTGGAAAGTGGAAAAACGTGCCTGCAGCCCGTAGGGCCCCCATCAAAACTAAAAAAGAAGAAGCCCCACTTTAATTTCTGGAGTTAATGCAGTGCCGAGGTGACCGTCCCACACTGACAGGACAGACTGGGACTACGAGGTGTCCAGGCCAAGGCCTGGCTCTGATTCAGCCAGGGACGGAGTCATCCTCCCGCCTGTGAGGGGGTCCCGCTGTGGCTCTCCTGCTCCCATCACCAACAGACAAAAGGGGTTCTTGATGGAGACCCTCTCAGGCCTGACCCAGCACCAGCTGTGCGTCAGACCTTGGGGACCCTGGGGATGCTGAGATCAATGTGCCCCGTCCCCCCTTGAGGAGCTGGTGGAAGGAAGGGCCAGTGAGGGCTGGGGTGAGTTCTCATGGAGGACCCGCCGGGAGCACTGAGCGGGCCGGCCAGCCGGCCGGCCAGGCTCCCACACCAGGACAAACACGGGACAGCACAGCACCAGCCTCTCGTTGACCGCTGCAGCCAGCTCCAACGGACGGAAGGGCCATCAGTCAGTGAGACCCCACTGCGGGTGAGTCGGGGAGGGAAGGCCCGAGCAGAGGCAGCTGGGAGTCCACAAGAGACAGGGGGCACATGGGGCCACGGCAGGGTCTTCCCTGCTTCATCGCCTCCCACCTGAGCCCCTCCCCGCCACAGCCCCTCACCTGCAACCGCGTTCACTCGAGCAGCAAGCATCCTATACCCACCCAAAGGCTGCGCCTGTGAGCTGTCTTCTCACCACGTGGCTTAACCGCGGTGCTCTGGCGCCTTCCCTCTTTAAACAGCCACCGCTGCCACCGACAGCCCCACCTCCACTCTGGTCAACAGCACACGGCCTCAGCGGCGTCCCTGGGGCGCTGACACCCCCACCTCTCCCTGGGCCTCCGACCTGTGCCCCCTTGGCACCAGCTGGCCTCTCACCCACTGGCCACGCTCGCAGGCACGTCCTCTCACCTTTCAGGGCCTTCAGCCTGGCGCTCAGCGGCCCGGCCCGGCCCACCGTGGTCCCTCTGTGGTCCTGCCCGCAGGTAGGGTGCTGTCCCTTCACCGACTGACTCCCTCAGCAGGCCCGGCCACCCAATAAACATGCTTACGGTGACTGAAACCCCAACAGCTCTCATCCTCAGGATGAACCTAAACAGGGTTCACTCCACAAGGCCCCAGATTTCAACCGGAGCAGGTGCACCAACATCCTGGGTCTCGTCTGACTCCCACTCAGAACCAGCAGAGAAGGCGCCGCCATCCCTGCTGGGCAGGCGAGGAAACTGAGGCACCCAGAACTTGCCAGAACCAGCCAGTGTTCTGCCCCCAAGGATCTCAACCCTGGACAGACGTCCAGGTTGCCTGCTGGGAAGGGCTGCTGGGTGGATGGAAATGGCAGTGGTCAGGGCCCCTGACTCCTCAGCTGCCGCCCCAGATCTGGGGCCAGCGTCCTGGGGATGCCGTCTTCGGGCTGCATCCACCTGGCAACGCCCAGGGCCCCGTGGCACAGAGCACCCAGGCCCTGGACGACAGGAGACACTCACAACCTCCAGGATGCCCCGTCTGACTCACCTGGCATGGAGGGGACGAGGCGCCCAACCAGGTGCTCAGAAAAAAACTATTTTAAAACCTGCTGACCAAAAAACCCCAAAATGGATAATTTTAACATAAAAGCGAACGCTGGAGATTTTCATTATATACAACATTTCTATTAAAGCAGAACAAACTCCGGGCTATATCGAACCAGTTCCGCTGGGATCTGTGTCCGCCGTGACCCACTATTCAGGCTCCGTCTCATTAACATAGAGGCTTAATTGGCATTTCATGCCTGCATTGTGTCCCGGGGATGAGCGAGGTGTAATTATGGTAAAGAGAGCGCTCCACCGGCTCTGGCTCCATTCATGTCATTCATCGCGTCAGAATGAGCACAGATGTTCCGCCCGAGGACAGAGAGGAAGATGAGTGGCTTTCAAATGACACTTCTTTAGTTTAAAACTTCATTTAAAATAAAAAGTTATTTAAGTGAAATTTACAACACAGCGTTCTCCTCCCTTTGTTTTACTTGCAATAGGGCATCAACGTCAAAGGCTGGTTCCGCTTAATCTGATTTCTCATTTTCAGATGAACATCTGTGTTTAGGTCTGAAAAGCTTTGTGGAAACATACGGGACCTGAAAGGGCCCGAACAAGGCCTGCCTCTGCAAACACTTGACCGCCAGGAAGGCCCGCCTTCACAGGGGCCCAGGGTTGCGGGCGGGGGTGCTGCTCTGGCTCCCTCCCCACCTCAAGTCGCCAAGGAACTTCCTGCTCTTCAGAGTGGAGACCTCGGAAGCAGCGCCCCCAGGCAACCACTCAGGCTCAGGGCTTCCTCCAGCCAGCAGTGGTGCGCGTGGTGGCCTCCAGGGAGATGGCCCATCAAGTTCTGCTCCTCCTCCCACGGTGTGTGGACACCAGCTGCTGTGGGGACCTGGTCCCCAGGGCTGGACAGGCAGGGACCCCACATCCACCCCCGGCTCAGAGCCCCAGGCACAGCGGAACCACTCTGGGTCCCACAAGGGACAGGCCTACCTCCAGGGCCCCCAGTGCCAGGCATGCCACCTTGAGGGGACACGTGAAGGCTGGGCCCCAGCTATGCTCCTGAACTGGCCCCCAGATGTCAAGCAGATGGAGACCTCCTCACGTCTCAGTTTCCTCTCTGCCCACGTGGACAATACCCGAGCCCAGCTGCCCACAAGCCACTGAGGGCAGACCCAGAAGCTGGCACAGAAAGCAGTCTTGGGTGCACGCGACAGGAATAAAGCCCCACCCTCAGCCCCATGTCAGTCAGGCCCAGTGAGGACACTCAGAAATGGGGTTCCCAGGGGCTGCGGGAGTCAGAATTCCTGAGCCAGGAGGAGTGGGGACGATGGGCCGCGGGGACAGCCCCACAGCCCAGCTGCTTTCCCTGCTGTCCCCACACGGGAGCAGGTCAGTCTTCTCGGCAGCCACCTCCTGGGTACCAGGGCAAGGTCAGCACAGAGCCCACAGCCGCAGCATGGGTCTAAATAGTCTGAAACACGGCTACGTTTTTACAGCACTGTATTTAAAAATCTCTAAATAAAACCCATGAAGCGTGTTGCAATAATATACATTTTTTAAACTCACTAATTGAATGTTGCCATTACAAGTACTATTTTGGACCATCTGCTAAATATGTAATTTAGAAATTAAGATTCATATCTTATGAGATACACTAATTACTCCTTTGAATCCATTTGGTTACTTTCTGAACACACACAAGTCCTGCAGTTTGCAAGGACCATCGCCCCCCGCATCATGGTGCAGGTCAGGGAGCTCGGCACGGCCATGACGTCCCCGGGGCCCACGGAGGAAGGGCAGAGCAGGTCACCAGGCCACGCCTTCCCAGGCTGGGAGTCTGTTTTGGCCTTTTAAAGGTGACAGGAATTTCTGTGTGTCAAACCAAGGCCTTCCATCAAGGGCTCCCACTCGGTGACTGTGCAGTTTATCCAAGCCCACCCTCCCAACCCCTCAGATATTCTCACAGCCCCTCCAGTGGCCAGGCTGCGACTTAGCGACCACGCTGCACCCCGAGCCCCGGCACACAGCGCACACACCCACGACGGCCAAGGCTGTCCCCAAACCCCTCGTCCGGAGCCAGGCCCCAGCGGGAGGTGGACACCGGGGGGCTTTGTGGGTCGCGGAGCAGCAGCCCCGTACCTCCTCTGTGTGCTGCTCTACTTCTACTGACAGGACCCAAGGAAGAGCTCACTTCTGACCTCACGACACAGCAGGGATCAGTCTGAATGACACTAACCCCACTCCCAGCGCAGGCAGCGGTTCTTGGCCTCCAATGTCTCTCTTCCGTCCTGGGTAAAATTTGCCTTGCTGAAGGAGCCTTTGTTTCAGGCTGTGAAGACGCCGTGGGTTCCTCCATGGGTTTAACCAACCAATACACATGGTTTCTGGGCCCAGACCCCCCACCTGCCCTGCCACCAGCCCCAGCAGAGGGGCCAGGACACACATCGCGAGGAAGATGCTCACACCACTCACACCAGTTCCCAGCAGAACAAAGCAACACTTGTTACCCAAACAAAGTGTATCAACCGGGTCCTCGAGTCACTTTTCTCTCTCCCACTGCCTTGTGTCCTGCGTACAACCGAAGGGAGGAAAAACTGACCAGGAAACAGTGGCGGGTAGGAAGGCAGGAAGAATCTGAAGGCGAAGGCCCCGGACGTGACGAGGCTGCGTGCCCAAGGAGTGCCCCAGTGGGGGCCGAGGCGAAGCGAGGGCGAAGACAGAGCTGCCACCAGCAGGGCCCCCGGAGGCGAGGCGGGGCTGAAGGATGGAGGGGGCTGGGCAGACCCGGCTTCTGCCCACAGTCAGCCACCAGTCAGAGGCAGAGCCAGGTCAAGACTGGCAAACACCAGGCTCCACTGCCCGCCCTCCACACGCCGCCCACTCCCTGCGGCAGGACGAGCTTCAAGGTGGCGACCCCGAGTGCCTGGCGTGGGCCCCAGCCAAGGAGCTACGCACTAGATGAACACGTGCACCATCTCCGTTCAGTCCCAAGAGAACTGGAATAAAGGAAAAGGCAGGCTGAGGGAGGAAAGACAGACAAATGACCTTGGGGCTTTCTCAGACTACTGAAGGACACAAAACCAAGCCGTCGGAAATCTGACCCTGACTCGGGAAATCAGAGGGAGGAAATGGGGTCTACTTGCCAGGCTTCTCACGTGAGAAACCCAGCAGCGCAGACAGGGAGTGTGTTCGGCAGGCCTGGGCGGGGAGTTGGGCCTCCACGTGCACCATCCACACCCCCATCAGAACGGCCGCCAAGGCCACGAGCAGCTCCTGGCCACACGGGGTGCCTGCAACTTCAGAAGGGCCCGTCCACTGGGAAAACGGCAGGCGGGTTCTCGTGGAGCTGACCGCTGCTGTGACCCAGCCACACCACTCCTGACCTGTGCACACTTACCAGCTCTGTCCACAGAGGGGCTGAAGGCGTGAACACATCTCCCACCAAGGTACTGGCTCTCCATCAACAGGAACCCGAGCGCCCTGGAAAAAGGGTCGATGCCATGAAAGGCGCAGAGACAATCCAAGTTCAGAGCATCGTGTGGCGCCGGGAAGGAAGGAAACACTCCAAACAAGACGGTGGGAGTCAGAAGAGCACAAGAGCCAACTGCAAAGAGCTCCCACAGGTCAGAGGTCAAAGGCCAAAGATCAGACCATCTGAGTAGCTCGGGGGCCGCACAGCGCTGAGCTCAATGAGACGCTGTCCGCAGTCCACGCCGGCATTAAACGACCGACGGAGGAAACGCGGGGAGAAGGGACGAGTCCCCCCCGAGAAGCCCGGCCCCGAACGCACCAGACAAGAGGGAAACGGACGACCCCCGCGCCCCACGGACGCGGCAGGCCGCAGGCGAGGCCCCCCAGCGAGCCCGAGAGCGAGTGCCCTGCAGGCCGGGAGGGAACGGGCTGTCGGCACGGTCCCGGCACGTCCCCGGGGACACTTCCTGACCACAGGGGAGCGCCCGGCCTCACAGCAGAGAAACAAGCAATCGAGGCCAGCAGCGCGGGAAACAGACGGCACCAACGCCACGCACCCCGCACGACGCGCAGAGGAGGCACAGTGTCTCTTCTGTGGTCTCACACCTCAGCCTGACCAGACGGAAAGTCACCCCTCAACACCGCGGCGATCTGCGGCCCCGCCACCCACCCCTTAGCCCAGCGCTCCTGCGCGTCTCGGCAGGGGAGAGTGGCGGGCGCAGGACAAGCTCAGAGACGGTCCGCGGATGCGGCGCACTGGCTGCGGCGGCCAGCACCCTGCCCAGCCGGCCTGAGCCCCGGCCGGCCTCCGCCTACGGCTCCTTCCCGGCGCCGCACCCCAGAGCTGGGTGAGAGGTGCAGCCTGAAAGAAATCAGTGAATAGGTGGCTCCGTTTGAAACGAACGTTGGAGGCTGAACAGGACCCAGCGTGATTCATCCACATGCTCCCTGAAGCACCTAAGATGCGCCCCTCAAGGGCAGGTTGCAACGAACGGTTCCTAAGCCAGCGAGGAGGAGCCCCGGTCTCCTTCCTCCTGGCGGGCAGGATGACTCAGCAGAGCGGGTGTGGGCGAGCTGGGGGACACGGTCAGGGGCACCCCAGCGGAGGTGACAGGAGGGGTGCGGAGGAGGTGCAGGGAGGACGGGGCGTGGATGAGCCAGCTCGGGGGCCTGCGGACACACGGGCACAGGGAAAGCAGGCCAGGCCACGTGCCGCACTGGTGAGGGTGGCTGCGCCAGCTGGATGTCAGAGGAGACCCAGGCAAAGGTGGGACAGGTCAGCAGATCTCAGGACTTCATGGTGGGGGAGACGGGGGAAGGAGTCCAGATATTCCAGAATGAGGGAAGGGCCTTAATCAAGGAGATACCGTCACCGCCATGCACGCAGGTGGCCGGCCGGGGCTCCGTCTGCAGCCTGGGCTCCTGACTACAGGAGTGCCTCTGGTAGAGAGGAAGCTGCGGGCCGCGAACAAGTGCTCGGACTAAGAAGGCTTCCGCCAAGAAGCAGCAGCCAAGGCGCACAAGGAGCGCCCCCGGCGGGGAGCATCCGGGCGCCACCCTGAGGGAGAGGGGACAAGCACATGGCTCTGACCCTGGCCACACAGCCTTCCTGAGGCCGGGCCAGGCGGGCCCCCGAGTCTGCCCCCAGTCCTGCTTAGTCACCAGAGCTGCTCCTTCCAGACAAGCTGGGCACGACCGGCCCAGGGGGCAGAGGGTCTGCACAGGGGGACTCTTGCCTCAACACAGCTTCCCACACAGCACAGGGAACACTCGCCCTCCAGAGCCGCAACACAGCAGGCAGGCAGCTGCCCCTGCCAGGTGACGGCGCGGGGACAGCACGCGTGAGGGCTCTTAGCACGATGTGCTTGTTTACCAACAGGGCGCCCTGGCCCTTGGGACTAAATCGTTCATTTCCATGCACAAGAACAGCAAGACAGCCAGCATCCTGGGCCCCTGGGCCCCCCGAGTCCCCTCCAAACACACTTAGTAACCACTGCCCCCAGAGAGGCAGCTCCAAGGAGCCAGAAGACCACACCCCCTGACCCCAGGGGCACTGAGAGGCTCTGTCCACCTGGGCTCCCGACACCCGCATCAAAAAGCCTGCCATTCCTGAACACCTGGCCTCAGGGCCGCCGCCCCGCCTGGGGAACAGAGCCACTCGACTCTCTAGGGCCCTTCCCACAAGCTGGCCTGCACCCAGCAGCTCAGGGCGCTGGTCTGACCTGCCGCAGTGAAGGCCATCCTCCCGTCTCCCTCCTGACAAGCACAGCCTCTTCCTGGGACTGTGAGGCTGTCAGCCTCAAATAAGCACGTACAGGACACACGGGCCAGGGCGTGCAGGTGCGTGCACGCGCGAGCGCACAGGGGGCGTACGCTGAGCGGCCCGAGCACGGAGGAATGACCTGGGGCCGGGGACCGGAGGCACAGCTGAGCGGCCCGAGCACGGTGGGAGGCGCACATCTCAGCCTTTTCTGCTCTTTTCTCCCAGACCAGCCCTGCAGAAGCCGGCTGACGACAGGCCGTCAAGGTCTAGGCTTCCCAGAACACGGGACTCGGAGCAGACACAGGAGGAGCTCCCCATCAGCCCTGCTCGGACGATGGTTCTGGAGGTGCATCCGGCCACTGCTCTGCCCCGCCTGTCCCTCGTGTCCCCGGAGGAGCCCTGGGAGGCAGGCTCTACCGACGACCTTCCCCTGAAGGCAGTGTGGGCACAGGCTGTGTTTCCTTCCAAACCAATGCCGGACGGAGGGAAAAGGGCGGCCCCCCCGCCGTGCGGGTCGTTTCACACACGGCCCCCCTCCCTCTGCCTTCTGTGCAGACCGGGCTCAAAGTCCTCGGCCAGGACCCCAGACTCCTTGTGCGCTCGCTTCAGCAACCAGCCCCTGGGAGACGCCGTCAGCCCTGCCCACCCGGGTCGGCAAGGAAGAGCCACGACCTCGAGCTGTGCGCCGAGCCCCACCCGGCAGCGACTGCAGAGCAAGGTCCGCCCAGCCGCGGAAGGCCTGCGCCGGCGTGTCCGTCTGCCGACACACTCCTGTCCCCTCCACTCTCTCCCGGTTTGAAGAATCAAAACAAGGGACCCAAACAAGGGCCCTCCCTCCCCAGTTCTCTGAAGTGAGAAGGTTCCGGGCCAGAGGCTGCCCCTTGGATAGTCGGGGCCCACCTCCCACTCTTCCAGACAGAAGCCCACCTGGGCACTTGGGGCAAGGTCGCCACAGCACATGCTTATTTAAATGGGACAAAGCTGGAAGATGCTACTCCGGTGGCTCTGAGACACAACTCTGGTGATTCAGGGCTGCCCCGGCCTGCAGGGCGTTCGGGCCCTCTGACCTGGTGGGAGGGCAGCAAGCAAAGCCGGGGCCCATACCTGGAGTCCGCTGCCGGTGTGGCCAGTGGAAGGACAAGGAGGGCAGGCGTGGGAGGTGGTCGGAGCTGAGCACGGGCGCTGCGCGGGGAGGAGAGCTCCACGCCAGCTGCTCTGGCTCTCCGTGTCAGCGCCCACAGCTCTGCGCTCCCCCTCCGCCCGACCACGGCCGCGGCTCCCTCTGGAAAGGCGTGCCCCCGGGTGCTGCCCTCAGTGCCCCTCGGAGATCACCATCAACGTCGCAGGCCGAGGAGTCGCAGCTCACTCCTCATCCCAACGTCTGATGCCAGCCTGGGCCTCCCCACTCCTGCTGGGCCTCCCTTCCGGAAGGCCACAGAGGCACCTCCAGTTCCCACACAGCCACTTTAAGCCCGGGGCCTGTGGGCAATCCCGTCCCTCCCCCCAAGTTCTCTGGATTAAAAGCTCAAGAGTTAGACACCCGAGAGCCCCCCCTGCTCTCCGCCCTCTGCGTCCGGGGGCTGCCACAGCCTGGCCCCACCACTGGACATCCCACACGACTTCCTGGAAGCCAGCACCCCTCTCCCACTGGTTTCCCACTGACCCACTCCCACCCCAACAGCTTGTCCTGTGTGTTAAGCCAAGTAACACCTGCATGAAGTAGAGCTCTGGTCACATTACCACCCCACCCCCGACTTCCCCCGGGCTGAAATAAGGCCACACCCCCGGGGTCAGCCCTCCCCAGCCACTACTGTGAGGCCCGGGACACCCAGAGGGGAGGAGGTGCCTGCAGTGTGGGCAGGGCTCCCAGACGCTGAGCCAAAGGACCCCCACGCGAGCGGGAGCACATCCCCAACCCTGGCCAGGCCTTCAGGGCCGTTTATGACAACCGCTCCCAGAAGCCGCCAGACACCAGGAGCTGTGTCTTCCATCGCTTTGTTTCCCCAACAACACAAAACCAAGGCTTTTTTAAAACATAAAACATTATAATTATTCTGGCGCATCATTCCAAGAGAGATTTGTACACAGGAGCACATGCCAGGAAAGGCGAGCTGGGGGGACCAAGACGAGAACACGGCCCGAAGCCCCGTGGCGCAGAGCTTCACACGGGAGAGGAGCGCGGGCCTCAGAGACGCGGCCCTCCCCCTGCCCGGGGCCGAGCGCGGACTCGGAGCGCCCTCCGGTGGGCCCGGCGCCAGACCATGCTGAGACGGCAGCCCGGCCAGGGCAGGGCGGCCTCTGCCGTGGGGCGACGTCTGGGGGCACCGCGGAGTGGAGCCCTGCCAGGACGTGCTCACAGAGACGCCGCTGCACAACCGGGCACCGAGGCGGGCGCGAACACCTGCCGCTGGGGCGTCACAGGGGGACCGGACACGCGGATGCGGGGACCACGGGGCTCCTGCGGGGAGCGTTCAAACCAGGCCAAGTGGACACTGCGGACGGCAGGCTCCCTGCGGGCAGCGACCACACAACAGCGTCCACAGGGCAGAACCAGACCACACAGCTCTAGGCCTTTCCAGCTCTGAGGTGGCACGGCGAGTTTGTGCCCCACAAATGGACAGCACCTCCGTTCTCACAGGAAGCGCAGGCACTGAGGACAGCTGTGAGGACGCGCCCCCCGTGAGTGCCGGAACTGCAGAGTTAGGTGCACGCGCTCCTCCCCGGAGGAGCGCGGCGGGGACGCCGGGAGACCGAGCGGGGCACACGCCGCCCAGCCTGGCAGAGCCGCGGCGGCCCTGACGTAGAGGCCGCAGGCGCCCCCGCTGAGCAGGCCGCGCACCGGCAGACCTTCAGGGCGAGCGTCTCCCCGTGCAACCTGGATGGTGCGGCCGGTTGGGGCAGCCCCCGAAGCACGGCCCGCGGCAGGCACCAGAGCCCCGAGGGTCTGCGTGATGCTCGGCAGGGCGGGGGCCTGATCACTATTTCTGTCCTGCCTCCCTTGCTGGCCTGTGAGCTCCGTGAAGCCAGGGACCCTCCTGCGCTATCTGCAGCGTCAAGGCAACTGCCAGGCACTGGCCAGAGCCATGCAGACAGACGGACGGACGGACGGAATAGAGGGGGCAGAGACAGGGCAGGGAGAGTCACCTACAGATGAAAACTGAGGGAAAAGTCCGGAAAACAAAACCCCCAGCCGTCAAAAGTGACGGCCCTGGTGGGAGAGAGGCTGCCGCCAGCTCACGGTGACGTCACCCAAGGCGGTGCGATGAGTCATCACCACCGTACTAATTTTTAATTTAAGCAATTAAATGAGAAGTAGAGAGAAAATGCAAGAACATCTACAGCCACCCAACAGCCTTGGTTCAGGCAGAACGAGGCGGGAGCCTCAGAGGGGCTGGTCCTCCGTGACTGCAGGGGGCGCCGTGTCACTCCCGCTCCCAGCCGGCAGGATGAGGCCCAAGTTCAGGCCCACACTCGGTGCTGGTCTCAGGCTGCCCCACCCACGGGAGAGGAGCCCCCAGGAGCAGACGCCCGGGGCACGAGGGGACCTCCAGGGGCTGAGACTATTCTAAATCCTGACAGGGCGCAGGGCGCACAGGTGCACACCTAGGTGAAAAATCGGAGCACCCGTGTACAACCTCCCTGTCTCTTCTACTTAAAACAGTTCAAGGAATATTTCCAGCTATTTGAAAACTGCCACTTACAGTCTAATCACAGTATCCGACTCACGCCGCTCCCATGAGCTGAGAGCTAACAAACAGGTGGCTGTGGCTGGCCACCGACCCGTGATGGCGAGGCTGGAGGCTGACCCTCAGCCCTCTCTCGGATGGAGGCTAACCGTGCTGTCGTCCCCAGCAAGGCCGCCAGACACGACTCGAGGCCTCACGTGTGCTCTGTGGAGGACTCCTGATGGAACGGTTCCCCTCGCAGAGGCCATCTGAGCTGCGCCCGACTGTCGTTTTCTCGAAGAGTCTTAATGGGTTTTGGTTTCCGAGAGTCCCTTCCTGGTGAGCAGACTGCTCTGTGAGAGCTGACCTGGCAAGGTCCTGGGGCGCACACGGCCCCTCACCTCCCACCACCGACACCCCCGGCCCCGGGAGGGTCCAGGGTCGTGCCCCAGACAGTAGCTGGCACCGGGGACAGCTGAGTTTTTTGGCAGAGCCGTCTGGTGAGATGAGCAGAGCTCCTGGCACCAGGAGGTGGTGGAGCCAGCTGGTGACAAAGGCCGCTCAGTTACAGAAGTGTGAGATAGTCTGGGAGCAGAGGACTGTAAAGAAGATATGCAGAGTGGAATAATCACTTGGCTTCACGAAAACCAAATTGATTTGGAAACAATTTGGGAAATGCTTCAGCCGCCACTGAAGCGCCCGGCAGGAGAGGAGCCAGGCCAGTTCTTTGGCCCAAACCAGAGAATTTACTGAGAATTGAAGTCACCCCAGTACCTTCTCCTATCTGATGAATATGATTAAAAATGCATTTCATCTGGCAAGTGTGTGTCAGGAGCTTGACAGGCCTTGGTTATAATTACCCAGCAGGGCTGGGAAGCATCCTGGTCCCCAGGTGCCAGTCAGAGAGTTGAAGGCTGCTGGCCACCGCTCGGACGGTTCAGGGCAGCCCCCGGCGCTCTCACTCTGCCCTGCTGTCTTGATCGACGCTCCTGGGCCAGCCGTGTCCTCCAGGGCAGCGGGGCATGCGGGGACCCTGTCCCCTCCAGACTTTGCTGTCCCCACGGGGCCTTTTCCTCGCCAGCGCCACGGGCCTCCAGCACCGAGAGCCACGGTGACTGTCCTGTTGTCCAGGCAGCTGCCAAGAGGGGGTGGGCCTGTCGGGGTGCCGTGGTGGGCACAAGTATTTCCTCTCGTGGGCTGCGGACCCTTGTGGGTGAGGCTGCAGGGCTCCTCTCCCCAGCTGCACCCCGTCCTCCCACGGTCTGGCCCCCTCAGCCGCCCCCCTCTCCCCAAAGCGGTGGTGCTGGTCCTGAACACCTCTGTCCACAGCCCGCTGTCCCCGCTCTGTGCACCCACCCCAGCCCCACCGCCCTTCTCTCTCCTCCTGGAGCTGCCTGCGTCCACGCCCACTGTAGTGGGAGGAGTCTGTAAAAGGCAGCTGGTGTCACCCCGTCTTCTGGGCTCTGCTCTCAGGATGAAGCCCACAGGACTCCAGGTCTCCAGGCCGGCTCCCTGCCCGTCCTGCCAGCTGTCCTTTCCTGGCCCCCAGCCTCTCTGTGTAAATTTCTGTGTCCCCTGGTAACTGAACGAGGTGCCCCCACCCATGCTCCCAAAGCCCCTCCTGTGTGTTCTGCAGCCCCTTCCAAAACCCCCCATCGCCCGTGTCAGTCTCCCACCACATCGTACACACGGACAGGGCAGGGGTGCATTCTCCTCGGGGTCCGACCGGGGACCTGGGCCCCACTCGCAGCAGCACAGGGCGAGCTCCTGCCACAGCGGCTGTCAGCTCATGTCCTGCCCGAATGGACGGCTCCTGGCGGCACAAGCTATGGCCGCCCCAAGGGAGGGAGCGTCAGTGGGTGGGGTGGGGCCCCGAAGCAGGGGTCCGGACTTCCTGGTTCTGGCCCCGCGTGCCCTCCCCTGAAACGCGGCCCCGGGCCTGCCTTTGTGGAGCCTGCGTCGTTACTCAAATGAACTGCTTTCTTACAGAGCCTCCTTTTTCATTCACCATTCGTTTGAAATGCCCTGTTAGACACACGGCAACAGGACTCATCAGCTGATCTGCCCGGTGGTGTGAGGTTGGGGTTACTTATTTTGAGGTCTGTGGTTTCCAATGAAACCCCAACCAGAGGGGGCCCGTGTAGCTGCTGCCCCGCCCGGCCCCGCACACCACCCGCACGGGGCTGGGGACGCAGCCAGTGCTGCCCCGAGACGGTGTCACCACCTCCGTGCAGCAGTGAGTGACTTGCTACACCTGTGTGTTTAAAGCCGTGAGTGGCAGTAGCAGGCGGTCCTTGGGTGCCGTCCCGGGCCTCCTCACACCTGGGCGCTCAGAGCAGAGCTGTGCCTGGCGTCCGTTCACTGCCACCCCTCATCCCGCCCCTCACCCCTCCTGACAGCCCTGTGCGGGACCGGGCGCGCCCGCGTGAGCACTCAGCGGGGTGAGGGTCCACCCTGCCCTGTGTCTCTGCTTCTCCCGTGTGCCCGTGTCTGACTGCCTGGACCTTCATTTATTTCAAATTCAAAAAACTTGAAGCTGCCCACTTCATAGCTCTCTTTTTAATTTGCAGCTAGGCTCGGTGAACTGGGAGCCTGTGTGAGCTGCTTTTTTGTAGGCGTTCTGGGTCAGTGGCTCACCCTTCAAGTCCTTTCTTACGTGCGCCTTACTCTCATTAATGCACTGCATCTTTGCAGCTCCAGGAGACCATCAGAGGGCGCGCCCCCCACTTCCCAGATGAGGAGCCCGAGGGGGTGACTTCGCGACGGTCCAGGTGGAAGGCAGGGCTCCCCCTGCCTGGCCGGGCCGCGCTTTGCGGGAGGGAACACAGCAGCCCCGTTCTCTCTTCCCGGGACTGGCTGACGGCTGCTGGCTTTCCTTGTCTGCAGAACCATAACTGTCAGCGGGCAGAGGGACAGCAGGCTGGGTGCTAATTGGCCACTTCCAAGAAGCTGAGTGCTGGCTTGCTTTTAAATAGACGCTTTCAGCCGACTTCTCAGGTAGTCTGTTTCACTGAGATTTTAAGTCTGGACAAGTGTCAAGACTCTCTCGATATTATCTCCTTAGTTTATTTTAAGAGCTGCCAGTAAGAGGCCCCGGGAAGTCACTGGATAGGGACCAAGGCAGGCACTCAACCCAGTGTTAGGACAGTGTCTGAGGACTCGCGTGGCCCAGCGTCGGGGCTTCTGAGGAAGCCTCTTGTCTGAGCAAGAGGGCCAGCAGTTGATCAGCTACACACTCAGAAACCTCAAGCTGTCTCTTCGCCAATTAGGAACCGCTTACCTTGGAGGGGATTTGTCACCAGGCTGAGTTAGCCAGGCCTGTCCCTCAGCGCACTTGGACAGGCGAGAACTCATAAATATGTAGAAGTTACTTTAAACTTTGTGTCAGAACTTTGCCCTGAGAACACAGGGCATCCAGTGAACTGACTTGGGGAGGGCGCCATCACCCGCTGGCTCCGGGCACGGCCCAGCCAGGAGGTGGTCGGCTGCCATCCCCTCCCCTGCCTGCCCCGCCTCTGTAGTTGTGAGGAGTGCCGAGCCCACGTCTGCCTGTCTGTGCGCCTCCTGGTGGCTCACAGCTCTGCACACCTGGGCACTGAGTCAGCCGTGGGCGGTCACCTGGGTCATGGCCCCGGTCTCTTTCTGAGGTTGACTGGTGCCCACTCCTCTCACCTGCCATCCTTCCCCTGTCTCCTCGCTGGGCCCCACCTGGGTTCAGGCCTCTTGCGGCACCTGTAGCCGGGGCAGTGGGCACCTTCATTTTGGCTCCCGGTGGTGAGAGTCTCTGCTTCCAGCCCAGAGAAGGTGGCCAGGCCTGGCTGCCGGCTGCATCCCCAGGTCTCCAGGGTCTCAGAGCCAGGGTCGGGCTGCTTCTCCCCCCAAGCCACGAGCGCAGCCTGTGGCTCTCTGCGTCCATCTGTGCCTTAATGGAGGGCCGTGCAGGGGCACTGGCTTTCTTGAAGTCACTTAAAAGCTTTTGCCAGAGAATCAGAGGGTGCTGACTACTGGAGGCTTATTTATTCATTTCTGGGCGTGGATGGTAAACAGCCTGCTCCTTGGCTCAGCGGGAGCAGATGGGGAGCGTTCGCCTGATTGATTCCTTACCTGCAGGGACACACGCCTGGAGGAAACCTATCGATTTGGCACCTCCTGCCAAAACCACTCTGAAATAAGCTTAATTGCCTCCAGACCAGCTTTCCAGCACCAAGTGTTCCCGTAAATCTCCCCCTGGACATGTCGCTCAGCTCAGCCCTCCTCCCCGAGGGCTGAAGTCTCTCTCCAGGGTGTGTCCTCGGAGAAGCTGGGCTTTGCCTCTGGCCCAGCTCACTCCCAGGGCGCCAGGTGGGCAAGGTAGCTGCCCTGCTCGCAGAAAGGAAGCCCAGGTGAGCAGAGGATGTGGCGCCTCTTCCAGTGGCTGGAAATTGGTGTCAGCCCCGGTCACAGACAGACCAGGGGCCAAACCGGCCAGTCCCCAACTCTCCGCTCAGCTCTGCCGCCTGACTGCACTTGCGGTCAGGCTCTTCCTGCACTGGTCGGTTGGCTGCTGGTGTCCTGGAGCCCCTGTGCTGGATTTGTTGCTGAATTTTTCACCACCAAGCTGGCACAGCCTCACGCTTCCCTGGGGCTGGTGTTGGCAGTCGGGGCTGGGGTGGCAGGGCCGCCTGCCTCGTGTTACATGCTGGTGGTGGACATTCCGGGAGTGTTCATCCACAGGAGTTTTCCTGGAGGATGACTTCTTGATCGGATCATTAGCACCAAGACCCAGCCCCAGCCAACAGCCTGTGGGGAAGCTGCAGGCCAAACAGCCCACCGGGTGGGAGCACAGCCACGCCCTCCAGCAGGCCTTCCCGAGCCACAGAGGCCTCTAGGTACGGTGGGCTCTACCAGCCAGCGGTCCAGGACCAAGCTCCACCCGGCAGTGGGCAGGCCCCAGCTGCTCCCGCCAGGAAGCCTGCAGGAGCCTCTAGCCCAGTCTCACCCACCAGGGGCAGATGCCAGAAATAAGAAAACAATGGGGGGGGGGGGACGGGGGCAGGTAGAGCTCAGTGGCAGAGCCCACGCCTGGTAGGCGTGACGTTCCGGGTTCAGTCCCCAGTGCCTCCATTTAAAAAAAGTAAATACATTTTAAAAACCTAATTACCTCCCCCCCAAAAATAAAACAAACAAGTAAAAAATCATTTAAAAAAAGAAAACAACAATCCCAAAGCCCGTGAAAGGAGCCCACAAGCACGCAGAAGGACGGAGACGCGAGGCGGCCGAGGACTATCGCCAGGGCAAGGCACAAGAGAACGCCCCAGAAGAAGAGACAGGTGACGAGGGGACAGGCAGCTTCTGAGAAGGAGTCTCCAGTAACGACGGCGAAAACGTCCGGAGAACTCAGGACGAGCACAGACGCACGGAGCGAAAGATTTTAGCAACAGCTGGCAAACATAAAGAACACCCAGAGCTGAAGAACACAATCACTGAAGTGAATAACACACTAGAAGGAACCAAGAATGGACCAAACGAGGCGGAAGAATGGATCAGTGAGCTAGAAGACAGATCAGCGGAAATCACTACTGCAGAAGAGAAACAAGAAAAGAGAATGAAAAGAGATGAGGGTAGTTCAAGAGGACTCTGGGACAACATGAAGCGCACTAAGATTCGCATTACAGGGTCCCAGAAAGAGAAGAGAGAGAGAGAGGACCTGAGAAAAATTTTGGAGAGATGATCGCTGAGAAATTCCCCAACCTGGGAAAGGAAACAGTCACCCAAGTCCTGGAAGCGCAGAGAGGACCACACAGGATCAACCCACAGGGGGACACACTGAGGCACACAGTCGTCAAATTGACAACAATTAAGGACAAGGAGAAAATATTAAAATTAGCAAGACAAAAGCAACACATAACATACAAAGGAGCTCCCATAAGGTTATCAGCTGATTTTTCAGCAGAAACTCTGCAGGCCAGAAGGGAGCTGCAGGACATATTTAAAGCGATGAGAGGGGGAAACTTACAACCAAGAACACTGTCCAGCAAGGCTCTCTCTTGTTCAGAGCTGATGGAGAAATCAAAAGCTTCACAGACAAGCAAAAGCTAAAAGAATTCAGCACCACCAAACCAGCCTTACAACAAATGTTAAAGGGCCTTCTCTAGTCAAAAACCGCAAGAAAAGAGAACAAAAGAAGAAAGAAAAAAAAAAACAAAAGACCTACAAAAGACTGTTTCGGCTGTTCGGGGTCTTCTGTGGCTCCTTATAAATTTCGGGTTGTTTGTTCTAGTTCTGTGAGGAGTGTCGCGAGTATTCTGACGGGGGTTGTGTTGGATCTGTGGGTTGCTTTGGGCAGCGTGGCCATTGTGATAGTGTTGATTCTTCCAATCCAAGAGCACAAGAAATATTTCCATTTCTTTGTGTCATTTTGGCTTTTGGAGTATAGGTAACCTCCTTGGTTAAGTTTATTGCTAGGTATTTTGATGTTCTGATGTAATGGAAATGTTTATGCTGATTATAAAATTCTGGTTTTTGAAGTGAAAAAAAAAAGTGAAAGAAGGGCCACAAATGGCAAAACATCCTCCTTTCTTATGGGTGAGTTGTGTTCCATGGCGCGCGCGCGCGCGTGTGTGTGTACACGTATACATGTATATGCTGCATCTTCATTATCTATTCCACAATTAATGTGCACTCAGGATGCTTCCGTATCTTAGCAATCACAAACAATGCTGCCATTAATAGCAGGGTGTACGCATCTTTTTGAATTATTTCTTACTTTGTGGCTGGCTTTATTCCTTTGATAACTATGTAATTTAAAAAAGCTAAAGCTCTAAACACTCTAAGAAACAATGAATAGTATGTACATGTAAATTTAGAAATATGAGTGCAGTAAAAAAAAAAAAGAAAGAAATCAGCTATCAAGCCATGAGAGACCTGGAAGAAACTTAAAAGACATATGACTAAGTGAAAGAAGCCAGTCTGAAAAGGCTACAAGCTGCACGATTCCAACCAAGTGACATTCTGGGAAAGGCACAGCTACAGAGACAGTAAAAAGATCGTGGTTCCCACGGGCTTGGGGAGAGGGAGGGAGGAAGGGAGGGATGAGCAGATGGGGCACAGGGGAGTTTCAGGGCAATGAAATTACTCTGTATGATGCGACAGCAGTGGCCACATGTCATTATGCACTTGTCAAAGCCCATACAATGCACAAGATCAAGAGCGAACCCTCATGTAAACTGTGGACTTCGGTTGATGGTAATGTGCCCATGCGGGTTCATCGATTGTGCCAGATAGGCCACACTGACGAGGGAGGCTGAGGGGAGGGGAGTGTGTACGTGTGGGTGGGGAGGGCTCTGTGCGAACTCTGTATTTTCTTCTCAATTCTGCTGTGAATCTGAAACTGCTCTAAAAAAATTAAGCCAATTAATAAAAGAAATCTCCAAAATCTGTCTGATCAACCAGAATCAAACAGACCACATTCTGTGACCACAGTAATTAAACCTGAAATCAACAATACAAAGAAATTTTTTTAAAACTCAGAAAAAAAAGGGAGTCCTCCGCAGAGCACACGTGAGGCCTCTCGGATCATGTCTGACGGCCTCACTGGAGACCACAGAACAGTCAACCTCCATCTGAGAGAGGGCTGAGGGTCAGCCTCCAGCTTTGGCCACCACGGGTCGCTGGCCAGCAGGAGCCCCAGCGCAGTCACTCTAGTCCACACTCTGGGCCACCAGCCGGGCTGCCTGCAGGCGCCAAAGCCCCTGTGTCCCCTGAACTCCAGAAGCAGCGAGGCAGCTGCTGGGATCAGTCCCCAGCCAGCTCCTCCTGGGCCCCCGGGAGCAGGAGGACGGCCCAGAACCGCCCAGAAGGAGGTGACTGCTTCGCCCTTGCTCTGTTGAAACCCCCTCCCCCTCCCAACCTGATCTCCATCAGACCTCCGTCCACGGCCGGTGGGGTACATTTTCTGAGGGTAGCAAGGAGGGGAACCAGAAAATGCCAGCGGGCAGGGTGGCACAGGCACCCTCTCATGGCCTCACCTCTGAAAAGGGTGATGTTCAGAGGGCCTAGGATCATGGGGGAGGGACCAGCCAGCCGGCACAGAGGCGACACGGCCACCCCACCCTCCAGCGTCGGGGAGGCAGAGAGGAGGCCCTGCAGGGGTGGAGGTGGTGTGTGGCGAGCAGCACTTTGATGGTCTTCCTAGGCCTCGAGCCGGGGGACTCAGCGCGACAGCTCGAAAGAGCAGGGGCAGAGAAGGGAGGGACACACACGGCCCGAGAGGAGCAGTGGGCCTGCCACAGAGCAGGGCCGTCTGACCGTGGGATCCGGGACGTGCTTCCACAGGTGTGCAAAGGTCGGGCTTGTGCCTGCAGGACGCATGTGCCCTGCTTCCAAAGGGCTCCGTGAGGCGCCCCTGGACGCCCACTCCTGTCTGGCAGCACCCTTCCCCAGCCACTAGCCTCCGCTGCCTGCCGATGACAAGGCTGCTGAGGAAAACCTGTTTCTCAAGGACAGGTTAACAAAACCCCCGAACATGAAACCCGAGGTGCCTCCTCTCTCTCACCCAAGGAACCCTGAGGGGCTTCCTCAACCCGTCACCCCCGGAGCCCCCCGGCCTGCGCATGAACGGCCAGGCAGACACACTCAGCGCCGGTAAGAGGAAGCAAGCACAGCAGACATGCACTGGGGCCAGTGGCCACGGTCGGAAAAGCAAACAGTTTCGCACACATAGACCCAGCAGCCCCCAGAGAGCCTGCAGGGGCGGCAGGCGCTCACACTGCAGCCCCAGCCCAACGACAGCCCCCGCCGGGGTCCTGTCCACAGCCACCACTGTCGGAGGGGCAGAGAGGCCGGCCGCGGAGCCAGCAGGGGCTCACAGTGTATCCGCGTCTCCAGCCCAACCTCCCAGAGATGAGTGAAGAGAACCTGTCACAGGGAACCCTGAGCCCGGGCTGTCTGGCAGTGGCCCCTCCGTCCCAGAGCAGCTTCCCCTGTCAGCACACGAGCCTCCTGGGGGCACGCCAGGTTCGCTGCCAGGGCCAGGCTCGGCCAGTCCAGCCCAGGCTCGCCTCCCGTGCAGCTCAGCCCCACTGGGCACGCCCCGATAGCATGCCCCCGCCCAGCGATCGGACACACCTGCCCTCTCCTGACCCCCACTCCTGCGGGGGCTCTGAGCCTCCTCCAGGAGCAGGGGTCTGAGTACTGGACTAGAGTACAGCCACGTGGGGCAGACGGGGCCGGCCCAGCTCTGCGTGCGTCAGGACCCCAGTCCCAGCTGGGACCCCAAGACGCAGCCTCCAACGCTGACTGCGAAGCCTAGGTCTTTCCAGACAGGGCGAGGACACGGCGAGGTGCGAGAGCAGCCAGGAAGGGGAAAACCAAACACCTGCGACAGCGACAGGCCAGGGGCAAGCCTGCTGCGGCCTCCGGACGCCGCGAGGGGCGCCCGCATGGCAAACGCAGCGCAGTAGCGTGGGGCCGCACTTACTGCAAACTCGTTTCTGAGGGTATTTCATATTTGATGACAAAACACACGGAGAAAATGACCAAAACAGCCCTGGGGACTTACCCAGACCAAGCAGCCGCCCCAACGCCTCTCTGGGGCAGCTCTCCCAGATGCTACACCCCAGGCCCTGGGCCGGCGACTGCGTGCAGCCCTCGCAGCCCACCAGGGAGCGGGTCCAGGACCTGCCGCTGCGCCGTGCAGACCGCACCCAGGGGCTTCCCTCCCGGGTGCCACCATGTCCTGGGCTGGGCGCGTGCGCCTTGCCAAGATACATCAAGAAGCGGGCATCTCCCAGCCGCAGCTCCAGCCTCCCGTCTGGCCTCACACAGGAGTGGACCCCGCCAAGGCCGTCCACCGTCAGGCAGGCAACTGAGTGTGCAGAGCTGAGACACTGGAGCCCAAGCAAGGGGTCCGAGTCTCTGCACGTGAACGGGACGTGCCGGGGAGGAGCCTGGGAATCCCATGGCCATGGTGCACAGGCGGGACCCGGAGTGGGCCGCGTCTCACCTCTCCGCCGCGGCCCCTGCAGCCAGCCAGCGCTCACGGCAGCAGCTCCTCCAGGGCCTGCGAGCCCTGGTCGGGCATTTCAGGAAGGCACCGAGACAGCCCCGGCCCAAACGCTTAAAAGCAGAAGGACAAGTGTTCTGAGGGCTGGCAAGGCATAATCCCCGCATTTCTCTGGCTTTTATGAGAGGCTATGTTAAAAATGGTTTATACGTAATAAAATCTGTTACATTTATGGCAAGAAAATATGGAAAGACAATAAAATTAGCAGAGCACAGAAATGAGAGAATACTAAACACCCTTGGCTCTCCGACAGGAGCAGAGAAGGAACAGTCAGGATTGTTAAGTTGAAAGGAATTTAAAAGGATTTAAAATTCAAAGTTCCATTTCTCCTCCCCTGCCGCGAGCTGTCCCAGGGGACGCTACACAGCAGGAGGGCGGCTCCACTGGCGTCTCTGGGCTCAGGCTCCCAGACAGCGGCCTGGAACACGCCCTCACACACCGGCCAGACCCTGGGTGTGGTCGCCGCCAGGGGGGCTCAGGTGTGCCCCTGCCCCGCACCGCACACCCTGGGGGCTTCCTCTAGTGCAGGACGCCAACTCCTCCCCTTCCCACCTCAGCACCCGCGCCCCCTCCCACCCCGGAGCCCAGCGCTGATGTCACACGGGCCACGAGGTGCAAGAGAACTTGACAGCTGTCCTCACCTCAGGCCTCTCTGGTCAAGCGCATCCTCTTTGCCAAGACAGTAACACGACGCAGTCCCTGAAGTCTTAAGATCCCCACCACGCAGGCCCGAGGGGCCTGACCATGCACACCTGCAGCCTCAGCTGGAATGGGTGCCCAGGGTGAGCTGGGTGCTGGCAAGAGGGGCGCCCCCGAGAACACAGAGCCGGAACCCACACTCCCGACTCTCGGCGTGGCCGCCCTCAAGCTCTGGCTCGCCAGGAAAACCAGACAGGCTTGGGGCAAGGGACAAATCCACATGTGTTGTTCCAAGACCCTGACTGCTGGGAGGCCCGTCTCACTTGCTTTGTTTGTTTTGTTTTAAATTAACAGACATCACTGTTAGAGCAGTTTTAGGTTTACAGAAAGCTGAGTTCCCATACGCCTCCCACCCAGGCCCTCCCCATCAGCAGCCCGGATGTTTGTTACGACATGGGAACTGACAGAGACACGGGAGTATTAACTCAAGTGCACAGTTTTCACCTCGCGTGGCATCAGGGAAACGCAGTTAAAGCAGCAGTGAGACACCACCCACTCCATCAGAACAGGCAGAACAGCGACGCTGACAACAGCAAACAGCAGCAAGAACACGGGGAACAGGACCCTCACTCCCGGCGCCACGGCGCGCCTGCAGCCCCCGAGGCGGCAGCCCTACGTCTGCACTCTTTCAGCGCTGCGTTGGCTCCTCTGAGTCTCTCGCTCTCAAACAAACTTGAGACTCAATTTGCCGCTATCCACAAGATAGAACACCGTGCCAGGACTCTGACTGAGACCGCACTGCACCTGTAGACCACGTCTGGAAGAGCTGACACGGCGACAGCACTGCGTCTTCCTATCCATGAACATGGAACATCTCTGCATTCATCCAGACCTCTGACGGCTTGCATCACAGCTCCACAGCTGTCACGCAGATCTCGTACGTAACTTTCTAGATTTATACTTAAGTATTTCCGTTTGTTTGCTTTGGTACTAATGTAAATGGTATGTTTTAATTTCAGACTGTACGTGTTCGCTGCCGGTAACGCAGGAGCATGCCTGACGTGCGCCCTACAACATTGCTGCCTACTGGCTCTGCAAGTTTCCTGGTTGATTCTCTGGGATTTTCTGCACGGACGGTCACGTCATCCTCCTTCCCGCTGCGTAGATTTCCCTCCCTGTCCCCCGTCTTGCGCGTTAGCTGGGCCTTCCAGTATGAAGTTAAGCTGGACACCCTTGCCTTGATCCTAAACTTCACAGGAAAGAGTCTAGCTCCTTACTGGGATGAGGGATGGAAATATCGGACACAAATCAGCCTCTCCATCCACCACAGTTCGAAGAAGACTCTGCCCACTTAGACAGCGACAGGCACCACTGAGCCCTCCGCGGAGGACACATCCCCTCTCATTAAGGACTATTCTTGGACCCCGGAGGTCTCACACTCTCAGGGCACATGGTGACCCTGCTGCACTCCAGGGAGCATAGCAAGGCTGCCCGAGTTCTTAATGTCACCAGAAATTGGGTGGGAAGCGACCTGGCGCCAGGCAGCCTCCCATGCTGATCTTCTGAAACAGGAGCACCGGGCGGGAAGACCAGCCCCGCTGCTGCGGACCAGAGATGCCCCCTCCAACCACCCCCACTCGGGGCAAAACCGGCCTTTTCTCTGAGACACGAACACCACCTTCCCAGAAACACCAAAACTGGGGACATCTTCCCAGACATTTAACGACTGGTATCCTTGAATTTCAGGCGAAGCAACGTTATAAAATGCCCTCTAAACTCCAACCAGGATTCCAAAGGGACAACACCACATGGAAAGGTGAGACCAGCCACAGACGGTGTCGGAGGACAGGGAGCACCCATCCTCCAGCCCTCCCTCCACCCAAGGAGGGACGGACACCCCCCTCCCCGTGCTGCGGGCCCCTGCGGGCCTGCTCCGGGCCTGCCCTCACCCACAGATCTGTGCGGGGCCCGCTCTCCTCACGGACGCCAGCCACAGCAGACCGGGTGCAGAGCAGATGTGAGACTCCAGCTGCCTTCTATTTAACCGACAGTAAAGAGATCTGCAAAAACGCCGAACAATGTCACTCCTCCAAGTCCTTTCTTTAAAAATATTTTTGTAAGTACATTTTCTATTAGGAGCTAATAAGTTGTTTTTAATGAAATTATAAATACAATTATAAATAATTCTTTTGCTTTCTCTTTCAATTTCCAAAAATGGTGAATGTTAATACGCACGACTCCTGCAGACACAAACGCGTGTTCCCTGCAGCTGTGGTGTAAGGAGGCCCGAGGCTGCAGGTGCGGGCAGTGCGGGGCGGGGGGGGCGGGCGCCAGCGAGCCAGGGGCCAGGCGTCCGACCTCCGGGGGCCCACGTGCTCAACCCTCAACCATCCACTCACAGCGCGTGTGAGCAGTCAAAAGCGTGCTCGGAAGGATGAATGTATTTAGCAGAGTCCTAAATCCACATGTTGGGGTGAGTTCCAAGCACCTGCATCTTTAGGGTGTTTTCCTCCATGTAATTCTTGCGCAGCTGATGGCAACCCAGGAGACTCTGGTACTGGGAAGCACACAAGCTCAGCACTGCACAACCACCCCCCCTTGTTCTCTAACTGGTCCCCAGGCAGGAGGAAGGCCCCCAGGTGTGGCCGCACTCCTTACTTTGTGCAGACGCCCACAGCAGCAGACAGGGAGCTGGGAACAGGTGTCCAGTGCCCAGCGTGTGGGACAGGAAGGAAGGGGCAGGGCACAGCATTGAACGGATGCAGACGGGACAAGCCACGGGGAATACTGGTGAGAACCAACTGGACCCCAGACGGCTTCTCCTAGACCTCGAGCCTCGCTGTAACGCACAAGCTGCTAAATGACACGCCCACAGGCACCAAGGCTGACCATAAAATGCCAGAAGGTGGGCAGTGGCCCAATTCCTGGAAATCCTCCCCGATTCCCCAAAATAGTTAGAATATTCCTCCCGCTCATTAGCCATGAAAGGAACCAGCCCATAAACGAACCTGTGGACCGCGTGTCTCTAAATAACCTTGCTTTCACTTTACTGCAGCTCACTCTTGAGTTCCTGCCTGTAGGGGTCAAGGGCCCTCACTGGGCGTCCGTCCCAGGGGTTCGCTCGCATCTGGGATGTGGTATTTCCTTTGCCTGCAACAAGTGGACGGACCACATGGCCCAGTCATAGCTAAACCCATCTTCCCAGAGGGTGCAGAATGCGTTTCTTTGCCTTGGTGCCGGGAAGGCCAGGAAGCAGGGTCTCGTGACCCTCAGGGGCCACCATGACAAGCATGGAACCGCACAGGAGGGCGCAGTCTTGGGGACAGGCACCCCGGAGCTCACCGGACTCCAGCGTGCACTCGTCACGAAGCTGTGGGGAAGCGGTGCGGAGTGGGGCTCCGTGACCACGGCACGGGGTCAGCACGAGGACCCAGCGAGATGCCGGTGTTGTCTCCAGTACTCAGTAAAGAAATGCCTGAACTCTGTCCCTACCTGTGTCATGCAGCTTAGTAACAGGACCCAAACCTGCACGCCCAGGCGCCCCCTGGAGCCCCTGCTCCATGGAAAGCTGACCTGGTAACCAGGCAGGCCCCCTCAACAGCCCTGCCTCAGCTCCTCTCTGAAGCACCCTGATACCAGCATCTGACACACCTCCCAGCTTGTTGTACAGATGCTAACCCCCCCGCCAAACGGAATTAACTGCACGTAGCCCCCAGGCCTCCTGGGGCCTCAGGAGAGACTGGTGGTGTTAACCCTGTGACACCGCCCTGTGACCTCACAGTCAGCCAGTCAGAGAACCCTGCCCGAGCTGATCACAGGCGCTGCCACCCCTCCCTCACCTGACCTTCAAAAGGCTTCCAAAACCCATCAGGGAGCTGGGGTGCTCTGAGCACCAGCTGCCTGGACCCCTTGCTGGGCGCCTGCAGTAAGTGCTGCACGTCCCTTCCCCAAAGCCCGCTGTCAACAGACTGGCTTCACCGCGCAGGTGAGGGGGCCGAGTCTGGTTCAGAAACAACCTGAGCGCGCGGTCTGTGCTCTCAGACACCGAGCAAGGCCTCAGGCCCGGGCATCAGAGGGACGGCGCCTCCCCGCTCTGCCACCTCCCTACACCCACTCCGGGCTGGGTTACGGGGGGCCGGGGCCACCGAGGGAGTAGGGACCAGACTGCTAACGTTTGCCAACAAGGCAGGAAAGTGTGCTGAGGCTGCCTAGGACCTTAGACAACCGCCGCCCCCCACCTGCGGACGAGATCCCCATGTGTGTCTCCCCGGGCTTGTCCTCGGGGATGAGCCGGCAGCAGCTGGGCTTCGTGGCTGAGCGGGAAGCTCTCTGGCTCAGGCTGTCAAGTCCACACCAGGAAAGCTGAGAGAAGCATCACCAGAGACCGAGAAGAGACGGAGCCCAGAGCAGGAGGCGGGCACAGGACACCCGTGCCCTCGGGTACGGGGACCCCACCCTCAGCCTCACAGGACGGAGGATCCAGGGGCCCTGCCCGTCCGCCCTGGCTCTGGCTACAAGGATGGCGCTGCTTCCTCCCGCCAGGGACTCCTCGAGTGCCTTCCAATCAGCCAAGGAAGCAGAAGCCTCAAGGCACTGAAAGGGCCAGGGCTCCTTCACCAAAGGGTCCTTCACCACTGCCTCCACCCAAAGACAAACACCACTCAGGAATGACCCTCTTCTGCTCCTGTCCAGCGTTTGCGGAAACCTAGATTCCAATGCCACCTTTCGGGGCAGCCAGTAAAGAAGATTTTGTCTGATTGCTGCCGTTCCTGCTGGAGGAAGCCCGAGGACGGGCAAGGGGCCTCCCGTCTCTGCGGCCCCGGGTGGAGGCACCGCACTAGGTCTCGGCCCTCACTGGCACCCACGTGGTGCAGGGACCCCACCGCCCCCCGTTCTCTAGCCGCCCTGCAGAGCAGGCAGCATTCGCTTGGTTTTCCAGACAGGAAAGCAACAGAGGTGCCGAGAACCTGAGGACGTGGAAGCACCTGTCACCCTGGGGTCAGCGGCCAGCAAGAGGCTGTAGGGCCCAGTCCTGGACGAGCAGACCGGCTCTCCTCCCACTGGCAGACGGCCCTGAAGCATCCGGCCACTTCCGGGAGCAACGCCTGGCTTAGATCAGACCCACCCAAGAGCCCATAGCTCGTAGGCGACCTGCAGACGTCCTCCCAGGGCCTCTGCTCCTCGTCGGTCCTCAGTGTCTCCACTCAGCTCCCCGCCGCCCAACGTCCTGGAGACAGAGGCTCGGCCAGACTCCCCAGTGCCCAAACGTGAAGAAACGGCAATACCCCAGCTCTCGGACCAGCCCAGGCCAGCACCCCACACGTCCCCTGAGTGGCCCTGGTGAGACTCCTGCAAGGGGAGGGCAGGTGCCTCCCCCCCCCCGACAGACCACGTGGGGGACCAGGGCTTGGACAGGGCTGACCAGCCCTGTCCCAGCCCCGCACTGACGCAGAAGAGCCAGGAACGCAGCCACCGTCCCACTGGGGGCTGGACTCTTCCCTGCGCCAAGCTGCCTCAAATGCAGGACTGAAGCTGGTGCCAGTGACAGGGCACTTCTGTGCCAGAAACGAGGAGGAGGCGGGAGGAGAGGCCAGGGCACTCGGCCACCAGAGGCCGCCTGGTGCATCTCAGAGGAAGGTGCACTCCACGTACAAACCAAGCACCTGTCCCTTTACATCCTGCTCCAGAGGGAAAAAGGTGACGTCCTCCCAGCTCCGTGGAAGGCACAGGCCAGACCAGGAGAAACCCACAGCGTGACAGGGCCAGGGACAGGCCAGCCGGGGCCTGCACGCCGCAGGACGGCAGGTGAGCCTGAGGATGCACTGCCTCCCACAGAAGTTTTCCTACAGCAAACGCCACACAACTAACCACTCAGAAGCTGATGTCATCTTGGGGATGAACATTTTTTTCCAGTGCTTGAATAAAAGGGACAGTTTCACATTTTATCCACTTCCACATTCCTTAACAATAAAAACTTATTTAAAAGACCTATGAATATGTAAATGGCGCTTTAAATATGGAAATGAAAAACATGCAAGAAAACAGTCTCGGTGTGAAATATTAATGGCACCTCATCTCGCTGAGGAGAGACAACACCAGCTGGCTGAAGGCAGCGGAGGAGCCCAGCCCCTGCTCAGCTGAGAGCGGTGCCCGGCCGGGCGCTCCCCGGAGGAGGAGCTGCCTTCGCCCAGAGGCCGCCCGGGCGAGCCGCTGAGGACCGACTCCTTGCCCTGCCGCCGCCGGCCACCTCTGCTCCGTCACTCGCCCCTCGGGAGCCACCATGCCAAGTCCAGGGTCTCTGCCAGGCAGCCTCAGACTGCACAAGCTCGACCAGCATGGCGTCTGCACTGCCCGCTGCTGGCAGAGTGAGAGCAGGGTCAGGAGGGCTCTGTGAGGAAGGATCACCCCGGGGCAGGAGCACAGGGTCACCTCCAGGGTCAGCGGCAGGGCTGTGGCTAAAGGCCAGGCCGGGCAGACTTACCCACAGGGCCTGTGTAGGCCACAAGCATGACCTTCTGGGTGGCCGCACACCAGGTGTGTCCATGGAAGTGAGGGCCCCGAAAGCATGAGGCCGATGGCCCCATCAGAACAACGGCAGTCTTCTTACAGAAAATCCCGCCTCCCTCCCTCCCCGGGGCTTTAGTGACCCTCTTCCAAGGGGGACCCTCTCCATGTGACAGGACAGGAAGCCAAGAAGGACAGAGCTCTTGCTGCTCACAGTGTGGTCCCTGGGCCAACAGCACCAGCAGCCCCGGAGCCTGCGGGATGGGGTACAGCACGTGGTCCCCATTCCATACCTGCTGGACCAGGGCCTGCGCTGAAAGGCCCACAGGCAACCCTCGTGCTCGCTGAGCTGAGAGCCTGCTGCAGGGCCGTCCCGCAGAAATCACACAGCAGGGTGGCCAACAAGCTCCCCAGCACCGTGGACGCCTGGGGAACTAGGTCACCCCAGGACCCCTGCAGCCATGGGCTTCCCCACACAGCCCTGATTCACCCCCATGCCGCCCTCCACTCTCCTCCCTCCCCTCCCTACCCCCACTCTGGCCACAAAATTGAGAGGCTTGGTACGGTACTCTCTTTGGGGAGGCCACTGAGGAGGCTCTGAGGACAGAGCTGGAGGAAGTGGCTCCACGGCTGCAGGCACCACCTCACGTCCAAACACAGGCACTGCAGGCAGGTGCAACCCACACCCTGCGCCCCCCGGAGGAGACGGGGGTACCAACCCCGCTCTGGAGATGGAAATGAAGGCCTCGCAGGGAGCCCGGACCCCCAGAGGCCAGCGCTGGGGGCAGAGCTGCGCATCCTGCCCCCTTGGTCATCAATCTGCCTCGGGCAGCGAGGCGCCCCTGTGCGCAGCAGACACGCCCCCGTCACAGTCCAGGCTGAGAGCCGGCCCCCAGGCAGGAGCCTCAGAACACGACCCCCACGAGCTATCCGCTAACCCCTGCACCGACCGCGTGCAGGGTCCACGTCTACTACACCACGTTCTCCAGACGAGAGGAGAGCCCCAAGATCTGCTCACCACCGCCCCCAGCAGAGCCCAACCGCCCAAGAGGGAAGCCGCCAACCACAGCGGCCGTTTAACTGCGAATTCAATTCACAGACACACCTCTTCTCTCACACCAGCCACGTTCCAGTGGTCACTGCACCCAACAGCACATGGGTACAGCCCACAGGGGTCCCTCTGGATGGCGTGGCCCAGCCCCAACAGACGGCCGTCCACAGCCAAGGCCTATGCTCTGTCTCCTCACCGAAGCAACCAGCCGAGGAAGGCAGCCCCCGCACACCCTCACAGAGACTCCACAGGGGCCCCGGGAGATGGTCAGCATGTGAATAAACGTCACCATGACCGATTCACAGCTGAGAGGACTGGGGCTCCAGAGAGCAGGGCCTTCCCCAAGATCTGAGCCAGTGAGTGGAAGGAAGACGCAGGGACGAAGCTACAAACCGGAGCCCCTGACAGTCCCAGCTGGGCGTCTGCAGGGGCTGAGGGGGGGCCATGCCGTCTCAGTGCTCCCCCGGGCCGGGGCAGGGTCTCCCACCAGGGCCACGTGAGCTGAGCGACCAGCACCCGCTGAGCGAGCTCAGCCCCGTGGGAAGGAGAGGCTCCAGGTCGAGAGCCAGCCAGCTCAGCGCCTGCGCACCACACTGGGTCCCTGGAACCTGCCATGAGGAAGGTGCAGAGAAGGCCCATTAGACATGGGCTGGTAACACACCTCCTGCCAAAGCCCGTAACGTCGTGTGGCATCGAGAGCTGGACGGCAGGCCAGGCCTCAGTCTTCAGCACTGAAAACCCTGGGGGCTGCCGCTCACTCAGACCCTCCGCCCAGGACAGAACAGGCAACTCCCCACAACGGCTTCCATGCACACCTTCCAAGGACGACAAAGGGTCAAGTGCGCCCGGCAGTGTCCCCAGAGGGCACACCTGGGTCATCCTGCAGGAAGCTGAGGCCGACTGGCGGTGGCCCAAGGCCAACACTACAGCGCAGGCTTCCCTAGGGTCCTCCCGGGCAGGGCCACCGGTGATCACTGAGCCCGTGGACGCCCACAAGGTGGGGTGCCACGCACAGTGGGGCAGCCACCCCAGAGGCCTCATCCACCTTGCTGAATGAGTGTATGATGATGAGGGAATGGATGGGCTGGGCCCCACTCTGGGTCCAGGGAGCTTCTGTGGCCGTGGAGGACACAGCCCAGTGAAGGCGGGTGTACACAGCGCCACTTCAGACAGAGCGACCTGGAAATGCCCAAGCCCCAGGCCCAGCAGGGAGGGCCCGGATGCACAGGGCTACCTGAGAGAGGGGTGTTCCAGGCGAGGGTGCCACTGGGGCCAGGCCAGCTCTCATGCCCACTGCCCCCGAATCACTTGCGTCCAGGTCATGAGGACTCCAGCCGTGTCCGCCGCACCCCCGTCTGCCCAACAGCCGCAGGCCGTGGGCAGGGCTGTGTCCTCACCCACCTATAGGGAGGCGTCCTACACACCTCCAATCCAGATCTCCGAGCCGACGCAGACTCCCCAGCCTCTACCTGGCTGTCGGACAGGCTCCTTGATACCATCTCGTCCAAAGCTGGACTCCCAGTGCCCTCTGCCTCCACCTGCTCTGCTGTGTTCTCTGTGGATGGACGAGGCAGACCCACATCTCACATGCTCTCCCCAGAACCCCACCCTGGTCTCTGTGTCCTGCCTGTCACGTCTGATCCACAGCAAAGCCTGCAGCCCTGGCTCCCAGGTGTGCCCGCACGTTGAACCCTCCGGACTTCTGTGCCCACCCCCGAGACACACTGTCCCCTCCAGAGCCCGCTGGACACTCCCCATGGCCCGCCCTGAGTTACCCCAGAAGGCACACGCCCCAGGAACCAGTGAGGATGACGATCAGGACAACTAGCTACCAGTCTGCTCGCTGCGCCAGCGAGTCTAACGCTTTCCAACAACAACCCTACCTGTCATCACCACCGCCACCGCCACCGCCACTGCCACCACAGGACACACAGAGAAGGGCTCATAAAAGCGGGGACACAGGGACACACAGCTCTTCAGTGACGGGGCCAAGACTCAAGCACAAGCAGCCTGTGCTCAGACAGTGAAAGCTCCCAAGCCCTCACCCGCCCACGTCAGACAAGGCATGAAACCCACGCAGATGCACAGGGACAGGTCCCCGGTCATCATCAACCTTCCGTGCCCGCCTCTGGCTTTGCTGGCCTCGAGACAGCCTGAGTCCACTGTAACTTAGGCAGACACAAGGGACAAATGTGACAAGGCCTGAATATATTCCAAAAGGTTTGAAAGGAGAGTCAAAGTGGTTTGCACAAACAGTGGGAAGAGAGCTGCATTAAGAATCATGACCACCCCACTGATCTTAACCAAACCCTGGGAGGTGAAGACGCACCCATCAACCTGGCAGGTGCCAGGAGAACACAGCAGCCCTGGGACCACCTGCCCTGAGGCTGGCGACCACTCACTCACCCGCTCCTCCCTGAGCCCCCTTCACTCATCTCCTCCCAGCACCACCCGGAGCCCTGGCAGCAGCACAGGGGCGGCCCAGCACGGCCCCGCCGTCAGTGGGCCCAGCACGGCACTGGGGAGCTTGCGGCGGGGTCCAGGACCACCAGCCAGGGTTGTAAGGCAGGACCGCGACTCTGGGTGCTTCAGGCCCCTCACGCTCTGACAGTCGGAGGCCAAGGCTCTTCTGAGGCATCGAGAACCCAGGGGCGGGAAGATGTGGTCTTCAAAACGAAACACTGTCACCAGAGCAGCCCAGAGCTAGAGCACGCCTCTGAGCGGGAACGGCGAGCGGCGAAGGCTGACAGGTCCAGCCGCTCATCAGCCTGGAGAGCCGGCCCGGCAACCGCGCAGCGCCCAGCAGACGGGGACGCGGAGGCCGCTCTTCTCCCACGCCCGTCAGGGGCTTCTCTCCACCGACTTCCGCAGGCAGCTACCTGAAATCCGCGTCAAGGAAGGTGGCCTGAGGCGTCACACCAGCAGGCAGCCCTGAGCCGGACCGCGGGCCCACGATGCCCGTCTCTCCAGAGATGCGTGCTGGGGGCTCTCCACAGCCACACCGAGCCCGTCTCAGGGACCTGGGCTCTGGCTTCAAGCAAACCTGTGGAGCTCTGGAGACAGCAGACCAGGATTTAGACCCTATCTCTACAGCTTCCTGGCTGCTAACAGGGGCTCAGCTGTCTGTGCTGCGAAACAGGGCGGTGGACACCTCCTGCAGCCTTGGCACAGAGCCCGGCAAGGCACTCACCCTGTAAACCTTCACCGCTCTCCCACCACCATGCCACCTGTGCAGGTGAGAAACCGGGACCCAAGAAGCCCCCGCTCCACTCCACCACCGCTCTCCAAAGTGGGGCCTTTATTTCAGCAAAGCAAAGAAACCCAGAGCTCGCAACCCCGTGAGTCCCTGCGCGAGCTTCCCACCCCTGCTCCCCGAGGTTACCCGTGACGTCCGACACATGACACCACAGCTGCGGTCCCAACCAGGAAGAGGCAAGGCCTCTTGTCCGCCCCGGCACAGCAGCATCCCCGGCTCCACTCGCGGCAGGGCAGGAGCCGCGCACTGGCTGTGTACTAGGTCGCTGGGTCCCGAAGCTGTCAGGATGCTCCCAGGCCCCGCAGGCAGGTGGCTGCATGGCAGCGTCACGGAAGAACGGTGACAGAGGACATAGCTAGACCTGAGTACTCGCGTGTCCTCAGCACGTCTCCAGAGGAACAACTCAGCCTCCACGAACTGAAACTGAAGCCAGGGCAGCCGTGCAAGAATGGCAAGGTTCCGGGGCTGTGACGAATCTCCTGTCCACTGACAGACATGTTCGCATGAGTGACCCACAGGCCCTGCGGCTGCCTGAGATGCCCACAAGGGAAAAACACAGAGAGGCCTGACGGTTCACGACAGCCCTCCAACAGAAAGGCACGCCAATGCTCACCCCCGAAGGACACCTCAGGGTGCTGACCAAAGCTCTGGCCGGACTCCGGCCCCGCAAGCTCGGAGGCCTTGCTGTCTCACAGCTGCACGTCACCCGTGGCTCCCAGGTGCCTCACCGCCACCCTGCCCCCCCCAGAGCAGCCCTGTAAGACACCAGCCCCACTTTGACATGGGAAACACAGATGCGCGTGAAGCCAGCAACTACCGGAGGCAGAAGGCACCCTCTTTCTCTGCAACCTGGAGGCTCGGGGAGGTCCATGCCTCTCAACGCCCCGGGCCCAACACTGGGATGAGGCCCAGGCTTCCCGTCTGCAGGCGGAAGGCACAAACGTCAAAGAAGGGGAAAATCCCAGCCAAACTTACGGCAGGTGCAGAACCAGGGCTCCTCGGTGATGTGGGGTCAAAGCCTCAACCCCCAGTACAGGAGCACTCTTCCCTGCCCCAGGCTGGTGGCGGCCCTGCGTGCGGCGCCCAGGTGGCCGGCACCGTATCTTCCCAGAATGAGCAGGCGCTGCTTCTCCGCTCAGCTCCTGTGCAGTGCACGGTGCTCTGCTTCTCCCTTCACTCACTTCACAGAAGGCTGGGATAGGATGCCCCTTAGCTGCTGTGGCTGACCCAGGACTCGGCAGCGTGCGTGGGATGGGGTCCTCCCCAGGTAAGTCAGCCGGGCGCTATGGCGGTAACCTTGGACAGAGGCTGGTGCAGACCTCAGCAAGGGCCCTGAGAACCCAGCGAAGGAGACAGAGCACGGGGCCCGCGCTCCCGCCGGGACCCCGCAGGGCACTGGGTCAGCGCCTGCTGACTTACCCTTTCCAGGTGGGGAACGTACATCGAACCCTCGGGCCCGAGCCCCGCCTGCCTGGGAGCTGGCCAGACCCCGAGCTTTCACCCTCCTTTCAAGGGGCCTCTTCCCTGCTAACCTGAGTTTCTGCCCAACTGCCACTAAAGACGTGCAGAAATGACATCAGTGGGCCTGACCTCATGAGGTCCCCTGGCCCTCCACGTGGAAACGTCCACATCGCCTCGCCGTCTGTTGGAACAGCAGCCACCCAGACCACTGGCGGCGTGAACGGCATCGTGCACCGCCTCCTCGCTGTCCTGGTCAGCGAGGGCCTCGAGGGCACGGGACCCCAGCTCCCATGGCTCCTGAAGAAATGAGTGCTCCCTATCGTCTGAGACCTCAAGAACGCTCCCAGGCTTCTCTGACCCATTCCATCACCTAAAGGAGGAAGATGCAGTGATGGTATCCTCCCCCAGGACCTCCATGAGATGAAACGAGGTGATGCACAGATGAGCTGGACACAGGAAATGGTCCTGAGGCGGTCACACGATCAGGACGGTCAGGATCAAGAGCTTCCCACCCCACCCCAGGCAAGCAGTCGTCTGCAGGCCCTGTGCCACGTGCTGTCACACCACACCTCCCGACACCCAGTCCTGACAGACAGGTGCCCATCCTGCAGACGAGGTGGCGCACAGGGCTCGTCTGGGGGTCTGAGATCACCCATGCTCCCGGGGCAGCTGCAACAGCTCCGAGGGAACCCGAAGGTCCCGAGAGGCGGACAAGCACCAGGGAGTCACGCGGACCACCTGTGCGCCAGGGAGGGCTGCTCCCTGGGGCAGGGTCCCACCTACAGGGAAGAGCCGAGACGGCTGGATCTACAGCTGTGAGTGCAGCCGAGGGCGCTGCTGGTCCCGCAGGCGCTCATGGTCTCTAGGGGGCTGACCTTCCTGCTGCTGCTCAGAGAACTTCAGAAAATACTTCATAGTTTGGGGGGAGAAAAACGCAGACACGCTTCCTTTCCCCTAATGGTTCATTCTGTTTCAAGATCAAAGTAAGATAAAGAGGATCACCTGGAAAATGTCAAAGCTTTAATTTCGAGTCGCTTTTAACGTCCGCTTCATCCGACAGTAGCTTCGGGAGCAAAAGGCAATCTCTGTCATTTGAGGGCTTTAGACTAAATTGACGTGATTATGTCCAACATAATCAGATGCTTCTAAAACCCAATTTTCAAAGTGACACCAGCCCCCAAAATAAGAAAACCTTCCTTCAACTAATAAATTATTAAAACCCTACTGCACCGCGGGGTGAGGCTGTGGAGGAGAATCAGCGGCGAAAGACTGTCCTCACAGACCCACCCAGCCGGCCAGTCTGGCCGTGCAGGGCCCCGAGGGCCCCTCTGGGGTCACTGTCCTCCCAGCCCGTCCCCGAGCCCTTCACTCACTGTAGGGGTCAGCCTCACTCAGCTGTCCACCCTCAAGTGATTCAGGGGGGACCAGACTAGTTTAAGCTTGCCATGGTGACCCCATCCTCTGTGGGTACCTGGTCCGGGGTAGACAAAACCCCGCCTGGACCAGTGAGGCTGGAGGGGAATCTGCTGGCCGGGAGCATGGTGGGGGCTCCTAGGAAAGATTTCCTTGTTCCAAAAAGGAGATCCAAGAAAGAGGCCTCTCCTTTCTCCTTCTGATGCGACCCCTGGAACAAGCCCCTTCAAGCCGACCCCTAGACGGCATGGGGCGGGGGGCAGGGGCCTGAACACCAGGGGGACCAGCCACAGGACGAGAGGCTGGAAACTTCAGCTCCACCCCCACCTCCAGGGAGGGGAGAGGGGCTAGAGACCGAGCTAATCACCAACAGGCAAGACCTAACCAAGCAGGAACCTGCAGACAAACTGCCAAACCAGGGGGTTCAGAGAGCTTCCGGGCCAGCGGGCACCTGGAGGAACCGGGAGGGTACCACGCCCGGGGACGGCATGAGGCGCTGCCCCCACCCCCACCCGCCATGCACCCTTCCCATCGGCTGTCGGCTGTCCCGGCCGCACCCTCTGTAACACACTAGTAACCCTAAGTAAAGGGCTTTCCTGAGTTCTGTCAATCCCTCCAGCAAATTACCAAGGGCAGTGGGGGTGCCTGAATCCGCAGTCAGACAGAAGCACAAGCAGCCTGGGAACCCGGAAGCGGGGGGCCCTTGGGACGGGGCCCTCCACCTGTGGGGTCAGGGTCTGGCTGACCTGAGTTGAATCCTGGGACACCCGGCAGGTGTCAGAGTGGGATAATGGGTGTGGGCACACCGCACACTCAGGGTCTGGAGGAAAACCAGGCCCTGGAGGAAGTCACAGCCGCCTGCCTGGGCTCCGGGGGGCAGACACAAACATCCTGCTGCCATAGTCTCGGGTGGCCCAGGACCCTTCCTGAGTGCACAAGTCTGCACACTCACACGCACTCAGATGCTTCAGCCCAGGCTCCAGGCTCCCACACATTCAAGGGGCCACACAGAGCCCCCACCTCTGCAAAGTGCAGCGGGTGGGGAACACCCGCCTCAGACCCACCCAGGAAGCCGCCCCAGGGCCTGGCTGCTCTGACCGCCAGGCTCACTGCCGTGGGGCAGACACGGGCGCCCTGCACCCTACAGCCCAGCTCCCACTGGCTCAGGCCAAGGCAGGGAGTGAGCAGGGAAGCAAGCTGGCCCTGAGCTGGCCCCCACTTTCCAAAGCAGACATGTCCCCGCAGACACGGGCCGCCAGGCCTACCTGCTGGTGATGGAGCTGTTCCTGTCTTTCAGGGCAAGCTCCCGCTGCTGCAGCTCCACGATGAACCTGGAAAGGTCCTCCGGGGTCCTGCGGGACCAAGGACACACGTCAGCACGGCTGTCCCGGGGGGACCTGGGTCTGCACACTGCGGGGACCCCACAAGCCACGCCCACCACTGCCGGTCCAGACCCGGATGAGTGAGGTCCTACACGGGGTGGTGGGTGTGCTCCCCCATCCCCGGGCTCAAACCCAGCCTGAAGCCAGGCCATGTAACACTGGACACGTTATTTTTTCAAGCCTTGATTTTTTTTCACCTATAAAAAGCAAGCCGACACATAAGAGCTGTCACTGTGCAGAGGATCAGAAGTGAGGTTTACCAGCACCTGCCAAGCAGGTGCACATGCCCAGGGCACTTGGGTCTCCTTTCCTCCCTTCTCCTTCCAAACCCACGTACGATTCAGCAGCAGCGCCAGACTGGGCACAGCAGACGCCACGCGCACAAGGCTCGGAATTCTCAAACCTATTCCAGGTTACTTGGGTCTGTCAATGCTCAGAGCAGCCCTGTTGCTCATGGTTTTCATTTCACAGGTGGGGAAACTGAGACTCAGACAGTGATCGCCGGAGCCCCCCAGCCCAGCACCAGGCTCAGGAGAAGGTGCGACAGGACCATCGCGAGAGATGAAAGGGGATCCAGCAGCGCGTGCACTTGCCCGACACCAGCCCGGGGCCCACCGGCTAAACGGCCCCCTGACGCGGAGGGGCCAAGAGGGCGTGAGCGCGAGGCCAGGGGCCGAGGCCAGGGCTACACGGGGGCGAGGCTGTGGGGAGCGCTGAGGCCACTCCCACACCCCCTCCACAAATGGGTCCCCAGCACTGAGCAAACGGTGGTGGCTGGCGGGGCCAAGGGGGCTGGGACCCAAGCTACACAGACAACACACATCCTTTGGAAGGAGAGGCCAACGCCAAGCTACAGAGGGGCCACTGGCCAGCTCACTACCGAAGGCTCTCTTTCTGGCCCCAGAGCACACTCCAGCGTCCCCTCACCTACCAGTGAACCCCTCCTGCTCAAGTTGGCACCTGCAGTCGCGTGGAACCCAAGGACCCCTCATAGAAACCAGCTGAAACCAAGCCTCACGTCCGTGCCCCACAAACCCTACACCCTTGGGCCCCTTGGGCCTGCAAGTCTCAGGGAAGATGTCTCTTCCTCCAGGAAGCCCCTGAGCCTCTCCCCACTCCAGCACGACGCAGCCCAGTACCACCACCATCAAACCCATCGTCCGTGTGGGGGCATCTCAAGTCTGCCGTCGCTAGAACATGAGCCCCGACATCTCCACTTGTCAGCACAGCACCCAAAAGCCCAGCGCAGCCCCTGCCCCACCCCACACACTGGGGCCTCAGCCGTCGGCTCTCCGCCCACAAGTGACTCCACGCCCCTTCCCCTCAGGTCACCTCAGGGAGGCCCTTCCCGACCAGCAAGGGAAAGCCCCTGCCTGGACAGTCTGCGAGGCACAGCGCAGAGGTCTCCACCCTGACTCCGCCCTGGACACAAAGCGGCTCTGCAGACTAGAAAACAGTCACAGTGAAGAGACGTGCCCCAAGGAAAGACCTTTGAGAAACCAGGGCCTAGGAGGGGAAGGGCTGAACCGGCCTTGAATGCCTCTCTTTTCAAAGCTTCCAAACATTTCCCAACTCAGGGAGTTAAAAATACTAATAGGAAAATAAGCAAAACAAGTAAAGACTTTTAAGCTAAAGTTTTTTTCTGAAACATATTAAAAGAAACTTAAGTTGTTTTCTATTTTCCTGTGTTAAGCAGTCGAAGGAGCACACACACTGTCCCTTCATCAGCGCAAAGTGCATTTAAAACAAAGGCGTGTGTCCACATTTGCAAGGCCCCCCCCCCCAGGGGCCCAGGACCAGGCAGCGCCACATGGGAGAAGCAGACAGAGGCCCCGAGGGTGGCGGGGGAAGCCTGACCATCACCACCCTCCTCCTCACGCCCTTTCCAGGCAGGGCCACGTCGGCTCAGACCTGGAACAGCGGGAAGGGCCCGTGGAGAGGCCTCTGCCAGACAGGTGACCACACACTGTCCAGGAGCTCTCACTAACTGACATGGCGGCTTTCTCTGGTTGAGGGCAAGCTGCCTGCAACACCCCCCAAACAGAAGCCTTCCTGGAAACTGGAGAGCCGTCTGCAGAGCTGGGAGCACGTGACAGCAATTTAGAAACAAGATTCTTGCCCTGGGGTACAAATTACCCCACAAAGCGGGGAGCTAGAGTAACAGAGGAGAGCCAGACTCTGCAAACCAAGGCTCTCCAATTTCCTTTGAAGTAAAGATAATTTGAAATGTAACAATTTAATAATGACAGGAAATTGGAAATGGTCAAATGAAGAGAAAAATGGGCTTAATATGCTATCCTTGGAAATGCTCCACTCCCACTGACGGCTTGGGGCGTCTGCACATCTGCAGGCCAAGGCTGCCACACCCCAGGCGGCCTGAGCCTCAGACCCTCCAGCTAAACCTCACGGAGCCTGTCTGACACCCCAAGACTTTGGAACTTTTGAGCAGCCATTTCAACAGAGTGTCAGGAGGCCTAGCTCCACATTCAAAGAAACTAAGCAGGAAGCTGGCTTTCCCACAATCCTGCCCCTCTCGCACGAAGACCACCAGGCAAAGGCGCCGTGCGCCTGAGGAGCCCCTCCGGCCTGTCCTCTGTGTTGTGCCCCGACCCCCCTGGGAGAGGGCAGAGAGAGTGGCCACCACTGGGACCCACAGGGTAGGGTGCCGGGCAGACAGCCACAGGGGTCCAGGCTTTCCAGCAGCGGCCTCCTGGCGACACCCCAGCCCCAAGACCCAGGCGTAACCCTTCCTGCTGAGGGGTCTTCAAGTCACAGGGCCTGGCTGTCCTGCAGGCCCAATTCCAGAAGACCAAACGACACAGGAAGGACCCCATATCCTGTTCCCGGCCCAGCCCTGCCCCGCTGCTGCTGGCAAACACACGGACACCAGTCCTCCTCGAGGGGCCCTGGGCTGGAATACCTGCAGCTCTGACTCTGTGACCTGGGACTCAGGAGTCCAGGCAGGCCTGTCATTCCTGCTGGTCACTAGGTTTCAACTTCTCCTAAAAGCACAGAGCTCAACACTCCAGAAGCCAGGCGCAACACTTCAGAATCACGCCACCCTCGGAGACAGAGAAGGCGGGAGTCTTTAAAGGGAAGACACGACGGGCTGCGGCAACCCGGGACTCAGTCACAGCTCACACAACTCCAGGCCGAGCCCAGCTCAAAAGGGTTCCTCGAGGCTTGTTTCCAGAACCCCAAGACCCGGGCACGTGGTGGTGCGACCACCCGGCAGCCCCCACACTCCCATTAATCTCACCAGAGCAGAAGAAGACAGGAAACTTTAAAAGCGTTTGTAGGGCTTCCCACCCAATCCCATTTCGACACTGAGTTTGGGAAACGAGGATGTCACAGTGAAAGCAGCTGACGACAGCTCGTTATGTAAATAAGGAGCGCACGTTTTAATTTGAGGTAATTATTAATCAGTAAATGGAACAGTGTGGAATTCCACACACTGTTAAGTTCTACAGTGTTGATCAAAAAGAAAGCACGCCCTGTTGCAGGAATGAGCTGCGTGAGCTTTAGTTAAAACAGCACTTCTAAGGCACTGGTTTGAGAATGGGCCCCGAGAGAAAGCAGACAGCAGCGCGCGGGCGCAGCAGCTCCGCGGCCCAGCACAACACGTCACCACCGACGGACACTTGGGTGGGTTCTACCCTTCGGCTACGGTGAAGAGCGATGCTGTCAACACTGGTTTTCAAGTGTGTGTTCAAGTCTCTGCTTTCACACTTCTGGACGTACACCCAGGGGCAGCCCTGGGGATTCCTCCATTTTTAGTTTTCTGAGGAGTCGCCATACTGTGTTCCACAGCAGCTGCACCATTTCATGCTCCCTGTATCACTGTTTTTAACATTAAACAAAAAAAGCTCAGTGAAAGAAAATAAGCGAGTAAGACTTGCAGCCGCACCACAGGACGCAGTACACGTCACATCTGATGGGGGCAAAAATGCGCTGGCCAGGCGGTCGCTACAGGTCACGAGAGGCAGGGAGAGCGTGGGCAGGCGTGCGCGGGCATGCCCACTTCTGGTCCAGGAAGGGACTCCTGCAGCTCTGTGGGCCGTGGCATCGTGGGGGCGGGAGGGTGTCCAAAACAGTCCCCCTCTGCATCAGAATCACCTGGAATCACTCCAGCCCACCCACCTCCACCTCTGGACCCTCCGAAGCAAAACCCCTGGGGGCGGGGCTTCGGATCTGCCAACAGGTGGCTCTCGTGCACAACTTGGACCCATTGATCATCTGCAGAAACAGGGAAATCTAAGCAGTAAAACAATCATGTAACACTGCACGGCAAGACACCAAAAATTCTCTGTGCCACCCAGGAAACCATCTGCTGTACGTCTGACAAAGACAACATTCCTGGAGGCTCTCTGTCAATTTGATGGACAACATTAGGTTTCAGAATTTGGTCCAAAACTAAAAAAAGAATCCCAGAAGACAAGGCAGAGCGATTTATCCACAAATGTCACTGCAAGAATTCTGGAAACTACCACTCGCAATGGAGAGACTGCTGTGACTACTACGTAAGGAAATGTTACCAAGCTTTCTGCCAACTTGATACATCATCGAACATCCTCAAAACAACTATAATAAATAACAACACAAAATACAATTAAAAAAACACCCAAACAACTAACAAAAACACGACGGCAGGGCTGCCATAAAAAGGGCTGCTCGCCGCACAGCTGCAGGGGGTGCGAGCCCCCTTGCCGATAGAAGCGTCACTTCTGCGACGCAGCCACAGTACGGGGGACCTGCCCCCTCTGAGACAGACGCTCTAAGCACCTTCCGGATACTGAGTCGTTTCATCCTTTCAACAGCCTTCACTACCCCCACTACACAGGTGGGGAAGCGGAGGCACAGAGGAGTCGGGAGCAACTGGAAAAGCTGAGACCCACGCAGGGCGGCCTGGCCGAGGCCGTGCTCCTGATTCCCATGCTGCTGGGCCCAGCGACCTCAGACTGGTTTGTAAAATACGCCACACACACAATGCCGCTGAAACGGTAAGTGCACGCGACGTGAGAAAACAGTTTAAGCGCCAGTGTATTTGCCTCTTTTTAACAACAACAAGCATATATATATTCACTGAAAAGGCAAAACCAAACACAAGGTTAAGTGCACCCTGATTAATACCATCTGTGTAGAGGCAAGGCCTGGAAGGAAATGCTTACAAAAAGGCAAGAGTCACATCACTGATGCAGAATCCCTGGCACCTTTTCCATTTTTCAAAAAGATTCTACAATTCTGTTGTGAGAATTACTTCCAGCAACAGCTTTTTTCTTTTTAACTGTATTTTCTAGCTGTGGAAACCAGTGGCCACAGAAGTGGTGACCAGCTGCGACAGGGTGAGACCACACCACACCCTCACAATGTCTTCGGGGGCTGCTCCGAGAGACCCACCGGCACAGCCCACGGCCCGGGAGACCCCGCAAGGACACCTGGGCCGGGGCACCTCTCTGCTCTGTCACTGTGCATGCGGGCCAGGCGTGGAGCATGGGCTGCCGCCGTGCAGGGACTGGGGGCTGCGCGCCCCTCGCCCCAGAGGCCCAGCCCTCTCTCCCGGTGCCCTGCCCGGGGGGGGGGCAGGGATGCAGGTGTGTGCACGCGTGTGCATGGCATCCCATAAACACACGCACCCTCCACTCTCCTGCTGAAGGTCCCGAGGGCTGAGAGCTGAGCCCAGGGAGGAGGAGAACAGTGTCCCCTGAAAGGACCCCACAGCAGGCACAAGGGAGCCCGGCCCACAGGAGGGGATGGCGCAGGAGTGACAGTGCTGATTCCTGGGCCACCAGGAGGCTCGTTGGTTTGTTCCCACCCTAGCGACCGCCTGGCCTGTGGGCAGGGCTCCGGCCAGCAGTGCGCACAGCATGAGCGCCCAGACCCTCTTCTCCAGAAGCAGGGCCTCCTCTTCCTGGAGGAGCCGCGAGTTGGGCAGTCCTGCAGGGGCTCAGGGAAAGAGCTCAAGTTCAAAGTGTCTGATTCCATTCACGTTCCAAGGACCATTACAGCCCCAAACCGCACAGGCGCCCCCAAACTGCACCTCCAACTTCTTTTGTCTAGAGAGAACCACATGGTCTGTGCGCACATTTACAGGGCATAACCTGGAAAATTCAGCCCAAATGGACACTGGTGGGTAACTCAAGGTCACGGCTGAGGTTGGTGGCGGCAAAGGGATCTTCAACTCCATGTACACTGTTTAAGCTTCCTTTGATGAGAAAGTGTGTGCTACACGTCTAAGCACAAAGGAAAAGTAAGAGAAAAACCGCACACCCAGCATGCTCCCTGCGTGGAACCGTCACCCGCAAGTCCGGCGGGAGAAGCAGGGGGCTGACGGAGGACGGGGCCTCCAGGGACTGCTCCACACAGCGCGAGCCCAGTGGCCAGACCGCAGTGCGGGGGGCGTCTGGGGGAGAAGGAGCAGATGCACCCGAGAGGCCCAGGAGCTCAGGAACCGGGACGCGGCCCCGTGGGAACAGACAGCCACAGCTGCGCCCCCATCGCCAGGAGCTCCAAGGGCGGACACAGGCAAGTTCCTGAAGGGCTGTTGAATCGTGAAGGATTATTAAACACCACACAGCAAATCAAAGACCAGAGGCCAAAGTGCCTCCCACTGGCAGGAGAGTGTTTATTTTTCTGCACTCCTGACCTGCGGTGCGGTTAGAGCTCTTCGGAGATGCTCCCCGAGGGCGCTGGGGGTTTAGCTCTGCGCTGGCCGCCAGCAGGGGCCAGGCCAAGGACCATTACAGCCCAGGACTGCGCGGGCGCCACCCCCCACCCCTGCCCCGGGCAGGAAGAGCCACGTACTCCAAAACTTCTGCTTCACAAACTGAGAAGCGGACGTCTGCCGAGGGCCTCAGGGTTCTCCGCCTCAGAGATGACAGGAGAGTGGCAGTTCCAACTACAGCCCAAGCTGTGACATCTGCTGTTTAAAACTCTGGCTTCAGCTCTGAAGCCTTTTAACTCTAACTGGTGGGCTTTAAAGGAGGAAAAGTCTTTGTTCAGTCTGCAGCTGAATCCTGGCTCACTCTGGCCGCGGGACAGCAGGAGGCCTGGGGGTCGGGCCCACTGGCTGGTCCCCGAGGCAGCGGCTCTCCAGGCTCTCCAGCCCAGCAGCGGCTGTTCTGAGGCTCCTGGCAGCAGATGCCAGGACGCTCGCTGACACTCACAGTGCCGTCTCAGCAGGTGTGAAGACATGAGGTCCAGAGGACCCCGACTTCTAAGATGAACCCGACGGCACCAATCACAAAACTCATCCACGAAGAAGAAGCCTCTAGCCTTTTCTGAGGCACTGTGTCCAGAAGAGAGGAAGCCAAAGGGCACAGGGCAGTCCAGGGGGGCTCCAGTCAGAGGGCCTTACAGGCGCGGGGCACACCCCGGTGAGGCGGACCCCCTTGCAGGCTTGTTTCTGCAGAAAATATGTGGAACCAGGAACAGGAAAATTAGACAGGAAAATTAGACAGCAAGACTTGGTGCTAAACCCCAAAAGAAGGGTGAGCATTCATGACAGCCAAGTCACAGCGCCTGCCGCGCTGCTCTCCGCGACGCGGGGCGCGGCCAGGGTGGAGGCGCAGCTGCCTCGGGAGGGCTGCGCGTCACCAAGGCCAGGCCTGGGTAAAGCCTGCTGTGCATCTAGGCTGGGGAAGAGCAGCCCCTGTCACCTGAAGGAGAGCAACAAGCTATGCATGGCCAGCTCTGACGGGCCACCTTCCCCGCCCGGGAGTCAACCCTGCTGCTCCAGCCCCAGGCCACGTGCTGGCGTCAGACACTCCAGAGAAAGGAAGGCCGTGACCACCGACTGGTCCTGAGGCCACAGGCACCCCACCTTCAGGGGACCTAGGAAGGTCATCAGTCCCTCTCAGCCAGGGGCCGGTCCGGGACAGCTTGGCCACATGGTGGACAGCAGCCATTCGGACATCCTCTGAAGCTGCTCATTTCCCAGGGGGACAGAGAACAAGTCACTCTGTTTCCATGGAAAGGTGGCAAGTATCAGACAGTCTCAGGCACACCCCTCCCCAGCCCACTCACACGTCCAAAGGCACACACGCCCAGAGATGCCCAGAGGAGCCCGGGGCCACGCAGCACGCAGGGGCCCTTCCTCGAGCTGCAGTGCTCCTGTGATCGGTGGCGGTTTTCATGTGAGACAAGATCTCTCTCACACTGACTGACCCCAAAAGGGGTGTGAGTCTCCGGGTCCCTGCAAAGCCACAGACCCTCCTCATTCTGAAGAGCACCCCGCTCACCCCCGTGCCCCTGTCCACGGGCAGACGGCTCAGAGGGGTGGCGGCACTGCTGCGAATGCACATGCCCGGCTCTGCACCCCAAGCTACAGCCCCGTCCTCACACGGCCCTGCCAGCGGCACTCCGGAAACAGGCATCCCTGCTCACGGTCAGGCCTCGGCCTGAAGCTCCTCCCGAAACCAAGCAGGGAGGCTGCCCTCTCGCCAAGTGCAGCCCTCAGTACCGGCCTCTCCGCAGTGCCCACGGCGAGAGCCCCTCTTCCTCCACGCACTCTCCGCCCTCCCCTGAGACCCCTGCTCATCCTTCTCCCTCCCAGGGTCCCGGTCCCCACACGTGGCCCCAGGCTGGACTGCACGCACAACTGTAAGAGCCCGCGGCTCTGACCGCAGCGCCGCGCACCCACCACCGCAGACTCTCCACTCCAGACCCGCCGCCCACTGCGGTCTGAGGGGCCTCTGGGCTCAGCCCGCACCACCCACATCCCTGACCTGGTGCCCCTCCACCCAGGGGACCTAGTCTCCATGCTGCCTATCATCAAGGCAGACCCGAGGCCTGCGGCTTCCTCTGCACCCCCCGCCCACGCAGAGCCATCCTCAGAACAGCCCGAGTCCCCCTCCTGCATAGCTCCGCCGCCACCGGCTCGCTGCCCTCAGTCTCACACTCACCTTCAAGCAACCGCCTGCAACACGACAGTACTTCCTTCAAAACGTGGGTTAGATCACGTGCTCTCTTGTCAGAACTCTCCGATGCACCGCACCTCAGCGCCAAGTAAAAGCCCAAGTCCCCACCAGAGCCTGCGAGGCCTGAGGGGGCCTGACCACAGCTGCCTCTCAGACCCAAATGTGGGGCTTGAGCCACACTCCCACCTCAGGGCCTTTGCACGTCCCACATCCGGAAGACTCCTCCCCCAGGGATCTATGTGGCATGCCCCCCATCAATTCTTTTCATGCCTTTACCTAAATATTACCAGGCTCTCACCTGCGTCTGCCCCCACCATCCCATTTAAACCAGTAAACTGTCAACTCCCTCCCTCCCTCCCCCAAACCCTCCCTCTCTCTTCCAGCACTAACTGCCTTCACAGAAAAGATCAGCACCCGGGGTGCCAGGTATTTATTGTCTTCTCGTCTGTTGTCTCTCTGCTTCAACTAGAACACGGCACTCCAAAGTGCGGTTTTCATGCTGCTCTGTGGCCTCACTGGCTGTGAACCCGGAGCACCGCCCGGGACCATAACAGGCCTTCCATAAACATGAGATGATGAACGAGAAGTCATGGTGTCTTTCCAGAACAGTAACTATCCAGCTAAATTCTACCCAGGCTTGAACTCAGACCGTGGAATCAGGAGTTTAGTATCACTGGTTAAATACAGTCCATCCACACAATGCAATGTGTGTAAAATGAAAAGAAGAGAAGACCCTCCCCGCGGCCCCACGGGGAAGGCCCCACGGGGAGGCACGCGCTGCTAGGTGAGAGCGCAGGAGGCAAGCAGGAGTCTACCAGGCGGCCTCTTGTGTGGAAGCAGAAGGTGAATGCGGGTGCTTGTAGTGGCTTACACCTGCCTAAGAAACGTCTAGAAGATAAACAAGACGGAGCAGCTGCTTCCCGTGGAGAGAATGAAAACGGGACAGGAGACTTATCACAGATACCTTCTTCCAAAATTTTAACCTTTATACCAAGGAAATATAATACCTATTCAGAAAGGAGTTTTTTAAAACTCGGCATTATAAACTTATACTATGGAATCAGACACTACATAAAACTTTTTTTAAAAAAGAAAGCAATTATTCCATGATGAATTAATGCATAAAAATCTAATTCTACCCACTTATAATGAAACAATCTTATATTATTCCTAGAAGATGTTTGTAGCTAAGTGTAGTGAGAATAATTTGCATCATAAACGGGGCAAACATGTATCACTAAGAGGATTCCTATCTGAAATAATCAAGACTGGTCATCGATCCTGAAAGTTGGTTCAAGTAGGGAATCGGATCTTAGATACAGATGTATCGCTCAAACCTTTTAACTTAAAATATTATACACACGCATTCCCCAAGCTGCTTCTTCAATATGGGCCCACTAACCCGAGGATCATCTTATATCTTTTGCATAAACTCACAAAACACAACCTATGACTTTGGCTTTGTTTCTTTAAAATGGACACCTGCGCTCTTCCTAAATTTTACAACTTCTTCTGCTGATCGTTTACAGTCAATTTGCTGTTATGCAATAGCTTTTTTAAAAGCAATTTTCCTTTGAGACTTTCCAAAGCACTCAACTTTGTTTTCACAGAAACATTGCTTTTTTCACACGTTTATTTTTCTCCAGACTCTACCATATTCAATTAAATTATGTAATGACAGTAACATGTACAACAGGCAGAAACGGGCACATCTCGGATGGACCAGCGCCACCCCCTGGGTCGGGTTGGATGGACCAGCATCACCCCCTGGGTCAGAGGGACCAGCGCCACCCCCTGGGAGTGCCAAGCCAGCCAGTGCTACAGCTGACGGCACATCCCACAACAAGCAGGGTCTGGTCTTGGAGGAGGGAGAAGGACCGGGAGGGAGGTCAACAGGTGACCAAAGGAACTGCTCTTAACCTGAGAGTGGGTTCAGAGAGGGCTGTATCCAGTCTTCTCTTCTATGGATAACGCATTTCAAAGTGTTAAAAAAAAAAAAAAGAATTAGGAATAGCCTACGCCCCGAGCATCTGCTGTGCTGCAGAAATCCATCAGAACATCAAGAGAAAGAATGAAGGGCACTGGCCAATCCCGAGAGGCAATTAAAAGAGCAGCCACCCCACTTTCCATAAGAAGCAGAGACGTACGTGTGCAGGTGGGTGACGGGCCCCAAGGGCAGATCCCACCAACCACAGAGGCAGCACAAGCAGGGAACAGCGCAGATTCTAGCTCTACTCACTACTAGGTAAGCGACCCAGGACAATCACTAACCTCCCCCAACTTCAGTTCCCTCGTCAGGAAAATGAACGTAACAGCAGCACCCCCCGCGCGGGGCTGTCCCGAGAATACTGCAGATGAAGGACTCGTTTTGGAAGAGGATTATACTATGACTATGAATCACAGGCAATATTACAGAACATATAAACAAAATGATGTCTGTGTCCAATTAGAAAGCAAAGTGGCAGCAACTAGTTACCAGCATGAATTCGCTAAGAATGAGATTTACATAAATTAACATTTCCACCTGTGAGCCATAGATTGCTGTATAAGTACATGGCGTATATTATGAGAACACTCATCCACCCCCAGCCTCGTTCCAGAGGAGGCCCAAGGTGAATCTCAGCACCTCCAGGCCCGGTTCCCGACATGCTGATGAACACAAGGAGGTCCAAGGGCAAAGAGAACAGCTCAGTGAAGACCGCCCGGTGTCACCGGGTCACATCCAAGCCCCACCCCGCCCCGCCCCTGGACAGCAGAGCAGCCAGCAGGGATCCAGCAATCATCCGAAGACCCGCTGGCCCCGTCTCAGCTGGGGTGGAGCCACCCGGCACATGGCCCGGCACCCTGGGCCCGTCCAGCGCCTCAGCGATCACAGAGGTGCCTGCCAGTCACTGGGCAGCACAAAATGAGGCAGCAAATCTCCTCAAGGACAGAATCAAGGTCCGTAAACCACTCTGTGGGGGAGGAGAAGAGGGGAGGGAAACGATGGGCTACGGGCCAGGCCGCGGAAACAGGGCCGCGGCGCGTGCGGCCAATCGACACGAGCCTGCGACCAGCTCCGTCTGCAGTCAGCGAGGCCTCCAGTCCGTGGCCAGAGAGCTGCGCACGTCTCCGTGGAAGAGGAGGCCCCAGAGTCAGCGGGGACGGTCAGGGTTCACTCCTTCGATGACTTTGGTACAACCACAAGCCCCCTCGTGTGCAGAATCTCCACGCCAGCAAGCAAAGTCCCAGCCGAGTCAGCAATGCCGGCCGCCCAGCCACTTCCGTCCAGGCACGCACGCTGCTGCAGCCCTGACCTGGGTGCAGTGACCGCCAGAGAAGCAGGCACCAGCCTCCCGCTCCAGCACCATCGAATCTGGACCTCATCCCGCTGCCCACCAGCAGCAACTCAGCCAAAACACTTCATGGAAATAAATTACATGGGTCCCCAGACACGTGTAAATAAAATGAAGAAATTTCAAATTTACAGTTGCTGCCTTCGAATGCTTCCTCCCAGCTCAGGCAGGATTAAAAGGACTTCAAAGCAGCCTGGGCTCCAATTAAGCCAGTGTGACCACCCCAGGGAGGCTGGAATAGTCCTCTGATTAACAAGAGGTGCTCTTTGAACTGTTTGAGCTAAAAAAAGCTCTGAGAACCTTTCAAACAAATGCCATCATTTTCTCTCCCTGTTCCCTCACCCTTCGGAAAAGTTGATCTTTTGAATGCTTTAAACATTGAAAAAGAAGTCTGGGTAACTGCCCCAAACTGGCCTTCAGCCAGGAGCTCGGAACAGTGGTGGTGAGCAGGTGGCTTGGGACGCAACTGGACACAAGCAGGCCACCTCCAGGAGGTGAGCGCGCTGCCGGCCTGGGCCCCCCTGGCGCAGGTCCCCCCACAAGTGGGAGCAAAGCCGCGAGCCAAGGGAGAGGTGTGAGCAGAGCTGGGTCTGGCCGGAGCCGGGGCCTCCCTCCAGAGATGAGCCCCAGTGACGAGGGCCTCCAGCAGCAGGAGGCAGAGCCACCACCCACGAGAACAGCCGTTGGGGTGGGCACCCAAGCTGGAATCCGCAGAGCCGGCAGAGGAAGCAATGGCAGCTCACACAGCCAAGGTGACACAGGAAAGGCCGCACAAGCTTGGGACGTCAAACCACTCGCAGCACCACAGGCAGAAGGTAAACATGGAGACGACTGCAGGTGTGTCACACCCTGGGCAGCAGGTGTGTGGGAGTGGGCACCTGAACCAGTGCCTGTCCCCACAGCCTATGAGGTGCCTGCAGGGCCCCGCTCCCACCCTGGCTCAGCCCTCGCGGATGTGACTGGCAGTGCGGACGTGACCAGCAGTGCAGACCCCACCAGCCCACCCACGAGTCCCCTTGCAGCAGAGGCAGCAGACTGCACAGCTGCACAGCAAGAAGGGGGCTGAGGGCCGAGTCAGCTTCTAGGGACGCAGTCCAAAGCGATGCAGGAAGAAAGGGCTGCGGCGAGACCCCAGAGGAGGCGTCCTCACCAGTGAGGCGCTCCAAACCTGCCGGAGAGAGGTCTCAGACCCTTGGCAAAGCAGCAGGTCCCCGAGGGGGCCCCCGGCTGGCTGAGCAGCCCTGGGCAAGTTATCGCACCTTTCCAGCTCCAGTCTATCCACACTGAAGTCCTGGGACACGGGGAACAGGACCTTTCATTCCGACAGAAGATTCTGTTTCCAAAAACAAAGTGTCCTAGGAACCTGTCCCCGGGGACAAGAACGAGGTAGGAGAGCCGCCCAGCGAGGCAGAGCTTCCATGCAGAGCGTCCCTGAGGCCCAAACACACGAGGGGAGCTCTCGAGAAGTCAAGGCAAGCCAGAGTTGGGGGCCGAGAGCAGAGGCCAGCACGCGCAGCCCCTACGGTGTGGGAAAGACCCAGGGTTTCCCCCCAAGTGTGCTGGCACGCAACTGGGGGGCTTAAGTGCAGAAAGACACGGTCCTATTTGCTTTAAAAAGAGACGTGTCCCAAACGTTCATGCTGTTAATAACCAGAAGAACTAGAGACAGCCTGAATATCTCAACGGCAGGGCAATGGCGGGACATCCACAGGACGGCCCCCGGGGCCTTTACAGAGGAGGCCACGTGTGTTTTTAAGAAACGGGTACTAAGGTCACGACACCGAAGGTAAGGCTACACAGCCATGGGCTTGGAGCCATTTCTGAAAGTCCACATGCAGAGGGTGAAGCCCGGGACAGGTCAGCAGGAGGCTTGGAAGAGCGCGGACCTCTGGGTGCTGGGACTGCAAGCGACTGGTTCTCTTTTTTATCTTTTACTACTTTGTAAAGAACATTCTTTGTGAAATAAAATTAAAAACAGTTCTGCAGCTACCTTGCTCCACTGCGTTGTCAAGAAAAACATTTATCAACATGAACTGTTACTGACGTGATCTGCTAAGACCCAGAGCATGAGGCTACGGGGCATCGCCAGCCCCCGGCCGCCACCCTCACGGCAGGACAGGCGCCGAGACCCCCGCAGGCCCGGAGATGGGGCCCGCCCACGCAGGTCACAAGAACACGGACCATCAGCACTGGTCCCCGGGCCATGACGGGGGTCGGGGCTCAGGTGACACTCACAGATGTACTAGTGTTCACATCCAGTGTAAGAGTGGACGAAAGCAGAGGTGATTTTTTCCAAGACAACATGGAAGGCACCTTCCCTCTACTTCTCCCGCTGCACGTACTCGAGGTACTAGGCTCAAGAAACCTTTAGGGTCCAAAGTCAAACCACTACGTCCCAAATTACATCATTAGAACTTAGGTCTCAAGGGAACAAGGCACCAAGAATCGCAAGCAAAGATGGGTAATGTTACAGCCACTTCACAGATGCGAAAACTGCGTCTCTGGCAGCCACGTCCCCAGCAGCTGCTAAGGGGGTCCTACCTCCTCCTGTGAGGGCCGCTCTCACCGCACCTCCCCCGGCCCAGTGTCCTCTGGGCAGAGAACAGACCACGCCCAGGAGGGCACGGCTGCCCAAGATCTTCCTCCAAGACAACCCACACCGCCAGACGCCTCTGCCGGCCCCTGGGATGTGCGGAGAGACGAAGAGACTGAGGAAGACGCATCCTGGGCCTGGAGGTGCCGGTGGCAACTGTGTGTTCTCCTCCTTGTGAGAGAGACAGGCTGCATGTCACAGGAACGCGGGGCGGGGGCGGGGCTCCGGGGCAGAAAGGACGTACTACCCCATGTGCCCCAGGTTGTCTGGAGCAGTAAGGATAGGGCCAAGTCCCCACACCCTGAATGCGAGGACACCAGCCAGGGGTGTCCAAACAGCAAGGATGGGACCACCGGCCAGGCCTGGCTGCGTGCTCATCTCCCCAAGCCCAAGCCTCCGCCACAAACGCATCAGGCCTTCAGAAGGCCCGGGGTAGATCTCAATGTGCCCACTGTTGTGGCACCCTCTGCTCTACATAGCATCGCCAAACTCGGGGCAGCCCGGTCCCTGGGATCTGCCCGTCTCCTCAGGACACACGCGGCCTTCTTGCTTCACTCACCAAGCAGCACCAGTCCCGGGTCTTGGTCCCCTGTAAGCATGACCTTCCTCAAGTCACGCAGCCTGGGACAGGTACTGAATGTTACCAAGAGCATGGCAAGCGCACTGCGAGCTACAAATCACAGCTACTTCTGGGCGCGGGCAGACGCTGCACCACGCGGGCCCGCCGTAGCCACCGGCCAGCCAGGAGCCCTCACGGCAGCTGGTAATCGCCCCCCTCACTCTCACCTCCTCCCTCACCTCTTCCTGTGCCTTTTGCCTCATCGCCAATTTCACCCTGAGCTCCAGACCCAGATCTCTCAAGTCACCAGACGATCAGGCCACCGGTCAAGCCATCTTCAAGAGGAAGTCTTCCCCGGACCCCTCCTTCCTGCTCATGGACTGAAGACCCTCCTCCCTGCTGCACAGCTGTCACTCCCTCCTGTCACCGACAGTCGAGTCCCCATGTCCAAGTCCTTCCTCTTTTACTTTTTTTTTTTTTTAAGTAAAATGCAACCTACAGTAGCTTTCTGGAAAAGGGTATGAGGAAGATACATTTTTTTTGAGACTCCGCAAATCCCAAAATACCTTTAGCCCGCCCTCCCACAGAACTGTGAGTTTGACTGGCACAGAACTCTTAGGGTGAAAATTACCTTCCTGCAGGCTCTGGAAGGCACTGCTCTCCACAAGGCGCCAACGCTGCTGTTCAGAGGAAGTGACTCTGATTCTCGACTTGTACGTCACCTCTTTTCATCCTTCAGGAAGCTTCCAGGACCCACCTCCTTGCTAACATTCTGAAATTTCACAGTAACATGCCTCAGGGGTGTTCCCTTCCATCCGCTGGACAGGCACTTTCAGTCTGAAACAGTGTCTTCAGTTCTAGGAAAGCTCAACAAGAATCTCCCCATCCTTTTAAGAGAGCAGCAGGCAAGGCACGCAGCCAGTGCCTCACTCGGAACGTCCTACCTGAGACAACGCTCAGTCGACAGGGCCCAGCAAACCACTTTCAAAGGTGTTCACAGAGCCAGTGCCAACCAGCCCCCAGGAAAGCAGCCTGGCACCTGGCTTTCAGGGTCCCGGTCCCACGGGTGCTGAGGTCACTTGCAGGAAAGCTAGGGGACTTCGGATATTTGGAGGACGTCAAGAAGAGAGGAATTTGCTGACATGTGCAATAATGGGAGGTACAATCTGGTGGCCAGAATTTACGGGGCTTGGTTTCCGACCCTTGAGAAAGCAAGTAATAGAAGCTTCTGAAAATCCAATCCGACATGCCTCATGTAAATTTCCAGAGAGAAATTAATTTTGTAAATGATCGCAACCCTATGACTCAAGGATCTTGCAAAGCCAAAAAGAAGGCCTACATGATATACTAACAGTCCTAGCAAACGCACATAAACAATACGGCTGACCCAGGTCAGCCTTACTTTGTGATCAAGATAATCTTCAAGACTGCTAAAATCAAAAAAGGGAGGCAAAGGGAAAACCTTAAGTGGGCAGGAAAAAGATGATGTGTCCTGTCTACCATTAAGCTTATTTCTCTCTTCAACTGCAAGCTACTTTACACGTTGGTAAGTCGAAGAAAACTGAGAGCAATGCAAATGACTTGTGTCCACAGAAATACAAGTTCTGGCCTCTAGACACTGCTGTCTCCTGCCCTCTGGATACTGACAGCTTCCCCGCCCCCGCCTGGCGTCTATATTAAATTAATCCCAGCGGACCTTCTGATGACAAACACGTTTCTCCTTCAGACCAGCTGTAAGACCTTACTAGTTCCTTCATTAATTACTGAGTCAAATACAACACATAACACCTCTAGACGAACAGATAAACACGATCTACAAGACCATTGTATTTAAAATTACAAACTATTGTTGCAAAAGTGAAATGAATGGAGAGACATACCATGAACTAAAAGGTCAGTATCATTAAGATGTCAATTCTCTCCAAACTGATCTATAAATACAGTTCAAAAATCAATACAAGGGGAGGACATAGGTCAGTGGTGGAGCACATGCCTAGCATGCACGAGGTCCCAGGTTCAATCCCCAGTACTTCCACTAAAAACAAATAAATAAATAAAAATCGAATTACCTCCCCCAACAAAAAAATTAAAAAAAAACAAACTAGATATAAAAAAATAAAATCAATACAAGTCACAACAGGGATTTCTGCAGATACTGATGATCTATTTATGAAACATTATACAGAAGAGCAAGTGAATCTTTAATAGCCCACAATACCAGGAAAGGAAAACAAATGGACAAGACTTGCAGTGCTCAAGCTAAGACTCACCGTGAAGCCCCAGCGATCAAGAAAGGATAGCATTGGCGTAAGGACAGGACGTGTCAGCAGAATAAAACAGGATCCAGAAACAGACCACCATGCACATGCTCAGTTTACTCGATAGTAATAACAAATCTGTTCGAAGGGAAAAGAGTAACTTTTCCAAACACAGTGCTAACACCTGATAAGAGCAGGGGAAAAGAAAAGAACCTCGACCCCCACTTCAGACCTCACATGACATGGCTCACCATCCTGTCCACAAAATGTCAAAGTAGAAAATTCTAGAAGAAAACATAGGAAAATTCATTTGCAACCATGAAATGGGAGAAGATACCTTACAGCATAAAAACCATTAACTATAAAAGAAAAAAAACAAATGAATGCATTTCATCAAAATTAAGAAATGCCGGTGAGACTTAATGGCTACAGTGAATTTACTATGATAATTTCCAAATGTGAGAGGTCTGGTGAGGTTTTGTAATAAGAATATGCAACTGACAAGGAAGTTGGGTTTTCTCTGGGGCACCCAAAACAAAGACAGGAAGGCAAGCAAAAAAACTGGACAAAAATCTCTCTGCGGATAATCACTTTTACCAGATTGTTCACAGCCAGTGCACAGATTTTTTACACACTGACCTTGAATCCGGCCATTCTGCTGAACTCAGTTATCACTTCTAATGACTGTGGTGTGTCCAGGAGGTTTCCTGCATGCAAAACCAGGTCATTGGCACACAGGGAGGTCTGGAGGTCTGTCACCTCCTTCCCTCGCGTGACCGTCCTGGGCAGACCCTCCAGCACACGTGACAGCACCTGCCCCCTCTTGGTCCTGCTTCAGTCTCTGTGCCTCGGGGGGGGGGGGGGATGGTCAGTGGAGCTGTCCTGGGCCCGGCCCCGCCCGCCTCGGCCGCACGCTTCCCTCCCGCGACTGCATTTGGCGACCGTGGGGCTGCCTCCTGCTTCCTTTTCATGATTTCTTTTATTTACATTCTCTATTTCCATTGATTGCTCTTTGCCCTGCGCGTGAGCTATGTTTTGTTTCGTTGCATGCCCGGGGACTTCTGTTGAAAACTGGACGGTTCAAAGAAGACCGAGAGGCACCTCTGGCAAGCAGGCCCTAGTTTGTACCTTTGTTTGTGTGGCCACTGAGGTCTACTCAGTCAGTCAAGCCGTAGGAAATGCAATTCTAAATCACAGTAAGAGATCACTTCACACCCACCAAGTCAGCTAGAATCAGAAAGACAGATAAAACAAGTGTTGGTGAGGCTGTCAAGAAACCGGAACTCTCACACACTGGCGGTGGGAACTAAAACGGTGCAGCCACTGCAGGGGACAGTGTGGCAATCCCTCCGAAGTTAACATATACCTAGAGATCCCACCTTAGGAATTCCACTCCCAAGAGAGCTGAAAACACATGTCCACACAGAAACCTGCACAGCAACGCTCACAGCAGCGTCATTCATAACTGCCAAACTGGAAACAACCCAAAGGCCTGTCAGCCGCCGAACAGATAAACAAAATGCAGTGTGTCCATCCAACGGACTGTCATTCCCCCATGAAAAGGAATGAAGCGTGGAGACACTGAGACGTGGATGAACTCTGGCAAGATTACGCCACGTGAGAGAAGGCATACACAAAGGCTACGTGGGGTGTGATTCCATTTACACGAAATACCCAGAGTAGGCAGATCCGCCCAGAGAGAGCAGAGCCTCGGCCGAGACCTTGGGGAAGCAGAACAGGGAGGGGCTGCAACCAGGTACAGGGTGTCTGCGGGGGGGGGGGGGGCCATGAAGATGTTCTGGAATCAGAGTGGCTCCAGGCACGCAGTCTAAGGAGTACACTGAGAAGCACTGAATCAGACACTTCACAACAGTAGCAAGTGACTGGAAGAGACAGAGGGAAATTTCTGAGGTCATGGAAACTTCCTAAACTTCACAGAGGTGCTGATGAATGGGTGACACATTCTCAAACTTAAGGTCCGTCCATTTCACTGTATGCATTTATTCTCAATTAAACATTTTAAAAGGAATTGAAAAAGTTTTTTTTTTCCTTAAAGGCCACACTGATGCCACTGTCAAAGCAAGTGAAACAAGGTCGAGCAACACACAGGTATTCTTTGAAGTCACCTGGCATGCTTTTAGGCTTCTGAAAGCAGAAACCACCTTTAATCCCAGGAAGTCAGCGAGTGGGATGGGGGCTCGCGCCCCAGCAGGGACAGAGGCAGGAACGTTTCCCCCCCCCCCACCTTCACTTCCCGGAGGCTTCGTGAGCCCTGGGGCCAGGCGGGCAGCGTCCGGGAGCACCAGATCACAGTAGAAGGGATGGCTGAGAGCCCGAAAGCCACCAGGGCAGCGAGCAAGACATGAGGACCGGAAGCAGTGTCACCTAAGGTACTCAGTCCTGAACAGCACCGTGATTTAAGAAGACAGCACCTTTCTTTCTTTTTAAGTGCACAAGGCAGAAATCAAACACAACATCAAGGAAACTGGAAACAACGGCAGCGTACACTAAAAGGGACGCGGTATGTGAACTGTGTGCCTACCTGAGATGGAATAACAGACAGCTATTAAAGAGCAGCACCAGCAACCTCACACAGCGCAGCTCAAAGGAGAGCGAGTCAGGCCAGACCTGCAGCCATTTGTACGCACGTCAAACGTCCACACACACAAGCACCGCCTAAGAGGGCTTTTACCACACCGTTAATACGAATTAATTCTGGATGGAGTTTGAAAGGACAGAGAGGTGTGAAGAACTTTCACTTCAATTCTCTACGGTTTGATTTTTTTTTTGCAGGGACACTTTTTCACATCGCACGTGTGGTATTTCCGAAAGGCGTGTCACAGGACTCTGTGGTCACACTAGAGTCTACATTCACTCGTGGTCTCTGCTTCTGGCCATGAAGGACTAAGCCCCGGGGACAGCCCTGTCCCATGTGGCTCACGGGGCCCTTCTTAGATGGTCTTGTAAGATCAAACTACTTTTGAAATAGTGTTAAACTATTATTTGCCTTTTTCTCCCCTTTCTTTCCTTCCTTCCTGTGCTGACGTTTGCACTGAGGACACAGAAGCTGTCACAAGGAAAGCATCAGTGAGCCACGCCAGCCGCACCGCCCGCACACCAGCAGTCACCTTATCCCGCACAGCCACACGAAGTTCAAGAGCAGAGCCAACTGCACTTCAGGATGCCAGCGACACTGTACATACTAAGCCTGGCCCTTTGGGGGTCATCTTCATACCACAGGTGAAGAGATGGGGGGTGCACAGAAGACACTCCGGGGAGCCGAAGGGTGGCCGTCGCCTTCTGGGTTGAGCTGTGAGCTGAACTAGCTACTTTTTACAGAAAACAAACAAACCATTCTACTTAAAAAACTGACTGACAAATGAGTTACTCAAACTTGGGTATCTGACCGCCTTGCTCTCAAAAACGAGTTGAATGAGCTTCTCACTTAACAGAAAACCACCAGATTCGACGTGACCCCTGTCAAAATCCCAATGACGTTTTTACAGAAATGGGAAAACCCACCCTGAAATTCCTGCGAAACCTCGAGTGACCCAGAATAACCAAAACAACCTTGAAAAAACATCAAGTCGGAGGGCTCACACTTTCTGAGTTCAAAGGCTATTACAAAGCCACAGCAATCGGAGCCAGCAGTACTGGTGAAAAGGCAAGACACAGACCAGTGGGACGGAACAGAGCCCAGAAATAAACCCTAGCAAACGTGGTCGAGTGATTTTCAACAAGAGCGCCAGGACCATTCAGCGGGGAAAGGACCATCTTCTCAACAAACAGGGCTGAGGAAACTGAAAAGAAACCTAAGACCATGTACGAAAATAAACTCAAAATGAATCAAAGGCTCTTAAATGTAAGAGCTAAAACTATAAAGAAAACATGGGGGAAAGCATCCTAACGTGGGATTTGGCCACAATTCCTGGCTCTGACACCCAGAGCACAGGCAACAAAAGAAAAGCAGCTCAG